>NC_138163.1:55957455-56591688 GCF_964165515.1 Mesoplodon bidens | reverse complement strand
CCTTGTGTGGCTTTCCTGGCCTTGAGAGACTTTTTTGGGAATTCAGTCTGAGACCCTTTTTGAGGAGTTCCACTACAGCCACTTTGGAGGAACCTATGTGGGCAACTGACCAGATTTGTTTTGCAAACAAATTAGTCTTGATTTGGCTGTGTCTGGTGGAGATTAGGGTAATTGCAGAGAGAAAAAGATTATGTTTCTGTGAATAGTAAATTCCAGTTTTGTTAATGGAGGTTTGTACTTACTAAAGCTCACTTCCAAGACAGTTGCTTGCTATTATGTTAAAATAATGTAAAGTTTAATTGAATTATTAAAAGGACACTCTAAGTTTGTTTCTGAAGATTATCTCAGTAATCTATCTTTGAATGAAGATCAGATGTCTCACAACCTACAAACAGGGGATTATGCATATCAGAAATTCCATAATTTAAAGGACTATCTCAAACCTAGATGGAAGGACCCTTATCAGGTACTCTTAACTAGCTCCTGCACAGTGAAACTGAAGGGAATTGACTCTTGGGTTAATTTCCACTTACAAAGGGCCATTGGACTGGACTCATCTACAGATAGGACTACTAACCTTAAACTCATCTTAAAATGATGCTCAGACCAAGGAGAAACTACACATATGCCAGGATGAGAAGAAGATGATTTCAAAAGTAGACAGCTGGCCCAAGATACTGGACCTGACTTCTATGATCATTTATAGTGTTTTCTTGACTTCTTGGACCTTTGTATATGAATCAGATGTTTTTTCATCATGGGTACAATCCTACGCTAGTTTTAAAAATCAATCTAATTGTTAGGTTTGTGGCCAATTACCTGTGTCTAGTTCTTCTGAGTTACGTTGGTGGATTTCTTCACTCCAAGTCTCTAATTTGTTGGCCCTTAGGAAATTATTCTAGAAGAAGGAAATTATAGCCCTGTTCAGGCCACTATTGATATTACTAGGTGGGATCCCCTCACTTGGCCAGTTAATAATACCTGCTGTGGCCCTGGCCATAAATATGAATTTACTTTTAGGATCACTCAAGCTCAGTCAGAACAATGAGCTAAGTTTCAATCAAAAACTGTAATCTTCCATTTATTAGAAGAGGACACCTTCCACAATCATGGGATGGATTTATTTGCTTAACACCAGGCTGTGGTCATTTAAGTGCTCTTCTATGTTGGGATCAATTAAATCATACTAAGGATAATCAGGCTAATAACTTTAGGAAATTTGGCTGGGTGCCTTATGAACAATGCCTACATATTATTACCCTTAGAGATATTGACTGGTATGGAATAGACTGGGTCTGACGACCAGAGATTCAGTGGGTCACACATAACAGAACTCAGTGGATTGGTGGTACTAATTTATGACCTTGGCTTCTGCAAGGTACCCTAGGATTTCCTTGGACTCAAGGTCATGTATGTAACAATTTAGAGATGGCCCCAGCCAATTTACCATTGATATGAGCTCGATGGCTCAAAAGATCTGTATTCCACTAGTATGACCATTTAGCAGATAGTATTGCACCTTCAATAATGTTGGAGGAAGTAACTGGCCATATCAAGTCTTAACAAAATTCACTCCACAGGCTTAAGATGGTAGTAATCAGGCTACTAGCCTACTGAATTCTGAGGTTTCTATGATAAGAAAAGTGGAGCTACAAAACCTCATGGCCTTTGATATCCTTTCAGCAATATCAGGGAGACACCTGTGCCATAATTCAAACTGAATGCTGTATTTTCATACCTAATTAATCCTCTAATATAGCACATTTAATGAGCCATATGAAAATTCAGATTTCTGCCTTGAGTGACCCACTCCCTAGTCTTTTTTTTTTTTACATCTCTATTGGAGTATAATTGTTTTACAATAGTGTGTTAGTTTCTGCTCTATAACAAAGTGAATCAGCTATACATATACATATGTTCCAACATCTCTTCCCTCTTGTCTCCCTCCCTCCCACCCTCCCTATCCCACCCCTCCAGGTGGTCACAAAGCACCGAGCTGATCTCCCCGTGCTATGCAGCTGCTTCCCACTAGCTATCCACTTCATGCTCGGTAGTGTATATATGTCCATGCATTTCCCCCGCTTTGCCACACCTTACCCTTCCCCCTTCGTATATCCTCAAGTCCATTCTCAAGTAGGTCTGTGTCTTTATTCCTGTCTTACCCCTACGTTCTTCATGACATTTTTAAATTTTTTTTCTTTTTTTATTAGTTTCTGCTTTATAACAAATTGCATCAGTTATACATATACATCTGTTCCTATATCCCATCCCTCTTCCTTCTCCCTACCTCCAACCCTCCCTATACCAGCCGTCCAGTAGGTCACAAAGCACCGAGCTGATCTCCCTGTGCTATGCGGCTGCTTCCCACTAGCTATCTACCTTATGTTTGGTAGTGTATATATGTCCAGGCCTCTCGCTCGCTTTGTCACAGCTTACCCTTCGCCCTCCCCATATCCTCAAGTCCATTCTCAAGTACGTCTGTGTCTTTATTCCTGTTTTGCACCTAGGTTCTTAATGACATTTTTTTCACTAAATTCCATACATTTGTGTTAGCATACGGTATTTGTTTTACTCTTTCTGACTTACTTCACTCTGTATGACAGACTCTAGGTCTATACACCTCATTACAAATAGCTCAATTTCGTTTCTTTTTATGACTTAGTAATATTCCATTGTATAAATGTGTCACATCTTTATCCATTCATCTGTTGATGGACACTTAGGTTGTTTCCATCTCTGGGCTATTGTAAATAGAGCTGCAATGAACATTTTGGTACATGACTCTTTGTGAATTATGGTTTTCTCAGGGAATATGCCCAGTAGTGGGATTGCTGGGTCATATGGTAGTTCTATTTGTAGTTTTCTTAAGGAACCTCCATACTATTCTCCATAGTGGCTGTACCAATTCACATTCCCACCAGCAGTGCAAGAGTGTGCCCTTTTCTCCACACGCTCTCCAGCATTTATTGTTTCTAGAATTTTTGATGATGGACATTCTGAGTGGTGTGAGATGATATCTCATTGTAGTTTTGATTTGCATTTCTCTAATGATTAATGATGTTGAGCATTCTTTCATGTGTTTGTTGGCAGTCTGTATATCTTCTTTGGAGAAATGTCTATTTAGATCTTCTGCCCATTTTGGAATGGGTTGTTTGTTTTTTTGCTATTGAGCTGCATGAGCTGCTTATAAATTTTGGAGATTAATCCTTTGTCAGTTGCTTCATTTGCAAATATTTTCTCCCATTTTGAGGGTTGTCTTTTGGTCTCATTTATGGTTTCCTTTTCTGTGCAAAAGCTTTGAAGTTTCATTAGCTACCATTTGTTTATTTTTGTTTTTATTTTCATTTCTCTAGGAGGTTGGTCAAAAAGGATCTTGCTGTGATTTATGTCATTAAGTGTTCTGCGTATATTTTCCTCTAAGAGTTTGATAGTTTCTGGCCTTACATTTAGGTCTTTAATCCATTTGGATCTTATTTTTGTATATGGAGTTAGGGAGTGATCTAATCTCATACTTTACATGTAGTTGTCCAGTTTTCCCAGAACCACTTATTGAAGAGGCTGTACTTTCGCCACTGCACATTCCTGCCTTCTTTATAAAAGATAAGGTGGCCATATGTGAGTGGGTTTATCTCTGGGCTTTCTATCCTGTTCCATTGATCTATCTTTCTGTTTTTGTGCCAGTATCATGCTGTCTTGATAACTGTAGCTTTGCAGTATAGTCTGAAGTCAGGGAGCCTGATTCCTCCAGCTCTGTTTTTCGTTCTCAAGATTGCTTTGGCTATTCAGGGTCTTTTGTGTTTCCATACTAATTGTGAATTTTTTTTTGTTCTAGTTCTGTGAAAAATGCCAGTGGTAGTTTGATAAGGATTGCATTGAATCTGTATATTGCTTTGGGTAGTAGAGTCATTTTTCACAATGTTGATTCTTCTAATTCAGGAATATGGTATATCTCTCCATCTATTTGCATCATCTTTAATTTCTTTCATCAGTGTCTTATAATTTTCTGCATACAGGTCTTTTGTCTCCTTAGGTAGGTTTATTCCTAGATATTCTATTCTTTTTGTTGAAGTGGTAAGTGGGAGTGTTTTCTTGATTTCACTTTCAGATATTTCATCATTAGTGTACAGGCATGCCAGAGATTTCTGTGCATTAATTTTGTATCCTGCTACTTTACCAAATTCATTGCTTAACTCTAGTAGTTTTCTGGTAACATCTTTAGGATTCTCTATGTATAGTATCATGCCATGTGCAAAGAGTTACAGCTTTACATCTTCTTTTCCAATTTGGATTCCTTTAATTTCCTTTTCTTCTCTAACTGCTGTGGCTAAAACTTCCAAAACTATGGTGAATAAGAGTGGTGAGAGTGGGCAACCTTGTCTTGTTCCTGATCTTAGTGGGAATGGTTTCAGTTTTACAGCATTGAGGATGATATTGGCTGTGGGTTTGTCATATATGGCCTTTATTACTTTGAGGACAGTTCCCTCTATGCCTGCTTTCTGCAGGGTGTTTATCATAAGTGGGTGTTGAATTTTGTCGAAAGATTACTCTGCATGTATTGAGATGATCATATGGTTTTTCTCCTTCAATTTGTTAATATGGTGTATCACGCTGATTGATTTGCGTATATTGAAGAATCCTTCCATTCTTGGAATAAACCCCACTTCACCCTGGTGTATGATCCTTTTAATGTGCAGTTGGATTCTGTTTGCTAGTATTTTGTTGAGGATTTTTGCATCTATGTTCATCAGTGATATTGGCCTGTAGTTTTCTTTCTTTGTGACGTCCTTGCTGGTTTTGGTGTCAAGGTGATGGTGATTACGTAGAATGAGTTTGGGAGTGTTCCTCCCTCTGCTATATTTTGGAAGAGTTTGAGAAGGATAGGTGTTAGCTCTTTCCTAAATATTTTATAGAATCCACCTGTGAAGCCATCTGGTCCTGGGCTTTTGTTTGTTGGAAGATGTTTAATCACAGCTTCAATTTCAGTGCTTGCGATTGGTCGGTTCATATTTTCTATTTCTTCCTGATTCAGTCTTGGCAGGTTGTGCATTTCTAAGAATTTGTCCATTTCTTCCAGGTTGTTCATTTTATTGGCATAGAGTTGCTTGTAGTAATCTCTCATGATCTTTTGTATTTGTGCAGTGTCAGTTTTTACTTCTCCTTTTTCATTTCTAATTCCATTGATTTGAGTTTTCTCCCTTTTTTTCTTGATGAGAGTGGCTAATGGTTTATCAATTTTGTTTATCTTCTCAAAGAACCAGCTTTTAGCTTTATTGATCTTTTCTATCATTTCCTTCATTTCTTTTTTATTTATTTCTTATCTGATTTATATGATTTCTTTCCTTCTGCTCACTTTGGGGGCTTTTTGTTCTTCTTTCTCCAGTTGTTTAGGTGCAATGTCAGGTTGTTTACTCGAGATGTTTCCTGTCTCTTAAGGTGGGATTGTATTGCTATAAACATCCCTCTTAGAACTGTTTTGCTACATCCCATAGGTTTTGGGTGGTCTTGTCTCCATTATCATTTGTTTCTAGGTATTTCTTTATCTCCTCTTTGATTTCTTCAGCGATAACTTCATTATTAAGTAGTGTATTGTTTAGCTTCCATGTGTTCGTATTTTTTACGGATCTTTTCCTGTAATTGATATCTAATCTCATAGTGTTGTGGTCTGAAAAGATATTTGATACAATTTCAATTTTCTTAAATTTACCAAGGCTTGATTTGTGACCCAAGGTATGATCTATCCTGGAGAATGTTCCATGAGCACTTGAGAAAATATGTATTCTGTTGTTTTTGAATGGAATATCCTATAAATATTGATTAAGTCCGTCTTGTTTAATGTATCATTTAAAGCTTGCATTTCTTTATTTATTTCCATTTTGTATGATCTGTCCATTGGTGAATGTTGGGTGTTAAAGTCCCCTATTATGAATGTTTTACTGTCAATTTCCCCTTTTATGGCTGTTAGTATTTGCCTTATGTATTCAGGTGCTCCTATGTTGGGTGCATAAATATTTACAATTGTTATATCTTCTTCTTGGATCAATCCCTTCACCATTATGTAGTGTCCTTCTTTGTGTCTTCTAATAGTCTTTATTTTAAAGTCTATTTTGTCTGATATGAAAATTTCTACTCCAGCTTTCTGTTGATTTCCATTTGCATGGAATATTTTTCCATCCCCTTACTTTCAGTCTGTATGTGTCTCTAGGTCTGAAGTGGGTCTCGTGTAGGTAGCATATATATGTGTCTTCTTTTTGTATCCATTCAGCCAATCTGTGTCTTTTGGTGGGAGCATTTAGTCCATTTACATTTAAGGTAGTTATCAATATGTACGTTCCTATTCCCATTTTCCTAGTTGTTTTGGGTTTGTTATTGCAGGTATCTTCCTTCTGCTGTGTTTCTTGCCTAGAGAAGTTCCTATATCATTTGTTGTAAAGCTGGTTTTGTTGTTCTGAACTCCCTCAGTTTTTGCTTGTCTGTAAATATTTTAATTTCTCCATCAAATCTGAATGAGATCCTTGCTGGGTAGAGTAATCTTGGTTGCAGGTTTTTCTCCTTCATCACTTTAAATATATCCTGCCAGTCCCTTCTGGCTTGTAGAGTTTTTGTTGAATGATCAGCTGTTAAACTTATGGGGATTCCCTTGTGTGTTATTTGTTGTTTTTCCCTTGTTGCTTTTAGTGTGTTTTCTTTGTGTTTAATTTTTACAGTTTGAATAATATGTGTCTTGGCATATTTCTCCTTGGATTTATTTTGTATGGGACTCTCTTTGCCTCCTGGACTTGATTAACTATTTCCTTTCCCATATTAGGGAAGTTTTCAACTATAATCTCTTCAAATATTTTCTGTCCCTTTCTTTTTCTCTTCTTCTTCTGGAACCCCTATAATTCGAATGTTGTTGCATTTAATTTTGTCCTACAGGTCTCTGAGACTGTCCTCTGTCTTTTCATTCTTTTTCCTCTATTCTGCTCTGCAGCAGTTATTTCCAGTATTTTATCTTCCACGTCACTTATCCGTTCTTCTGCCTCAGTTATTCTGCTATTGATCCCATCTAGAGTATTTTTAATTTCATTTATTACATTTTTCATCATTGCTTGATTCATCTTTAGTTCTTTTAGGTCATTGTTATCTGTTTCTCGCATTTTGTCTCTTCTATTTCCGAGATTTTGGTTCATCTTTACTATCATTATTCTGAATTCTTTTTCATGTAGACTGCCTATTTCCTCTTCATTTGTTAGGTCTGTTGGGTTTTTATCTTGCTCCTTCACCTTCTGTGTTTTCCTGTCTTCTCATTTTGCTTATCTTACTGTGTTTGGGGTCTCATTTTTGCAGGCTGAAGTTTCCTAGTTCCTATTGTTTTTGCTGTCTGTCTCCAGTGGTTAAGGTTTGTTCAGTGGGTTGTGTAGGCTTCCTGGTGGAGTGGACTAGTGCCTGTGTTCTGGTGGATGAGGCTGGATCTTGTCTTTCTGGTGGGAAAGTCCACGTCTGGTGGTGTGTTTTGGGGTGCCTGTGGCCTTATTATGATTTTAGGCAGCCTCTCTGCTAATGGGTGGGTTTGTGTTCCTGTCTCACTAATTGTTTGGCATAGGGTGTCCAGCTCTGTAGCTTGCTGTTCGTTGAGTGAAGCTGGGTCTTAGTGTTGAGATGGAGATCTCTGGGAGATTTTCCCCTTTTGATATTATGTAGAGCTGGGAGGTCTCTTGTGGACCAGTGTCCTGAAGTTGGCTCTCCTACCTCATAGGCACAGCACCGACTCCTGTCTGCAGCACCAAGATCCTTTCATCCACCCAGCTCAGAATAGAAGGGAGAAAATATAGAAAGAAAGAGAGAATGAATTAAAGATAGAAAGAAAGGAGGGAGGTAGGGAGGGAAGAGGGAAGGTAGGAAAAAAAGAAAGAGAGAATATAACGTAAATTAGAATAAAGTATGATAAAATATAATAAAGTTATTAAAATAAAAAAAATTATTAAGAAAAAAGTTTTAAAAAAAACAATAAAAAACAAAAAAGCAAAAACAAAAAAAACGGACAGGTAGAACCCTGGGAGAAATGGTGGAAGCAAAACTATACAGACAAAATCTCACACAGAAGCATACACATACTCATTCACAAAAAGAGGAAAACAAAGTCATAAATCTTGCTCTCAAAGTCCACCTCCTCAATTTGGGATGATTCGTTGTCTAAAGGAGGGATGGAAGGAAAGAGAGAAAGAAAGAAAGGAAGGAAGAAACAAAGAAAGAAAGAAAGAAGAAAAAGTAATATAAAATAAAGTAAGATAAAATAAAATAATGTTATTAAAATAAAACATAATTATTAAAAAAATGGATGGATAGAACTCTAGGACAAATGGTGGAAGCAAAGCTGTACAGACTAAATCTCACACAGAAGCATACACATGCACACTCACAAAAAGAGGAAAAGGGGAAAAAATCATAAATCTTGTTCTCAAAATCCACCTCCTCAATTTGGGATGATTCGTTGTCTATTCATGTATTCCACAGATGCAGGGTACATCAAGTTGATTGTGGAGCTTTAATCCGCTGCTTCTGAGGCTGCAGAGAGAGATTTCCCTTTCTCTTCTTTATTCTCACAGCTCCCAGGTCTCAGCTTTGAATTTGGCCCGTCCTCTGCGTGTAGATCGCCGGAGGGTGACTGTTTATCACTCAGACAGGACGGGGTTAAAGGAGCAGCTGCTTCGGGGACTCTCGCTCACTCAGGCCGGGGGGAGGGAGGGGTACGGAGTGTGGGGTGAGCCTGCAGCAGCAGAGGCCAGCGTGACTTTGCACCAGCCCGAGGCATGAGGTGCGCTCTCCCGGGGAAGCTGTCCCCGGATCCCAGGACCCCAGCAGTGGCGGGCTGCACAGGCTCCCCAGAAAGGGGGCATGGACAGTTACCTGCATTCGCACAGAGACCTCTTGGTGGCGGCAGCAGCAGCCCCAGCATCCCACGCCCATCTCTGGGGTCCACGCTTTTAGCCGCAGCTCACGCCCGTCTCTGGAGCTCCTTTAAGCAGCACTCTTAATCCCCTCTCCTCGTGCACCAGGAAACAAAGACGGAAGAAAAAGTCTGTTGCCTCTTTGGCAGCTCCAGACTTTCCCTGGATTCCCTCCTGGCTAGCCGTGGTGCACTAACCACCTGCAGGCTGTGTTCATGCAGCCAACCCCATTCCTCTCCCTGGGATCCAACCTCCGAAGCCCGAACCTCAACTCCCAGCTCCGCCTGCCCCGGCGGCCGAGAAGACAAGCCTCTCGGGCTGGTGAGTGCTGGTTGGCACTGATCCTCTGTGAGGGAATCTCTCCACTTTGCCCTCTGCACCCTGGTGGCTGCACTCTCATCCGCTACTCAGAAGCTTCCCCCCTCCACCACCCACAGTCTCTGCCCATGAAGGGGCTCCTAGTGTGTGGAAACATTTCCTCCTTCATGGCTCTCTCCCACTGGTGCAGGTCCCGTCCCTATCCTTTTGTCTCTGTTTATTCTTTTTTCTTTTGCCCTATCCAGGTACGTGGGGAGTTTCTTGCCTTTTGGGAGGTCTGAGGTCTTCTGCCAGCGTTCAGTAGGTGTTCTGTAGGAGTTGTTCCATGTGTAGATGAATTTCTGGTGTATCTGTGGGGAGGAAGGGGATCTCTGCATCTTACTCTTCTGCCATCTTCCCCTTCTCCCTCCCACTGCCTAGTCTTGACGACCACTTTAAAACCTGGTTTGGCGTAGGAAGCTCCTGACTTAAATATTTACTTATAACTCTATTAATGCTATTAGCGACATTATTTGTATTTTGCCTGTTTTACAAAATTGTTTCTTTCATTAACAAATGTGTGACTGAGGCTCTGACCAAAATATGTAATTCTATATGAGATCAATGATTGTAATGGTGTAACTCTAGACATGGTATGATGCAACAAGAGGGAATTATTTCCTGGACCATAACACACTAGTAAGATAGGTGGTCCAGAGACTTTTGGCTACTGTTAATAAAGCCTGTTCCACTAAAAGCACATTGAGTAGCCTATCAATAAAATCTTCACCAGACCTGGGAATGACCATTCCTAGCACCTGAGGATGAAATGATCATGAAATGCCTCCCAAACCATGGTCTAATTTATGACCATGAAGGGGCCCTGCCAACTAAAAATTGGCACTTGCCATCTACCTCTACAAGGATTAAGTCATGAGTCGTGGCAGCCACTGACCTTCAACACCCCATGAAATGAGTTCAGGGTGGAGATCAGGAATGAGGCATTCTGTGCTCTGGAAAAAACCTGGCAGAACAGGCTTTCAGATGTTTAGATATTTTCAAAAGATGTTATGAGCCCAATTCTTACATTTCCTCATATCTCGAAAAGCACTAAAGTCATTCATGGTGAAATCTGCTCCTCGTGACTAGCAATAAATTTCATGAGAATGGCAGTAACTTTCTGCAAAAAACAGTGTGCTTGATTGCATGGACCCCCTCTTCACCAAAATCGCATACATACTGACCTTACCCCTACCTCTTCAGAGCAGTTTCTCAGAGGTATCTGAAATGCTGCCTCCCAGGATATAGTCCTCATTTTGCACCAAATAAAGCTTAACTCGCAACTCTCACATTGTGCATATTTTTCAGTTAACAGAACACTTAAGATTCACTCTCTTAGCCACTTTCAAGTATATAATACAGTATTGTTAATTGTAGTCACCTTGCTGTACTTTAGATTCACAGAATTTAATCCATCTTCTAACTGAAAGTTTTTACCCTTTGACCAACATCTTATTTACCCCATGCTCCAGCCCTTGGCAACCATCAATCTACCCTTTTTTCTATGAGTTCTTATTTATGATTTCTATCTGTTAAACTTCTGATTTTGTTCCTGTATTGTTTCCTGATTTTATTGAATTGTTTTTCTGTATTGTAGCTCACTGAGTTTCTTTAAAACAACTATTTTGAATTTTTTATCAGGAAAATCTCAGATCTCCATTTTTTTGGGAATACATACTATAAAATTATTGTGTTCCTTTGGTGGTTTCATGCTACCTTGATTTTTCAATGTTTCTTGTCTTTGGCTTCACTTTTTATTCCTTCTGCTTGATCAGGTCTGCTGTTGAATATTCTGGTGAATTTTTCAACCCAGTTACTTTTTTTTTCTGTTTGGTTCTTTTAAAAATATATTTTCTATCATCTCTTTGAGATATTCCTATGTTGTTCATTCATTGTTTTCTTGATTTAGTTGAGCATCTTTATGACACTTATTTTGTATTATTTGTCAGGTAATTCATGTACTTCCATTTCCTTAGTGTCAGTTTCTGTAGGTTTATTTTGTTCCTTTGTTTGAGATATGTTTCACTGTTTCTTTGTTTTTCTCATAAATTTTTGTTGGTATATGCACATTTGAAAAATTAGCCCCCTCTCCCAGTCTGTACAGCCTGGCTTGTACAGGGAAAGGCACTCACCAATCAGCCCAGCTACATTTTCTTGGGGCCTCTGAAAACCTTTTTGGAAGGATGAGACTTCTTTAGGTCTGTACTTAAAATTTCTTAATAGAGAGGCTTCCCAATTTCTTTTCCTGGAGCTTATAATCTCTGCTTCCTATTTTTCTGTCTATTATCTGCCGATCATTTGGAGCTACCACAGGCCACTCAGCTCACTTACGTTCTCAGCAGCCACCAGATTTCTAGAGTATGTTGAGTCCCATCTGCACTCCATTCACTCAGGCAGCTCCCTGAGAATCCAGAATATTGGATGCATTTTTCACTTTTCTCCATCCGCACAAGGGAGAGGCTGTTAAGCTACATTGGCCTCTGTCTGATGTACTGTGTGTCCTCTGGACCAGCAGCAAGCCACTCACACTTTTCCTTGTTCTTAATGGCCCCCAGGCATCTAAATCTGCTGGTTCCATCAGTATTCTGAATGAGGCAAGACAGAAACCAGTTCTTTGCATGGCCCTTTAAGAATCTGGAAAGTTAGATGCACCCTCTACTCTTCTGCCTCCTTTCTTTCCACTCTGTCAGGCAGAATTCACTAGTCAGTGTATTTTCACCTAGTCCTGAGCTGTGCCAACTTTGGGGAGGGGCTGATGCAGGTAAAGTGAAATTGATTGGCTTACCAGTCTCAATGCAACTGTTCTTGACTTTGTTCTCACCTGGAATACTGCTATTTCTTGAATCTTGAATTCTCATAAGGGCATTTTTGACCATATATTGTTATTTAATCAGTATATCTGTGGAAAAACAGTATAAGGGATTTCCTATTCTGCCATCTTGCTGTGACACTCTAGAACTTTACCATTTTCTTCAATAGTTTCAGTGACCAATTTAATTTTGTGCAGAGGAATCAAAAAAAATTTTTTTAATATCAACCTCTATATCCTCTTTTTTAGACATCCTCTGCATTTACCCAAAAGTGAACCTGAATGTTCAGTCATTAAACAAATAAGCTGATCCTTTAGATAGCCAAATTGGATAACTGAAAAAAACAAAACAAAACACAGCAACATATTCAAATAACTTGGAAGTGACTACTTCTATATTTTTATTTTTTTATGTGTATCAAACTAATATATGTACCAAGTTTTGAGAGTCAAATAGTTGGTTCACCATACATCTCAGTTTGCCTGGGACAATCCTGTTTTATAACCCTTGTCCTAGTCTAATTGTGAAAGTACTTCATTTTATTTTCTACAATATCTTTTTTAATGATAAGTTACATGGTTATAAGAGAAATAAGTCTTATAATGAAAAATAAATTTTCTGCCCCACCTCTCCCATTCCTGTTTCTCAGTATCTTGAGGCAATGAGTTTCAATGTTGTGAGATGTTTTTGGCATATGCTTCCATTTACCAAATAATGTTTACATTGCTGTTAATTGATTTATTAATGTTAAACATTATATATTAAATTTGTACCATGAACAATGTGCCATTAACTTTCTCATACCACTTCCCTATATCACCATACTTCTTCCCTCATCTTTCTAATGTAGATATATCAAAATTTGGGGCTAAACAATATTCAAAATATTTATGTAATTATAACTATGCAAATACTTTTCACACTGAGACAAGTGATAGCTAATGATTTCATTTCCCTTGTTACACAATATCACATATATATGTGTGTGTGTATATATATATATATATATATATATATATATATATATATATATACACACACACATATATATATATATATCTCCAGGGTTAGTAATTACCTTTTTTTGGCTTAGTTTTTTATTTAAATATTCCCAAAGTTGTAAAAATATTAAAAATATAATTATCATATATTACCAAGTTCTGTTCTAAGCATTTTACTTGTCTTAACTTAGTCCTCAAAGTAGCCCTTCAAAGCAAACACACACACACACACACACACACACAGAGTATATAGTAAAATGTTATTATGTAGTTTTCATTGTTTTTAACTTTAAAAAAAGCATATAGTGTTATTATATATCTTTTTAAGCTTAAATTTTTTCTTGATATTAAACAGGTAATATTTACCTATATTGATGCATAGAGTTCTATTTCTTTCTTTTGAATACTATATAATATTCCATTGTGTGAATAAACCATAATTTATTTACCCATACTCCTGTTGATGAGTATTTGAATTATTTCCAGAGTTTTGAAATTATAAACAATCTTGTGCTGTGGACAATCTTGTACATGTCCTAAACATATGTAAGAGTTTCTCTTAAGTCTACAACAAGGAGTGAAAATTCTAGCTAATATGGCATATGTGTATTCAATTTATAAAATAATATTAAATAATTTTCCAAAGTGACCAATCCATTTTACAATCTCACCAGCAATTTATGTGGTATACTTGTTGAGCCACATCTTCTGAAACACTGAATATTATAAGATTTTCTCTTAGTTATTTGTAGATTAAATTTTTATGTTTTAAAGATTTTATATAATTTTCTCCTGGTTCTCTAAAGATATAATAGTCCTTTGTGCTTTTGTAATGGGGTGAAATTAATGAATTTTCTGTTTTCTCAAATTTTCCTGTTTTCTCTTTTTTGAGTCTTGATCTTTAAAGATGAGACCTTTGTTGAAATATACTATGGACCTCGGATGTCCATTTATAGTTAAGACTGATGCACCAAAACCTAATTAAAAGCTCTGTGTGCTTGAGCAGGACTTCTGTATAGGTAGGCCTAACCCTATTTCAACAGTACAAACCTGGCCATTTCATCAGAGACCTCCAAATATAAATCTTTCAAAGGTTCAGTTTCTTCAGAGTAGAATCTTTCATTTTCTACTTTTGAAACTGTCATCCTTGCTGTCATATTCTGGGAGGCAAACAGAGATTTGGAATTTCACTACTCAATATGCTGACTTTCACTGAATTTCACGTTTCAGTATAACACCACACTCCTCTCTTCTGGTCTGGTGTCCCTGATTTCAGAGCCTCTGCGATTCTGTTAATGCAAGAGTGAGGAAGGAGGGGCTTCCCTGGTGGCGCAGTGGCTGAGAGTCCGCCTGCCGATGCAGGGGACACGGGTTCGTGCCCCGATCCGGGAGGATCCCACATGCCGCAGAGTGGCTGGGCCCGTGAGCCATGGCCGCTGAGCCTGCGCGTCCGGAGCCTGTGCTCCGCAACGGGAGAGGCCACAACAGTGAGAGGCCCGTGTACTGCAAAAAAAAAAAAAAAAAAAGAGTGAGGAAGGAGGCCTGAAAGTTTAATGGCTCCATAAGTAAATTTTCAAGCTCTCTTCCTGTTTAATCCTCTGTCTCACCATGGTTTCTGAAGTAACTGATGGCTCCAATTTTTGAGACTTCCTGGAATTCTGTTGTCCAGTTTTTTTGGGATCTGGTTAGTATTTTCCTCTGAAAGCCATTAGATTCTAGATTTGCTCTATCTCCTAAGTCATTATTTGCATGTTGGATGACTCACCACAATAAAGATGGCAATTGTTTAATTTGATCTGTAAATTTAATGCAATTCTATCAAAATCATAGCAAAGGTTTTTTTTGTAGATAGAACAAGCTTATTTACAATACATATAAAAAGCATACAATATAGAATTGGTATACACAGATAATAAAATGGGAGGAATCCCTCTACCTGATATTAGGGCCTACTATATAGCTACTGAAATCAAGACAGTGTTGTTATTTGCATAGGGATAGACACATAGATAAAAGGAACAGAATAGAGAACCTAGAACTTGACCCACATAAATATGTTCAATGGATTTTTGACAAAGCTGTAAAAGCAATTCAATGGAGAAAATATAACCTTTTCAACAAATAGTGCTAGAGCAATTGGAAGTCCACAGACAAAAAAAAATCTTAACCTAAATCTCCTACATCATACAAAAATTACTCAAATAAGTAACAGATATTAATGCAAAATATAAAACTATAAAATATTTAGAAATAAATCATTGGAAATAATCTTTGAATCTAGGGTTGGGGAAAGAAGTTTTAGACATGATATGAAAAGCATAATCCATAGAAGGAATTGACATATTGGATATCATCAAAATTAACAACTTTTGACCTGTAAAACACCTGTGAAGGGTTTGAAAATACAAGCTACAGACTGGGAGAAAATATATGCATACCATGTATCTGACCAAGGACTACTACCTATAATATATAAAGAACTCTCAAAACTCAACAGTAAAAACAAATCTGATTAGAAAATAAACAAAAAACATAAACAGATATTTCACCAAATTGGATATACAGATGGTGAATGAGCACATGAGAAGATGCTCAACATTATTATATATATAGTTAAGATTTTCCAGAGAAAAATAACCAATATGATGTGGACATGTATAAAGAGATATTTATTTTAAGGAATTGGCTTATGCAATTATGGAGGCTGGCAAGCCTAAAACTGGGAGAGTGAGCCAGCAGGCTGAAGACCTAGGAAAAAGCCAATGTTTCAGTTCAAGTTTGAAATACATCTGATGGCAGAATTCCTTTCTGCTGGGGAAAGGTCCGTCTTTGTTCTATTAAGGTCTTAAACTGATTGGATAACTTCTATCCATATTATGAAGGGAAATCTACTTTACTCAAAGTCCACTGAGTTAAATGTTAATTTCACCTCTCCCCTCCCCCAAAAGTACCCTGACAAAGACAACCAGAATTATATTTGAACAAATATCTGGTTATGTTGGCCAAGCTGACACAGAATTAACTATCATATTACTCATTAGGGAAATTAAAATTAATACAACCATATATATCAACACATGCCTATTAGAATGGGTAAAATAAAAAATAATGGTAACACTAAATGCTGGCCAGGATGCAGAGAAACTGGACCACTCATACATTGCTGATGGGAAAGTAAAATGGTATAATCACTCTAGAATACAGTTCAGCATTTTCTTATAATACTAAACATGCAATTACCATACTACCCAAAAATTGCACTCTTGTACATTTATTCCAGATAAATAAAACCTTTGTTCACACAGAAATCTGTACACAAGTGTTACAACAGCTTTATCCATAATAAGAAAAAAAAAAAACTGGAGACAATCCGAATGTTTTGACAAGTGAATGGTCAAACAAATATGGTATGTACATATCATGGAATACTATTCAGCAGTAACAAGTAATGAGCTATTGATATAGGCAACAACTTGAACGAATATCCAAGGATTATTCTGAATGAAAAAAGAATCCAATTCAACAAGATTATTATACACCATAAGATTCTATTTGTATACTATTTTTGAAAAGACAATGTTTTAGAAATGGAGAAGAGATTAGTGGTTGCCAGGGATTAGGGAAGAAGGTATAGAGGTGCAGGAAAGAGATTCATGTGATTATAAAAAGGCAACACGAAGGATCGTTGTGGTTAATAAACTCTCCTGGAACTTGACTCTGGTGCAAGTACACTTCTTTACATATGTTATACAACTAAATTGCACTAAACATTTAACCTCTTCCACAAACACATACACTGAGTACAAGTAAAAGTAGGGAAGTCTACATAAGACTGGTGGATTGTATCAATGTCAATATCCTGGTCATGCCATTATAATATAATTGTGTAAAGCGTTACCATTGGTTGAAACTACTTAAAAGGCACACAGGATCTCTCTGTATTATTTCTTACAAAATGAGAATCAACAGTAATCACAAAATAAAAAGTTTACTTTAAAAAATGCACAAGGATATTTTCAGATAATCAAAGGCTTAGAAAAGTACTATAAATTTGTGTATTGCATGGTATGTGAATTATATTTCAGTAAAGCTGTTAAAAAAGGTACAATTATATGAAAAACTACTCCAAGGCTTATTACTACTGTCCTTCATATAAATTAAAAAGAATATTTAAATAAAGGGGAAATCATGGTAGTGAGCAATGAAATCTACTAAACATACAATTGTGTATTGAATCATATTAAGCATTGCAACAAAACAAAGAAAATGCCAAAAAAAGTTCTTGGTTGAAATATTTTAAAAATATAAATAATAATTTAATAATTATTATATTGCCCAAGTTTCTAAATTATACTAACAGAAAAAGAATTTTTAGAGAACAGGTAAAATGACTGTATGCAAAAATCCTCCATTTTCATATGCACACATTAAACAGCCTTTAATTCTAGATAATTAGATAATTAGGAAATACATGTTCATATTTCAAAAAAGAATGTATACTGCCAGATCACAAATGAGATATTTAACAAACAATGAAGAAACCCCACAGTTAATATATAAAAAAAAAAATAGAAAACAAAATCTCAGGGAAAGATAAAGTCAAAATGTATAAAACAAGATCACAAAAGTAAAGCTCTAAAATAGAAATTGTGAAAAAAATTGTACATGGGTTGAGCTGGTCCATTCAAAGACCGAACTCCAAATTTAATAAAACAAATTCAAATTATGGATCTTTCTAAGATATGCAATTACAAAAATATGCCTTAGAAAACAAAGATTCCAAGAATGGTCCATGCTGTATCAGGAAAAAGGAAAAAATAATACACAGGTTGTAATGTTTTTTAAACATAATAGAATTTAAGGCAAACTACAATCAACAGGGGAATGTTCATAATGAATGAGTGATAGTCTTAGGCAAAACAAACAAGCACAAAACTGAAAAAAATTTTCAATAAATTAAAAACAGTAGAAAATTGTAAAGAACACATGATCTGATCTAATTTAAGAAAACTAGAAATTAGTATCAAATATGAGTGAAATAATTGATCATTTCCCCAAATAGCTTGAGTCATGTACATATGAGTGTGTGTATGCAAACAAAATTAAGATGGATAAACTCTAAGCTGTTACTATAGAATATATACAAGGGTGGTCGTATATAAGGTTTTAGTTTTCTACTTCACAAATCTAAAATGTATGAATTTTAATACCAGCTTGTATTAATTTTATTTTCAATTAATTTCTGATTTTTTCATTCCTCCTATTTTTTAAAATTTTCTAGCCTCTTGAGTTATAGGTGTAGTTCATTTTCTCAAAATGTGTGATATTTTAAACATTTTAATTAGTTTTTCATGACAGGGGTAACACACATTGCTACATGTCAAAAAATTCAGAGATGTATAAAAGATGTAATAATCTGCTCCTATTCCATCATTATAATAGCAATGTGGTCCTACCCTTCTGAGGCATTTAGTAGCTATTGCCTACTAAATTTTTATATATGCCTATATTTATAGATGTATATGATTCTTAAAAATAAAGTAGGATCATACACATTATATACATAGTTCTACACCTAAGTTTCCTCACTCAATATACAATAGACATGTTTCCATGTCAACACATATTACCCTGGTTAATTTAACACTGACAGACTTTATAATGTCATGATCTGTCACAACATTCTCAGTGATTACTGAGGCACACTCAGGTTAATTTCACGTTTTTCTAGTACAATAAATATAACTGAACATATGCCCATAGTACTGGTACTTTTATTTCTGTAATAAAATATATTAGATTTCAATAGCTGCATAATATATTTATCACAAGGTTAGCAGGTTAAAACAAGGCCCATTTATTAGTTCACAGTATTGTAGGTAATAAGTCCAGCATGTTGTTGCTTGGTTGTCTGCACAAGATATTTCAAAACTGAAATCAATGTGTTGCTGACTGTGTTCTTGTCTGGAAGCTTCACTATGGCACACATCCATTTCCAAGCTCATTTATGTTGTTGGGAGAATCCAGTTTCTTGAGGTGGTAGGACTGAGATTCCTATTTTCTTGCTGAAGCAGGGGCTCTCTCTCTTCTCCTAAAGGCCATTCATATTACTTGCCACATGGCTTCCAACATCCTCAATGTCAGAATATTGATTCCTTTTCATGCTTTGAATCACTGACTCCCTGTGTTTCTGACCCATATTTGACTAGCCCATCCAGAATATTTCTTTCTTAAAAAACTTTATTGGAGTGTAGTTGCTTTACAGTGTTGTGTTAGTGTCTACTGTACAGCAGAGTGAAACAGATATACGTATACATCTATCCCCCTTTTTTGGATTTCCTTCCTATTTAGGTCACCACAGAGCATTGAGTAGAGTTCCCTGTGCTATAGTTATCTATATTAGTTATCTACTTTATATATAGTATCAATAATGTTTATATGTCAGTCCCAATCTCCCAATTCATCCCACCCTCCCTTTGCCCTTAGGTATCCATACATTTGTTCTCTACATCTGCGTCTCTATTTCTGCTTTGTAAATACGATCGTCTATACCAATTTTTCAGATTCAACATAAATGCATAAACATACAATATTTGTTTTTCTCTTTCTGACTTACTTCACTCTGCATGACACTCTAGGTCCATCCACATATCTACAAATGACTCAATTTAGTTCTCTTTTATGGCTAATATTCCATGGTACATATGTACCACATCTTCTTTATTCATTCCTCTGTTGATGGAAATTTAGGTTGCTTCCATGTCCTGGCTATTGTAAAAAGTGCTGCAGTGAACATTGGGGTGCATGTATCTTTTTTTTTTTTTTTTTTTTTTTTTTTTTTTGCGGTACACGGGCCTCTCACTGCTGTGGTCTCTTCTGCTGTGGAGCACAGGCTCTGGACGCACAGGCCCAGCGGCCATGGCTCACGGGGCCAGCTGTTCCGGGGCACGTGGGATCCTCCCATACCGGGGTATGAACCCATATCCCCTGCATCAGCAGGCAGACCCTCAACCACCACGCCACCAGGGAAGCCCCATGTATCTTTTTGAATTATGGTTTTCTTTGGGTATATGCCCAGTAGTGGGATTGCTGGGTCACATGTTAGTTCTATTTTTAGTTTTTTAAGGAACCTCCATACTGTTCTCCATAGTGCCTTGTATCAATTTGCATTCCCACCATTTGATTTACTCAAAATCAGCTCAATGGTAAATTTAATCACATCTGGACTCTTTTTGTGAATTAATTTTTATTGGAGTAGAGTTGATTTACAATGTTGTGTTAGTTTCTGTTGTACAGCAAAGTGATTCATTTATACATATACATATATCCACTCTTTTTTAGATTCTTTTATCATATAGGTCATTACAGATTATTGAATAGGATACATCTGGACTCTTTTGCCACACATGGAACATAATCATAGGAGTGAAGTCTCATCATATCCACAGGTTCTATAATTAACTGAAAGAGATTATGCAAGGTGAAAGTCATTGATACTCATCTTAGAATTTATCTACTACATGCAGATTCTCCAAAGTGGAATTGCTTGGTCTGTTTTGGACATTTATTATTTGAACATTCTTTTTACTATTTTTCTCATTTTATTGGAATCAAAGTAAATTGCAGGGAGATGGGACATGGTTTTCTTCCCTAAATTTTGTGTTTTTTGTGGGATGGTAATTTATACCAGGTAATTTTCACCAAGTGATACCTACATTTCTACTACAAATATTCAAGGAATATCAAAGACTAAGGTATCAGAATACATTTAAATCTCAGCTCCGCTACTTACCAGCTTTGTGATCATAGAAACTTTAACTTCATTAACAAAATAGAGATAAATCATTAAAATGTTGTTTAGAAGATCAAATGAGATACTGGCTTAAAGAGCTTAAAAGAGTTCCTGGTATTTAGTAACTGTTCAACAAATGTTATTACCTTCTTTCTCTCATTGCCCTTGTATACTCAAGGGACTGACATGTACTTAAGTTCAGCAAATAGGACACACTCTTCTGGGACCATAAATCCTTAACAACTGATATTCTTCTCAGCAGGTGGTGCCCTGATCTGTTACTGTATAGGCTATGTTGAGATTCTTGCTTACAAGTAATGTAGGAACTATCTTGGTTCCTATTTTCAAATCTAATTCACAAGTCCTCCCATATATCTGTTCATTCCCAATACCTTTCCAATAAATTACCCTCTTGTTTAGTTTGGCTTGTAAATTTAGTATGACTTGCAATGCTCTTTTTGTGTATTTTAAATTAAAAAATATTGTCAGATTACCTAACAAAACAATTGTAGCAATTCAAAAATAATACTAGTGATGTATGAAACTTTTTCCAATACTTATTAACACTAGATATTATTGCTTTAAAAAATTTAACCATCTGAATGATGAAAGTAATATCCAATATTTTAAACTTAATATTTCTCCAAAAGCCAGAGTCATGGAGAACTTTTCATATGGATTATTTACATTTCCCCCTCTTCTTCTGATTTTTCTATTGGCTACATTGTCTTTTTCTAACCATCTGCAGATATTCTTTAAGGATATCAATACTGTTTCAGTCATATGTATTGCAATATTTTTCTTCAAATATTTAAAACCCATGATTTGTTTTTCACCACTTGTAGTGGTGCCACATTTGCCATCGTTTTTCTTTAAAACAATGCTCATTATAAAAGATTCAAGCAATACCATATAATTCAACAGATATTATAAACAAATATAGATCCTATCATCAGAAATAGTTAATGTGTGGTGAACATTATTCAATATACCTCTTTACACAAATCAGAATGAAATAAAGATAGATAGATGTTCAGAGTTTGATATGAATGAGCTCCTACCATATATGATGTTTTGAAACAAAAATATTAAGTTAAATTCATTTGATCAAAAAGAGAAATAATAAATAAAATGGAAAGAATTGTTGAATTTAACTGTTCCTTCAGTGCAGAAATTATTAATTATTAAGATATAAGAGTATAAGGAAATCATTAAGATAGAGGAATAATGTTAAAGTATATATTTCAATTTTACCAATGGATTTACTTTCTAGTATGAAGGATAAAGTAATTAGCATGTTTCACATTTATTCCCACATGTCTTTCCTATAATTTTTTGTTGTTGTTGTTGTTATATTAGCTATACATTGTGAGAATTTATGAAGTATACTTTTTATTCTGTAACCTTCATTCTCCTGGTAGGTAATAGGTACCATGATAAGAAATGAGAAAACACAGTGTAAGATGTGATTTTTCCCCAAATTAATATATAATTCAAATGAAATTTCAGTCAAAATGTTAATGAGATTGATTTTTAAATCTTAACAAACTCCAAAAATTATTTTAAAGAATAATAATGAAAAAAGTAAGGTGTGTTTATCCACTACATGTCAAGATATGCTAATTAAAGACTGTATGATATCAAAATTTCAATTAAACACAGTAGAGAGCTCAAACAGGATTTGTGTGACAATTGATATATACATCAGTGAGGATTGAAAACATTGGAAAAGAATGGGATGTTCTATAAATGACACAGGGGAAATTGACTTTCCACATGGGAAAAATAGAAAATGGGGGCATCCCTCACACGATACAAGAGCCAATGAATCAGAGCCATAAATCAAAGACTTAATTTTTTTGGAAGAAGTGGGGTTAAAAGTACTAGAAAAATTATAGTAGAGCACGTTTATAATTTTATAATATTTTATAATTCACATACCATAAAATTCACTCTTTGAAAATGTACAATTTAGTGATTTTTAATATATTCACAGTTTCACAACCATCATTACTAATTACACAATATTTTAATCATTCCAAAAGGAAACCCCATATTCATTAGCACTTACTCCCCATTCCATCCTCTCTGCCCTTCCAGGCAACCACTAATTTACTTTTTTTCTCGATAGATGTACCAATATTGGAAATTTCACATAAATTGAATCATTCATATGTAGCCTTTTTTTGTCTGGCTTCTTTCAGTTAGCATAATGATTTCAAGGTTCTTTCAAGTTATAGCATGTATTGGTACTTCATTTTTTATGGCTGAATAATATTTTATTGTATGGATATACTACATTTTGTTTATCTGTTCATCAATTGATAGCTATTTGGGCTTGTTCCACTTTCTGGCTATTATGATTAATGCTGCTATGAATATTTTTGTACAAATGTTAGTATGAATATATATTTTCAGTTCTCTTGGATATACAACTAACAGTGGAATTTTGGGGTCTTTTGACATATCTGTTTTTATTTGAGGAATTGCCAGATGTTTTTCCAATGTGACTAAAAGAGTTCATATTCTCACTAGCAAAGCATTAGAGTTTCTGTCACTCTCCATCCTGGCCAGCATTTGGTGTTGTCAGTGATCCAGATTTTGGCCATTCTAATACGTGTGTATTAGTATCTCATTGTTCTTTTAATTACCATTTCCCTGATGATGTATCATGCAGAGCATCTTTTCATATGCATATTTGCCATCTGTATACCTTCTTTGGTGAGGTATCTGTTAAGGTTTTCGGCCCACATTTTAATAGGATTGTTTGTTTTCTTATTGTTGAATTTTAAGAGTTCTTTGTATATTTGAATAATGATCTTTTACTAGATGTGTCTTTTGTAAATAGTTTATCCCTTGGTGTGGCTTGTCTTCTTATTCTCTTGACACTGTCTTTCATAGAGAAGAAATTTTTAATTTTAATGAAGTCCAACTTATCAAGTACTTCCTTCATAGATTGTGCATTTAAGGTTGTACCTAAAAAGGCATAACCACATCCAAGATCATCTAGTTTTTCTCTTATGTTATCTTCTAGGAGTTTTTATAGTCTTGCATTTTACATTTAAATCTTGATCCATTATGAGTTAATTTTTGTGAAGTTTGAAAAGTCCATGTCTAGATTCATTTTTTTGCATGTGGATGTCCAATTGTTCCAGCACTGTTTTTTGAAAAGACTATCTTTGTTCCATTGTATCTAATTTGTTCTTTGTCAAAGATTTGTTGATGATATTTATGGGAATATATTTGTGAGTGCTGTATTCTGTTTCATTTATCTATTTTTCTATTTTGGTATGATATTGGAATAAAAACAGACACATTGATTAATGGAATAGAATAGAGTTTTTGATTTTAAACAATAGATTAAAAGCTCTGGGTAGTTTAAGCAGAAAAGAAATCAGTCAACAATTATCATATTAGCTCACAGAATCAATGCCTAGAATACTAAGGATCAGAACACAGACAGGAACAAAGGGAATATCCCTACAGCCAGAATCTCATCACAGATACAGTCTTCGTAGGTCACTGCTAATGGAAAAAAAAAAAAAAAACTTGCTTCCATCACTTCTAATATCACTACCAAGGAATACTTCCATACTCTCTAATTCAATGTAGCATTTGTGAAAATTTGTGAGAATATCCAGCTGACTGGCCTAAACAAAGTCTTTATGTCTTAGCTGTCACAGAACTGGAAAGGGGGACATATGCTACAACCCCCCACTGTCAGAACCTGTAGTAAAGGCAGATCCTGCTTTTGACTTATCTTGCTTTCCTCCAAATTTGAAGAGAGTTTAGATACTAAAGATAGAGAAAAAGACAAATATCTACTGCATGGGTATTCATGAAAATTGATATTAAAACCTAATTAGATATTGTTGACCATATTAGCAAAAATAAAAAGTCTGTTAACACCAAGTATTGGTTGAAATATAGGAAAAGAAGGACTCTCATACACACTCTAGTGGGAGTGCAAATTTATGCAATCATTTTGGATCATGATTTGGCATTATCAAATGAATTTGAAACTAAACATATCCTACAAACTAGATAGTCTGCTTATAGGTATGTATCTTAGATAAACTCTTGTATCTTTGTACCAGGATAGTTGTAGAAGGACACACATTGTACAACTTGGAGAACAGATAAATAAATAAAGGTTTATTTTATTAGTAAATTACCTGACATACTTAGAATGAAAGAACTTGATCTAAATGTAGCAATAAGAATAGTAATCAAAATGTAATTATGAGTGAAAAGCAAGTTGCAAAATTCTATGTAGACTGTGATAACGTTTGTAAAGTTTAAAACAATATATACAAAGCCACATTGGATACATACAACAAATAAGAGCAAAAAATACAATTGGTAGGTGTGATGGTTAATTTCTTATATCATCTTGACAGGGCCATAGGGTACCCACATATTCATTCAAACATTTTTCTGAGTATTTCTGTGATGGTGTTTTCGATGAGTGTGTTTTCTACCAATTTAACATTTAAATTGGTAGACTGAGTAAAGCAGATTACCATCCTTAATGTAGATTGGACTCATCCATTCAGTTGAAGAAGGACTAGAACAAAAAGTCAGACCCTTTTTCTGCCTGATGGACATTGACATTTTTCCTGCCTTCAGCCTCAACTTAAAACACTGGATCTCCCTGGATCTTGAGCCTGCTGGCCTTCTTCTGGAACTAAACCATCAGCTCTTCTGGGTCTCTAGCTTGCCTACTCAGACGGCAGATCTTGGAACTTGCCCGCATCCATAATTACATAAACCAATTCTTCCAAATAATCATTCAACCAATCTCTCTATATAGAGATAGCAAGTTAGAGATAGAAATAGAGATAGAGATATCTTATTGGTTCTGTTTCTCTGGAGAACCCTGACTAACACTGTAGGATATTTGCTACATTCATGAGAGAAGATGTTTCCAGAAAGGAAGGAAGGAGTATAAGATTGTTGAGGAAGAAAAGGAAAACTCCAATTTTACCTATGAGATCTTTGCTTTTAAATTTTAAAAAAAGTGAAACAAAATGACTAAATGTTAACATTTTTAATAATGAAGGAATTTGTTATATATTTCTCTGTATGGTTCTGTATTTTAAAATTTTCCTTTAAAAAGTTTCTCTACATAGTACTTTCAGTAATATTCAGTTATAAACATTCTATCATTTCCACTGGAATTTTTTCTTTAAACTGTGATTTATTTAGCAATGAATTTGGTAATTAAAAAAATCTTTAAAATTCATTTTCTCATTTATTTACATCATGGTCAGAGACTGTGGTGTGCATGTTACCTATTATTTGAATTCTGTTAAGGACTTTGTGACCTGGTATCCAGTCAAATTTGTAAATCTTCCTTGTATAACTGAAGATAGTTTATGTTCTCTACTTTTGATAAAGTTTATTATTATTGTTGTTCTAATGTTCTATATATTTACCAATATTTTGTCTGTGTGATTCAATAGCTTCTAATGAAAATATTATGAAATCAACTACTATTTTTTTATGATTTTGGTGTTAGGGCATCCATGGATCCAAAATCATTCTTTTTGCTCTGCCAACACTAAGATGTTTCCCATGTGCATGGTCCACGAAAATCACCATTTTGATCACATTTCAAGTAATAGAATAAAAGAAAGGAGAAAGAAGGGGTGTGTTTGGTAACTTTAAGTATATATCTCAGAAATTTCACACATCATCTCTCATTATTTGTCCTTAGCCCAAACTTGGTCACGTGGCCACCCATGGATATAAGGGAGATTGAGATCTGCAGTTTTTATTCTTAGAAGTCATGTGCAGAGATCAATTTGGTGATAGTAACTCTAAGGGAGATGGTGATCTATGATTCAGGAAGAAGTAGGAACCACTAACAGTACTGTCAGGAGAATGGATAAATGACATCTTTTTCCTTCATCTCTTCTGAAATGGATGAATGGTATCTTTTTCCTTCATCTCAAGGTTCACACTTCAGAAAAAGACAAATAAGAAGAGATTTATTATTATGGAGCTGAGATATGTCATGATATACTATCTGCAAGCTGGAGAACCAGGAAAACCAGTGGTATAATTCAGCCTGAGTCCAAAGGCCTGAGAACTAAGAAGCTGCCCAAGAACCAGGAGCCCCAAAGTCCAAGGGTAGAAGATGGACATCCAAGCTCAAGAAGAGAGAGAATTTGCACTTCCTCCACCTTTGTGTTGTCTTCTGGCCCTCAACGGTTTGGATAGTGCTTGCCTACACTGGTAAAGGTGGATAGTCTTTATTCACTACTAATTCAAAAGCTAACCTCTTCTAGACACACCCTCACAGACACACCCAGAAATAATGTTTTACCAGCTATCTAGGCCTCCCTTAGCCCAGTCAAGTTGATACATAAAATTAATCATCATAACACTTAGTTGTTCTATTCTAGATTTCTCTTATAAATTCTTCTCTGAACAATTTAAATTGCATTAAGTGGCATGGTTAGGCATGCAAGAACTGCATATTATATTTTGTGGTTATTAAGAGTTTTGAAAGAAAAGGAGTTAGGATGGCTTAGTTGCCAGTAAACACAGTAAGCAGCTTGAATGACATTCCCTACATTTTAGAAAGATAATCAATTTTCTTTTCCTGGGTTTTGGAAAAGCTATTAGCTTCCTTTTCTAACAAACACCCAAAATAGGGTATTTGAGAGAAAAATTGTTTGATTGGAATATAATGGGCACAGATGCTACCACCTACCTAAATTTTATTTGTTCCTGGTTGATAGTTTGTGTGTTACCAAATACTACCAGGAAAATAATTGTTTCTTCTTGTACCAAAATGTATAGAGGGAGATTCTTTTAGTGACTAAATAATTACAGTGAACCACCTACCTTGTTAGAGTAAAAAGCAGGGCCTGTGGCAGTAAACATGACTAATATAATTACTTAGATACCTGTGTACTCACTGACTCCCTCACCTTATATGCATAAAGAGAATGACATTATTTCTGTTTTTTGAAGCTTCTCACTGTCAGGAATAAAATGGTCTGGCTTGTGAAACTGGTCCTAAGGCTATCATCAATGCGATGGCAGCTTTGTATCATGCCAAGAGCTAGGAATAAATGTGTAAGGCAGGGTCCAATGTTGCTTACTTTGGTCAGGACTGAATTTGTTTCTGAGTTCTCATTTATGAGTTCAAAGAACTAAATGGATTGTGGTGGCATTAGATCTGAACATGTACTGAATGATATTCAGGTGGCTAGCTCTTTACCACCAGTGGGATTCCTTTTTCTCTGATGCACACTATTATCCATTTTGGAACACTACAGGATCCAATCACTCTTTTAGTAGTCTTTTACCACTATTGCTGCATTCTACATTGACATTTTGAGTAAAACCAAGATTAATAAGGACTTAATGAGTTAGTGCCTGCATTTAATTCAGTCTTTTCCTATGACCTATGTTATGAGAAAGAATCAAATCACAATAAAATAAGTCAATATGGGGATTTCATAAGTTTTGTTTGTTTCTTGTATAGTCCTCTTGTCCTAGACAGATCCAATTCGAGTTTCTGTACATTTTGTATCTGAAAAGGAAAATCCTATGAGCAGAGTATGTAATTGTCTACATAATACAACCTACTACCAGTCATTTCACCATTATATTTTATCCCTTTAGCCCTTCTCTGTCATGAATCCCCTCTAAAAAACACAAATAAAACTGAAAGGAGATATGCTGTAAACTGGTTATTTTCTAACATCCTAGTAATTAGTATCAACTGAGTTGACATCCAGGTGACAACCAAAGCCAGCTAGGCGATAGGCAATGGAGTACGGAGGAGAGTATGCCAAGAAGGAGGAGTAGATGATGTTGGGGGTCATGGGTGTAGGAAAATAACCACGGAAAAAAATGGCTTCCTTCACAGTTTTGTTGACAGTCAGGTCCTCTTTATATTAGCAAGGGTTAGTGTTAACAAGGATGAGCCTAAGGCAACTGAACAAGCCCAAAGTTCACAAGAGACAGTATAATTCAAAATGAAGCTAAACTAACATTGCCACTGTGTTGGGGGATAGGTAAAATCTCTAAGGTTTTTTCCCTTCTCTTCCATCTCTATTTCTTGCATCAAGTAAGTTTTCAAATATTAGTTGCTTGATATTCTTATACAGAAGATACTTTAAAAGACCTTCAAAAAGCACACCCAATAACAATTTTTATGTTCACTTTGAAACTCCAAAATAAATGGGTCCTAGGGAAAAAAATTATATAATACAAAGAAATTACCTATCACCCTATAGTTTACAACATTTTCTCTATCCATTTTTTTATGTGAGAAAGAACAAATATGTCACTATTCCCCACTTTTCAGATGATAATACTGAGCACATAATTGTTTTTTTTTTTCTTTTTGGCCACACCATGTAGCATGTGGGATCTTAGTTCCCCAACCAGGGATTGAACCCAGGCAGCACCCTGCAGTGGAAGCGTGCAGTCTTAACCACTGGACCACCAGGGAAGTCCTAAAGTTTTAAAAACTTGTTCAATCTCACTCAGCTGATAAGCAATGGAACCAGAGCTCAAACTCCAAATCTGACTCTAAACTCATACTCTTTCACCATACTTTGATTTTTCTGTTAATGGTAAGAGTTGATATGAAGAAGAAACTTTAATTTTTTGACAAATATCAGCTTTACTGGCTTGGATTAGAGAAATATGCAGTTATCAGAGTGAAATGATCACTATGAAACCTGCTTTGGGGCCTTCATTAGCTCACTTGAACATGTTCTGCTTTGAAAAAAAAGGTGGGGGCTATACAATGATCTTTGAGACTAACGACCGAGTGGGGAGTATTGTCAGGAAACTGCATCCACATTAATTAGTGCCTTATCTTTAACCTTATCACAAAGTCTAAGTTTAACTAGGTCCCTGCCCTTGATTTCCATTGTCATTTTGTGAAAACATGGCCTGTTCTATTAGAAATCAACCCTCTTAAATTTACACTTAATTATGAAAGTCAAGCACACCTCATTTACTGACAGCTACTGATGTTTAATGAAGTCAGGTGACTGTAGTTCAAATAAACAAATAATTATGGTTGACAGCAAAAGTGTAAACAAGGTCCTAATTAAATTAATGAATATGCTAAATGTTGTGGTTGTCCCCTAGGACAAAACAACCTGTATTTAGTTATCAGGATACCCACACAAAGGGAAAAAAATGAATGTTCATGGTAAAAAAGTCAAAGTCCATAGGCTGGTGAGCAGCTAAAAGAGTAGGAATAAATGGAACTTTACCAGTTTGTAGACTCTTTCTACATGTACATAGATGATTATATTCTCCCTTAACCTTTCATTTCAACTCTTCAAAACAGTGAGAATGCAAGGCATCCTTTCAAGCTCACAGTACACTTGAGAATTTGGTGTTGGGAACAGAGGCTATTATACCTATTTTCATATTCTAGTAAAACTACTGAGTTTTAAAGAAACAAAAAATTTTCTGGGCATATAGATTAAAAAGGACATGCAATTTATAACAGTAGGAAAATTAGATTACCATCAGATTTTTTTTCTGCAATGCTTTAAACCACAAGTAAATGGGATGACATAACTAAGGTACTCAAGAAAAGAAAATGCAAGCCATGATTCTGCATGTAGAAGAACTGATTTTAGAGTCATGCATTCACAAAAATAGAAAAAGAAATCCAAAAATTCATATGGAACCACAAAACACCCCAAATAGTCAAAGCAATCTTAAGAAAGAACAAAGTTGGAAGTATCACACTTCTTGTTTTCAAACTATTACAAATTAAAAGATTTTTTGTTCTAGTTCTGTGAAAAACGCCATTGGTAATTTGACAACGATTGCACTGAATCTGTAGATTGCTTTGGATAGTATAGTCATTTTAACAATATTGAATCTTCAAATCCAAGAACACAGTATATCTTTCCATCTGTTTGTGTTGTCTTCAGTTTCTTTCATCAGTGTCTTATAGTTTCAGAGTACAGGTCTTTTGCTTCCTTAGGTAGGTTTATTCCTAAGTATTTTATTATTTTTCATGAGATGGAAATGGAATTGTATCCTTAATTTCTCTTTCTGAAATTTTGTTGTTAGTGTATAGGAATGCAACAGATTTCTGTATATTAATTTTGTACCCAGCAACTTTACAGAATTCATTGATGAGCTCTAGTAGTTTTCTGGTAGTATCTTTAGTATCTTCTATGTAGAGGATTTTCATGTCATCTGCAAACAGTTACACTCTTACTTCTTTTACAATTTGTGTTATTTTTTTGATTGCTGTGGCTAGTATTTCCAAAACTATGTTGAATAAAAATGTTGAGAGTGGGCATCCCTGTCTTGTTCCTGATGTTAGAGGATTTGTCTCCAGCTTTTCACTGTTGAGTGTTATGTTACCTGTGAGCTTGTCATTCACAGTCTTTATTATGTAGAGGTATGTTCCCTCTATGCCCACTTTCTGAAGAATTTTTATTATAAATGGATGTTGAATTTTATCAAAAGCTTTTTCTGAATCTATTGAGATGATCATATGGTTTCCATTTGTATGGAAACACAAAAGACCCTGAATAGCCAAAACAATCTTGAGAAAGAAGAATGGAGCTGGAGGAATCACGCTCTTTGACTTCAGTCTATACTAAAAAGCTACAGTAATCAAAACAGTATGGTACTGGCACAAAAACAGAACTATAGATCAATAGAACAAGATAGAAAGCCCAGAAATAAATCCATCCACTTACAAGCAATTAATCTACAACAAAGGAGTCAAGAATATACAATGGAAAAAAGACAGTCTCTTCAATAAGTGGTGCTGGGAAAACTGGAAAGCTACATGTAAAATAATGAAATTAGAACATTCTCTAACACCATTTACAAAAACAAACTCAAAATGGATTAAAGACCTAAATGTAAGACTGGATACTAAAACTCCTAGAGGAAAACGTAGGCGGAACAATCTTTGACAAAAATCACAGCAATATTTTTTTTGATCTGTCTCATAGAGTAATGGAAATAAAACAAAAAGAAACAAGTGAAACCTAATTAAACATAAAAGTTTATTTCACATAAAAGGAAACCATAAAGAAAATGAAAGACAATCTATGGACTGGGAGAAAATATTTGCAAATGAAGCTACCAACAAGGGATTAATTTCCAAAATATACAAACAGCTCATACAGCTTAGTATTAAGAAAACAAAAAACCCAATCCAAAAATGGGCAGATGACCTAAACAGATATTTCTCCAAAGAAGACATTCAGAAGGCCAAGAGGTACATGAAAAGATGCTCAATATCACTGAATATTAGAGAAATGCAAATCAAAACTACAATGAGGTATCACCTCACATCAGTCAGAATGGCCATTAAAATATCTACAAGTTATAAATACTGAAGAAGGTGTGGAGAAAAAAGACCCTTTCTACACTGTTGGGGGAAATGTGAATTGGTACAGCCACAATGGAGAACAGTATGGAGGTTCCTGAAAAATCTAAAAATAGAGTCACCATATGATCCAGCAATCCCATTTCTGGGCATATACCTGGAAAAGATAAAAGCTCTAATTCAAAAAGACATATACACCACAATGTTCATGGCAGCACTATTTGCAATAGCCAAGACATGGAAGCAACCTAAATGTCCATCAACAGAGGAATAGATAAAGAAAATGTGGTATACATCTATATCTATCTATCTATCTATTTATCTATCTATAGATATAGATATAGGTATAGATATAGATAGATATAGATATATAGATAGTGGGATATTATTCAGCCATTAAAAAGAATAATTAATGCCATTTGAAGTAACATGGATGGACCTAGAAATTATCATATTAAGTGAAGTAAGTCAGACAAAGACAAACATCATATGATATCACTTATGTGTGGAATCTAAAAAATGATATAAATGAACTTATTTACAAAACAGAAATAAATTCACAGACATAGAAAACAAACTTATGTTTACCAAAAGGGATAGGGGGGATGGTGAAGAGAGATAAACTAGGAGTTTAGGATTAACATATACACTCTACTATATATAAAATAGATAAGCAACAAGGAATACTGTATAACACAGGAAACTATGTTCAATATCTTGTAATAACCTATAATGGAAAAGAATCTGAAAATATATATATACACTTAAAACTGAATCACTTTTCTGTACACCTGAAACTAAGACAATGTTATAAATTAGCTATACTTCATTAAAAAAATGGTTATAATTTTAAAAAGCTATATTACAAAGCTATAGTAATTAAAAGAGTATGCTACTGACATAAGAACAGACACATACACCAATGGAATAAATTCAAGAGGCCAGAAATAAACATATGTTTATAGCATCAACTAATATTTGAGGGAGGAGCCAAGAATACTCAACGTGGAGAGAATAGACTCTTCAATAAATGGGGTTGGGAAAACTGGATAAGCAGATGCAAAGTAAAGAAATTGGACCCCTATCTTATACTCACAAAAAATAACTCAAATGGATTAAAGACCTAAATGTAATAATTGAAACCATAATACTCCTAGAAGAAACATGGGGGGAAGTTCCATGACATTCATCCTGGCAATGACTTTTTCAGATATGACATCAAAAGCATAAGCAGCAAAAGCAAAAATCAAAAAATTATTATTTATTTTTTTAATTAATTTATTTTTCTTTTCAGTACGCTGGCCTTTCATTGTTGTGGCCTCTCCCATTGTGGAGCACAGGTTCCAGATGTGCAAGCTCAGAGGCCATGGCTCACGGGCTTAGCTGTTCCATGGCTTGTGGGATCTTCCCGGACCAGGGCACAAACCCATGTCCCCTGAATCGGCAGGCAGACTCTCAACCACTGCACCACCAGGGAAGACCAACAAATAATTTTTGATCAAACTTAGGTACATCAAACTAAAAAGCTAATACACAGCAAAGGAAATAAGTAACAAAATGAGAAGGCAACATACAGAATGGGAGAACATACTTGCCAATCATATATCTGATAAAGTGCTAATATCCAAAATGTAAGGAATTCATATAATGCAAAAATAAATCAGATTTTTAAAAAAAGGAAGGGGAATTTTAAAAACTTTTTTTTCCAAAGTGGACTTTCAAATGCCCAACAGGTACGTAAAAATGTGCTTAACATCACTAATCATCAGGGAAATGTAAACCAAAACCACAACGAAATACCACTTCACACCTGCTAAAATGACTATTCACAAAAAGACAAAAGATAACAAATTCTGGTGAGGGTGTGGAGAAAAGGGAACTGTGGTGAACTGGTGCTGGGAATATGAATTGGTATAACCACTATAGAAAACAGTATAGAAGTTCCTCAAAATATTAAAAATAGAGCTACTATATGATCCAGCAATCCCACATCTGGGTATATATTCAAAGGAGATGAAATCACTATCTCAAAAAGATATCTGCACTCCATGTTCACTGCAGCATTATTCACAATAGTCAAGACATGGAAACAACCTAAGCGTCCATTGTATGGATGCATGGATAAAGAAAATCTGGCACATATACAAAATGGAATATTATTCAACCATGAAAAGAAGGAAAACCTGCCATTTGCAACAATATGGATGAATCTTGAAGGCATTATGCTAAGTGAAAAAAGTCAAAAAGAGAAAGACCAAACCATATGATCTTGCTCACATGTTGAATCTAAAAAGGCCGAGTAAGAGTTTTACTACTTCTTTTCCAATTTAGATTATTTTATTTCTTTCTCTTCTCTGATTGCTGTGGCTAGGGCTACCAAAACTATGTTGAATAATAGTGGCAAGAGTGGGCAGCTGTGTCTTATTCCTGACCTTAGAGGAAATGCTTTCAATTTTTCACCATTGAGAATAATGTTTGCTGTGGGTTTGTCATATATGGCTTTATTATGTTGAGGTAGGTTTCCTCTATGCTCACTTTCTGGAGAGATTTTATCATAAAAGGGTGTTGAATTTTGTCAAAAGCACTGTTTGCAGATGACATGATACTATACATAGAAAATCCTAAAGATGCCACCAGAAAACTACTAGAGCTCATCAATGAAATTAGTAAAGTTGCAGGATACAAAATTAATACACAGAAATCTCTTTCATTCCTATACAACGAAAATGAAAGATCAGAAAGAAAAATTAAGGAAACAATCCTATTTACCATTACAACAAAAGTAATAAAATACCTAGGAATAAACCTGCCTAAGGATGCAAAAGACCTGTATGCAGAAAACTATAAGACACTGATTAAAGAAAGCAAAGATGACACAAACAGATGGAGAGATATATCATGTTCTTGGATTGGAAGAATCAACATTGTGAAAATGACTGTACTACCCAAAACAATCTACAGATTCAATGAAATCCCTATCAAATTACCAATGGCATTTTTCACAGAACTAGAACAAAAAAATTAAAATTTGTATGGAAACACAAAAAACCCTGAACAGTGAAAGCAATCTTGAGGAAGAAAAACAGAGCTGGAGGAATCAGGTTCCCTGACTTCAGACTACACTACAAATCTACAGTAATCAAGGCAATATGGTACTGGCACAAAAACAGAAATATAGATCAATGGAACAGTATAGAAAGCCCAGAGATAAACTTATGCACCTGCGGTCAACTTATCTTCAACAAAGGAGGCAAGAATATACAATGGAGGAAAGACAGCCTCTTCAATAAGTGGTGCTGGGAAAACTGGACAGCTACATGGAAAAGAATGAAATTAGGACACTTCCTACCACAATACACAAAAATAAACTCAAAATAGATTAAAGACCTAATGTTAAGGCCAGACGCTATAATCTCTTAGAAGAAAACATAGGCAGAACACTCTTTGATATAATTCACAGCAAGATCCTTTCTGACTCACCTCCTAGAGCAATGAAAATAAAAACAAAAATAAATAAATGGGACCTAATTAAACTTAAAAGCTTTTTCACAGCAAAGGAAACCATAAACAAGATGAAAAGACAACCCTCAGAATGGGAGAAAATATTTGAAAATGAAGTAACTGACAAAGGATTAATCTCCAAAATATACAAGCGGCTCATGCAGCTCAATACCAGAAAAACAAACAACCCAATCCCCAAACGGGCAGAAGACCTAAATAGACATTTCTCCAAGAAGACATACAAATGGCCAACAAACACATGAAAAGATAATCAACATCACTAATTATTAGAGAAATGCATATCAAAACCACAATGAGGTATCACCTCACACAGGTCAGAATGTCCATCATCAAAAAATTTACAAACAATAAATGCTGGAGACGGTGTGGAGAAAAGGGAACCCTCTTGCCCTGTTGGTGGGAATGTAAATTGATACAGCCACTTTGGAGAACAGTATGGACATTCCTTAAAAAACTAAAAATAGAAATACCATATGACCCAGCAATCCCACTACTGGGCATATACACTGAAAAAACCATAATTCGAAAAGGGCCATGTACTACAATGTTCATTGCAGCACTATTTACAATAGCCAGGACATGGAAGCAACCTACATGTCCATTGTCAGATGAATGGATAGGGAAGATGTGGTACATATATACAATGGAATATTACTCAGCTATAAAAAGGAATGAAATTGGGTCATTTGTAATGATGTGTATGAACCTAGAGTCTGTCATACATAGTGAAGTAAGTCAGAAAGAGAAAAGCAAATATAGTATATTAACACATATATATGGAATACAGAAAAATGGTACTGATGAACCAATTTTCAGGGCCAGAAAAGAGACACAAACATAGAGAACAGACTTGTGGACACAGCAGGGTAAGGGGAAAGTGGGATGAATTGAGAGAGTAGCTTTGACATATATTCACTACCATGTGTAAAATAGATAGTTAGTGGGAAGCTGCTGTATAGCACAGGGAGCTCAGTTTGGTGCTCTGTGATTACCTAGAGAGGTGAGTTAGGTGTGGGAAGTGGAAGGGATGCTCAAGATGGAAGAGATATGTGGATATATGTATAAATATAGCTGATTCATTTTGTTCTACAGTAGAGAGTAACACAACATTGTAAAGCAATTATACTCCAATAAAAATAAATAAATTAAAAGGCCAAGTAATAGAAATAGGGAGTAGAATGGTTGTAGCCAGGACTGACGGCTGGCAGACATGTGGAGACGTTGGTCATAGAGTACAAACTTTCAGTTATAAGATGAATAATTTCTTGGATGTAAGCGTTGGGACTATAGTTAACAATACCCTATTGTATAATTGAAAGTTGCTATGAGGGTAGTGCTTTAATGTTCTCACCATAACAAGAACAAAAAAAGGTAATTATGGGAGGTGAAGGATATGGTTGCTAACCTTATGTGGTAAACATTTTGTAACATATATGTATATCAAATTTACAGTTTACCTTAAATTTACAGTTATATATAAATTATATCTCAGTAAAGCTTGAAAAAAAGTGTAAGGGACAACAAAAATGCCATTAACCTGCAAGAACTCAACGAATATCTTTCCTCAGATCATTCCTGGGAAATCTAGAGAATAAGACTTACTCAACTAAAATGACTAAAGGGACAGCAACATGAGGACTGGCAGTGACTTATAAATATATAATAATAATCTATGGAACTGAGAGTAAATGAAATTATAACAGAAAAACTACGTATCAAAATGGCTATATGCTATATCATAGGAGAGATACAATTATTTTTAAAAAATGAATGAGTCGTAGGAAGAAAGCATATATAAAAATTTTTTCACTAATAATCTTGGGGTGATAGTTTTAACATTGCTATTCTGAGGCTTTTATGTGTTACTGGATCAAGCAAATGAGCATTTATGTGATAAATGATTTCTATCATTCTCTGTATTTGAGAAACAATGTTCTTCCTATAGAAAGGAGATACAGCTGTAATATAGTAAAAGATAAGTAAAAACCCCATACTCCTGCATTGGAATTGCAAGTATTGATATAAACTCATGAATAATTATATATACTGACAGGAAATTATATACATACATATATGATATTTAAGTTACATATAAAATTATAATTATATGATATGTATGAGTTTAATGTACTTATACCCATATAATTTTGTTACTTTTTATATATTATAAATATATAATTTATATATAATATACATACTCTATATAAGCATATATAATATGCACGATTATAATTTTACATGTAATTTATATACTTTGTATATATAATTTTCTATTTCTGTCTATTGAAATTACTAGAAACAATGGCTAAACCTGTAGCACTGGTACTGAAATATCATTCTCCACTAAAATAAAACAACCTGTTTTCGAGAAATGGCTGATTCCATTTCCCCACAGAGAAAAGGTCTGGGGTTGAAGAGACACATGATAAGCTTATAACGTAAGTTATAACAGATAGCAAGGAATCAATTAAAAGAAACTACTTGGTCTTGTCAAATTGGACTCAGGAGCAAATCTAAGGGCTCTCACTGGATGGATATGGGACAAGTGGAGCTTCAGTAGGAATAATAATTAAAATGATATAAAACCCATCAAATATATTTAGATTCATGATTTCATAATGATATTAATACAAAATAAACAGTAACCTAAATAAAATGATAGTTAAACAATTCATTTTCTGGTAAATAAAGGAAAAGACTCAAGGATTTATCCTGCCCTTCTTATATAAATTTTACCACTGAGTAACTAATTGGTGAATGTGGAGAGGTGACTCTTTATTTAAGTAATCCAACTAATAATGAAAACAGAAATGATACAATTAGAATATCATCATATTCCAAATGCAATAAATTAATAAATGTAGGTATCAAGTATTAAGAGCTCCTAATGTCAAAAGGCAGATAGCCAGACCTTATGTCTCTCCTGAGGAAAGGATATAACACCACCATATTTTGCCAGAAGAATCAAACTTGAGTTTATCAAACTTTGGATCTAGTTGCCACCTTCAGGAAATAACAAGGAGAGAGGACTCTATTAAATAGTGCCATGAAAGTGCCTTCAGCAAAATCCAGACTGTGGGAAACTATAGGTCAAATGGCCTAAGTTTTTAACAGATAAATTGTAAGAGAAAATTTTTAAAAATGAAGGAGGAATTTTAGATTAAAAGAGAACTAGGCGACATATAAATTTTTAAAAAAGGAATAAAGTATGATATATAGGGATTCATATTTGTGTGATAAAAATACAAAGAAGTGTGAAGAATTGTTTTACTTTTGTAGTTAGTTGTGGTGGAGGAAGATTGTGATTAGGATGAGACACACGAAGGGGCTTCTGACTGATAAAATTTAATTTTTTGACCTAGATTGTGGTTACAAAGATGTTTGTCTCCTAATATTTCATTGAGCTACATTTGTGTGTATATGTGTCTGTGTGTTTTGTATCTCTGTTTTATTTTAATGTGAAAAAGTTACTTCAAAAATGATTGTATTCTATGTGAATACAAGCTAAAAATATGATCAAATTGAGATATTTGGAAATAAATTTGATGTAGCAATCACTCTCAAACCAAAAGTGAAGTGGCGAACTCTAGGGCCAAAGGAGGAGTTTTTGATGGGTCAGAGCACATGACTGAGTTCCCAGGAAGAAGACTCTGAGACAGAGATTAGAATGCAGGAGAGTGCTCTTGGTATCTCCACATGAGAAAAATGGAAGAAAGTAAAATTGGGAAGGAGAAGCTGGGCTGTGATTTAATCTCAGGGAAGTCCTCAGCTGATCCATGGTTATTTTAAAATTAGAGATAACTCTTCAAAATTGTGTCACATTGGACAAAAGGACCAGACTTTTATTTTCCTCCCCATTCTGGGCAGTGGCAGGGGATAGAGACTGGACACCTCCAAGGCAATTCTGAGGAGAGCTGAAAGCTGAGAGGTATCTGCTGTCAGCACTCCCAGAAGCTAGAGGAATAGGTTCTTCAATTACAAAAGAGATCTGGGTGGTACAGCACTGTATCCTCTACAGTGATTACTTCCTGCCTCTATATGTTTCCTTTCCTGTTTCCTTCTATATGTACCTATTTCTAAACTGTTCTATTCATATTACAAACACAGGGTTATAAATCTCAGTATCCTTGTGATTTGGGGAAATCTTGCTCCCATTTTACAGATAGGAGAAAATAATTCAGGAAGGTTAACATTTATAGTAACACTGCATTGTGGGCTAACTTTGGACCAAGTATATTACCTACATTATTTCATTTGATTATCTCAATAGCCTTATGAGTTAAGCACAGTTGGTTTTCTCATTTTACACATAAGGAAGATGAAGATCATAGAAGTTAAATGATTTGCCCAGCTAGTCAGTGGTTGAGCCAGAATTATAATCAAATATGTATGAATCCAGCACCCTACTTTCAATCAATATACTATGCACTTCTGCAGAAGTTGTGTAGATTCACAGAGTAAGTAAAGGGATGATCCAGGAATTAAATTCTGATTTCCCATCTCCAGGTGTTCAATTCCTTTTCCATAATTTCTCCAGTGCCTTGTTCCCTCAGAAAGGGCTTTTTCTAAGAGTTAATTGTTACCCTTCTTAGCTAGCAAATAAGGGTCTTCAATCATTTAATCCAATGAAGTCACAAAGAGAAACATTTTATTCAAACCTGTTGGGCTAATGGGCAAAAGTGTTTTAGGGACATGGAGTCCTTTTGAACTCCTCAGATACCACCAAGCACACTACACAAATTCCTATGTTGTGATCACCTTACTGGCCATAGAATAATTAAAGGAATAGAGGAAATAATCAATAAGAACAAACTAAAAAAGAGAAAAACTCTTCAGTATGGATGCAATGAAAATTAAAGTTGAATTTTTCTAAGATAAGTAAAAGTTTAGATTGTGTAGGGAAAAATGAGAACAGACATCTCATGTCTCAGAGCACTAGAAATTTTTAAAAAGTGACTTTTTGAAGTTTCACAGAGATCAATTTAGGGCAAATAGAAAGAAAACATTATTTGAAACTGCAGGTAGCTAACCATCAAATTTCATTACACCTTAAAAAGTAATATAAGGTGTCATAAATTAGTTCGAGATGTTTCCAGTCAATTTATGGATGAGAAATTCAAAATAAGAGGAGTGAGAGGGGCTTCCCTGGTGGCGCAGTGGTTGAGAGTCTGCCTGCCAATGCAGGAGACGTGGGTTCGTGCCCCGGTCCGGGAGGATCCCACATGCCACAGAGCGGCTGGGCCTGTAAGCCATGGCCCGTGAGCCATGGCCGCTGAGCCTGTGCATCTGGAGCCTGTGTTCCGCAACGGGAGGGGCCACGGCGGTGAGAGGCCCGCATACTGCAAAAAAAAAAAAAAAAGAAGAAGAGTGAGAGATGGCCCTGTCTGAACATGAACTTGTGGAGGAAAACGCTACCCTTCCAATGCTGTCCTTTGGTACAACTGTCTGAAATGCAGTTCTGTGCTATGGGGACTATAGCACTGATTCATGCTACATGCTGGCTTCCTTTATTGTCCCTGAAAATACAAACGCCTTGTGCTTCAGGGCAGTTACGTGTGCTTGGAATGTTCCTCCCTCCACTTTTTGTGAAGCTGACTCATTTTCATTCTTCACATCGCAGTTTACAAGTTACCTACTGCTCCTATGCAAAGCCCTGCTATTCTTTAGCTTATTACCCTCTTTTGTTTCCTTCAGAGCACTTATCACAATCTGTTATCATCTTGTGTATTTATCTGTTTACTTGTTTATTATGTTTCCTCAACTAGAAATTAAACCTTATGAGGACAGGGCACTTAGAAGTTTTGTTCACAATGATAGGTCCTGCATCTCTCCCAGTGTATGTCATAACATATATATTTATGGAATGAATGAATGAGTCAATAAATCAATAAATGATTCAAGACTCTCATTTTAGGTAAAGCAAAAATTATCCTCCTTAAAGTGTCATCACTTGTGATTTTGTTCTTATTTTTATTTTTTTATCTGATAACTTTCTAAAAAATCATTTCATGGACTAACATGGACACATATACACACACACAGACAAAGAAAGAAATCTTGCCTCTTCTATTCCTTATGGAGAACCTCGATGGGAGTGGGCAAATATGCATGCATTAAGTTTGTATATCTGGCCTTGAGTGCTTTGTTCATAAGTTTTCCTAGAACATTTATTCAAATCAGCTTGACATTAGCAACATCCATAGCCCATCTGGATGCCTAAGGAACTAGTACCCAGTGTGCTGCTGCAGAACAGGCTGTACTTCGTGGCAGCCTCTTTAAAGTGCAATACCTGGAATGCCTAGGAAATCTGCTTCCCCTGAAAAAGCCTCCCTGAATTTGAGTAGACACCCCATTACTGTGGTTGCCAGAAAGCATGCATGATCTTGTGGCAGAAAGAACTTCATAAAGAAATAGTCCCTTCAGTTTACAGCAAATAACTAACTAAGAAACTAAATAAATAAGTAACCTAGATAGATAAAGTAAAATAAAAATGATTCTAGTACTTTGGAATCAAGTCCAGAAATCTAAATATACATGACTTATGGAATCTGGAGATTTAAATTGTTCAAAGTGAATTCCAGCCCTCTGTTCTACTTAGGATGGAACAGCTCTGATTATTTATAAAGAGCAACATTGCACTTCCTCCTGGAAGTTACATGTTACATGTAAGTTACATGTAACTGCTTGCTATAGACAAATCACAGAGATTTTTAATTCAACAGCAGTATCATCTCAGGGCTAGTATTGATTTAGACATGAATATTGAGGAAGAAATAAGCCGCAAAGGGATCACCTTGTATAATTTCTTCAGTAACAAGAGGCTAGACATGCTCCTGTGGGTTCTTTTGTTCTGTAGACTCTGCAGTCCCACAATGCATTTGGAGGTATCTCAGTTCCTTAATGAACTGCAGCCAGTGTGTCGCACTGAGCACAGGGCCAGTAAGGATATTTTAGGCTCTGCTGCTGGCATGTTAGCAACTGATTATATGAAAATGGATCATTGAGAATCAGCTGGAAAAAATGCAACTCATTAGCAATCTCCTTTGGTAAAGAAATGATAACACCAATCTGCTGAAGTCCAACCACTTCAGAAAAGACATTAGAAAATGTCTGATGGTAAGAATGGAATACAGGAGATTAGGATACAGAAAAGGGAGGAATCAGATATAGAAAAGGGAATTGATTTCTATAAGAGTTTGTTTAATTATTTCCTCTTTTTCCACTTTGCATCACTAAGGGGCTATCAATTTTTCATTTCAAATACTTTAGTCACTGAACCCAAATTGTTAAGTATATGAAAAACTAGGATAACACTTTTCTTAAATTAAAGAGTCAGTTCATTGTTAATCGGTCATCTTTTAGACAAAGTGATGGAAAATGCAGGCAACTATCCTCTAAAGATGAGAATTACAGGGACACCGTCCAGTACTGGACCAAATAAGTGAGGATGAGTGAAAAATGTCTGCCATTGCTTTTCTTTTGTTGATACTCAGCTCTGCTGCCCCTTTCAGAGAATCACTTGAAGCTTTCACAGAAAAGTAAGAGGCAAGCAAGACCTGGGAGAGTGATGAAATAAATCCAGTAAGCATCAGGGTTTCAAGAGTCCACTGTTAAAAATAACTTTCTTTAATTAAACTCCAGTTTATTCATCTTTCAATTGAAATTTAAGGGTGGAAAAATATTTCACTTACTTTTTCCTTCAAATAAATCATATCCTATAGAGCATGAAGGAAAAAGTAATCAAGATGTCATGTAGTAAATACATGTGTAATTGATAAGACTGGTGAGAAGGTTTTGTTCTCTCTAGTAAGAATTGTAGGTATAAAGACTTTGCTCCTGTGTGGTGCAGTGCTTGAATGTGGGCCTATTCCAGAATGTTACTAAGATGTCAAATGCCACTAGAGGTAACACTCTGGCACTGGAAACATAACTTTTCTAAATCACTCTCAAATGATTCCTTGGTGAATGCAAACCAAACAACACAACAGAAAGGGAGTAGCATAAACTGCTTCAGTCCCTTATGAGCATCAAGCTCCCATCCTTCTAAAAAGTTTCACACATCAAATATAAAACTAAATTTAGGAATTTGGTGAAACTGTTGTATATTTATCCCAGTGCCAGATAAAGCCCTGGGACCAGAGAAAGGTTTTACGTTTAGATATTCATATACTTCGCACCCTATGAAGAGTCAATGTTGGTGTAAGGATAGAGAGCTCATACATGTGAAATGAAATAAATCAGGGTAACAAGCATGATAGACACTCTTGTGCCCCCTATGAGATGGTATCTTCAGGGGCCATTTCTGTACTTCCACCTCTGGCATATTAAGGATTAGCTTAATTCTCTCTCTGTTCTCTCTCTTTCACCCTACAAACACACACATACAAACATACACACACACAAGCACACACACAAGGGAGTATGTTTTTGCTAAAGATGAAGGCAGCTTCACCATTCTTTTTTTTTTTTTTTTTTTGGTTCCAGTAGGATAATTTTCTCTCCAAAGAACCTATCCACAACCACCAATTTAGACCTTATATCTCTGCTGTTCAGAACATAAACTTGAAAAGAAAGAGAGTTGGTGCTAAGGGAATGTTGCTGCACATTCCAGAGAATTGGAATGCCTACTAAGAGATCAGTAGGAGGCAGGACTCTTCTTGTTCTATTACCATAAAGAGGGAGCTGAATTTTTTCACTTTGGTCCACAGTTGAATAGCCTATTATCTAGACCATGGGGAATAGAATCATAAAGATTCTCTCTTCTCTAAAGATGAGGAACATAATGATGGTGGTGATGATGATGATGATGCTGATGATGACAATGAAGCCACCAGAGACCAAAAGTGTTCAAACCAGTACATATGCAGTATTATTATTTAAACCATGCAGATGGTAGGGCAGGAGGGCATATAACCTAATTTTGACCTAATCTCTTTTTCTGTCTCTTATTAAGATCTGCTTCTATTGGTTCTTAAACCCCTAGTCTTGGGATTCAAGATAATGGTTCTTACTTTTCTGAATCTTTTCTAAATCTTTGTTACCTGTACCAAATGCTGCCTCTGGGCTTGTGTCCTAATTCACACTCATGCCATGACCTGTCATGCTCTTAGCCTCTTCCTCTGCCCATTTGTGCTCATCAGATGATGGATGATGCTAGATACACTTTCTTGCATTGATGCCAGACTCTGCTTGAAAAACTGTGTTCAATATGCAATAATGTCAACCTTATGCATGTGGTCAAAGGTTTCACTTGTATAATATTGATACAGAACAGTGTTTTTTTCTCCCCCGTGTAGTTGCATGCATGCCATTTCAGTGGCATTTCAGGTTCACAGGACACCTCCTTGGGAATTGTTATGTCTACATCCTTAGAGCCCAGAGCTCTACAATCAATTGCCATTGTGAAAAAAGATATATTGTAACATTCTGAGCAAGTCAGATAACTGTGTTCTTACTTTTCTGTTACCCCATCTATATACCATGGGGTTTATACATGTCACCTCAGGAAGGTATTATGAGAGTTAACGAACCAGAGGTGGTAAGGGGGATTTAGTCTGTCAGATGAAAGGTGCTGCTTAAGTAAAGAGCATTTCAGTTTTATGTGGCCTGATTCTTCAGGACCAAAACAACATATCAGAAAGTCACAGTACTGCTATTAAAGGGCAGAGGGCACCATCAGTACATTCTCAATGTAAGGTGAAAACACCGTCTCCAAAAGCAGTGGTTTGGGGTTTTATAACTAACTGTTCAGTGGTGGCTCCTTTCTTTGCTGCAGCTGCCACATCCCCTGCATGATGAAATTAGTCTTATTTCACCCAGTTTGTCCTTGGTTCCCTTGAAACAACATGCATTCCCTCAAAATCCCTTCTGGATGAAATGAGCTATGGTACAGAAATATAAGGTGTACAAATACATCAGCTAAAATGGATGATAAGAGAACAAACCTGCAGGGCAAGCAGTGCCTCTGGCAGGTTTTTAGCTGTTCTTTTTGAGATACAAAAGCAAGAGGACATCTGCAGCTAAGACACATTAAAGAGTTTTTGTTATCACAACAGTGAGAGAAGGTACAGCAAGCCAAATGGGGCAAACGTAATATGCTACCTCCAAGTAGCATTTATGATATGTGTCGCACGGAAGAGAAAAACACTCAGATTATGAGACCTTTCTAAAGGCCTTGCATTCTGCTTACATTACTTAACATTGTGACAATTATGCAGGGCTCATTCTATTTGATTTGGGGTTCACTTTTTGCTGAGCTGATTCCCCTCCTGACCACATTAACTCTCACCTGCTCTGACTTAAACCTCTTCTATCTCACACTGGCTGCTACCAATAATCCTTCCCCAAAGGCTCCTGCTGAAGCACTTAGAGTTCATTATTTTGGGAGACCTTTCTTTATTAACATTTATATATATATATATATATATATATATATATATATATACTTTTTTTTTTTTTCGGTACGCGGACCTCTCACTGTTGTAGCCTCTCCCGTTGTGGAGCACAGGCTCCGGATGCACAGGCTCAGTGGCCATGGCTCACAGGCCCAGCCACTCCGCGGCATGTGGGATCTTCCCAGACTGGGGCACGAACCCGTGTCCCCTGCATCAGCAGGCGGACTCTCAACTGCACTGTGCCACCAGGGGAGCCCTAAAATTAGTATGTTTTAAATATATTTTTGCGTGCCATCATTGAAGAAAAATTCACATTTATAATGAGATTAGCTGTAAGGGATTTAGAATGCACCGCATTTTGTTTGTAATTTCTGTAGACACTTCCCCCATTCCATAATAAAGCTGGTTTTCCTAACCAGGGGAAAATACCATAAATATTCACAAGTTTGGAGAAAAAATATACTTTTTCTGAATAATGAAAGAAAAAACAGCAGTCTGAAAACAGAAATCGGGAACTTGTGTTTCATATATTTTCCGTCCTCTGGGCATGCTCCTTGCATTCTTTCCTTTACTTAGTCCTACCCTCCTTTTAAGAATAAGTAAAGCAGAAATAAAATACTCCCTCTTGGTTTTCCCCCACTCAGAGATACCCTAAGATTACAAGATACTTTCTCCATTATAGCCAGTTGCTGTAATTAGCCAGTTGTGTGAATAAGAACACCTGAATCCTTCTAGACTTGCCTGCTTACTAAGTTTCACAAGCTGAAAAGCATGGGCTCTTGGGGTATTAGGGGCTGTCTTAACATTAAAACACTTCTGCCTGATGCTGTGAATACAACTACAAAAGCACAAAAATCAGTTATTTTTCTTTCCTTTGCCATGGAGCTGCAATTTTTCCCAGGAGCATTTGACACTCTCTAGTTTATGCCCCTCTTCCTCCAATAGTGTATAGTTTCTTTCATATTCTTTTTTTTGAAATACTTTAATGCTAAGGATTCATTCACATTTTAATGAGAGGACAACACAGTTTTGCATGTTTTTGAAGATTAACAGTATTTACTCCCTCCCGATGATACATAGTTAAACAACTTTGGTTACTGCTTACATTTGGTCTCTGCTGCAGAGGCCAGGGGGATATCCACAGTTACGTCTCAGCTCTTCGGGTGCCTGTTCTGCTTTGAGGAATGATTTCTGGCCACTGTGATGTATATGGAATGGCAGAGGGAAACCTGTCTCTTTCATAGGGCTTGGGGCTTAGGGAACCTGAAAAATAGCTGAATTTTCAAAGAGTCAAATATCAGGAAAAAAGATATTCTTTTCATTTTGCCTTGCACTAGTTAATTTGCAGAGGTGCTGATTTTTCTCTCCAGATTTATAAAGCTGAGAGACACATTTCTGAAATGGTACAAACGAATCAGAAAGGAGAAAACTGCCTAACTAAAAAGGAAGAGATGCATAGAGATCTTAATTGGTAAATTCTAGAGGGTGTTTTTGTTTTGTTTTGTTTTGTTTTGCTTCTTCCGTGGATATTAAAGTTTGGGTCTATAAAAGTACCCTGTGCTTTTAAAGTGTAGATCAAAGGCTTGACGGAGTTGCACTTTTGTTGCTTGTTGCCATACATGAAACATCAGCAAAGCACTGTTGCTTTGCGGGTCTGAGTTCTTGACTGCGGTTAACTCCAATCTGAGCATTGTGCCATTGGCTTGTATATTTTTTCTTTAAAAGTGAAACTGAAAGAAATTATCTTTCTGGCAAATAACATATATGAAGTAAATGAGAGGTTTCATAGCATGCATCTAAATAGTACCTAAGTATACACTATAGTTCATTCAATGAAATCAGGGGCTGATTTCCACTGGGGATCCTTATCACTGAACGAAGAGAGTGAAAAGTTCCGGGGTGTTTTACATTTCAGAATTTAAGCTCTACAAGGATCTTAGACAGAGCTATAGAATATCCTTTCTGATCTGGAAGTAAGCATCTGATGAAAAAATGCAGTGATTGTAACATGCAGGAAGGTTTGTTTTTAAAGTTTGGAGGCATAGGAAGAACAATGAATTAGCTTTCAAATGAACCTGTTTCTGTGACACTACCATGAGCTCAAGGACATGTTCTAGTGTCCACTGACTGTGTCCAAGAAAGAGGGTATAAAAGCAAGCACTTAACTCCATAATGATAGTGGTCAAATTTGAAATCTGCAGAAGACATTTCTTATTCAGTTCAAACTCAGGTTTTCTTTCTCCCCTCTCCCCTGCTTCCCTTCACGAACTCGCTCTCATTTCCTTCATTCTTTCCCTTTCTTATTGTTATATGCACATATTTAAGATCACTCACTAGCTTCTCAACTCCACTCAGAGTGTTTTATTAGTCTTAGTTAGCAGATATAGGTGAGCGAAAGCCATTAAGTGGATAGATGGATACATATGATGGCTTGCTCATTCTCACCCTTCTAATAAAACTCTCACATTTTTCTATTTTCTCTTTATATCACAAAGGCTCTGTTAACTACAGCCTCTGAGGTACACCAGCTGTATGCCTCTCTATGAGGGTGATGATGAGAACAAACTGAGGGAACACAATGTATTTTAGCTCTCAGTTTGCAGTTGAATGCTACCAGTAAGATCAGTCATGGAAATCTCTTAGCACAGTGCCTGGCACATGATAAGCATGCAATAAAAGGTAGTAGCTGTTTCTGTCATTGCTGTTGATTTTATGGGCATTATTTTTATTCACATTCACAAAACACTTTTTATTTTTAGAGGCTCTTAGAGAAAGAAAAAAATACTCAAAAATTTTTCTATTGAAGCATAGTTGATTTACAATGTTGTGTCAATTTCTGGTGTATAGCAAAGTGATTCAGTTATATATATATATATATATATATATATATATATATATATATATATATATATATATACATTCTTTTTAATATTCTTTTCCATTATAGGTTATTACAAGATACTGAGTGTAGTTCCCTGTGCTATACAGTAGGTCTTTGTTGTTTATCTACTTTATATATAGTAGTTTGTATCTGCTAATCCCAAACTCCTTATTTATCCCTTACCCCCTTCCCGTTTGGTAAACGTAAGTTTGTTTCCTATGTCTGTGAGTCTGTTTCTGTTTTGTAGATAAGTTCATTTGTATCATTTTTTTAGATTCCAAATACAAGTGATATCATATGGTATTTGTCAAAAACATACTTTTTATAGATATATCAGTATGCTACATAAAGCTACTCTCTCTTCTCACCCATTTGACATGCTCTCTTACAGTTCTTCATTAGTGTAATTCCTGAAAACCTCTGTGCGCAGCATGTTTTACCTTTCCCCATCCTACATTTTCTCTCTTGTCATCCTATTTTCTCACCACTGGCCTCATAATGTCAGAGGTGAGATGACAAGTCCAGATGATAAACAAATAAAGTATCTCAAGTCTTCACACTTAAAGCATGTGTTCTATTTCTTACCAAAATCTCATTGAGATGAGTGTAAACATCGTCAAGCTCTTTGATGTATACCATGTTTAAATTGAATATTAAATTTAACAATTAGTCTTTCTGATGGTAAAATACTATTCTTTTGGTTTTCTATGAAAGATCTTCTTAATAGTTAGAATATCTTGACAAATATCATTCAGTGGAGCCAGAAAGTTAGGGTCCCAACGAAAAAATAAAATCACTCTGATGTTCACATGAATTCATATTAATAAATGCATTTATTATTTCATGCTACTCTGTTTCCAACCACTGTTGTAAATGTGATAAGAAATCCATAATGGCTTCTACAGAATTATATCATCTACATATGAATCCAACAATTTTATTTTAGCTAAAACATCACCCTGTATTTAGCCCAGGTATTTCTGGAATAGAGGGAATGTATCATGATTACAGTAATTCTGGACCTGCACTAAGTAATCAGAGGGGATGTTATGGGAGACATTTCCATTGCTGTCTAACTATGAACATTAGTATCCTTTCCCTGAGTACTCCTCACAGAAAACAATTTTTTTTCCAAGATTGATTTTTTGGGCATGTTTTATACATCATGAAAAATAAAGCATTAGGTCAACTACAGAAAATGGTCACTGGATTTGATTAGACTTAAAGTAGGAGGTCATCTGTCACGTACTCACTAGGCTTCACAGTAGTTTTGGCTACTCAACAAATCTACTTATTAAATGTGGTATGAGTTATACTAGGTGGCTACATACTCTAACCTTTAGAAGACCCAAGGCCTTCCACTTTTCCTTAGGGCCTTTAGCCCTCCAAGAACAAAATTAAGCAACAGAACCAGGAGGTGGGACTTTCAGTGGGTGGAATAAAGGAGTCTAAGTAGAACTTAGAATCAATCTCTTGGCTACTGCTATTAAATTTCTTTGAATTGTGCTCTTTCTTCTCTCTCATGAGAAGCTGATATAATAAGATGAGCCCATAAGAAAAGATGTTCTCCTTACTTCTTGCTGCTGACCTTAGAGCAAACCAAGGATGGGTCAAGAAAAAAGTAGAACAGGGGACCAACTGGATTTACTTTTATACTGACTTCTACAAATGTTTATTATCTACCAACTCTGTGCTAACAACTCTAGGCTCTGGAAGACAGCAGTAAACAAAAACACTGTCCCTGCCTTTCTGAAGCTAAAAGTATACTTAGGGGGACAGGCAAGTCAATAATTTCTAATATAGTCTAGAAATTATAAGAGAAAAAAAAAGAGTTCCAACGCTCACATTTAGTCTTAAATTAGAGTTTGAAACCACATTTTCAGATAGTAATAAGTATTTATTTTCCTGTATTTTTCGTCTAGTACTACATTGTTGTAAAGCACAAGCTGGATACCTCCAGTAATCCTAGGCCAGTGGGGAGAAATTTGGAGATTTTGTATCTTGGCCTTTTTTTTTCCTGAATATTATGACTATCAGTGTGGCTTCTACACCTGCTGAGACTGGAAAGAAAAAATAGGCAACTCTCTTCCTTTTAATGATGATGTATAGAAGATCAGTGATTGAACAGGAACACCTGATTTTTTATTGTACAAGGGGCTTATCCTTGTCCTGCCTGTGGCCTATATTATTCTCCCAAACAGGGTAATATAGAGAACAAATGTTTCAATATTTTGTAACCCTTTGAGACAACTTATTTTTATACAAGAAAAATAGGATTTTGTAGATGACTTTTTTTGAGTTTTATTCTTTCTCTTCCATTTCTTCCATTTTCTTTTTTTTTCTTTTTCTTTACATTTTTTTGTTTGTTTTCATTTTTTCCTGAAAAGTGTATTTTGGGAACTAAAAAAAGATCAAACACACATTTCATTTTCTTAGAGCATCAATGTAATGTTCTCTTGCCCTAATTCTCACTCTTTCTTTCTCTCTCTGGCTTTCTTTCTCTCTTTCTGTTTTTTTTTTGTTGTTGTTGTTGTTGTTGGTAGAGTTCTGTATTTTACTTTCTAATATTTATAAAGTTTGCTTTTTGTTATTCTTTTTTTATTAATTTTTATTGGAGTATAGTTGCTTTACAATGTTGTGTTAGTGTCTACTGTACAGCAAAGTGAGTCAGCTATATGTATACCTATATCCCTCCTTTCTTCTTTCTTTCTTTCATTCTTTTCTTCTTTCTTTCTTTTCTTTTTCTTCCTTTTCCCTTGCCTTCTTGCTTGTATTTAGTTTTATAATATTCCTGTGCATTTAGATATCAGAAGCACCCAGGTAAACATTCTCTTTTCTAGTGCATTCTCATAAACTTATTCATATACAATAGTTGTAACATTAGTACAGGCCCTTGACTCTTTGTAGTTGCAAATATGATGACTTATGCAGTGTTCCCTTTATTCCCATGTCTACTATTTTTTATATTTTAAACAACTTTTTACTCCTTTAAGTTTCCTAATATTATTCAGATCAGTTTTCTCAACAGACTAATAATATGACACTGTTTTCTGGGGAAATTTGGCATTAAAATTTCCATTAAAGGATCATCATTTTCTTCAGCTCAATCTTTAGATAATGTACTGCGTGACTTAATTTAGCTTTGTTCCTATCTAGCATGGTTTAACAACAGTGAGAACATGGTCCTCTTTCAGTTGGTAATATAAAAAGTAGAATTTTAATTTAGGTTTTATTAGATCCCCTTGTGTGTTCACTAATAGTTATAACAAACAAATTAAATAAACAGCCAGGAAGGTGAAATAATCTTCTACATATTATAGTTTGAGAGATATTATTAGGTACCCTTATCTCCCCAGGTGCCTGAAGTTTCCAATGACCTTTTATTGACTTATGAGCCTACTCTGTGCCTGTACTAAATATTGGATACAATTAAAAAAAAACTCACAGTCTACTGAATCAGAGAGAGACAGAGAGAGAGGTTAACATGTAATAATGATTCAACAGAATAAATACTATGCTCTAGAAGTAAGGAAGGTTTTTCCAGATAATGTGTGAGTGGTGGAGAAGAGGAAGTTGGGGGGATTTTCATATGAAAATATTTGGGTAACTTGATCAATATAATTAGCTGATTTAACTGATATGTATGGAGTCCCTCATTCAACTCCACCCTGATCCACGCTAACCTTTATTTAATTAGTGCTAAATATGTTTAAAACTATTAAGTAAATATTTTTCATATTAGAAGTCCTAATTTACTCTGTACCTACAGAGACCTACAGTGTCATTACTATTCCAAGAGATGGGAATCAATATCTTATATTAAATGAAGTCTTTAGAATTAAAAGGTATCATTGGAGTCCAGAGTTAGTAAAGGATCCAGTTCTATGGCTTCCTCAACTCATAACCCCATTTATGCTCTACTCTTATTTATGGGGAAACTCCCCTTAGGATCTGGCAGGGTTCCATCATGGGGGGGTGGAGGGAATGTGAGATGATCATTTGCTGCTAAAACCCAATAGCCTTCCTCATTTAAAGGATGCATTTAGCATTTAATACCAGTAAAATATATTCTTTGCTAAATTTGAGCTCTATAAACCCAGATACCATGCATTATACTTCTTTTTACTCATCACTGATTTAGTCACAGTCTCTTTTACATAGTAGACCTGTAAAAAATGTCTGTTGTTTTTTAATAACCTGAAGAAAGATAGCAACCCAGGAAGTATGGTATAAGAGTGAATTAATTAAAAGATGTGCTCTAAGAGCACAAAGACAAAAGTAGATGCCAAGTTTTCCCCTTGAAAATATGAAGGCAACATTTTGACTATTCCAAGATTAGTGTTTAGGTTCATCATATTACCAAAAAAAATCTTTACACTCCATCCACTAGAGGGCAATCAATTCATTAGACACGGACACTTCCCCCCACTTTGACTGGGAACCTAGTAACTTTCAGGGTATCCGGTAGACATAAAGAGAAGAGAGATATGTATGGAATTCATCTCAACAAAAAAATAGCACTGTAGTCTCTTTTGAACTCTCTTTATGGATAGTGGACCTGGAAGAGCCAACTAAAAGCGAGCTAGACCTCTCTCTTTGGCGTTAAAGCGATGTCTCTTCCAGAGGCTGAAAATAGCTCACAAGTATATAAGCATTTCCTTGTGAGTAAAGAAGCATTTACCTGAGGTAAATGAGATTTCACTCTAAATGAAGCAGCATTTGAGTTTGTCACAGAGTTCACTATATTCACTGCCTCTACCAGGATGCAGTGTAATACATATACAGATAAAAGCATTGTATAGAATACTTGTCAAGCCATCTTGGTGATTAGACTATTTCTCTTCTGATGACACTTTCTACTAGAAAATTCCTCTAGCTTTTGCTAATGCTGACATCATAAATACAAATATAGTTTAAGAAAGATAATTTTAACACTTTATGATTAATAAAATACTGAAAGGACCTGGAATCAGAAAACACACACACATACACACACACACATGACCTACTCTTATTACAGGGAGCACTCATATCAAGCATGGACATTTATCCTGGGGGCTTCAGTATTTGGGAGAATCTTTTATTGATTCATTGTAGAGGTGAGCTTCCAAATTAGTTGTGGGTCATTCATTCCTCTTCTGTGAATGGGTACAATAATATCTTCCCATCTCACACATAGGGCTTTAGGAAGTTCTCACAAATCAAAAGTTATTTTGCGATTCTTAGGAATACCAAAGAGATATCTTCCTTCAAAGTTGGGTATGAAACCATATGTGCAAAAAGGATTTTTTTTTTTACTCATTAGTATATAATAAAATTGTAGATGTGTTCTTCCACAAACAAAGGACACCCTTAAATAGTATAATCTTTCTTAGGAATTTAGCAAAACTTTTAAATGTATACATTCAAAATATGTTAGATTTGTTAAAAATGAAAATTAATCATAATTCTCAAATTACTTGGCAAAATAAAGATACTAGAATCTAGGGCAATTGCTTTGTGAGACTGGTTCTTAATGTTTTCTTCATTAAATGATAGTGTTCATTCAGCCTGAGCTTGTTCACACTTCCTTAAGGACCTTAGGACTCCTTTCCTGGGGAATGGATGCTGAAATTAATGCAGTGATCCTATTTCCCAGTTTCCATTGATATAATATGAATGTCTAAACTTTAGTTTTCCTCTAGACTTATCTAATATCTAGAAGTACAGGCACATGCTAATGCATCTAATTTGCACCCATTCCTAATTTCCTCAGTGCTTCTAATTTCAAATCTAAGGTAATGTTTCTAATTTTATTTCTAAGGTAAGTGTATATATTTTTGGCACTTTCACTATGACTTGTAAATAATGACCTCTTTCTAGATAGTTTTAGGCTCTCAGCTTAACATAAAGGTTACAAAAAGGGAGAAATAGATATTTGTGTTTAACTGAAATAAACAGTGGTCTTGAAATCAGACACATGGGTTTGGTACTTGGCACCACAGCTTACTAATTGAGTGACCTTGGGTAAGTGTCTAATCTTTCTGATGCTCTTGTTCCTCATTTAAAAATGAGGATAGGGCTTCCCTGGTGGCGCAGTGGTTGAGAGTCCACCTGCCGATGCAGGGGACATGGGTTCGTGCTCTGATCCGGGAGGATCCCACATGCCGCGGAGCGGCTGGGTCCGTGAGCCATGGCCGCTGAGCCTGCACTCCACAACGGGAGAGGCCACAGCAGTGAGAGGCCCATGTACCGCAAATAATAATAATAATAATAATAATAATTTAAAATAATAATAATAAATAAATTAAATTAAATAAAAATGAGGATAATATCACCTACCTCTTTGGGATATTGTGGAGATTAAAAACATGCAATATACAATTAATGGGGGATTCTTCCTCTTTGCTAAACCCACATGTACAAGTATCTCAACAAAGATTTTGTTTGCCTCTCAGTTCTTTCCTACCTCCACCTTCACTGTCGCATAAAACCTTAGACAAATTTTTAAATTGCCTTATATATTTTCTCTTCTTTGAGACTAGGAAACAGATACTATTGGCTGTCAAAGAAAAATAAATAAATTAGTACAACACGGAAAATCCATCTTTTAAAAAATTTCTCATGGTAATTGGTTTACAAGCTCTATTAAGTGTCTATGGTATACAAAAACACTGTGCCGGGCTCAGGCAAAAAAAGAAGTTATTTCCCTGTTCCTGCAGGAGCTCATGATATGGCGAGGGAGATTGGCATCCATGTCATGACTCTGGGATCAGAGTAGGCTGGAGGAAGCATTATCACGTGGGTCCAAATAAAGTGTTTATAAGAGTATGTGTCTTCATCCATTTGAATTTTTAATGGTAGAAGTCTAAGGAGAGTCAGAAGCCAGGCTTCCTTCTGAATCATAGACACAAAAATTACCTAACGGAAGCTAGACAGATATAAGATTGCATCAGCCTCTTTCTCTAATCACTGAGTTATAGTTTAGTAAAACTGTCTATAAAGCAGAACGTTTTTAGTGTCATGCATAGTTCCATCAACTTTAGTACAATGTTGTTTTCCTACCATATTCCCCTCAGTGTTTAGAGTCATATGGTTTCTTTCTCAGTAGACATCTCTGCTGATGTCTGTTCTTGGAGCTATAGAACACTCTTCCAGTGAATGGGTACTATAGTGCATTCCTACTTGTCCTCACAGTCCCTGCTACCTGAAAGAGACAATCTCTAATGCAGAAAGCTAGTGATAACCTTAGGGACACCTGGGAGAGACACTCATCAATTCAGAACAGTAATCCAGAGAGCAGAAGTAGGTGGCATTGAGGTTGTTAATGCTGTCAGCTACTTATGCTACATTGGCAGCCTCCAGAATTGGCTTGGGCTTGAAGGGTTTCAGAGAGTAGAGATTCTTTTTGCATTCACAACTCTTTCCATGCTACACTAGAAACTAGTGTATACTACACTCTATGTATTGCACAGTAAATGTAGTGTGTACTACAGTTAAGAAAATAGTTAAATTCAGGTAGTACTTTGTTTATTTCCCCACTACCTTCATGTATTGCTGATCCACTGCTTTGAGTTTTTTTCAGAAGGAAGGGTTCTTAGAAATTTTGTTCTACTTTGGTTTGGATTTCCCCCCAGGAATTTACTTTGATAATAAAAAAATATTTTATGTATAATACTTCACATTTAAAGTTGTTGGACCACTATACAAGGAACATAAATTGTGCTTTTCTTAACTTAAGAACGTTTTGAGGAAAACATGTATCTAAATAATATACGTTGATGTTCTGTGTAAGTGTATATGTATTTCCACATGTACTGGAAAAAAAGTTTGTTTTTTTTCAAATCAGAGATATTTTTCTTTCAAAACCTGATACTGTGCACCAGTCTCCTTGGAGGAGGTGACCTAGATTATGGCCAGAGTTCTCATGACTGGCTATGTGAGCTTTAGTTTCCTAATCTGTCAATAATAATTTTTGGCCTAACTACCTCATCAGGATGTCATGAATATCAAACAAGTTAATGTTTGTAAAAATTTTTGGAAAATATAAAGCTCTGCAAAAAATAATCAAACAGAAAAGGAACATCTACTTTGTGCAAGGAAATTATATTTTCACTGCACAACAACCCTGTAAAGTAAGTATTAGTATCTTTATTTACAGTGAGAAACTGAGGGGTTTACTCATACAAGTTCATACAGCTAGTAAGTGAAAGAGCTGGGCTTCGACCCCAGGTAGAGCTGATTACAAAGATAGTTAATACTCCCTGCCAGCAAACAAAAAACTTAACTGTTTGTGAAGAGCAAAAAAAAAAAAAAAAGCTATTCTCACTGACCATTACTAAACTCTGATCTCTCTGGTTTTTGGTGGCATGTGACAGGGGGCAAGTGGTGGTTGGTTATTCAATCATCTGAATGAGAATTTAGCTTTAGAGAGAACTGTGGTTATGAAATGTCTACAAAATTAAGATTAAAATGTGCAGATTAGGGGGCTTCCCTGGTGGTGCCGTGGTTGAGAGTTCGCCTGCCAATGCAGGGGATGCGGGTTCGTGCCCCGGTCTGGGAAGATCCCACATACCGCGGAGTGGCTCGGCCCGTGAGCCATGGCCTCTAAGCCTGCGTGTCTGGAACCTGTACTCCACAACAGGAAAGGCCACAACAGAGAGGCCCGCGTATCAAAAAAAAAAAAAAGTGCAGATTAAAATATGACAGAGGTGTGGCAATGACACAGTGCTCAACATGCCTTTTTTTTCAGAAGGATGATAAAATATAACTTTTCAGTATATCAATATATCTACCACAAAAGCCTTTTCTTCCCTTGTAAAAAAGTGTTTACACACACACAAACACACAGATATTAAATTTGTGGATATGGCTGCCCTGCAAAAATGGTCTGTGCAATACAGAATAAAATCAGGCTTTTCCTATATATCTCTTCTTTCTTGGTATTAATTTAAGTGCACTAATTATGAGTGATTTTATGAACAGTGTGTCACATCTACAGTATCTTAACAATACTAAAACACAGAGGCTGTGCATTCTCAACATTAATGAGCTACATTCAGAAAGACATTCTAAATATTTGCATGTTGCCAATGAGTAGGATAGCAGGAAAGTAAGAGATGAAGGATTTAAAAAGCAAACAGCAAAATATTCTTATTATCCTGAGCTCCAAACACAAGTAGAAATCTGAAATTACTATTTCTTGCATAGTGACTCAGTATATGGGGATAAAAATATTAATTCACAGAGATCTCCAGATTCTTTCTGGAGATTTTACATCTTTGGGCTGATTTTTTATTTTCTTAAGTGAGGAATAAGCACGTACAAGGAACATCACTCTTAAGCATTTCACTTCATCAGAATTCATTAGAGGAGATCTGAAGGTTTCATTATTCTTTAAGAGTACATTAATAAAACCACCACACACTTATTTTTAATACTATGTATATGAATTATTCTGACAGTCAGTTGCAAAGCCAACATATCAATCCTGAAATTAAAAATGTAGTAGGACAAATTAGTGTGTTCCAGCAACCACAGGCCAAGTTGAACAATATATTCTCTGCTTGAAACCCAGGACAGAGCTATCCTACAGGTGAAAAATGATAGGGACCACTAAAGTGGCAATCAGCTGGGGCCTAATTGACATCTGAATAAACAGAATGTTTTTAAATATCAAATGTTGTTTCTCTCCAGCCCTTTGATTTCTTGCCCCCATCATCCTCCCCAAAAGCAAGCTTTCGGCCATGCCACTTGTGCATAGAGTATCCATTTTTGAAAGTCCTGACACAGTGCTTACAGCTCAGACAACACAGAACTGAAAATGGCAATCTTTTTATCTTTAGTTTCCCTCTCTCTGTGTGCATAACAAACCATATTAAAAATATTTGGAATCAAAGTGTGTTGTTAACTTATTGCTCCATGAAGTAACGTACCACACTAGGTTGCATCAGTTCTCTAGGCCTAATCTAGCTTCCCCCAGTGGCTCTGGTGCCTGGGGGAGAGATACTGTATCTGTTCCATTTATGAGTAGAAAGATAAATGGTTTTGCCCTTAATAAATGTAGAGGACTAGATGAAGAGCTCAGAACAACCTGCTTTTTTACTCCCTTAAGCAGCAAGACCTTTTTAATGCTCCTCATTCCCTCCTCCACTAATTTTGCATGAACTATGCTGTTAGCCACATAAGATGATGAATGTTTGAAATAGTCCAGTAAGGCTGAGCTAATAAGAGTGTTGTCATTAAAACTGTGCACTATAGCTGAGAGGCAGGACACAAACTTCTGAGGACACTTAGGTTTTATACTTCTTTTCCCACTGCTGCTGATGTAGCATTACATATTTAGTCCTTTTCAGCATTGGAGCTTAGTTAGTGGAGAGACAATTTCTGATGCAATATTGATGATATTTTTGACTGCCCTTAGCTAGGGTTTTAGCTGTGTCCTCTGTGCTACAAGGCCCTGAGTGTTCCCCATGCAGTGGCTGTGTGCCAAGCCTGTCTGTTCCTACAGTGTCACACTATGAACTCTGACTGTTTATAAACTATTTGCTGTGTGTCCTTTTACAAGTTGTTACACTCTTTCAGGTAGAGAAGAATACATGAAAATTCAAAAAAAAAAAGAAAAAAAGAATACATGGAGGGGTCAAGTATGAAGTTAAAATGCTTTATATCTTGGTAGGGAAAATCATGTGCCTTCCACAGAGCCAGATTCTAACCCTCTGCTTTAATCAGCTAAGACAGATAAAAACATAATAGACTAAAATTAGTTGATCAGCTGTAATTATATTCATCAATTATATTGTTTTATATATTTCTTTTTTAATTTATAAAAGGTACCATCATTGCACACCATTTAGGCACAATTAAAGAAGTTAATTAAAAGTTTGATGTAGTAGAAGAGTTGACTTTATGTACTTTGATAAATTCTTTCTGTTTCAAATCATACTAGTGACATAGTTCAATATTAAATTTAAATATATACTATAAGGTTTCTCTCTTCTCTTTAAAATTGTCTAGTGAGAAGGTAAATTCACTTCTCAATACCTGGTTACCCACTTTTCTTCTTTGATCTGAATTTCTACCCCAAACAAAACCATTAGAGTCTCACAGAAATAAATAATTGGAAGCCAGTATTTAAAATTAATTTGATTTTAAACATCATAATATATCAACATTAAGATAGTTATAGGCATATATATATAGGAATATAATTGGAGAAAAATTGAGAGGCATCTTAAATAGTACAACAAATCAGATTGCTTATTCTATGATCTGAATTGGTAGGAAGGAAGGGAGGGAGGAAGGGAGGAAAATGAACAAAATTATAAGAAAAAGAAAATCCAAACGCTCTTTTTCATTCTATAGAATTAATTTCAGAAGACCTGCAGATTATCATGTCAAAGTTAATCAGTGGACTTCACTTAATGATACTAAGATCATTATATAGCAGCTTTGGTGCTGTAAACCCAAGAATTCCCAGCTTTATCTCTGTCTCTGTCTCTGTATATATGGTTTCTCTCAATTAAACACAGGAGAACCTTGTTGTTCTTGGATATTTTCAGGGGGTGCATGGGGTGATGGAGGAAGAGCCAAAATATGCAGCAATCTAAATCACTCATGTGGTGAGCTAATGCAGCTGATAAGACTGCAAAAGTAGCTATACCAACTATGTACAATTATATTTAACTATGGATTGTTGATATTTAGGCTACAATTATGTGGCCTGAGTCTTCATATTTTTCATGAAAATATGAAATGAAATGGACAGTTGAATATCAACAACTGAATAAAAGCAGGTGAGATAACTTGGACTAAAGACCAATGAACTTCACTATCCACCTTAGAGGTACACATGGCTCAAATTAACTAGATCTAAACAACAAAATTAAATTTGCCCTAGAGTCACAGCCTCAGTAAAGATACAATTTACTTTTTAGTCCAAATCTATGATTGTCTTTTCAAATTGCCAATTCACTTCAATGATAAAATTAACCAAATCCATTAAAAATATTTTTTAAATTATATTTTGCCCTAATAGCCATAGTCTCAGTGAAGATCCAATTTTCTTATTCCAGCTTTCTGATTGACTTTTCATCTTGCTAATTTCTTTCAAGTCTTGAGAAGCTGGACATGTGGTAATTTGTGTGCTGTGAGTATCTAACACAATGGTTAGCACCATACGTGGATGTCTTTGATAATAGTCCATCAAACCATCGGAGGATCAAAGGGGGAATTGCTTCAGCTTTATATGGGACACCAGATGCCATAAGTTTAGATATTTAAGATTTTTTAAATTAGAACTTGCACAAGTATTTCAATCTCTGTATTCCTATAAAGATCTCTTTAAAATTTTTCATCTATTCAATTTTTGAAAAGGACTATGGGTAACTCAATTCAGTCACATCTTTATTGTCTTCATGATAGAGAATAATCATAAACAAAACAAAAGTAACCACAACCACCACCACAACAAAAAGCAATCAAATAGCAATCTGTATCTTTGATTTTAAAATTGCCACACCAAAAAGCAATCAAATAGCACAACAAAAAGCAATCAAATAGCAATCTGTATCTTTGATTTTAAAATTGCATAGCCATTCCAGGATCTGTCCTGTTTTGGCTGATGCCAATCTTACATCAAATTACTGACTGATTCATCAATTCTATCAAGTAATCATTCATCTCAGTGGAATAATTTGTTGTAATATTTGATTTACTGAAATGACCATTAAATTCCAGTCAATATTTAATCACTTCAGTAACACCATTTATATACATATACAAATATATTCTGTTATTCTTAAAAATTGAGAATACTGTACTCATAAAACAAAAAATAAATAAATAAATTAGTCATCCTAGTATTTTTAACCACAGTAGGTACTAACTGAGATCACATTCAGAGTCATCAATTTGACTGAATTTTGGTTTAACCAAAAACTGGTCCCATGGTCAAACATGAGGCTCAGTGATGTGCCAGTGCCAGAAAAGAACAAAGAAACAGAATATAAAACTTATATACAAGAAGATAATGACAAGTTTTCTTAATTTTACATACATAACATACACAATTTATATATATATGATTTTCATTGTGTTCAATTTAGTGCTTCTTATAAAATCCCACAGATAATCTAATATTCAAAATATAAAGGATTTTTAGCTCATCTAAAGGATACTACTATGTATGACTTCAAGGCTTTGAATCTCATTAAAATGAAAAAAGCTTCTAACTCTTATAGATTCTTATCGTCTTCTTGGAGAGAAATAAAGGAACCACATAACCTTAGAACACAGGCTTATTGAATAATGCATAATAAGGTCAGGCCAAAATGGAGTTCACAGCTTATGAAGTTAGCTATCGCATATAGATCACAGTAGCAGTGACTCAAGCTCAGTTATATATTTCCCAAGCAGCCCGATTCCACATGTTCTCAAGTGACATTGTTTTCCTGGACCAAATTACTATGCTGACCTATATAATAGTTCATGCCTCTTATGTGTATACAAAAATGTTGGTGGTGGTGGTGGTGGTGATGGTAGTGTGACAATTTAATAAGAATTCACTGCAAATTCAAATGAACATAAATGGTGTTTTTAAGTCAACTTCCCTGAATTTGTTAGGATATATACCAGCAGCTAATGCATTTGGAGTGAGGTAAAAATAGATCCTAGACAGCAGCATAGATTGATTTTCTTTTTGCAGTTAAACAGAAACTGTCACCAACAAACACATTGATAACTATGCCTACACCCAAAGAGCTGAACAAAGTTTTTTCCACTGTACCTTCTCTCTTATTTTCAGAAATGTTGCATTGTACCTACAAAATGACACAGCTAATAAAATAAAGAAAGATTATTCTAGAGCCAAGCATTTTTTGAAAGATAGCCCCTCTCCTTGGTCTGTAAGTCTAACTTTTCATTGATGACCAGTATAAAAACCAATGGCCTCAGTGTTTAACCCTATTAGTGCTTACTTAGGAGCTCAAATACATAGAATTTCCAATAGCAACATTTTTAAGCCTGAGTTACTGTCTCATATATTTTTGTTTTAAAGAGAAATTCTCCCTCTTTTCCTGCCACCAACATCTGCAGTGTGTGCATGTAAAAGTAAAAATTTAGGGAAATTATGAGTGTACTAACAAAGAATTCTTCCTAATTCTTAATAGCTGATGAATTTCCAAGTGGATTTGATGTTACCTTTTGCTTAGTCTTAATGGTTAAAAATTCTTCAGGCACTTGTAAAGATGCTCAACATGACTAATCATCAGAGAAATGCAAATCAGAACCACAATGAGATATCACCTCACACCTATCAGAATGGCTATATCATCAAAAAGGCCATAAATAGCAAATGTTGATGAGAATGTGGAGAAAAGTGAACCTTTGTACATTACTGATAGGAATGTACATTGGTGCAGTCAGTATGGAAAATAGTATGGATGTTCCTCAAAAACTTAAAATAAACTACCATATGATTCAACAATTCCACTCCTGGGTATATATCTGAGTAAAATGAAAACACTAAAGAATGCATGTGCCCCAATGTTCACAGCAGCATTATTTACAATAGCCAAGACATGGACGCAGCCTAAGTGTCCACCAACACTGGACAGTTAGGAACATGGAAGCAACCTAAGTGTCCACTAACACTGGACATTTAGGATAAAGAATGTGATATATATATATATATATATATATATATATATGCTGGAATATTAACCATGAAAAAAATGAAATTCTGCCATTTGCAGCAATATGGATGGACCTAGAGAATATTATGCTTGGTGAAATAACTCAGAGAAAGGCAAATACTGTATATCACTTATATGTGGAATCTAAAAAAAGTAATACAAATGCATGAATATAACAAAACAGAAACAGACTCACAGATATAGAAAAAAAACTAGTGGTTACCAGTGGTGAAAGGGAGACAGGGAGGGTCAAGATAAGGGCATGGGATTAAGAAATAAAAAGGCCTATGCATAAAATAAATAAGCAACAAGAATATATTGTACAGCACAGGAAATATAGCTATATTTATAAATATACCTATATCCTAATAACTTTATATAGAGTATAATCTATAAAAAAATATTGAGTCACTATGCTGTACATCCCAAACTAATATAATACTGTAAATCAACTATACTTCTAAAAAAAGAAAAATTCTTTCATTTTAAACATAACTTAAAGAGGATTGCTTGTAAAGTCTTGGCTTTATATAATGATGCTAATTTTAGCTTTAATCCCATTCTTAGTCAAATTAAAACTCTTACATGTGGAGTTATTATAAAGACAATCCTAACATTTTTCCAATTGCTAATTCATTGAGACAAAATCCAAATAGAAAAATTGTCTAATATCCTAGTGAGCCTGATTTTTCCTAGATATCCTTAGGATGAAATAAGGGCACGAGAGAGAGTCATGAATGTAAATCCAGCCAAAGGGGAAAGTTTGAGAGAGGGCATAAACTGGAGGATGCTTACATCTTTTATGCCTTTATGAAAATACAAATATAATATTTCTTTGGGCCTGGTCAAGAAAACCAAACATCCAGTTTGGACTTCAGTCTTCCTTCTGCAGAGTCAGGAATCGAGTCATTACCTATCTGCTGCGATATCCATGTTTTTCTCTACTCTCAAGATGGTAAGAACCTTCCCCCAAAGAAGCATTTCATTGTTTACCAGAAGTTTTTGGCTACTAAAGAGACCATGTGACTTCCAATTCTAGCCAATTTGTAATAACAGGGGCCAGATTTACCTTTCCACATAAAACAACCAGGAAAAATGGACAAAAAAATAAAGTAATATTTTTTTCAAGGCACTGCATATCAGGCAACAAATGACAATGATCCCTAAGGGACAAGAAAAGAGATGAGCCCTGTGATTCCTGCACTGACTACCTTGATAAGTTCCAGGCTGCAGAGCAGGGAAGGGGAATACAGTTGGATTCCTGTGGATCAACTATTGAGGAGACAGAGCTAAGAGTCCAGAGAGATCAAGGTGGTTAGAGTTCCCAGGACAGTACAGAACAGGAGAGAGACACACAAAATGAGAACTTCTGACACCTGTGGGGGGTTCCCTGCAAGTATTCAGCAATGTACTTATCAGTAGATGCAAGTGAGGAAACTACCTGATCCCTCCCAAAAGGATTAAAGATAAAGGTGCCCACCACTCATGCAAGGCTGGGAACAGTGACTGTTCCACCAACCAGACTGGAAAATCTCACGAGTCACAAGATGTTGAAGAAAGTACACAGTAGGGTCTTATTTCAATAGTAGGGAATCGTTAGCTCTAGACTGAGCATTGTTCTAGTCCTTATCTAACAAATCTTAAAAGCAAGAACTGAAAGGATCAAATTGCTTGCAAGGAATTTAACTACATCCCCAAACGAAGCTTAAGAATATCTTTAGGATACAAAAATATCCAAGGCCAAGCTCTGTAATTTGCAGAGTCCAGGGAAGAATGAAATATGGAGCCTCTTGTTAAAAAGGCAGAAAAAAACTGTCATTAAGGGGACTAAAGTATGAAGCTTGTTTTTCCCTTTTACCCATCTCTGTCTCATCATGTTTTTTATTTGCTGTTTAATTTTGTCCAAGTAAAGAAAAAGTAAAATTTAAATTATTAGCTGGAATCTTTATATGGTGCAATGGCAGTTTTAAATGCAAATGTAAGAATTCATGTGTAAATTATAAAATTCTTCCTCAAGCCAACCAGAGCAGAAGAATATAAGCCAAATCAGGAAGTCAAAAAAGAGAGGATCATTCCAAGCATGGAATCAGCCAAAGGGAGTTCTTCCTTGGACATAATGCACCCTTAGGCACAGGGATCTTCTTTCAGTCACAGGGAGATTCATGGAATGAATGAAGAATCTAGCAGGCACTTGATGACCCAACTCCATGGCTTGGGGTGTGTACATTTGCTTACGCCTGATGGTTATTGGGTTTCCCCTCCCACCAGCTTCCAGACATATGTGCTGCATTCTAACCAGCAGTAGGCTTTGGAGAAGGGCAACCAGGCATCTCCTCTTCCCAAAGATTACCACCTCAACTCATAGTGGATGAGAAATTTCCAAGGATCTTTAAGCATGCTGTGCAGGAATATGCTAGATACTTGAATTGGGGGTGGGAGAGAGGTTCACCCTCACCTATATATGCCTTCCTGAAGACAGCCCACCATAAATGAGGTGACACTGCCAGACCAGGAAGAAATGGCTGCCTTGCTGATAAACCCTGGATGGATATGGCTGACCTTTCCCTGAGCCCATATCTAGAGCCCCATGTTATGGGACCATTTTTTCAAATGAAAATTTTAAAAGAAATAAAATATCTAAAATTGATCCCTGTGAATCTGATTTTGTTGAAGTGGGAGATGGATGTCCTATATCTGAAAATTTATCTGTAGAAACCCCAGAGAGTCTTAGAACACAATCTGACTCATTTTCACAAGTGAGAATTGGGAATTAAGGAAGGAAGCAGGCATAAGCTCACAGTGAAAGCATATATAGAGAGGACATGAGGATCATGCTGAGTCATTAGCAAAGAAAATATATGAAATAGAAACTACAAGCAACAGCTATTCTTTAAAGAAAAAGATGTAGAGAGGTAAGAATCCATTTGGTCAGAAGAAAAGTAAGAAGATCTATGTTTCTCACAACCAGGAGAGTCAGACAAATCAGACATCCTTCAGAATAATCAGTAACTACTTCTAGCCATGTGGTAGTGGTAGATTTCTGCCCAAGGAAGATCCATGCTTGAAATAGCAACGGTTCGTGGATTATTGACTCCACATCATTAAACGATCTCCCTTGGTTTCAAAAATAATCCTGGCTCTGAGAAAATTTGAGGGTAAGGGTGGGGACATTAATGAGACTGTCTCATTTCTGTTCTTGGGGAAGATATAAACTCTGGCTTACGATGAAGAGCTAGGCTCCTTAAGTTCCTTTACAGGGGCCATTAATATTCTCTATCAGGCTAGTTTACTTGGAGGTTTATGATTGAATTTCTGCTTTCTCTCATTTTGGGCATCAGGTTGTCCAACTCTAAGCAGGATCTTTACACACTTTGAATCTGATTTCCTGGCTCGCAGGATCAGACATGGTACTTGTGCAAACCTTTATAAAGAAGTCCTCAAATGATGTACAGAGTGACCACATACATGAAGAGGAATTAGGGATTAGTTTTAGGCATGTAAGGAGTAGAATGGAAGACAGGAAGGAGAAAGAATTGCTGATATATCAAATTGATACTGCCAAGTTTCTTCCTGTTTCCAGGTTAATCTCAGACCACTTTTCCCTTTCTTTATATGTTCCAGTCAAACTGGCATTTTTCCATTTTATGGAATATACCTTGTCCTTTCCTGCCATAAGGACCTGGAGCAATCTTTATCCTTGCCCTGCAATGTGATTCCCCCCCTTTTCACTCAGTTATGGCCTATTCATTCTTCAAATCATATAAAAATTTACTTCCTCAGATGAAACCTTCCCTGACAGCACCTACAACCCTTTTATAGAGCAGAAACCTTGTTCCATTCCTCCAGAAAATTTATCTCTGTTTGTAATTATATAGTCAGTAGTGTGATTTAAAAAATTAAATGTAAGTATTTCTATTAGAGTCTAAGCTAAATGAGAGGAGAGATGTCTTCTATGGTTTGCTCATCATTTTTTCCCAGCATTTGAAAACTATTTGTTGAACAAAGGTAAGAAGGGAAGGAGGAAAGAAGAAAATGAATGAAGGGAGGGAGCTGGAGGAGGAACAGAAAGCTGCAAACGAGATACATCATAAACTGCAGCAGCTATAACAGTGTCATTCTTAAGAAAGGGCTGGGAAACAATCAGAAGAACGGGTGTTCTCCTTCCTAATTTACTTGGATTTTGGAAGCATACTCTGTGGTATCAGAAGGCAATAATTAAGGAGATTCTTGCTTCTGCCTGACACCTCCAGAAAATGAAAATTCTCATTTACACAAACTTTCCCTTTATTGGTTAATTTACTATACTTGATATTGTTTTTCTAGAAATCACCATTTGATAGCTGTTATATTATGTTCAGGTGCCTTGATAGCAATACGTTTTGTCATGACAACCGAGTCATTAATACGTGCAGCTGTTACATTTCAATTGCATTCTTCTTAAACCTGTATTATTTACTCTTATTTCAATACTATTATTGGCTATCAGGTATATGTACACAATATTTGGTGAAACACTAGTTCTGGAAAAACATGATATGTTTCTTTTAGAGTCTTTTTTCTGTTAATATAAACCTTTCTAGGGACATTTTGTAAAATATTTTTTTTCATGAAAGAGGCTCTCATGTCTTGCTTAGTATCATCATGGGCCATAGTGTCTCAGTGTTTCCTACATAATAAAGCCACTCTTTTCTCAATTGCCTGATCTCTTACAGTTACATGCTATGGAAGATGGCTGCAAAACAATGAAGATGAATTTTTTTTGTAGTATTGAACCAACACATATTACACAGTGATATTTGGAGTGTAACAAGGCTAATAACACTACTACTTATATCTATCTAGAGAGACAATTTTGTGGCTGAATGGATGTTCTGGAGTCCAAAGTACCTAAGCTCCAATCTTGGCACTATCATTATTAGTTTGGTAACCTTAGGGAAGTTGCATATCTGTACCTTAATTTGCTCATCTATAATATAATTATAGTAATAGTGTTAATCTACCATGTTGATTTAGTGAATATCCAATAAGTTAATTAATTTGAAAAGCTTAAGACAGTGAATTGTATAAAGCAAGGGACTTGGTAAATATTAGCTATGACCATCATTATTAGTTGTACATGAGGTGGTGACTAGACTTAAGAGAAAATTGCTTAAAGTGAAGTAAAATTATGCTGATTGGGTAAAACATGAAATTTGATAATATATTTGATGGGCTTCTTTATTATCTGGTTCAAGATGTGAGAGTATTGAGCTCAGGAGAGCACAGAGGTTGAGTGATAATTAATTTGGCACAATTCACATACCATCTCTGAATTTCAGTTCCTCTTCTCTCAATTGAAAAAAAGGTAATCTGTCCTATCTTCCTTCAAGACTTATTGGGAGAGCCAAATGAATAGTCTTTGAAAAGACTCTGTGTACTGTAAAGCTCTGTACAAACTTAAGGTTATCCAAATGACCTTAAGCACAATTGCTCAAAGAAATATTAAGCCATACCATGAATTACAATATTTGGATGCTTGTAATTGCATCTCCAGTTTGGAGTGTCTTCCTTACCCAGAAAAGAGTAGAAAAAACACTGAACTGACAGCTGATGAAGATTCTCTTTCTTGGACTTCTACCAGTTAGCTGTGTGACTTGGAAAAAGTCAATCCCCATTTCTGTGCCTCAGTTTCCTTATGTAAAATTAATATCTGGAGTTAGTTGATTTCTAAATTGCCTTTCAGTTCTGACATCCATGAACATTAATTAATCCCTGGAACTAACTCTGATAGGTTTCTAAAGAGGAAGGGTCCCTACCACCTAGGGTGATTTTAAAGCAACCGGTGAAAGTATATTTTTACTTGAGTTCTTAAATTTCATCAATATTGATAGCCACAAAGGTACACACAGAATCAATTCAGGCAATGTTTTTTGACAGCTGTTTCAGGTTCTGATTATAGTCCAAGACTTGACCATTGCCTAGGTAACGGCTGGTCTAATAAGTCTCCAGTAAGTTTCACATATTGGAAAGAGAGTCATAAAGCCATTCTTAGACTTTATTCATGGATTGCTAAAGATGTGTGATCCCATTGGTGCTTCCCTCAGGGCATTAAAACCAGGCCTTATTTAGAATTACTCAAGCTATATTTATGGGGGCTCTTTATGTGCTGTTCCCCCCAGAGCAGTATTTATGTCTGAGCCTTCAGGTGGTAGACAAATTGAATGAGGAAGTTAAATATCACTGGTTGCCCTGCTGAAGCTTTGCTGAACCTCCCACGGTGTATGGGATAAGTCATTTGGGAAATTTAGGCTCTCAGTCATCCTCTTAGAATAGTTGGAAAAATTACTTTAGAGGCACACATGGAATAATCACTTTAAAATTTCAGTTTAAGTCCAGAGCCTTTTTGAGTTACACAAGCACTAAAGTGACCAAAAGAGATTCATGTATCAGGGCCGGGTGACAGCCCACAGCCTAGTACTGCTGGCAAATCTTCCAGCACCACAGATGTGTAAAAGTGCTTTCCTTTACTTCCCCAGTCTAAAAACACATTGCCAGAGATCCAAGTAACTCCTATAGTGTAGATTATACTATCTCTGAGACTAAAGAGTGACTCCAAAATTGAAGAGACTATACTCATCCCTGAATAGTTATTAATAGCAGAGGAGCAGCCAGATATATTATTTAGCTCTGATAAGGCTCATCACTCGTGACTCTGAACTTTCATGAGATGTATCATTTGATTCATGAACTTATCAGTGAGTCCTACATCTAGAAGAGTAACGTCAGTACTCACTGTTACAGTACTCAATATTGAACAGTTGATGTTAAGGTTAATTACAAGCAATTCAATAATGGACTCCCCTTCTCACTTAGAAAATGTCATGGTAGGTCCCATTCACATGACAGATGCATGCAGGAATAAACATCCTGGTAGATTAAGTGTGCATTTTCATTGGTTCTCTGGAAGAGAATCATTCCTGTCTTAGACACTGGAATAGGAACTGGGGAGTAATCCTAAAATGCTCCCAGTCCTTAAAATGTGTATCTCAAAGCTACTCTGGAGAAGTGAAAAGCATTGTAGTGCCTCCAGATGAAGGATGCTACAAATTTATTTTCAGTCTTTATAATGTTTTGTTAGTTAAACACAAATAGAGTGGAACCCCACAGGACCTTGCTTCATAAGGGTATCTCTCCAGGCTTCTTTCACAAAGCCTCTCTTGACAATTCAGGTACACAAGAAAATATGATTTCTCTGACTCTGATTGAAAATCTCATCTCTATTACCCAAGAGTTATTTAACTACATTGTATTTTGTTATTTATTTCATGAACTACTTATCTTTTTCTCATTAGAGCCTAAGTACCTTTTGAGCAGATGACATACCACATTTTCCTTGCAACTTTGCCCCAGTGGTGCCAAGCACATTTTTGGCACTTTGTAGGTGCTTAATAAACCTCTTCTGGGTGACTGCTTTTCTTCATACATATAAACTAGAAGCTATATCTAAGTGGGTAACCCAGGGAGTTTATCTAATTTTGAAATGCTAATTTCTAGCTAATTCTTATTCAGATTTGGCTTTTATGATAGTGTCTACTTAGAAGAGAAAAGAGAAGCTGCTCCTTACTGGAGTCATTTGATTTCACAATCTACTTCTTCCTGAAACAATGAAGTTGAAGGTTTTTTTTTTTTTTTTTTTTTTAATCTGCCAGGCTTTCTAAATGCTAAAAACTTGCATAAAACTGTGTTTAATATGAAGCACTCACTCTTCTGGAGAGGAGGTTGTCATTCTAACTCTGTGCTAAGAGGTTCAAGATCAAGTTACCAGTTCAGTTAGTGCACTGTAAGGCATTCTCTTACTGGCTGGATCTCTGTGCCTTAGAGTTAATGGCAAACTGAATGTCATCCAGTTCACAAGCTTCTAATCATGACTGGCTGGTGTTTATAGGTCTTATGCCAATAAAGGCATCTGAAAATGACAAATGTAACTGGATCAGAGAGCATTTGGCTCCAATTCACTGTCAATTAGAAATAAAATGATACATTCCAGATCTTTTTTTTCTGAATTGGTGTGTGTATCAAATTTCTATCCCCCAAACAATTTCTTCAATGCAGCAGAAAGGAGTTGCATTTGAAAAACCCATTCAAAACGAGGAGAGGCAACTTTATTTTCTCACTGCTTGCATCTCTAAGAGGTTCCAGTTTTTGTCTTCCTTTCCAAACCTTGATATTGCCCTCCTAATGGAAACAGACTTGAGGAGAGAAGAAGAAATGTTCCATTTTAACTTGACTTCTAAAGACACAAAAGTAACATGAAGAAAAATGAATGAAGGAGATAAACTCTACGAACAATTATGCCAAAGCTAAATCTTATGAAATCTCTCGTCCTTCCCTTTATGTCACTGACTCGTTAAAATTTAGTATTATTTTTAAACTGGGTGCTAATTGGTAAACAGTCCCAGGTGCTGTCAAGAGACACAAAAGAAATGAAAGGTGTGGTCTTTATCCTGGCAGAACAAATAATGAGATTTGAAAGAGCCAAGGGAGACATTTAAGGACTACCTAATCAATAAGTGCATATTCACATTTGGCCCTGGGAAATGAATGCAAATTGAGTTCTTAGTGGACAGAAGGGGGGGTTCAGTCACAGAAGGCTTCAGTTGAATTCAGTAACTTCCATCCAAACCTATGACCAGGACCCTAGTCCAGTTGGCCATTGGCTCTCATGTGGACTATGAAAGAGATGCATTACTAGTTTCAATTACTTCTGTCTTGTATTCTTACTATCAATATCACACATGGTAGTCAAACTGGCTTTTCTAAAATGCAAAGTTTAGAAATTTGTCATTTCCTTCCCAAAACACTTACATAGCTTCTCATGTTTCCCAGGATAAACTTCAAGTTCCTTATAATTTGCCAAATAAAGTCCCCCACACAGAAAAAAAAAAGCCTTTTATGATCTGATCATAAAAAGCCAACTTCTTCCTCATTTCTTATTACCACCATTCCTATAGTCTATGAGTAATTCACTCATTCATTCATTTTGTTCAACAAATATTTACTGAGCACCTACTGTGTGTCAGGCACTGTTCTAGGTGCTGAAGATACAACAGAAAGAAGAACAGATGTTAAAAATTCTCTATCTTCACTATCATTACATTCAAGTGAGCAAAGAAAGGAAAAAAAAAGAGTAAATAAAACGTTTAAGTTGCCAGATAGTGATAAATTCTGTGCAGAAAAAACATAGGAAGCATCAACGAAGATGGGTTACAATTAAAAAGAAAACATCACTGAAGAGGTAACATTTTAGGAAACACTTAAAAGAGGTAAGGGAGAGAGATTTGCAGTTATCTAGGCAAAGTATGTTCCAGGCACAGGGAACCACAAGTGAAAATCTCTGAGGCAGAAGCTTTTTTGATGTGTTTAAGAAAAAGCAAAGGGCCAGTGTGGTTGGAGATGTGTGAGTGAGGGGGAAAGTAGTAGGTGACACATTCAGAGAAGGGGAAGTATGTGTAAGGCCCTGTGGACCATTATAAAGACTCAGCTTTTATTCCTAGTGTACTGGGGAGCCACTGAACGTTTTGAGCAGAGGAATGATGTGGTGGTCTAACTTGCTTTTCAAAATATGCAAACTCCTTGTTCTCCTGTTGTTTTCCTTTTTTAAATTGAGATATGATCTATATTCATTAAAATTCACACTTTTTATTGCACAGCACTGAGTTTGACAAATGCATACAGTCATATAACTACCATGATCATCAAGATGTGGAAGAGTTTATCACTTCCCAAAATTCTCTGGAGCCCCTTTGTAGTCAACACCTACTCCTATGCATAGCAACTGGTAATCACTGATCAGTTTTCTACCTTGTAATTTTGCCTTTTCCATGTGTTATGTAAGTGGAATTATAGCATATAGAGCCTTTTGTGTATATATTCTCTTACTTATCAAATGCATTTGAGATTCATTCATGTCATTATATGTGTATCAGTAATGCATTCCTGTTTATTCCTGAGTAGAATTGCATTGTAGATATGCACCAGTTTGTTTATCAATTCATGTTTTGAAAGACTTTTAGGTTGTGTCCACTTTTTGGCTATTGTGAACAATGAATAATGCTATGAACATTCACATAAAAGTATTTCTGTGGATATATGTTTCCATTCTCTTTGATAAATACCAAGAAGTGGGATTATTGGGTCTTATGATAAGTGTTTTCCAAAGTTGCAAATTGTTTTCCTAAGTGGCTATTTCATTTTACATTACCACCAGCAATGTTTTAGTGTTGTTGGTTATCATCCTTGACAAAATTTGTCAGCTTCTTTTCCCACTTTAATATGCATATAGTGTTATCTCTGTGGATTTATTTTGCTTTTCTCTAATGAATAATGATATTGAGTACTTTTCCATACGTTTATTTGCCACATATATCCCTTTTTTTGGTGAAGGTTCTATTCGGATCTTCAGCCCAATTTGTTTTATTGGGTTGTTTGCTTTATAGTATTGAGTTTTGAGAGTCCTTTATATATTCTAGGCACAAGTCCTTCACCAGATATGAATTTTGAAGCTGCTTTCTCCCACTCTGTAGTTTACCCTTTTATTTCTTAACAGTATCTTTCCATTTTGCAGTTACTGGCATATAATTTGCATCTGATAAACTGCACCTATTTGAAGCAAACAACTTGGTAAGTTTTGATATATACATACATGCATAAAACTATTACCACATTTAAGATGATGAATATATAGATTACCCCCAACTTTTCTTCATGCCCCTTTTTAATTCATCCCATCATCTCTCCTTGCTCCTCATTCCCAAGCAATCACTGAACCACTTTCTGTCATTCTTCATTAGTGTGTGAGTTGTAGAATGTTATAAAATGAAATCATACAATATTTACTTTTTAAATTTTGTGCCCACTTTGACTCAGATAATTATTTTGACCTTCATCCCTTTTATTCTGTGTATCAGTATTTCACTGCTTTTTATTAGTTTTATTTTATTATACATATATATGGTAATTTAGCTAGTCATCTATTGATAAACATTTGGATTCTTAACTTTTGAAGATCAAACTTGCAAATTTTGAAGAAGTTCAACTTACTTTTAGTTTATTTTAAGGATTTTACATTTTGCTTTTTATCTAAGTAATTGTTGACTACTGCAAGGTTATAAATACATTCTCTCACATTTTGTTTTATAAGTTTAATAGTTTTTGATTTTATATTTAATAACTATAAGTCATGCTTGTATATGAAGCAAGATATAGATTCAGGTTATTATATTTTGCATGTGGATTTCCATTAGGTCACCACCATTTGTTGAATAATATGTTTTCCTCACTTAAATTTCTTTGCATCTTTGTTGAAACTCAAATGACCAATACAAAACAGTATTGAGTAATGTGAGCCTTCTGATTTTGTTTTTCTTCTCCAAAATTGTTTTGAATATTTTAGATACTTCGTTTTTCTATATGAGTTTTATAATCAGTGTAGTTATTTCTATAAATTGTGTTAAATCTATAGATCGATTTGGGGAAAATTGACATATTAAAAATATTGAGTTTTCCAAACCATAAGCACAGTATATAGTATTATCTCTCCATATATTTAGGTCTTCATTGATTTTCTCCTCAATGGTTTGTGTTATTCAACATACAGATATTACAAACATTCAAAAAAAATTACACCAAAGTAACTCACGTTTTTTCGTGCTATCATAAATGGGACTATATTTTAAATTTTAATTTCCAATTGTTTATTGCTAGTATTTATAAATATAATTGATTTTTAAATATTGGCCTTTTATCCTGTAACTTTGCTAAACTAATTTATTAGTTCTTGCCTTTTCAATAGACTCTTAAGATTTTCTACTTAAATTATCATGTTACATGAGAATGAAGACAGTCTTATTTCTTCCTTTCTAATTTGAATGTCTTTTATTTCTTTTCATGTGCTTATTACACTAGTTAGGACTTCCACTACAATGTTGAATAGAGGTCATGAGAGTGGGCATCCCTGCTTTGTTTGTGATCCTAGCTCCAGAGAAACATTCAGTCTTTCACTATTAAGTATGTTAGATGTAGGATTTTCATAGATGCCCATTATGTTGAAGTTCCCTTCTATTCTTTGTTTAATGAGAATTTTTGTGATGACTGAATATTGAACTTTGGAAAAAGTTTCTTCTCCATCTATTGAGATTATCATATAGATTTTCTTCTTTAGTCTTTTAATATGGTGAATCACTTTGAATTTTGAATTTATTTCAGAGATAAACCTTCCTTGTTCAGGAGATATTATCTCACATATATATTTCTGGATTTATTTATTTATTTATTTATTTATTGGTTGCATCACATGGCTTGTGGGGTCTTAGTTCCATGACCTGAAATCGAACCTGGGCCACAGAACTGAAAGCGCTGAGTCCTAACCACTGGACCACCAGGGATTTCCCTATTTCTGGATTTAATGTGCTAATATTATTTTGATATTTTTAAGTCTGTGTTCATGAGACACATTATTCTCTGTTTTTCTGTTTTGTAATGCCTTTCTCTGGTTTTGGTTTCAGAGTAAGACTGGCTTGAAAAAAAATGTTACAAAGTATTTAATTTCCTAGAGATTTGTCCAAGTTGTTGCATCTGTTAATAGTACATTTCTTTTTATTGCTAAGTAGTATTCCATAGTATGTATGTGAAACAGTTTGTTTGATCATTTATCAGTTGAGTGTCATCTAGGTTGTGTCCAGTTTTTGGCTATTATAAATAAAGTCACTATAAATGAATAAACAAAAAAAGTGTTTACTCATACTCTAATTTCTTGAAAAGTTTGTCTAAATTTGGTATTATTTCTTTCTGAAATGGTTGGTAGATTTTGCCCTTGAAGAAATACATCATACTTAATGATGAGGAACTCAAAGCTCTCCCACTAGGATCAGGTACAAGGCAAAGATTTCCCTTCCACCACTCCTTTTCAACATCATAGTAGAAGTTCTACTTAATGCAATAAAACAAGAAAAGGAACAAAAAGGTGTACATATAAGGAAGGAAGACATAAAACTATATCTGTTCACAGACAATATGATTATCTATGTAGAAAATTAGGGAGAATAGACCAAATAACTACTTAAACCAATGAGTGGTTATAGCAAGGTTACAGGATACAAAGTTAATATACTAAAGTCAATTTCTTCCTGTATACCAGAAATGAACAAGTAAAATTTGAAATAAAATTTCATTACCATTTATATTAGCTCTGAAAAAATTAAATACTTACATGTAGATATAACAAAATATGTACAAGATCTATATGAGGAAAATTACAAAATTCTGATGAATGATATACAAAACTAATAATGCAATTCCAATTAAAATCTCAACAAGTTGTTTTGTGGATATCAAATGATTGTAAGGTTTAGAAGAAGAGGTAAAATACCCATAGTAGTCAACACAATATTGAAGGAGAAGAACAAACTTGGAGGACTTCAAGATTTACTATAAAGCTATAGTAATCAAGAGAGTTTGGTATTGACAAAATAATAAAATATCAATACATCAATGGAACAGAATAGAAAGCCCCAGAGTAAACCCTCATAAATATAATCAATTGATCTTTGACAAAGGAGAGAAGGCAATATGATAAAGCAAAGATAGTATTTTCAACAAATGGTGCTGGAACCACTGGAAATGAAAAAAATAGAATCTAGACATAGACCTTACACCCTTCACAAAAATGAATTCAAAATGGATCACAGACCTAAATGCAAAACACAAAACTATAAAACTCCTACAAGATAACAGGAGAAAACCTAAATGCTCTTGAGTGTGGTGATGCCATTTTATATACAACACCAAAGACAGAATCTATCAAAGAGATTATTGACAAGCTTGACTTCATTACACTTAAAAACCTCTCTGTGAAAGACACTGTCAAGGGAATGAGAAGACATGGCACACAAAGGGGGAAATTATTTCCAAAAGACACATCTAGTAAAGGACTGTTATTCAACTATACAAAGAACTCTTAAAATTCAACAATAAGAAACTGAACAACCTTAATTTAAAAAAGAGCCAAAGTTTTAACAGACACCTAATCAAAGAAGATACAAAGATGGCAAATAAGCATATGAAAAGATGGTCAACATCATATGTCATCAGAGAAATCCTCATTGAAAAACTGAGTCACCACAACACACCTAATAGAATGGCCAAAATTCAGAACAATATAACACTAACTGCTGTTGAGAATGTGTAGCAAAAAAATCTCAAGAATTGCTAGTAGGAATTCAAAATGATACAGCCATTTTGGAAGACAGTTTGGTGGTTTCTTACAAGAAAAATATATTCTTACAATAAAATTTGGCAATCATGCTCCTTGCTACTTACCCAAAGGAACTGAAAACTTATGTCCTCCAAAATATAAGAGGGAGGAACACTCCCAAACTCATTCGATGAGGCGACCATCACCCTGATAACAAACCAGAAAAATATGCCACAAATAAGAAAACTACAGACCAATATCACTGATGAACATAGACGCAAAAATCCTCAACAAAATTCTAGCAAACAGAATGCAACAACACGTTAAAAGGATCATACATCATGATCAAGTGAGGTTTATCCCAGGAATGCAAGGATTCTTCAATATATGCATTTCAATAAATGTGATAAAGCATGTTAACAAATTGAAGGATAAAAACCATACGATCATCTCATTAGATGCAGAAAAAGCTTTTGACAAAATTCAACACCAATTTATGCTAAAAACCCTCCAGAAAGTAAACATAGAGGGAACTTACCTCAACATCATAAAGGCCATATATGACAAAACCCACAGCCAATATAATTCTCAATGGTGAAAAACTGAAACCATTTCCACTAAGATCAGGAACAAGACAAGGTTGCCCACTCTCACCACTATTTGCAACGTAGTTTTGGAAGTTTTAGCCACAGCAATCAGAGAAGAAAAATAAATAAAGGAATCCAAATTGGAAAAGAAGAAGTAAAACTGTCACTGTTTGCAGGGGACATGATACTATACATAGAGAATCCTAAAGATGCTACCAGAAAACTACTAGAGCTAATCAATGAATCTGGTAAAGTAGGAGGATAAAAAATTAATGCACAGAAATCTCTTGCATTCCTACACACTATGATGAAATATCTGAAAGAGAAATTAAGGAAACACTCCCAATTATCACTGCAACAAAAATAATATAATACATAGGAATAAACCTACCTAAGGAGACAAAAGACCTGTATACAGAAAACTATAAGACACTGATGAAACAAATTAAAAATGATACAAACAGATGGAAAGGTGTACCATGGCCTTGGACTGGAGGAATCAACATTGTGAAAATGACTAAATTACCCAAAGCAATCTGTAGATTCAATGCAATCACTATTAAACTACCAATGGTATTTTTCACAGAACTAGAACAAAAAAATTCACAATTTGTATGTAACCACAAAAGACCCTGAATAACCAAAGCAATCTTGAGAAAGCAAAACAGAGCAGGAGGAATCTGACTCCCTGATTTCAGACTACACTACAAAGCTACAGTAATCAAGACAGTATGGTACTGGCACAAAAACAGAAATATAGATCAATGGAACAGAATAGAAAGCCCAGAGATAAACCCACGGACATATGGTCACCTTATCATTGATAAAGGAGGCAAGAATATACAGTGGAGTAAAGACAGTCTCTTCCATAAGTGGTGCTGGGAAAACTGGACAGCTACATGTAAAAGAATGAAATTAGAACACTCCATGACACCATAAACAAAAATAAACTCAAAATGGATTAAATATTTAAATTTAAGGCCAGACACTATCAAACTCTTAGAGGAAAACATAGGCAGAACACGCTATGACATAAACCACAGCAAGATCCTTTTTGACCCACATCCTAGAGACATGAAAGTAAAAATGGAAATAAACAAAAAGGACCTAATGAAACTTCAAAGCTTTTGCAAAGAAAAGGAAACCATAAACAAGACCAAAAGACAACCCTCAGAATGGGAGAAAATATTTGCAAATGAAGTAATTGACAAAGCATTAATCTGCAAAATATACAAACAGCTCCTGCAGCTCAATATCAAACAAACAACCCAATCTAACAATGGGCACAAGAGCTAACTAGACATTTCTGGAAGGAAGTTATACAGATTGCCAACAAACACATGAAAGGATGCTCAACATCACTAATCATTAGAGAAATGCAAATGAAAACTACAATGAGGTATCACCTCACACTGGTCAGAATGGCCATCCTCAAAACACCTACAAACAATAAATGCTGGAGAGGGTGTGGAGAAAAGGGAACCCTCTTGCTCTGTTGGTGGGGTTGTAAATTGATACAGCCACTATGGATAACTGCATGGAGGTTCCTCAAAAAAAATAAAAATAGAACTACCATATGACCCAGCAATCCCACTACTGGGCATATACCCTGAGAAAACCATAATCCAAAAGGAGTCATGTTCATTGCAGCATTATTTACAATAACCAGGACATGGAAGCAACCTAAGATTCCATTGACAAATGAATGGATAAAGAAGATTTGGCACATATATACAATGGAATATTACTCCACCATAAAAAGAAATGAAACAGTTATTTGTAGTGTGGTGTCATACTGAGTAAAGTAAGTCAGAAAGAGAAAAACAAATACTGTATGCCAACACATATATATGGAATCTAAAAAAGAATGTTGGTTTTGAAGAACGTAGAGACAGGACAGGAATAAAGATAAAGACATAGAGAATGGACTTGAGGACACGGGGTGGGGGAAGGGTAAGTTTGGATGAAGTGAGAGAGTGGCATGGACATATATACACTACCAAACGTAAAATAGATAGCTAGTGGGAAGCAGCCACAATACACAGGGAGATCGGCTCAGTGATTTTTGTCCACCTAGAGGGGTGGGATATGGAGGATGGGAGGGAGACGCAAGAGGGGGGATATATGGGGATATATGTATATGTATAGCTCATTCACTTTGTTATACAGCAGAAACTATCACATCATTGTAAAGCAATTATACTCCAATAAAGATGTTAAAAAATATCTTATGTCCATCAAAAATCCTGAACAATGATGCTTGGAGTAGCTTTATTCATAATTTCCAAAACTCAGAGAAACCAAGATGTTCTTCAGTAAGTGAATGGATAAATGAATGTGGTATATCCAATTATACCAATGGAATATTATTCAGCACTATAAAGAAATGAGCTGTGAAGCCATGAAAAGACATGGAGAAACCTTAAATAGTATTACTAAGTGTAATGAGCCAATCTGAAAAGAATACATACTGTATGATTCCAACTGTATGACACCTAGAAGAGGCAAAACGATGGAGACAGTAAAAATATCAGTGGTTGCCTGGAGTGAGGAATGTGGAGAGAAAATAATAAGCAGAGCACAGGGGATATTTAGGAAAGCAAAAATATTCTGTATGGTAACATATTGATAAGTTCATGTCTTTATACTGTTGTTTGAACCCATAGAATGTACAATACCAAAGGTAAATCATAGTGTAAACCATGGACTTCGGGTGATTATGATGTGTCATTGTAGATTCATCAATTGTAACAAATGAACCACTCTGGTGGTGTTCACTGATAATCAACAAGGTTATGCATGTGTGGGGACGTGATATATGACAAATTTCTCAATTTTTCTGTGAAGCTAAAACTGCTCAGATATAAAATTTAGTGATAAAAAATGGATTTTTTGGTTGAAAACATTGTATGTACAATTTCTTTAACTGATAAAACATATTCAGGTTATCTATTTATTCTGGAATCAGTATTGATAATTTGTTTCTTTCAAGGAATTGGTCTGTTTTAAGTTGTGGAATTAATACATACACAATTGTTAATATTTCATTTGTGTTTATTATATCCCTGGAGGGTCTATAGTAATTTTCCCTCTTCTATTAATGATTTTGGCAATTTGTATCTTTTCCCTTTTTTTCTTTGTTAGCATAGTTAGAAGTTTATGAATTGTATTAATCTTTCAAAGAGTCATTTGAGTTATTGGTTTTCTGTTCTTGAATTTATTGCTTTCTGCTATTATCTTTATTTCCTTCTTTCTGCTTGCTTTGAGTTTCTTTTGCTCTTCCTTTTCTAGTTTCTTAGAGTGGAAGCTGTATCATTGATTTTAGACCTTTCTTATTTTCTAATATCAACATTTAATGTTATAAATTTCTCTCTTAGCACTTATTTAGCTTGTATCACAGAGATTTAAATTTATTGTGTTTACATTTACATTGAATTATAAATATTTTCTAATTTCCATTGTGACTCCCTATTTTACCCACGAGTTATTTAGAAGTTGTTTTCTTTTTAACTTCAAATACATGGGTGATTTCCAAAAATTTGCTGTGATTTATGGCTATTTTAAGTTCTTTATGGTTAGAGAACATATTATGAATGTTTTCACTTCATTTTTTAAGTTTATTTTTATTGAGGTATAATTGACATATAACATTGTGTCAGTTTAAGATGTACAAGGTATAGATTTGGTAAACATATATTGGAATATATATCATCATAGTATTAACTCACTATTATGTCACAAAATTATCATTTTTACTTTTGTAATTTTTTAATTCCTATTTTATTATATTTTTAACATTGTTATTGGAGTATAATTGCTTTACAATAGTGTGTTAGTATCTGCTTTATAACAAAGTGAAGCTGTTATACATATACTTATGTTCCCATATCTCCTCCCTCTTGCACATTCCTCCCTCCTACCCTCCCTATCCCACCCCTCTAGGTGGTCACAAACCACCGAGCTGATCTCCCTGTGCTATGCGGCTGCTTCGCACTAGCTATCTATTTTACATTGGGTAGTGTATATATGTCCATGCCACTCTCTCACTTTGTCACACCTTACCCATCCCCTTCCCCATATCCTCAAGTCCATTCTCTAGTAGGTCTGTGTCTTTTTTCCATTCTTACCCCTAGGTTCTTCATGACCTTTTTTTTTCTTCTTATATTCCATATATATATATATATATATATATATATATATATATATATATATGTTAACATACAGTATTTGATTTTCTCTTTCTGACTTACTTGACTCTGTATGACAGATTCTAGGTCCATCCACCTCACTACAAATAACTCAATTTCGTTTTTTATGGGTGAGTAATATTCCATTGTATATATGTGACACATCTTTATCCATTCATATGATGATGGATAGTTAGGCTGCTTCCATGTCCTGGTTATTGTAAATAGAGTTGCAATTAACATTTTGGTACATGACTCTTTTTGCATTATGGATTTCTCAGGGTATATGCCCAGTAGACGGATTGTGGGTCATACGGTAGTTATATTTTTAGTTTTTAAAGGAACATCCATACTGTTATCCATAGTGGCTGTATCAATTTACATTCCCACCAACAGTGCAAGAGGTTCCCTTTCATCCACATCCTCTCCAACATTTACTGTTTCTAACTTTTTTGATTATGCCCATTCTAACCAGTGTGAGATGATATCTCATTGTAGTTTTGATTTGCATTTCTCTAATGATTAATGATGTTGAGCATTCTTTCATGTGTTTGTTGGCAATTGGTATATCTTCTTTGGAGAAATGTCTATTTAGGTCTTCTGCCCATTTTTGTATTGGGTTGTTTGTTTTTCTGTTATTGAGCTGCATGAGCTGCTTATAAATTTTAGAGATTAATTCTTTGTCAATTGCTTCATTTGAAAATATTTTCTTTCATTCTGAGGGTTGTCTTTTGGTCTTGTCTATGGTTTCCTTTGCTGTGCAATAGCTTTGAAGTTTCATTAGGTCCCATTTGTTTATTTTTGTTTTTATTTCCATTTCTCTAGGAGGTTTGCCAAAAAGCATCTTGCTATGATTTATGTCATAGAGTGTTCTGCCTATGTTTTCCTCTAAGAGTTTGATAGTGTCTGGCCTCAATTTTAGTTCTTTATTTCATTTTGAGTTTATTTTTGTGTATGGTGTTAGGGATTATTCTAATTTCATACTTTAACATGTAGCTGTCCAGGTTTCCCAGCACCACTTATTGAAGAGGCTGTCTTTTCTCCACAGTATATTCTTGCCTCCTTTATCAAAGATAAGGTGACCATATGTGTTTGGGTTTTCTATCCTGTTCCATTGATCTATATTTCTGTTTTTGTGCCAACACCATACTGTCTTGATTAGAGTAGCTTTGTAGTATAGTCTGAAGTCAGGAAGCCTGATTCCTCCAGCTCCATTTTTCATTCTCAACTTTGTTTTGGCTATTCGGGGTCTTTTGTGTCTCCATACAAATTGTGAATTTTTTAATTCTAGTTCTGTGAAATATGCCAGTGGTAGTTTGATAGGGAATTCATTGCTTTGAATCTGTAGATTGCTTTGGGCAGTAGAGTCATTTTCACAATGTTGATTCTTCCAATCCAAGAACATTGTATATCTCTCCATCTATTTGTCTCCTATTTAAATTCTTTCACCAGTGTCTTATAATTTTCTGCATACAAGTCTTTTGTCTCCTTAGATAGGTTTATTCCTATATATTTTATTCTTTTTGTTGCAGTGGTAAATGGGAGTGTTTTCTTAATTTCACTTTCAGATTTTTCATCATTAGTGTATAGGAATGCCAGAGATTTCTATGCATTAATTTTGTTTCCTTCTACTTTACCAAATTCATTGATTAGCTCTTGTAGTTTTCTGGTAGCAGCTTTAGGATTCTCTCTGTATATTATCATGTTATCTGCAAATAGTGACTGCTTTACTTCTTCTTCTCTGATTTGGATAGCTTTTATTTCTTTTTGTTTTCAAATTGCTGTGGCTATAACTTCCAAAACTATGTTGAATAAGAGTGCTGGGAGTGGGCAACATTGTCTTGTTCCTGATCTTAGGGGAAATGTTTTCAATTTTTCACCATTGAGGACGATGTTGGCTGTGCGTTTGTCATATATGACCTTTATTATGTTGAGGAAAATTCCCTCTATGCCTACTTTCTGCAGGGTTTTTATCATAAATCGGTGTTCAATTTTGTCGAAGGCTTTCTCTGCATCTATTGAGATGATCATATGGTTTTCCTCCTTCTATTTGTTAATATGGTGTGTCACATTGATTGATTTGCATATATTAAAGAATCCTTGCATTCCTGGAATAAATCCCACTTGATCATGATGTATGATCCTTTAATGTGTTGTTGTATTCTGTTTGCTAGTATTTTGTTGAGGACTTTTTTTCATCTATGTTCATCAGTGATATTGGCTTGTAGTATTCTTTCTTTGTGATATCTTTGTCTGGTTTTGGTATCAGGGTGATGGTGGCCTTGTAGAATGAGTTTGGGAGTGTTCCTCCCTCAGCTATATTTTGTAAGAGTTTGAGAAGAATAGGTGTTAGCTCTTCTCTAAATGTTTGATAGAATTAGCCTGTGAAGCCATCTGCTCCTGGGCTTTATTTTTTGTTGGAAGATTTTTAATCAGTTTCAATTTCAGTGCTTGTGATTGGTCTGTTCATATTTTTTATTTCTTCCTTGTTCACTCTGGGCAGGTTTTGTATTTCTAAGAACCTGTCCATTTCTTCCACGTTGTACATTTTATTGGCATAGTATAGCTTGTAGTAATCTCACAGGATGCTTTGTATTTCTGCAGTATCAGTTGTTACTTCTCCTTTTTCATTTCTAATGCCATTGATTTGAGTCTTCTCCCTTTTTTTCTTCATGAGTCTGTCTAATGGTTTATCAATTTTCTTTATATTCTCAAAGAACCAGCTTTTAGTTTTATTCATCTTTGCTATCATTTCCTTCATTTCTTTTTCATTTATTTCTGTTCTGATCTTTATGATTTCTTCCCTTTTGCTGACTTTGGGGATTTTTTGTTCTTCTTTCTCTATTTGCTTTAGGTGCAAAGTTAGGTTGTTTACATGAGACGTTTCCAGTTTCTTATGGTAGAATTGTATTGCTAAAAACTTCCCTCTTAGAACTGCTTTTGCTGCATCCCATAGGTTTTGGGTTTTTGTGTCTCCATCGTCATTTGTTTCTAGGTATTTTTTAATTTCCGCTTTGATTTCTTCAGTGATCACTTGCTTATTAAGTAGCGTATTGTTTAGTCTCCATGTGTTTGTATTTCTTTACAGCTCTTTTCCTGTAATTGATATCTAGTCTCATAGCGTTGTGGTCAGAAAAGATACTTGATACAATTTCCATTTTCTTAAATTTATCAAGGCTTGATTTGTGACCCAAGACATGACCTATCCTGCAGAATGTTCCATGAGCCCTTGAGAAAAAAGTGTATTTTGTTGTTTTTGGTTGAAATGTCCTATAAATATAAATTGTCTATTTTGTTGAAGGTATCATTTAAAGTTTGTGTTTCCTTCTTTATTTTCCTTTCAGATGATCTGTCCAATGGTGAAAGTTGGGTGTTAAAGCCCCTACTATGATTGTGTTACTGTCAATTTCCCCTTTTATGGCTGATAGCATTTACCTTATGTATAGTGGTGCTTCTATGTTGTGTGCATAAATATTTACAATTGTTATACCTTCTTCTTGGATTGATCCCTTGATCATTATGTAGTGTCCTTCTTTGTCTCTTGTAATAGTCTTTATTTAAAATCTGTTTTGTCTGATATAAGAATCACTGCACTAGCTTTCTTCTGATTTGCATTTGCATGGAATATCTTTTTCCATCCCCTCACTTTCAGTCATTATGTGTCCCTAGGTCTGAAGTGTGTCTCTTGTAGAAAGCATATATATGGATCTTGTTTTTCTATCCATTCAGCCAGTTTTTGTCTTTTGGTGGGAGCTTTTAATCCATTTAAATTTAAGGTAATTAACAATATGTATGTTCGTATTTCCATTTTCTTAATTGTTTTGGGTTTGTTATTGTAGGTCTTTTCCTTCTCTTGTGTTTCTTGCCTAGAGAAGTTCCTTTAGCATTTGTTGTAAAGCTGTTTTGGTGGGGCTGAACTCTAACAGCTTTTGCTTGTCTGTAAAGCTTTTATTTTCTCCATCAAATCTGAATGAGATTCTTGCTGGGTAGAGTAATCTTGGTTGTAGCTTTTTCTCCTTCATCACTTTAAATATGTCCTGCCAGTCCCTTCTGGCTTGCAGAGTTTCTGCTGAAAGGTCAGCTGTTAACCTTTTGTGGATTCCCTTGTGTGTTATTTGTTGCTTTTCTCTTGCTGATTTAATATGTTTTTGTTGTATTTAATTCTTGATAATTTGATTAATATGTGTCTTGGCATGTTTCTCCTTGGATTTATCCTGTATGGGACTCTCTGTGCTTCCTGGACTTGATTAACTATTTCCTTTCCCATTTTAGGGAAGTTTTCAACTATAATCTCTTCAAATATTTTCTCAGTCCCTTTCTTTTCCTCTTCTTCTTCTGGAACCCCTATAATTCGAATGTTGGTGTATTTAATGTTGTCCCAGATGTCTCTGAGACTGTCCTCAGTTCTTTTCATTCTTTTTTCTTTATTCTGCTCTGCAGCAGTTATTTCCACTATTTTATCTTCCACCTCACTTATCCGTTCTTCTGCGTCAGTTATTCTGCTATTGATCTCATCTAGAGTACTTTTAATTTCATTTATTGTGTTGCTTATCATTGCTTGATTCATCTTTAGTTCTTCTAGGTCCTTGTTAACTGTTTCTTGCATTTTGTCTATTCTATTTTCAAGATTTTGGATTATCTTTACTATCATTATTCTGAATTCTTTTCCAGGTAGACTGCCTATTACCTCTTCATTTGTTAGGTCTGGTAGGTTTTTATCTTGCTCCTTCACCTGCTGTGTGTTTTTCTGTCTTCTCATTTTGCTCATCTTACTGTGTTTTGGGTCCCCTTTTTGCAGGCTGCAGGTTCGTAGTTCCCTTTGTTTTTGGTATCTTTCTCCAGGGGCTAAGGTTGGTTCAATGGGTTGTGTAGGCTTCCTGGTGGAGGGGACAAGTGGTGCGTTCTGGTGAGTGAGGCTGTATCTTCTCTATCTAGTGGGCAGGTCCATGCCTGTTGGTGTGTTTTGGGGTGTCTGTGGCCTTATTATGATTTTAGGCAGCCACTCTGCTAATACGTGGGGTTGTGTTTCTGTCTTACTAGTTGTTTGTCATAGGTTGTCCAGCACTGTAGCTTGCTGGTCGTTGAGTGAAGCTTGGTCTTTGTGTTGAGATGGAGATCTCTGGGAGATTTTCACTGTTTGACATTACTTGTATCTGGAAGTCTCTTGTGGACCATTTTCCTTAATTTGGCTCTCCTACCTCAGTGGCACAACCCTGATGCCTTGCTGGAGCACCAAGAGCCTGTGCTCCATACTGCTCAAAATAAAAGGGAGAAAAAATAGAAAGAAAGAAAGAGGATTAAATAAAATAAAACAAGATAAAATAAAATTAATTATTAAAATAAAAAAACACTTTTAAGAAAAAAATTAAAAACCAAAAAAAAAAAAAAAGGATGGAAAGAACTCAAGGATAAATGGTGAAAGCAAAGCTATACAGACAAAATCTCACAGAAGCATACACATGCAAACTCACAAAAAGAGTAAAAGTGGAAAATGTAATATATCTTGCTCCCAAAGTCCACCTCCTCAATTTGGGATGATTCATTTTCTATTCAGGTATTCCACTGATGCAGGGTACATCAAGTTGGTTATGGAGATTAGTCCACTGCTCTTGAGGCTGCTGGGAGGGATTTCCCTTTCTCTTCTTTGTTCGCACAGCTCCTGGGTTTCAGCTTTAGATTTGGCCCTGCCTCTGCATGTAGGTCACCTGAGGGTGTCTGTTCTTCACTCAGATAGGACTGGGTTAAAGGAGTGGCTGATTCGGTGTCTCTGGCTCACTCAGACCGGGGGGAGGGTGGTGTATGGATGCAGGGCCAGCGTTCAGTGGCAGAGGCTGGTGTGACATTGCAGCAGCCTGAGGCACACCGTGCTTTCTCCCAGGGAAGTTGTTCCTGGATCTCGGGAACCCTGGCAGTGGTGGGCTGCACAGGCTCCAGGGAAGTTTGGTGTGGATAGTGACCTGTGCTTGCACACAGGCTTCTTGGTGGTGGCAGCAGCAGCTTTTGCGTCTCATGCTCATCTCTGGGGTCTGCACTGATAGCCATAGCTCATGTACATAACTATTAGCATTTAATATAACTGTGTGTATGGTTGGTTTAAAATATTTCATTTGCCAGTCATTTTCTATTTGTTCAATTTTTTCCTCTTCCTTCTTTAATCTTTAGATTAATAAATTATTATATAATTCTACTTATCTCCACTTTTGATTTATTATTTTAATATTGATTAAATTGAAATTTTAAATTATTGTTTATATATAAATGGTTTATAACATAAATCTTTATTTAATTGCAGTCTACCTGCAAATAATATTATACCAGTTCATTTATAGTGTCTGAGGTTTGTAATAATATATTCTCATTTCCACCTTCCCATCTTTTGTGATATTTTTCTCTTACATTTTTTATATATACTATAAATGTACATTACATTATGTTTATTTTTGCTTTAAGTAATCAATTATTTTTATTGTGATTAAAAATAACAAAATAAATTTTGTATTTATTCCTATTTTTACCATTTCTAGCACTCTTGATTTCTTTGAGGAGATCTAAGTTTCTTTCTCGTATCATATACCTTTTGTCTTAAGATAAATTTTTAACAGTACAGGTCTGTTTTCTATTAAAGGTTTTGACTTTAGATTGCTTGAAAAAGTCCTTATATATTTTTCAAATATATTTTTACAGAGTACAGAATTATTGGTTGATAGTTATTATTTTTCCTTTAATAATCTAATGATTCTAGTTCATTGACTTTTGTGTAGTTAGTGACAGTATGTCTGCTATTACTCTTACCTTTATTCCTCTGTATGTGATGTGATCTCTCTCACTCTCTTAACGTACAATACCTTCAAGATTTTTCTTTTTATTTTCATTTTTAGTATCTTAAATATGATATATGTGTAAGTATGTTTATAACTATGTGAGTGTTTGTCTGTATATGTTTGAGAAAGAAAAGGAGTGAGGGAGAGAAACAGAGAGAGAGAGAATTATTTATTATGCTTAGTGTTCTCTGACATTCTTGGATTTTTCATTTAATGTCTTTCTTTGCTTTAGAAAGTGCCTAGCTGTTACCTTTTCAAATATTTGTTCTGTCAAATTCTCTCTTTCTTCTTTTTCTTGGAATTCAACTACACACAGGTTAAACTGTTTGAGGTTCCGTTGTTTAAAATCGTGGATAACCTTTTTTTGTGTGTTGCAGTTTGGACAATTTCTATTTACCTATGTTAACGTTCTGTGTTCTTTCTGCTTTCTGAAATCCAGTGATGAGCCTATCAAAAGTACTCTTTATCTTTGTTACTGAATTTTCCCCCAGTATTTCCATTTGATTCTTTCCAATTCTTTTTCCAACTCTGTGCTGAAATTTCACATCTGTTTATCCGTGTATAGCTTTTAACATTAATTATAGTTATCTTAAAATTCTTCTCTGTTAGTACCAACTTCTGAGTCATATCCATCTCGTTTTATTGATTGTTTATTTCTCATCTATTTTTTCTTTTGTTGACTCATTTTTTGTTAAAGCTAGACATTATGTGTAGAACCGTAGAGACTGAGGTAAATAGTATTTATGCCTGGGCACACTTCTGTTAAGTCTTTATTGTGGTTGATTGAACCAATCTAGTCAGGAGTTGAGCTGGGTTTTTCTTTTGTTATTTATTTACAGTATATCACAATATTTAAATTCCTCTAGTTTTACTATGTGCTTAGTATGTGAATTGGGATGCTGGAAGTTTGTTTGTTTCCTTTACTCTTCCATTTCCACCATAAGTTTTTAAGTTTTACCTGTGAGCCACAGCCTTGGAGAGGATCTCTCTCTTTCTCTTCCCCCACCCATCAATTTCTCTCAACTCTCCCTCATCCTCCAGAAGTCTGTTATCACTTGTTACTCTGTGCCTGCTGGCCTATTAGGAAGATGCTGTTTGGGGCATTCTCTGTTGTTCTGGTTCAGTAAGAGTCTTAGGTGGCTCCTCCTACCTGTTACAGCCAAACTCTGCCTTGTATCTTGTTTTTTTTTTTTTTTTTTTTTTTTTTTTTTTTTTTTTTTTTGCGGTACACCAGCCTCTCACTGTTGTGGCCTTTCCCATTGCAGAGCACAAGCTCTGGACACGCAGGCTAAACAGCCATAGCTCATGGGCCCAGACACTCCATGGCATGTGGGATCTTCCCAGACTGGGGCATGAACCCGTGTCCCCTGCATCGGCACATGGACTCTCAACCACTGTGCCACCAGGGAAGCCCTGTATCTTTTATTTTTAATAGATCTTGTACAGGAGATAGTTTCTGGCTTCTTCCTTAGCAGATGTGGATTTCTAATGGTCTGAGCCCAGGATGATTTCCTGCACCTTTTTGCAGTGTACAGGATTTTTTTTTCCTTTCATCTAGGAATGGAACTTCAAGTGTGCCCTAGGGCATTTTTCTGCCCTTCCCCTCAGTGACTTAAGGTTTACGATCTGTAGAAACAGAGAGGAATAAGATCTAGTCAAAGCTTTTTGCCTTTCCTGCAGCTGACTCTGATCCTTTCACCCAGGCTTGTACCAATAAGGTGAGTTCTCTCTACTATCTCACCCTGGCTTTCATGTTTCTCCTGAGGACTCAGTACGGTCCATGGAGACAGCAGTTGGGTGCAAACTGCCCTGTATCTCTAGCTCTCAGAGTATGTATTCTGTTACATTAACCAAAACTAAGCATTTAGTTAATTTAAAAACTAAGCTTTTAGTGATTAATTTAAGATTTAACTTTTAAATCTTCTTCCCTGTTTTTATGGCAGTTCCCATCTTCCTCCCATATGTTGCTCCCAGGACACAAATGCATAAATCCCATATTTCCTTGGAGACACATTTCTTTCCTTAGGTTACTTCAGTTCTCTGAGGAACTCAAGAAAAGTTATGATTTTTTAGGTCTTTCATTTTATTTTGTGGTTGTTAATTTGGGAATGATTCTGTTTCCAGCTTTCAATAAACATCCAAAATCAGAAGTCCTGACTTGCATTTTTAAAGGATCATTGTGGTCACTATGTTAAGACTAAAGTATAGGGCAGTGAAGTGGAAGCAGGGAGTGCAGTTAGAAATTTATTGAAGAAATATAGACAAGAAACTATGCTGATATGGATAAAAGTTGTTGTAATAGAGGTGATAAAATTGGACAGATTCTGTATATATATTGAAGGTAAAGTCAAAAGGATTTTCTCATTTATTAGATAAGGGGTGAGAGAGAAAAGGAGTAGTAAAGGATTTTTTTAAGGTTTGTTTTTGAGCAAGTAAAATAATAAAATTAGCTTTTCTTGAAATACGTAAGCCTATGAAAAGAGTTGGTTTTGGGGGAAATCCAGGAGAGTTTTTTTGAGCAGGCAACTTATGTTTAAGGTGTCTATTAGATATTCAACTAAAACATATGAGTCTAAGGATATTAGAAACTTATGTTTGAAGACGTCTGGACTAGATGTATAAATCTGATCATTATCAGTATATGGATATTGTTTCAATCTCTAAGATTGAATGATATCTTCAAGGGATTATGTGGGCATCAAGAAGATAAGAGGTTCAAGGACTGATGTCAAGGTATTTCAACATGAAGTGGTTGAGGAGATGAGAAATTAGTAAAGGAGACAGAACAGCACAGGCCTAAAATGTAGAAAGAAAAGCAAAAGAGTGAAAAGTTCTGGATTTTCAAAAAATGTTTCAAGGAAATGAATGGATTAGTTATATCAAATCCTGCTTACATATTGACTAAGATGAGGACTGAGGATTGATCAATATCCTTGATTATTCAAGAGGGAGTAGAATATTATTCATAAGTGGAGTATTTTACATTTGATAAGAATAGAGACATGTCATACATTGTGAAAGGAGGTAAAACAGCAAATATATAGTATACTTGTTGGTAGTAGATGGTGGTGGTAGAACCTATGTGGTGTTTATATGTGTATGTGTGTGTGTGTGTGAATTAGAAAGCACAATCATTAGTTGGGAGTAAAAATGGGACATAGGGATTTGAAGGTTTCAGGTGAAAGAAGAAAGTGTGAAAACAGACATCTAGATGAGTGAATAGATTAGGAAACTGTGGTCACAGATTTACAAGTATATGAGACATTTTTGTGTGCTTTGAGTTAGTTAAATGTCCTTAGGGAAAACTTTGACAAATGCAAACATAAGTTTATGGATAAATTAAATTTCCTTTCCTACATGAAGTGGCTTACAGATAGCCAATATTTTAGCTCTTTCCATAAATAACAGAGTCTATTTTCTACCCCTTGAATCTGTTCTGGTTGTGACTTGCCTTCACCAATTGAATGCCACAGAATTGAGCTAGTGTAAGTTCTCAAGAAGTTTGTAGCCTTCACTCTTACTTTCTTGGAATACTGTTGCCATGTGAAAATCATCATAAGCCTCTTTGAGGATGGGAGACCATGTGCTGACAGAGGCACAGTCTCCCAATAATGTCAGCTGTACCAGGGTTTCTAACCATCCCATATGAAGAATCTGTCCATTCTAAGTGTAAAACCAGTGGAGCCCACATGGAGCAGTGATAAGCCGGCTTGGTTCAGTACAGCTCAAATTGTCAACTTATAGAATCATGAGAAAATAAATTTTTGTTGTTTTAAGTCACAGATGCAGCAGAAGTAAAAAGACACACTCCCACTCAGACAAAATGTCCTTAGATATTGCAGTTCAAGTGGCCCCATCCAAGATAGTCTTGCAGGATTGAGCAATTTGTTGTACTTGACACCAAGAGATGACTAGTTCCTCAGTAGGTTTCCAGTGACCTCCCCAGTCTGATTTAGGTACCTGTGATATATACTCTTATAACAATCCCTACTCTCACTTTCACATCACTTAATTATAGTGAGTGTTTATATATTTCTAACCCAAAACAGTGGAAACTCAGTGAGAGGAAAGTAACAGTCTATCTTGTTCATTGTTATATCTGTCACATGAATAGTGCCTGGTACATATCTTATGTATAGTATTTAGTGAAACAAATTTTATCTCTTTATCTTTTATTCTATTTTTCAGAGGGACTATTTCAAAGAAAGAGTTTAGAATTTAGAAGTTTGTGAACAACTTATCCTGGTGTTCCTGGGATTTTCTCAGTTTTATGACTGAAAGTCCCATATCTCCAGAATCCATTCAGTCCTGGGAAAACTTAGACCATTGGTCACCCTATTAGTAATGGACATTAGAAATATAAGACTACTTAAAACAAGAATAACTTAAAATATCAATGGTCTGTCTTGTGAGAGGAGTTCTCTATCACTCGAAGAGTGTGAATAGATACTGGTGACTATAATCCAGTCCAATGATTACAGAAATTATGATTAAACATTTGTATATCTTATGAGGATGCCAATTTCTCAAAGTGTAGTTCGTGGTCTTGGGTACTTATCTACAATGCTTAGGTCTAGGCCTACCCCAAATCTGCTCAATCAATGCCTTTAGAGATAGGGCCTGAACTTCTACTTTTTAATAAGTTGCACAGGTTAGTCTGATACATACTAAAGTTTGAAAATCAGAGTTCAACACTGGAATTATGATGAGAGAAAACAACACAATTATAACAAGGTAATCGTATCATTACTGAATATGGAGTGATTTTCTGAAGGAATAAGGGAAGAAATAAATTGGATTTTGGCCCATTGATAATAGTAAATAACTTCTTGAGTAATTGTGAAGACAATGTCCTGAGAAAAGTGCTACATTTATAGTCTCATTGAGGATCTGAGATTTTATGTCATTAAATAATTCTTCATTTTATAAGTTTTATAATCTGGGAGTCACCATAAATAGAATGGAGAAAAAGTTTCTACAAGATATTTTGAAGAGGAGCTAAAACAGCATAAATTCTAGAAATTTCAAACAGAAGTTATAACAATAGGAAATTAGAAATAAACAGAGAATACTATCAAAAAATGTTTGTCACAGCTCACTTGGCAGCAAACCACACTAGGTCAGGGAGAACTGGGATTCAGAAACAAGAATAGTACTACGAGGTGTAGGAAATAAATGACCATGGGAAAAACAAATATATCATCAAATGGCAGTCTTTCCAATATTTGGAGCCATTATTATGTCCTCCCTGTATCTTCTCTTTTCCAGGTGAAGCATCCACTATAGTTTTTATTATTATTTATGTTATTTGGTTTTCAGACCCTGGTACTACTTCATGCTTTTCCATTTCTTGTTACATTAATTATAAACGGAACTTTTTGACTCACTTTTTTCAAAATGATAGAAGTAATGCTACCAGCACACTTAGTTGATAGTTTGGCTGCATATAGACATTTTAAAAATTTAATTTTTATTGGAGTAGAGTTGATTTACAGTGTTATGTTCATTTCATGTGTTCAGCAAAGTAAATTTGTTATACATATACATATATCCACTCTTTTTTAGATTCTTTTATTTCTCAGGAATTTGAAGACATTACTCCATAGCCTTCTAGAATCTAGCATTGCTGAGGAGAAATCTGCAGTCAATCTGATTCATATTTTTTTGAAGTTTGCTTTTATTTTAAACTGTGGAAACATTTTTATTCTTAGTGTTATGAAATTTCATTAGGAAACTTTTTAGGTCTTCTTTCACTTATTCTGAATGACAGGCTGTACGCTCTTTTAATTCAACAATTTTAGTCTCACTTCAGCTCTAGGATATATTCATCGATTCTTTGTTGGATTCTGTTGGATCACTTGGATTGATCTTCTAAGACTTTTATCTTCTTCTTATAGTGTATATCTGTCTCTATGTCATGGAATTTACTTTCTGAGATAATTTCTCAACTTTATTTTTTCTAGCCCATAGGAGATTGGCACAATGATACCCAGAGGAGTGAATAGTACTCAAATCAGGGTGGTGACCATATAAATGGAATAGAATTGGCAAATCTGACAAATGACTTTGAGACAACTCACACTATAAACCGGTATTTTAAAAATTGCAGATGAACAAAAGACTTAAATGTAAAAACTGGACCCAGGAGTAGATGAAATTAAAAAATTGGGGTGCTTCCCTGGTGACACAGTGGTTGAGAGTCTGCCTGCCAATGCAGGGGACACGGGTTCATGCCCCGGTCTGGGAGGATACCGCATGTGACAGAGTGGCTGGGCCCGTGAGCCATGGCCGCTGAGCCTGCGTGTCCGGAGCCTTTGCTCCACAATGGGAGAGGCCACAACAGTGATAGGCCTGCGTAGAGAAAAAAAAAAGTCAGTAATAAAAATACAAGTAAGCCCCTGGAGGCCAAAGAATGGGAACAGACAATATTTTAAAAAGGAAATATAAGCAGCCAATAAAGCATGGAGCAAGGATATTGTCATGTTCATTTCTATGTCCCTAGGAACCAGAGCAAGGCTGCTATGTATATAACATGTTGACAAGAAATACCTATATATATATATACATATATATATATATATATATATATATATATATAATATATTTAGAAATTAAGGTTTTTGTGATAAAAATATATAAGAATCTGTAGAAATGCTAACATTATAAATGAACAATTAGTCTGAAATTTAACAAACATTAAATTTGGTAACCAAATAGTGGTTATGGTTAGATTCCAAAAGGATGAGTGTACTAAGACAGATAATTGCCTTAATCTGTGGCAAATGAACTTTTTCCAATCTCCCAAGCCTGGAAAAACAAAAATAAATATTAAGAAAGCAGAACCTCTGAGTACTGCTTCTCAAACTATCTGTGATGAAGAAACAGCTTGTTTTGTTTTGTTTTGTTTTGTTTTGTTTGCAATCTCTTGTGCGTTGATAAAATATTAAAAATTGAATATTAAAATATTAACTTCTTGATCCCTTAACATAACTCTAGAGATATAAAATGAAATGTTGCAAAAACATTCAAATTTTAAGCCCAAATTACCTTATTATTAGGTTGAACAGATCTAAAACAATTCTGTCAAATGGCTGGTAATGGTTTGTGGATCAGCATGTGCTGAGGATCTTACTTTGAATAGCTCTAAAAAGTACAAAGAATACATAAAAATAGATGGAGAATCTCTTCTCCTATTATATTCCCCTTACTTGACCTATAATTTAAAGCCTACAGTTGTGGTGTTTATTTTAAAATGGATATGAAATAATCTGGGTATTCTAAGAAGAAAAAGAATAACTAATGGTTAGAAAAACAGTTTTCATAAATATATGTTAGAACAAATAGAAGCATGAGGATAAAAGAGAAAATATTTTGTCAGAAATATAATGATTCATTTGCTTTAGTTCCTTTTTACATTTTTTTTGGCAACAAAAGTTAGATGCAAGAAAATACACAAAACAAATTGATTGTTTACTTTATTGTGAGGCCAACACCTTTATAACCACCAACAAGGTCAAGAAATAAAATTCTGTTAGCCACAACAGAAGCCTATTTCTATGCCCCATCCAAATCACAGCCTCCTCCCTTCTTCCAAAAGTAACTGGTATCTTGCATGTCTTCATGGTTATGCCACTCAGTTCCCCCTCCATCTTTTTCTTTTCCTTACAATTTATCTGCTGAAAGACCTAGGCCATTTAACCTGGATTTTGCTTAATTTAGACTCTTGAAAACTGTGAAGACATAATAGAATATACTCTGCCTTGGTACACGTAGTGCATCATCTATATGTAGACTGCAGGAATGAACTACATGATCTTTCCAGATATTCTAACTCTAGAATATCAAGACATGGAATTAAGTTTTCCATTAAAGAATAGTTCTTATTTATACTGGGACATCTCTCAGGTTGTTTGGCATGTTGGTTAGAATAGAGCCAGAATTTGTGATTTTTGCTCTGACCTCCAGGGATTACCAACTCATCTTTTCAAATTTTTACATCCTGCAAAGGCTTCCACTATTTCTTCTAAAAAATGTCATCAAAATAATGTTTTCTCAGTGCCATAGAATGGACTCAGGTGATGTATAAGAAGGTGGAAATAAAATAAATATGTTGAGGTGATCTAGAAGTATACATTATTAAAAGATCAACTAAATCACATTAATTTTTTAAGAGTTTATTTGAGCAAAGATTGATTTGAATTGGGCAACATCAAATATAGCAGATTGAAAGGAGCACTAAAGAGTTGTAGAAAACGAGACTTTTATAAGCAGAAGGGGGCAGGAATGAAGAAATTTTACTAGGCAAAAAAGTGGTTTAGTTATTGCAAAGTTACTTTTCTTTCAGGGATGACCAGGGTCTATTTAGAAGATTACCTAACTAGTGCTGGTCAGGTAATTCCTGATTCACTGTTTAAGATTCAGTTTCTGGGAGAGCTAAACTATAGTGGAGTTAAGCCTTGGATTCATGACATGGGGCTTAGTATAAGTGACTCCGTTTTGGAGCTGTTGTCTTGTTTTTACAACACAACATTGTAGTCAGAGAAGTGAGAAAGTGAAAATAAATAGGATTTTTCAAAAAGAAAATAAATTTCTTTTTTCATTTTGCACCAAGAACCAATTCAACACTGGCTAAGTAGAAATTGAAGGATGGGGAGGAGATCAAGATGGCAGAGTAGGAGGATGCAGAACTCACCTCCTCCCATGAACACATCAAAAATACATCTAAATGTGGAACAATTCTCACTGAAAGCTAACAGGAGACTGGTAAAAAGACTCCTTCCTGTACAACAAAGGCTGTAAGGAAGATCCTCACAAAACTGGATAGGAAGGGAAGAGCAATAAGGTAGAGATCTGTGACACTGGGAAGGGACTCAGAGTAAAAGGGAGATTGCATCATTGGAGATCCTCCCTGAGGAGTGAGCTGTTTGGGCTGCATATTGGACACACCAGCTGGGAGGTCCAACAGAGAAAAGACAAGCCCCCTTGGCTGTTTGGAGGGCTGATGGGACTAACAGGAGGGCTATGGGAAGCCTGAGCTCTGCTTGTGAGGTGTGCACATAGGGGGTGCATTTTGAAAACTGAATGAGTGGCTGGACGGCTACCTTCAACTGACACAGCACATGCCCCAGCCTGAGCCAAGCAAATTCTCCAGCCCCGCTTGTGAGCCTGGATGTGAGACATAGAAGTGGCTCATAATCCAAGTGGCATCTGAGCAGGGCAGAGGCAGCCACTACTGGCAATTACACAGATAGTGCATCAGAGGCAGCACTGTCTCTGTCTTTTCTGTACCACTACAGCCTATGAGCTGAAACACACCAAAAGGTTACACAGGCACTACCTGAACTCTGGAACAGTTCCACAGGAGGATAAGGGCAGCAGATGCTGAGAGCAGAACCCAGCTGTGAGGGACAAAGGACAATCAGAACTGAAGTAACATCTGAGACAGGAGGGGGCAGCTATTACTGGTGCTTACAAAGGAAGCACATTAGAAGCAGTCCAGATCTCTGACCCCGGTTGCAACACCACAGCCTAAGCTCCACCCTAGAGCAAGTGCCAACAGCAGTCCTTGCACCAGCTTTTGCCCCTCTGAGGGGAGGGTGCTGGTGATGTGAGGCAGAGAGCACACACTTAAAGGAGATAGAGCCAGCTTAGACCTGAAACTCAGGGTTTCTTCTCTAGCAACTTGAGACCCATCCCCCCACTCCCAATAGGGTTGTGAGAGCCACAAAGCACAGGGGAAGCCCTGGCTTATACCTGGTTCCTGCCCTACCCCCTCCATCCCCAGTCCCACCTCATCCTGAAGTGATAGCTGCCAGCACACCCTGAGAAAAGATGTGACTTGTATCCATGTCAAATCCAGCTCTTGCACCAAACCAATGAGGCACACTCAGACTTTATAGGGAGGCTCTCACAAAAAGACACACTTCAAGACCTCAATAGGTAACTGTTTTATTTAATTTCATACAGACAAAAGAAGTTAAGCAAAATGAGAAGAAAGAGGAATTTGTCTTGAAAGACCAAGGAAAAACTACTAAAGTACAACTAATGAAACAGAAATAAATAATTTATCAGGTAAAGAGTTCAAAGCAATAGTAATACAAATGCTAACAGCCTTAGGGAAAAAATAGATGAACACAGTGAAAAGTTAAACAAGGAACTAGAAAATATATAAAGGAACCAGTCAGAACTGAAGAATGCAATAAATACAATGAAAAACAAACTAGAATGTATGAATAGCATACTAGGTGATAAAGAAGAATGCATAGCTAATCTGGAAGATACAAAAATGGGAGTCACCCAAACAGAACAGAAAAATGAAAAAAAAAAGAAAAGAAAAAATGAAAACAGTTTAAGAGACTTCAGGGGCAACAGTAAGGCTACCAACATCCAAATTATAAGGGGTCCCAGAAAGAAAAAAGAGAGTGAAGAGGGTGGAAAAAGTATTTGATAAAATTATGGCAAAAAATTTCCCAAACCTGAAGAAGGTAAACAAGCTTCAGCTACAGGAAGCACAAAGGGTCCCAAAAAAGATGAATCAAAGCAGACCAACACCAAGACATACCATAATTTAAATGACAAAAGTTAAAGATAGAGTTTCTAAAGAAAACAAGAAAAACACAAAGAGTCATGCAAAAGGGAACCCCCATAAGGCTATCAGCTGATTTTTCTGTAGAAACTTTCTAGGTCAGAACAGAGTGGCATGATATATTTGAAGTGCTGAAAGAGAAAAACCTGCAATCTAGGACACTCTAACGAGCAAGATTATCATTTAGAATTGAAGGAGAGAGAAATAACTTATCAGAGAAGCAAAAACTAAGAGATGATTAATAATAAAACTACCCTAAAAGAAATCTTAGATGATCTTCTCTAAGTGGAAAATAAAAGGTAATAAAAACAAGTAAGAAGCTATATGAAAGGAAAGTTCCCACTAGTAAAGACAAACATATAGTAAAGACTGAGGTACACACACGAAGATCAAAAGACAAAAACAAAATTGTAAAATCTTCTATAACTACAATAATTATTAAAGGGATAAACATGACGATGTAAAATATGAAATAAAAAACACAAAATATGGCTAGGGGAGGGGAGTAAAAACTGTAGATCCTTTAGAATGTGTTTGAACTTAAAACACTAGCTGTTTAAAACAAGTAGATAAAGTTCAACATATATGAACCTAATGGTAACCACAAATCAAAAACCTACAATAGATACAAAAAAAAACTAGAGATAAAGGAACATAAGCGTATCATTAAAGAAAATCATCAAACCAAAAGGGAAGAAACAAAACTAAGGAGAAAATAACAGAGAAGAACTACAAAAACAACCAGAAGGCAATAAAATGGCAATAACTACATACTTATCAATAATTACTAAAATGTAAATGAACTATATGCTCCAATCAAAACATAGTGTGGCAGATTGGATCAAAAAAATCTGACCAGCAACACCCTGATACCAAAACCACAGAAAGACACTATAAGACAAGAAAATGACAGGACAGAATCTCTGATGAATATAGATGCAAGAATCTTTAACAAAATATAAGCAAATCAAATTCAACAATATATAAAAAAAGAATCATATACAATGACCATGTGGGATTTATTCCAGGGATGCAAATATGGTTCAATATTCACAAGACAATCAATGTAATATACCACATTAACAAAAGGAAGGATAAAAATCACATGATGTTCTCAATAGATGCAGAAAAAGCATTTGGCAAAATCGAACATCAATTTATCATACAAACCCTCATCAAAATTGGTATAGAGGAATACACTAATGATGAAAAATCTGAAAGAGAAATTAAGGAAACACTCTCATTTACCAGTGCAATAAAAACAATAAAATACCTAGGAATAAACCTATCTAAGGAGACAAAAGACCTATATGCAGAAAACTATAAGACACTGATGAAAAAAATTAAAGGTGATACAAAGAAATGGAGAGATATACCATGTCCTTGGATTGGAAGAATCAATATTGTGAAAATGACTATACTACCCAAAGCAACCTACAGATTCAATGCAATCCCTATCAAATTACCAATGACATTTTTTACAGAATAAGAACAAAAAATCTGTGGAGACACAAAAGACCCCGAAAATCCAAAGCAGTCTTGAAGGAAAAAAAAGCAGCAGGAGGAATCAGGCTCCCTGACTTCAGACTATACTACAAAGCTTCAGTAATTAAGAGAGTATGGTACTGGCACAAAAACAGAAATATTGATCAATGGAACAAGATAGAAAGGCCAGAGATAAACCTACACATCTATGGTCAACTAATCTATGACAAAGGAGGCAGGGATATACAATGGAGAAAAGACAGTCTCTTCAATAAATATTGCTGGGAAAACTGCACAGCTACATGTAAAAGAATGAAATTAGGACACTCTCTAACACCATTCACAAAAATAAACTCAAAACGGATTAGAGACCTAAATGTAAGACTGGACACTATAAAACTGTTAGAGGAAAACATAGGAAGAAAACTCTTTGACATAAATTGCTGCAAGATCTTTTTTGATCCACCTCCTAGATTAACAGAAATAAAAACAAAAATAAACAAATGGGACCTAATGAAACTCTCTTGCAAAGCAAAGGAAACTACAAACAAGATGAAAAGACAACCATCATAATGGGAGAAAATATTTGCAAATGAAACAGTAGACAAAGGATTAATCTCCAAAATATATAAACAGCTCATGCAGCTCAATTTAAAAAAAGCAAAGAACCCAACCAAAAAATGGGCAGAAGACATAAATAGGTATTTCTCCAAAGAAGACATACAGATGGCCAAGAAACACATGAAAAGCTGCTCAACATCACTAATGATTAGAGAAATGTAAATTAAAACTACAGTGAGGTATCACCTCACACCAGTTAGAATGGGCATCATCAGAAAATCTACAAACAACAAATGCTGGAGAGGGTGTGCAGTAAAAGGAAACCTCTTGCACTGTTGGTGGGAATGTCAATTGATACAACCACTATGGAGAACCGTAAGGAGGTTCCTTAAAAATTAAAAATCGAATTACCATCAGACCCAGCAATCCCACTACTGGGCATATACCCAGAGAAAGTCATAATCAAAAAGACACAAGTGCCCCAGTGTTCATTGCATCACTATTTACAATAGCCAGCTCATAGAAGCAACCTAAATGCCCACTGACAGACGAATAGATAAAGAAGATGTGGTACATATATAGAGTGGAATATTACTCCATCATAAAAAGGAACGAAATTGTGTTTTTTATGGAGACATGGATGGATCTAAAGACTGTCATACAGAGTGAAGTAAGCCAGAAAGAGAAAAACAAATATCATATATTAATGCATATATGAGGAACATAGAAAAATGGTACAGATGAACTAGTATGCAGGGCAGAAATAGAAACACAGATGTAGAGAACAAACATATGGACACCAAGGGGCAAAGTGGTGGGGGCATGGGGTGGTGGTGTTGGTGGTGTGATGAACTGAGTGATTGAGATTGACATATATACACTAATATGTATAAAATGGATAACTAATAAGAAACAGCTGCAAAAAATTAATATACAGGAAACATCTCAAAATAATAAATGCCACTTATGAGAAATGCACAGCTATCATCATACTCCAGAGTGAAACACTGAAAGCCTTTCATCTAAAATCAGGAACAAGACAAGGATGCCTAGTCTCACCACTTCTATTTAACATCATATTGGATGTCCTAACCACAGTAATCAGACAAGAAAAAAAAAAGAAAAACGCATCCAAATTGGAACAGAAGAAGTAAAATGTCACTATTTGCAGATGATGATACTATGCATAGAAAACCCTAAAGTATCCACCCAAAACTATTAGAACAAATAAATAAATTCAGTAAATTTGCAGGGTACAAAATTAATATACAGAAATCTCTTGCTTTTCTATACACTAATTATGAACTATCAGAAATAAAAAGCAGGAAGAAATTTTTGTTTAAAATTGCACCAAGAAGGGTGCTTCAAGATGGCAGAGGAATAAGACGTGGAGATCACCTTCCTCCCCACAAATACATCAAAAATACATTCACGTGTGAACAACTCCTACAGAACAACTGCTGAATGCTGGCAGAAGATCTCAGACTTCCCAAAAGGCAAGAAAGTCCCCACGTACATGGGTAGGACAAAAGAAAAAAGAAAAAACAGAGACAAAAGAATAGCAACAGGACCAGCACCTCTGGGAGGGAACTGTGAAGGGGGAAAGGTTTTCACACATTAGGAAGCCCCTTCATTTGCAGAGATGGGGGGTGGGCGGGAGGGGAAGCTTCGGAGCCATGGCAGAGAGCGCAGCAACAGGAGTGCAGAGAGCCAAGTGGAGAGATCCCTGAACAGAGGATCAATGCCAACCAACACTCACCAGGCTGAGAGGCTTGTCTGCTCATCTGCTGGAGCAGGAGGTGACTGGGAGGTTAGGCTCGGGCTTCAGAGGTCAGATCCCAGGGAGAGGACTGGGGTTGGCTGCATGAACACAGCCTGAAGGAGGCTAAAGCACCACAGCTACCCAGCTGGGAGTCTGGGAAAAAGTCTGGACCTGCCTAAGAGTCAAGAGAACATTGTTTTGGGGTGCACGAGGAGAGGGGATTCAGAGCACCACTTAAAAGATCTTCATGGCATGAGCCATGGCTATCAGTATGGACAACAGGGACAGGCAAGAAATGCTAATGCTGCTGCTGCAGTCACCAAGAATCGTGTGTAGAAGCACAGGTCACTACCAGCACCTCCCTTCCATGGAGGCTGTGCAGCCTGCCACTGCCAAGGTCACGTGATCAAGGGACAAGTTCCCGGGGAGAACACATGGCACACCTCAGGCTGTTGCAATGTCATGCTGGCCTCTGCTGCTACAGGCTCGCCCTACATTCCGTACCCCTCTCTCCATCTGGCCTGAGTGAGTCAGAGCCTCCTAATCAGCTTCTCCTTTAACCCCCTCCTCTCTGGGCAAAGAATAGATGCCAGAAGGTGACCAGCATGCAGAGGTAGGGCCAAAATCATAGCTGAATCCCAGGAGATCTGCAAACAAAGAAGAGAACAGAAAATCTTTCTGTGCACCCTCAGGAGCAGCAGGTTAAATCTTCACAATGAACTTGATGTACCCTGCATCTGAGGAATACCTTAATAGACAATGAATCATCCCAAAATTGAAGCTGTGGACTTTGGGAGCAGCTGTAACTAAGGGTTTGCTGTACGAAACAGACTAATTTCTGATTTTTATGTTTATCTTAGTATAGCTTTCAGTGCTTGTTATCATTGGTGGACTTGTTTATTGGTTTGGTTGCTCTCTGCTTTTTAAATTACATTTAAAAATATTTTTATTTTAATATTTTTTAAACTATTAAATTAAATTAATTAATTTATTTATTCTTTCTTTCTTTTTCTCCCTCTTCTTCTGAGCCTTGTGGCTAACAGGGTCTTGGTGCTCCAACCTGGTGTTTGGCCTGAGCCTCTGAGGTGGGAGAGTCAAGTTCAGGACATCGTACCACCAGAGATCTCCCAGCCACATGTAATATCAATCAGTGAGAGCTCTCCCAGAGGTCTCCATCTCAATGCAAAGACCCAGCTCCACTCAACGGCCAGCAAGCTACAGTGCTGAACACCACATGCCAAACAAATAGCAAGACAGGAACACAATGCCACCCATTAGCAGAGAGGCTGCCTGAGATAATACATTAAGATCACAGACACCTGAAAACACACCAGAGGATGTGGCCCTGCTCACCAGAAAGACAAGATTCCGCCACACCAACCAAAACACAGGGACAAGTCCCCTCTTCCAGGAACCTACACAAGCCCCTGAACCAATCTTAGCAACTGGGGACAGACCCCAAAAACAACAGGAACTACAAACATGTACCCTGAGAAAAGGAGACCACAAACTCAGTAAGTTAAACAAAATGAGAAGACAGAGAAATATGCAGCAGTTGAAGGAGCAAGGTAACAATCCTCCAGACAAAACAGGTGAAGAATAAATAGGTAGCCTACAAGAAACAAAATTCTGAGTAATGATAGTAAAATTGATAAAAAATCTTGAAAATAGAAGGGAGAAAGTACAAGAAACGTTTAAAAAGGAACTAGAAGAAGTAAAGAACAAACAAACAATGATGAACAACAAAATAAATGAAATTAAAAATTCTCTAGAAAGAATCAATAGCAGAATAACTGAGGCAGAAGAATGGATAAGTTACCTGGAAAATAAAATAGTGAAATAAGTACCACAGAGCAGACTAAAGATAAAATAATGAAAATAATTGAGGACAGTCTCATAGATTTCTGGGACAACATTAAATGTACCAATATTCAAATTATAGGGGTCCCAGGAGAAGAAGAGAACAAAAAGGGTCTGAAAAAATATTTGAAGAGAATATAACTGAAAACTTCTCTAATATGGAAAGGAAATAGTGACTCAAGCCCAGGAACTGCAGAGTCCCATACAGGAAAATTGCAAGGAGAAACACTCCAAGACACATAATAATCAAACTATCAAAAATTAAAACAAAGAAAAAAAAATAAAAGCAGCAAGGGAAAAGTAACTAATAACATAAAATGGATCATCATAAGGTTAACAGCTGAGCTTTCAGTAGAAATTCTGCAAACCAGAAGAGCCTGGCAGGACATATTTAAAGTGATGAAAGGGAAAAACCAACAACCAAGATTACTCTACCCACCAAGGACCTCATACAGATCGATGGAGAAATTAAAACATTTACAAACAAGCAAAAGCTAAGAGAATTCAACACCACCAAACCAGCTTTACAACAACTGCTAAAGGAATTTCTCTAGAGAACGAAAAGACTTACAATAGCAAACAAATTAAGAAAATTAAGAAAATGGTAGCAGGAATATACATATCAATAATTACCTTAAACGTAAATGGATTACATGCTCCAACCAAAATATATAGACTGGCTCAATGGGTACAAAAACAAGACCTGTGTATATGCTGTCTACAAGAGACCCACTTCAGACCTAGGGACACATACGGACTGAAAGAGAGTGGGTGGAAAAAGATATTCCATGCAAATAGAAATCGAAAGAAAGCTGGAGTAGCAATTCTCATATCACGCAAAGTAGACTTTAAAATAAAGAATATTACAAGAGACAAAGAAGAATACTACATAATGATCAAGGGATCATTCCAAGAAGAAGATATAACAATTGTAAATATTTATGCACACAACATAGAAGCACCACTATACATAAGGTAAATGCTATCAGCCAAAAAAGGAGAAATCAACAGTAACACAATGATAGTAGGAAAATTTAAAACCCCACTTTCACCAATGGACAGATCATAAAAAATAAAAATATAAAAAGAAACACAAGCTTTAAAAGACACATTAAGCAAGGTGAACTTAATTGATATTTATAGGACATTCCATCCAAAAACAACAGAATACACATTCTTCTCAAGTGCTCATGGAATATTCTTCAAGATAGATCATATCTTGGGTCACATATCAAGCCTTGGAAAATGTAAGGAAATTGAAATTGTATCATGTATCTTTTCTGATCACAATGTTACGAGACTAGATATCAATTACAGGAAAAAAACTGTGAAGAATAGAAACATATGGAGGCTAAAAAATATGCTACTAAATAACCAAGAGATCACTGAAGAACTCAAGGAGGAAATCAAAAAATACCTAGAAACAAATGACAATGAAAACATGATGAACCAAAACCTATGGGATGCAGCAAAAGCAGTTTTAAGAGGGAAGTTTACAGTAATAAAATACTACCTCAAGAAACAAGAAAAATCTCAAATAAACAACCTAAACTTACACTGAAAACAATCAGAGAAAGAAAAAAAAATACCCCAAAGTCACAGAAGGAAAGAATCATAAAGATCAGATCAAAAATAAATGAAAAATAAATGAAGGAAACAGTAGCAAAGATCAATAAAACTAAATGCTGTTTCTTTGAGAAAATAAACAAAATTGATAAACCATGAGCCAGACTCATCAAGAAAAAAGGGAGAAGACTCAGATCAACAGAATTAGAAATGAAAAAGGAGAAGTAAAAACTGACACTTTAGAAATACAAACGATCGTGAGAGATTACTACAAGCAACTCTATGCCAATAAAATGGATAACAGGGAAGAAATGGACAAATTCTTAGAGAAGCACAACCTTCTCAGCCTGAACCAGGAAAAAAATAGAAAACGTAAACATACCAATCACAAGCACTGAAATTGAAACTGTGATTTAAAATCTTGCAACAAACAAAAGCCCAGGACCAGATGGCTTCACAGGTGAATTCTATCACACAAGTAGAGAAGACCTAACATCTATCCTTCTCAAACTCTTCCAAAACATAGCAGAGGAAGGAATACTCCCAAACTCAATCTACGAGGCCACCATCACCCTCATAACAAAACCAGACAAAGATGCCAAAAAATGAAAACTACAGACCAATATCAGTGATGAACATAGATGCACAAATCCTCAACAATATACTGGCAAAGAGAATCCAACAGCACATTAAAAGGATCATACACCGTTGATCAAGTGAGGTTCATCCTAGGAATGCAGGGATTCTTCAATATACGCAAATCAATCAATGTGAGACACCATATTAACAAACTGAAGGATAAAAACCATATGATAATCTCTATAGATGCAGAAAATCTTTTGAGAAAATTCAACACCCACTTATGATAAAAACTCCCCAGAAATTAAGCATAGAGGGAACTTACCTCAACATCATAAAGGCTATATATGACAAACCCACAGCCAACATCATTCTCAGTGGTGAAAAACTGAAAACATTTCCACTAAGATCAGGAAAATGACAAAGTTGCCCGCTGTCACCACTGTTATTCAGCATAGCTTTTGAAGTTTTAACCAGAGCAATCAGAGAAGAAGAAGGAAATAAAAGTAATCCAAATCAGAGAAGAAGAAGTAAAACTGTCACTGTTTGCAGAGGACATGATAATATGCATAGAATTCTAAAGATGTTAACAGAAAACTACCAGAGCTAATCAATGAATTTGGTAAAGTAGGAGGGTACAAAATAAATACACATAAATTTCTTGCATTCCTATCCACTAATGATGAAAAATCTGAAAGAGAAACTAAGGAAACACTCCCATTTACCACTGTAGCCAAAAGAATAAAAGGCCTAGGAATAAACCTACCTAAGGAGACAAAAGACCTGTATACATAAAACTATAAGAGACTGATGCAAAAATTAAAAATGATACCAACAGATGGAGAGATACACCATGTTCTTGGATTGGAAGAATCAACATTGTGAAAATGACTATACTACTCAGAGCAATCTACAGATTTAATGCAATCGCTATAAAACTACCAGTGGCATTTTTCACAGAAATAGAACTAAAATTATCACAATTTGTATGGAAATGCAAAAGACCCTGAATAGCCAAAACAATCTTGAGAAATAAAAATGGAGCAGGAGGAATCAGGCTCCCTGACTTCAGACTAAACTACAAAGCTACACTAATCAAGACAGTATGGTATTGGCACAAAAACGGAAACACAGATCAATGGAACAGGATAGAAAGCCCAGTAATGAACCCACACACATATGGTCATCTTATCTTTGATAAAGGAGGTAAGAATATACAGTTCAGAAAAGACAACCTCTTCAATAACTGGTACTTGAAATACTTGACAGCTACATGCAAAAGAATGAAATTAGTACACTCCCTAACACTGTAAGCAAAAATAAACTCAAAATGGATTAATGACCTCAATGTAAGCCAGTTTTCCTCTATAAAACTCTTAGAGGAAAACAGAGGAAGTATACTGTTTGACATAAATTACAGCAAGATCCTTTTTGACCCACCTCCTAGAGAAATGGAAACAAAAACAAAAATAAACAAGTGGGACCTAATGAAACTTAAAAGCTCTTGCACAGCAAAGGAAACCATGAACAAGATGAAAAGACAACTTGCAGAATGGAGAAAATATTTGCAAATGAAACAAAAAAAGGATTAATCTCCAAAATATACAAGTAGCTCATGCAGCTCAATATCAACAAAACGAACAATCCAATCCAAAAATGGGAAGAAGACATAATAGACATTTCTCCGAAGAAGATATACAGATAGCCAACAAACACATGAAAGGATGCTCAACATCACCAATCATTAGAGAAATGCAAACCACAACTAAAATGAGGTATCACCTCACACTGGTCAGAATCGCCATCATCAAAAAATCTAGAAACAATAAATGCTGGAGAGGGTGTGGAGAAAAGGGAATCCTCTTTCACTGTTGGTGGGAATGTAAATTGATACTGCCACTCTGGAGAACAGAATGGAGGTTCCTCAGAATAGAACTACCCTACGACCCAGCAATTCCACTTCTTGGCATATACCCTGAGTAAACCATAATTCAAAAAGTGTCATGTATCACAATGTTCATTGCAACTCTATTTAAAATAGCCAGGACATGGAAGTAACCTAAGTGTCCATCGACAGATGAATGGATAAAGTAAGTGTGACACATATATACAATGGGATATTACTCAGCCATAAAAGGAAACAAAATTGAGTTATTTGTAGTGAGGTGGATGGACCTAGAGTCAGTCATACATATTTAGGTAAGTATGAAAGAGAAAAAAATATATACCATATGTTAACACATATGTATGGAATCTAAAAGAAAAAAAAAGTGGTTCTGATGAACATAGGGGCAGGACCAGAATAACGACACAGATATAGATAATGGACTTGTGGTCACGGGGAGGGGGAAGTGTGAGTTGGGATGAAGTGAGAGGGTTGCATTGACATATATATACTACCAAATGTAAAAGAGATAGCTAGTGGGTAGCAGCTACATAGCACAGAGAGATCAGCTCAGTGCTTTGTGACCACCTACAGGGGTGGGATAGGGAGGGTGGAGGGATACACAAGAGGGAGGGTATATGGTAATATTTGTATACTTATAGATGATTCACGTTGTTATACAGCAGAAACTAAGACAATATTGTAAAGTAATTATACTCCAATAAAGATGCCTAAAAAAAAAAGACAACCCATAGAACAGGAGAAACTATTTGCAACCATATATCTGATATGTAAGTTGTATCTAGAATATAATAAAGAACTATTACAAGTCAATAATAAAAAGATAAATAACCCAATTAAAAATTGAAAAGGGAGAGACTTCCCAAGAGGTCCAGTGTTCAAGAGTCCATGCTCCTAGTACTGTGGGTGAAGATTCGATCCTTGGTTGGGGAATTAAGTTTCCGCATGCTGCATGGCACAGCCAAAAAAAAAAAAAATGGCAAAGGATCTTTACAGGCATTTTTCCAAAGAAGATATATAAATGGCCAATATACATGTTAAAAAATGATCAACATCATTATCCGTCAAGGAAATGCAAAGCAAAACTACACTGAAATACTATTTCACACCACAAGGAGGGCTGCAATCAAAAAGGCAAATGATAACAAGTGTTGGCAAGGATCTGGAGAAAATGGAAACCTCACACACTACTGGTGGGACTGTAAAGTAATGCAGCAACTTTGGAAAACAATCTGGCGGCTCCTCAAAAAGTTAAGCATAGAGTTACCACATGACCCAGCAATTCCACTCCTCAGTCTATACCTACCAGAAATGAAAATATATGTCCACACAAATACATGTACACAAATTTTCATACAAGCATTATTCATAATGTTCAAAAAGTGGAAACCACCCAAATACCCATCAAGTAAAATGTGGCATAGCCATACAATGGAATATTATTTGGCAATTAAAAAGAATTAAGTACTGATTAAAAACATAAATAAATAAATAATTAAAATAAATATTGAGATTAAAAAATAAATATATAAAATAAAATTGCATCAGAAAGAAAAAAAATACCTAAGAATAAACTTAACCTAGGAAGTGAAAGACCTATACTGTGAAAACTATAAAACACTGATGAAGAAATTTGAAAATGATACAAAAAAATTGTAAAACTATCTGGTAATCTTGGATTGGAAGAAATAATGTTGTTTAAATGGACATATTTCCACAGAAATCAACAGATTTAATGCAATCCCTATCAAAATACCCAGGACATGTTTCACAGAAATTGAACAAATAATCCTAAAATTTATATGGAACCATGAATGACCCCAAATTGTCAAATCAGTCTTGACAGTAAAAGAACAAATCTGGAGGTATCATGGTCCCTGACTTCAAACTATACTACAAAACCACAGTAACCAAAGCAGCATGGTATTATCACAAAAACAGCCACATAAATCAATGAAACAGAATAGAGAGTCCAAAAGTAAACCCACACACTTATGGTCAATATATATATGACAAAGGAGGCAAAGATATACAATGGAGAAAAGACAGTCTCTTCAACAAGTGGTGCTGGGAAAACTGGACAGCTACATATAAAAGAATGAGATTGAACATTTACTCACACTATATACAAAAATAAACTCAAAATGGATTAAAGACACCAATGTAAAACCTGAAACCATAATGCTCCTAAAGAGAACATAAGCAGAACACTCTTCAGTATAAATCACAGCAATATTTTTTGAATCAGTCATCTAAGGTAAAAGAAATAAAATTAAAAATAAACAAAAAGACCTAAGTAAACTTAAAAACTTTTGCAGGGGCCTCCCTGGTGGCGCAGTGGTTGAGAGTCCGCCTGCCGATGCAGGGGATACGGGTTCGTGCCCCGGTCTGGGAGGATCCCATATGCCGCGGAGCGGCTGGGCCCGTGAGCCATGGCCGCTGGGCCTGCGCATCCGGAGCCTGTGCTCCGCAACGGGAGAGGCCACAACAGTGAGAGGCCCGCATACCGCAAAAAAAAAAAAAAAAAAAAAAAAAAAAAAAAAAAAAAAAAAAAAAAAAAAAAACTTTTGCAAAGCAAAGGAAACCATCAACAGAACACAAAGACAGCCTACTGAATGAGAAAAAATATTTGCAAATAATATGACAAATAAGGGGTTAATATCCACAATACAGTTCATACAAGTTAATACAAAAAAACAAACAAAAACTCAATTAAAAATATGTGCCTAGGACGTGAGTAGACATTTTTCCAAAGAAGGCATACAGGTGGCCAACAAGCACATGAAAAGAAGCCAACATTGCTAATCAACAGAGTGATGCAAACTAAAACCACAATAGAATATCACCTCACACCTGTCAGAATGGCTATCATCAAAAAGACCACAAATAGCAAATGCTGGTAGGAATGTAGAGAAAAGGGATCAGTTTTACATTGTTGGTGGGAATGTAAATTGGTGCAGCCACTATGGAAAAAGTATGGAGGTTCTTCAAAAAACTAAAAATCAAATTACCAAATGATTCAGCAATTCCACTCCTGGGTATATATCCAAAGAAAACCAAAACACTACTTCAAAAAGATCATGCACCTCAATGTTCATAGCAGGATTACTTACTCCATAGCCAAAATATGGAAACAACCAAAGTGTTCAATGACAGATGAATAGATAAAGAAGATAGTATATATATACTATGGAATGCTAGCCATAAAAAAGAAGAAAATTCTGCCATTTGCAACATGGTGGATGGACCTAGAGAATCTTATGTTTAGTGAAATATGTTAGACTGTGTACATACAAATGCTGTATGTTATCACTTATATGTGGAATCTAAAAATAAAACAAATGAATATAATGAAGCAGAATCAAACTCACAGATATAGAGAACAAGCTAGTGGTTACCAGCAGAGATGTGGGGGAGGGGAAAGAGGGTTTGGCAATTAAGAGATATGAACTACTATGTAAAAAATAGATCAGGAGCAAGGACATATTGTATAGCACAGGGGAAAATAGCCATTATTTTGCAATAACTTTAAATGGAGTATAATTTATAAAAAATGTTAACTCACTTTGTTGTACATCTGAAACTAATACAATATTGTAAATCAACTATATGTCAATTTAAAAAATCCAATGATGAATGTAATAGTCCTGCAAGAATTCAGCTCTTTCTTTGTAAAGAGAAATCTCCCAGGTTATAATTATTTTTATGCTACTAAGACTTTTTTCTGTTACAATGTAGTCTGAAAATTAGACCTTTATTTATTTATATTTGTATCTTTTGTAAGACACTTCAAGGTTTGATGGTGCCTCATCATGTACTTTATTTTACATATTCTGTAAAAAAGTGGCTAAGTCTAGAATGTTGTGCTTTATTGTGGATGCCACTATTTTAAAATTTCATTAAGAAACTGGCACTTTTCCAAAGAAATCCAACTAAAAAACTAAGTGCCTGATTACTAGTATACATAAGAGTAGTTTGAGAATTTTTTAGCCTAAAGAAGATCAGTTTTAAAGAGATAGCATTTAAAACTTACTAAAAATATTTGAAGGATAAGAAAAGCGATTACTTTCTCTGAGTCCAGAAGGGATAAGTAGATCCAAAGAATGAAAACATTAGAGAAACAGATTTTTAGATAAATATCAGAAAAAAAATAAAAACAGCAAGAAAAACTTACCAAACAAAATGGGCTTTTTCAAAAAGTGATGGGTTTCCTGACACTGAAAGTAATTTATTGGAGGCTGGCTGAAAATATCTGCATCTGTGAAAGATTTTATGGAACACTTGGAAAGGAAGGCAAGGCAGTTATAAACGCTGCTTTGAAAGGGAGATTGAATATTATATACATGGTTTCAGACACACATTTTGAATCCAAAGTACAACATGTTAACTGGACCACTGATAACTTCTTCTAGTGAAATCCTGTTTGGCTTTGATTTCTCCATATCATTTGAAAGAAAAACAAGGTATGATAATATTCCCAGCTTATCATTTCATTTCAAAACTTTGGTCCATGTTATACACAAAGCAAACTCGCAGTGCAGTGCCATTCTATTAAACCTTAAGACGTATATTTTTCCATATTACCCAGATTTCTTCCATTTTTAAGATATTATAAAATAATAATGAATGAATTTTTATAATATTTAAGTTTCTTAAACAACTATTTTCCAAAATAATGCATAAAGTAGCAATAAAACAAGTGCAACAATTGGAAGTTATTTAAACTACCCACAATGTGATAAAGATGAAAGATGTAACTATTGGGGAAAACTGTGTGAGGAATTCATAGGGCCTCTTTGTACTATCTTCATAACTTCCCATGAATCTATAATTATTTCAAAACATAAAGTTTAAAAAGAAGTAGTAATAAAATATGTTCCCAGGTACTCACCATCTAACTATATTTCCCTCTATGTATTGTTTAAGTCCGCATTCTCAAGGTTTTCAGGATACCTTTACACTCATAAAATTATTGAGGAACTCAAAGAGCTTTCTGTTTACCTTAGTTATATCTTTTGATATTTAGTATACTAGAACTTACACCTCAGAAATTTTTAAAATATTTATTAATTTTAATTTAGATATGATAATAAATCCATTATGTGTTGACTTAAATAACACTTTATAACTATATTATACAAAACAAAAATATAGTAAGCAACATAGCATCTTTTTTCATTTTTGCAAATCTCTTTAATATCTGGCTTACTGAAGATAGCTGGATAGACAGTAAGATCTACTTTTATGTTGAATCCACTGCGTTGTGTTCTGGTGGTTGGAGGCTATGAATAAAATATGCTTACACAGATATGTAGGTGGGAAAGGGAATATTAATAGACATTTCAGAGTGTTGTTATTCTTCTAGAAAGTTTCCAAAAGGTTAATCACAATGTGGAATCAGAAGACACATCAGTGAAATTCTCATACTCTGTTTTATTAAAACTTCTTAATCAATGTTGTAGTTTAGTGGCTGATCCATGCATGTATTTGCAATATAATGGATTATTCTTGTGTTTAGTGACTTTTAATGTTAAGTTTATGTTCCTTACATCTTTATCTGTGCTAAATAATTAAAGCCTTTATTTAAGCCAACTTCCTTCAGAGAAGGTTAGCATTTGTGTTACCACTTGAAAACTGAACTGTCAATGTCTATATTTTCATGGGAAAGGGGTACGTTGGTTTGAGAAATCCAACCCCCAATCAGCCTGCCTAGAGAAGATTGGTTTCCTAGGACTGTCGTAATATATTGTCACACACTACATAGCTTAAAACTACAGAAATTTATTGTCTCATAGTTCTAGAGGTTAGAATTCTGCAATAAAGGTGTCACCAGGGCTATTCTCCTTATGAAGGCTGTATGGGAAGATTCTTCCTTGGCTCTTCTTAGATTTCAGTAGTTGCCGGTAATCCTTGGTGTTCCTTGGTTTGTGGACACATCACTCAAACCTCTGTTTCCATTGCTGCATGGGGTTCTCCTTCTGTATATCTTGCCTTCGTTTATAAGGACACTAGTCATATTGGATTTAGGGTCCATCCTATTCTAGTATGACCTCATCTTAACTAATTGCATCTGCAACAATGCCCTATTACTAAATAAGTTCATGTTCTTATATTTTGGAAAGGAAATTAATTTTTTTTGGGGGGGCGTGGGTAGTAGGACACTCCAATCTAGTACATTTGATTAGGAGTTGTCAAAAAAAACTTTTCTTTTTCTTAATTATTCATTAATTTATTTCTGTCTTTATCTTGAGCTAAGGCAGAGACGGGCATATGTTCCCACCACAGGCCTGGATAGATTGTTTCTAGTTCATTCACTGATGGTATAACTCACTGTGGGTACTCCACATACCTTCCACATACTGAAGTGCCTCAAGATTCTGTCTTAAGCCCTCTTTTTTGGGGGTCTTCATTCCTATTCATAGCAGTCTCATATACTCTTATGGTTTCAAAAAGCACTTATGTACTGGTACTTCCCAAAACATATCTCCAACCTAAATCCCCTTTCTGAGCTATGAATTCATTTAGCTATCTAGTTGACTTTTACATGTGGATATATGATGGGTAACTCTATTTTATTTCAGTCAATTCCCTCAATCACCTCTTGGCCCCTCACAACAACTGTATGCTTTCTATCTCTATCATGTTACCTTTTCTAGAACTGCATATAAATGAAATTGTATAGTATGCAGTGTTTTGTGCCTGGCTTCTTTCAGTTAGCTTAACGCTTGTGAGATTCGTCCATACTAACTGTATGTGTCAGTAGTTTGTCCCAGTTGATTGCTGAGTAGCATTCCAATGTACACATTTACAATACTTTGTTTATCCACTCACCAGTTGATAACCATTTTGGTTTCCATTTTTTGGTTTTTATGAGTAAAGCCAATAAATTTGCTAAGAATATTTGTACACAGCTCTTTATGTTATGTTCTCAATGTTCTTGGCTAAACACCTAGTATTAGAATTGCTATGCTATATGATAAGTGTATGGTTAACTTTAAAAAAAAAATAACCTGCCAAACTGTTTTCAAAAGTAACTCGAAAGTTTTGCCTTCCTTCCAGAAATGTGTTAGAGTTCCTGTTGATCCAAATACTTGACACTCTTAGCATTTTTAGCTTTAGGTATTCTAGTGAAAATGCACTGTACCATGTTATCGTTTTAATTTAACTTCACCAATGAACAGTAATGTTGACCATCTTTTCTCATGCTTACCTGTTATCTATGTATTTTTCATAAAACGTCTATTCACATATTATACCAATTATTCTAAAATTGGATTGTCTTCTTATTATTGAGTTTTAAGTATATCTATCTATCTATCTATCTATCTACCTCTATATTTCAAGTACAAATCTTATGTCTGATATATTTCTTCAGAATCATTTTCATAGTCTGTGGCTTGCCTTGGCACTTTCTTAGCAATCTCTTGTATAAAGCAATTTTGATTAAGTCTAATTTAGATATTTTTTCATCATTTGTAAATTTTGTGTCTAACTTCAAACCTTTTTCTTAAAGAAACCAAGATGGCAGAGGAGCAGGAGGATGTGGAGTTCACCTCTATCCACAAATGCATCAAGGATACATCTACAGATGGAACAATTCTCACAGAACACCCACTAAACATTAGCAGAAGAATTTGGACACCAGAAAGGACAAGAAAGATACCTGCATAACTGGGTAGGGTGAAAGAAAAAAGGGAAAAAGAAAAGGAGAGGAAGTAGGACAGGATCTGCACACCTGAGGGGGAGCTGAAGCAGAGGAGATGTTCCTCCATCCAGGGAAGCACCCTCACTGATGGGGAAATCAGTCTGGACAGAAGTGGAGAATCTGAGGCTGTCAGAGGAGTGTGAAAAGGCTGGTCTGTGGCAGAAAGGATAAAGTGAGACTTACATAGAAGGTCTGTGCCACAGTCCTGCACACCCCAGACTGGGAAATGTGTCCACTGGGGGCTGAGAGCTGGAATGTGGGGACTGGAGAGCAAACCCGGGGTGAGGACAGCTGTTGGCTGTGAGGAGACAGCCTGAGGGGACGGGAGGGAGGAAATTCACAACCGGGAATGCTTGTGGAGGAAACCCAGACTGCCATAGAAGCAAGGCACCACTGTTGAGTGATACACAGGGGGTAGAGCCAACATTTCAGCCTCTCTCTCCTCACATGCTGCTCCCCTGCCCTGCCGGGTGCTAGGAAAAGCCCCAACAAGGGCTGGCCTTTTTGAACCTGCTGCCAGGCACTAGGAAAAGACCCAACTAAGGATGAACTTCTTGTGCCTGCTACCAGGTGTTAGGAAAAGCCCTCACCAGGGAAGGCCTCCTTGCGCCTGTAGCCAGTAACTAAGAAAATTTCCCACCAAAGCTAACTTTCTCACGCCTGCCACCAGGTATTATGAAAAGCCCACACTAGGGCTGACCTTCTCCTGACAGCTGCCAGGCACTAGGAAAGGCTGCCACTAAGGCTGGATCTCTTGTGCCCATGGCATCTGGCTTTCCTGCAGACCTGTCACTGCCTGGTACCCCACAACCCAGGCAGTCATGTCACATCTACTCCCTGTCCTCACTGGGGTAGACCCAAGCACTCCATGGCAGCCTCAGGAGCAGAGTCCTGTGGGTGGCCTACATGCAGAGGTGAGGATAAAACCACAGCTGAGCCTCAGGGGCAGGAGAACTAAGAAGAGGAAAAAAATCTTTTCATGCAGCTGCACAAAGTGCAGATTAAATCCCCATGATGGTGATTAAATCCTGCATCTATGGAATATCTGAATGGAAAATGAATGTTCCCCAAACTGAAACTGCCCAACCTCTAGTGGCTTGGGAATTTGGGGACTAGTACACACTGGAGTTGGGACAGGTCAGAGTCTGAGCTGCCCTCACAGTGCCCACAGAGGGATCAGAAACATACTTAGAGCTTTTGGAGGGATTCCTGAGGAGGAGGAGGTTGGCTGTGACTCACAGCGGGGGCAAGGATACTGACAGCTGAGATCCCAGGAAAATAAAATTATTACTATTTTTTTATGTTTTGTTTTATTCTGTTCCTGAGTATTATTTGTTTGTATTATTTTTATTTAGTTTTGTTAAATTTTTAATATTTTTTATATTTCTATTTTTACATTACTTTTGTGTTGTTCTGTGTTTTTCCTTGTCTTTTTTCCTTTGTTATATTTTGTTTATATTTTTTCCCACTGTTCTATTTGACCTTATCCTTTTCTACCTCTTTCTAAACATTTCTGTGTGTTTGTTTTCTCTTCTTTTTTTTCCTTCAGTTTGCAGTCTGCTTTTGTCTTTTTATTAACGTTTTTATTGCAGTATAATTGCTTTACAATGGTGTGTTAGTTTCTGCTTTATAACAAAGTGAATCAGTTAAACATATACATATATCCCTATATATCTTCCCTCTTGTGTCTCCCTCCCTCCCACCCACCCTTCTAGCTGGTCACAAAACACCGAGCTGATCTCACTGTGCTATGCGACTGCTTCCCATTAGCTACTAATTTTACATTTGGTAGTGTATATATGTAGATATATACACTAAAACTCTTTCACTTTGTCCCAGCTTACCCTTCTCCCTCCCCGTGTCCTCAAGTCCATTCTCTAGTAGGTCTGCATCATTATTCCCCTCTACCCACTATGTTCTTCATTATATATATATATATATATATATATATATATATATATATATATATATATATATATATATATATATATATATACATATATATATATGTATATATATATATTTAGCATATGGTATTCGTTTTTCTCTTTCTGACTTACTTCACTCTGTATTACAGACTCCAGGACCATCCACCTAACTACAAATAACTCAATTTCATTCATTTGTATGGCTGAGTAATATTCCCTTGTATACATGTGCCACATATTCTTTATCCATTCATCTGTTGATGTTCAGTTAGATTGCTTCCATGTCCTGGCTAATGTAAATACAGCTGCAATGAATATTGTGGTACATGACTCTTTTTGAATTATGGCTTTCTTAGGGTATATGCCAAGTACTGTGATTGCTGGGTCGTATGTTAGTTCTATTTTTGTTTTTTAAGGAACATCCATACTGTTCTCCATAGTGGCTGTATCAATTTATGTTCCCACCAACAGTGTATGAGGATTCCCTTTTCTCCACACCCTCTCCAGCATTTATTGTTTGTAGATTTTTTGATAACGGCCATTCTGACTGGTGTGAGGTGATATCACATTGTAGTTTTGATTTGCATTTTTCTACTGATTAATGATGTTGAGCATTCTTTCATGTGTTCGTTGGCAATCTATATATCTTCTACGAAGAAGTATCTATTTAGGTCTTCTGCCCATTTTTGGATTGGGTTTTTTTGATATTGAGCTACATGATCTGCTTGTAAATTTTGGAGATTAATCTTTTGTCAAGTGCTTCATTGCAAATATTTTCTCCCACTCTGAGGGTTGTCTTTTCATCTTGTTTATGGTTTCTTTCTCTGTGCAAAAGCTGTTACGTTCCATTTGATACCATTTGTTTATTTTTGGTTTTATTTCCATTTCTATAGGAGGTGGGTCAAAAAGGATCTTAATGTGATTTATGTCATAGAGTGTTCTGCCTATGTTTTCTTCTAAGAGTTTGATAGTGTCTGCCCTTACATTTAGGTCTTTAATCAATTTTCAGTTTATTTTTGTGTATGGTGTTACAGAGTGTTCTAATTTCATTCTTTTACATGTAGCTGTCCTGTTTTCCCAGCACCACTTATTGAAGAGGCTGTCTTTCTACATTGTATATTATTGTCTCCTTTATCAAAGATAAGGTGACCATATGTGCGTGGGTTTATCTCTGGGTGTTCTATCCTGTTCCATTGATCTATATTTTTGTTTTTGTTCCAGTACCATACCGCTTTGATTACTGTAGCTTTGTAGTATAATCTCAACTCAGAGAGCCTGATTCCTCCGGCTCTAATTTTCTTTCTCAAGACTGCTGTGGCTATACGGGGTCTTTTGTGTTTCCATACAAATTGTGAAATTTTTTGTTCTAGTTCTTTGAAAAATGCCAGTTGTAGTCTGATAGGGATTGCATTGAATCTGTAGATTGCTTTCAGTAGTATAGTCATTTTCACATTGTTTATTCTTCCAATCCAAGAACATGGTATATCTCTCATCTAGTTGTATCATCTTTAATTTCTTTCATCAGTGTCTTATAATTGTCTTCATACAGGTCTTTTGTCTCCTTAGGTAGGTTTATTCCTAGGTATTTTAATCTTTTCATTGCAATGGTAAATGAGAGTGTTTTCTTAATTTCATTTTCAGATTTTTCATAATTAGTGTATAGGAATGCAAGAGATTTCTGTGCATTAATATTGTATCCTCCTACTTTACCAGATTCATTGATTAGCTGTATTATTTTTCTGGTAGCATCTTTAGGATTCTCTATGTAGAGTATCATGTCATCTGCACACAATGGCAGCTTTACTTCTTCTTTTCTGATTTGGATTCCTTTTATTTATTTTTATTATCTAATTACTGTGGCTAAAACTTCCATAACTGTGTTGAATAATAGTGGTTAGAGTGGGCAACCTTGTCTTGTTCCTGATCTAAGCAGAAATGGTTTCAGTTTTTCACCATTGAGGACAATATTGTCTGTGGGTTTGTAACATATGGCCTTTATTTTGTTGAGGTCATTTCCTTCTATGCCTACATTCTGGGGGCTTCTTATCATAATGGGTGTTGAATTTTGTCAATAGCTTTTTCTGCATCTATTCAGATGATCATATGTTTTTTTCTCCTTCAGTTTGTTAATACGATGTATCAGATTGATTGATTTGTGTATATGGAAGAATCCTTGTATTCTTGGTATAAACCCCACTTGACCATGTTGTTTGGCTGTGCTGAATTTTCTTAGCTTTTGATTTTTTGTAAAGGTTTTAATTTCTGCATCAAATCTGAATGAAATCCTTGCTGGAGAGAGTAATGTTTGTTTTAGGTATTTCCCTTTCATCACTTTAAATATGTCCTGCCACTGCCTTCTGGCTTGCAGATTTCCTGGTGAAAGATCAGCTGTTAACCTTATGGGGATTCCCTTGTACGTTATTTGTTGTTTTTCCCATGCCACTTTTAATATTTTTTCTTTGTATTTAATTTTTGATAGTTTGATTAATACGTGTCTTGGCGTGTTTCTCCTTGGATTTATCATGTATGGGACTCTGTGCTTCTTGGACTTGATTAACTGTTTCCTTACCCATATTAGGGGAGTTTTCAACTATAATCTCTTCATATATTTTCTCAGTCCCTTTCTTTTTCTCTTCTTCTTCTGGGACCCCTATAATTTGAAAGTTGGTGCATTTCATATTTTTCCAGTGATGTCTGAGACTGTACTCAATTATTTTCATCCTTTATTCTTCTCTGCAGTAGTTATTTCTACTATTTTATCTTCCAGGTCACTTATCTGTCCTTCTGCCTTAGTTACTCTGCTATTGATCCGTTATAGAGAATTTTCAATTTCAATTATTGTGTTGTTCATGTTTGTTTGTTTGCTCTTTAGCTTTTCTAGGTCCTTGTTAAACGTTTCTTGCATTTTCTCCATTATATTTCCAAGATTTTGTATCATCTTTAGTATCATTATTCTGAAGTATTTTTCAGGTAGGCTGCCTATTTCCCCTTCATTTGTTAGATCTGGTTAGTTTTTACCTTTCTCCTTCTGCTGTGTGTTTCTCTGTCTTCTCATTTTACTTAACTTACTGGGTTTGGCATCTCCTTTTCTCAGGCTGCAGGTTCGTAGTTCCCATTTTTACAGTGTCAGCTCCCAGTGGCTAAGGTTTTTTCAGTGGCTTGTGTAGACTTCCTGGTGGAGGGGACTAGTGTCTTTGTTTTGGTGGATGAGGCTGGATCTTGTCTTCCTGGTGGGCATTTCCAAGTCTGGTGGTGTGTTTTGGTGTCTCTGTGACCCTATAATGATTTTAGGCAGCCTCTCTGCTAATGGCTGGAGATGTGTTCATGTCTTGCTAGCTTTTTGGCATAGGGTGGCTGGAACTGTAGCTTGCTGGTCGTTCAGTGGAGCTGTGTCTTGGCATTGAGATGGAGATCTCTGGGAGATTTTCACCATTTGATGTTACATGGAGCTGGGAGGTCTCTGGTGGACCAATGTCCTGAACTTGGCTCTCCCACCTCAGAGGCACAGCCCTGACGCCTGGCTGGAGCATCAAGGACCTGTCATCCATGCAGCTCAAAATAAAGGGAGAAAAAATGAGGAAAGAAAGAAAAACATAAAATAAAATACAGTAAAATAAAAAAAGTTATTAAAACAAAAAAATAATTATTAAAAAAATTTAAGTAATTAAAAAAGAAAGAAGAGAACAAACCAAAATTCAAATCCACCAATGATAACAAGCACTGAAAACTATATTAATAAAAAAAAAGAAAAAGAAAAAAACGCGGAGAGACAAAACCCTAGGACAAATGGTAAAAGCAAAACTATATAGACAAAATCACACACAGAAGCACACACATACACATTCACAAAACGAGAAAAAGAGGAAAATATATATATATATACATATATATACATATATATATATATATATATATATATATATATATATATATATATATATATATATATATGTATATATATATATAATTGATCCCAAAGTCCACCTCCTCAATTTGGGATGATTCATTTTCTATTATTGTATTTCACGGATGCAGGATACATCAAGTTGACTGTGGAGATTTAATCCACTGCACCTGAGGCTGCTGGGAGAGATTTCCCTTTCTCTTCTTTCTTTTCACAGCTCCTGGGATTCAGCTTTGGATTTGACCCTGCCTCTGCATATAAGTCTCCTGAGGGCATATGTTCTTTGCTCAGACAATGGGGTTAAAAGAGCAGCTGCTTCAGGGGCTCTGGCTCACTCATGCTTGAAGGAGGGAAGGGTACAGAATGTGGTGTAAGCCTGCAGCAGTGGCATAGGCCAGCGTGATGTTTCAACAGCCTGAGGCATGCCATGTGTTCTACTGGGGAAGTTGTCTCTGGATCATGGGACCCTGGCAGTGGTGGGCTGCACAGACTCCTGGGAGGGGAGGTGTGGATAGTGACCTGTGCTTGCACACAGGGTTCTTGTTGGCTGCATCAGCAGCCATAGCATCTCATGCCCATCTCTGGGGTCTGTGCTGATAGCCTCGGCTCGCCCCCATCTCTGGAGCTATTTTAAGCAGCGCTCTTAATCCCCTCTCCTTGCGCACGAGGAAACAATGAGGCAAGAAAAATCTCTTTCCTTTTTGACAGTTCTAGACCTTTTTCCCGCACTCTCTCCCAGCTAGTCATGGTGCACTAGCCCCCTTCAGGCTGTGTTCATGCAACCAAACCCAGTCCTTTCCATGGGATCCAACTGAAGCCAGAGCCTCGGTTCCCAGCCCCCACTGATTGCTGTGGGTGAGCAGACATGCCTTTCGGACTGGTGAGTGCTGGTCAGCACTGATCCTCTATGTGGTGATCTCTCCACTTTGCCCTCTGAACCCCTGTTGCTGTGCTGTCCTCCATGGCTCTGAAGCTTCTCCCTCCACCACCTGCAGTCTCCGCCTGCAAAGGGTCTACCTAGTGTGTGGTAACCTTTCCTCCTTCAGAGCTCCCTGACACTGGTGCAGGTCCCATCCATTTTCCTTGTCTCCATTTTTTCTTTTTCCTTTTGCCCTACCCAGGTACATGGGGAGTTTCTTGCCTTTTGGGAGGTCTGAGGTCTTCAGCCAGTGTTTAGTAGGTGTTCTGTAGGCATTGTTCCCCATGTAGATGTATTTCTGATGTATTTTGGGGAGGAAGGTGATCTCCACGTCCTACTCTTCTGCCATTTTGAAGCTCCTCCTGTTTTTTTTAATTTCTATTACTTTTGTTTTTAATTGTTTTATTTTCAGATTATTTTTTTTTTTTTTTTTTTTTTTGCGGTACGCGGGCCTCTCACTGTTGTGGCCTCTCCCGTTGCGGAGCACAGGCTCCGGATGCGCAGGCTCAGCGGCCATGGCTCACGGGCCCAGCTGCTCCGCAGCATGTGGGATCTTCCCAGACCGGGGCACGAACCCGCGTCCCCTGCATCGGCAGGCGGACTCTCAACCACTGCGCCACCAGGGAAGCCCTCAGATTTTTTTTAGCTGGTAGTTTTCTTGTTTTTTTTGTGTTTTCTATTTTTATTTTTATTTCTTATTTTGCATGCCTGTTTCCTTGGTTTATTTTATTTATTTATTTATTTTTGCTGTTACCATTTGGCTGTGGTTTTGTTTGTCTGTTCATTTGTTGTTTGTTTTTAATTGTTGCTGCTGCTGTTTGCTCGTTTTTGTCTTTGCTGTTTGTCTTGAGTTTTGTATATCTGTATGCTTTCATTTGTTTTTTTCCACCCATCATTTTCTTTTATTTTTCCATTTTTTCCCCCATTTTTTTGCTGAGCTGTGTGACTTGTGGGGTCTTGGTTCCAAGTCCGGAGGTCAGGCTGAGCCTTTTGTTTGGGAGTAATGAGCCCAGGACACTGGAACACCAGAAAATTCCTGGCCCCAGGGAATATTAATGGCCGAGAGCTCTCCTGGAGGTCTCCATTTTAACTCCAAGACCCGGCTCTACCCAACTGCCTGTAGACTCCAGTGTTGAAAGCCCAATGCCAAAGAACAAGCAAGACAGGAACACAAACGCACCCATCAGCAGGCAGGCTGCCTAAAGTCACACTAAGCCCACAGACTCCCGAAAACACACCACCTGACACAGCCCTGCCCATCAGAGGGAAAATATCCAGCACCATCCACCAGAATGCAGGCACCAGTCCCTCTCACCAGGAACCCTACACAAGCCATGAGACCAACCTCACTGACTGGGAGCAGACACCAGAAGCAAGAGGAACTATGACACTGCAGACTGTGGAAAGGAGACCTCAAACCTAGTAAGCTAGGTAGAAAGAGAAGACAGAGAAATATGTTGCAGATGAAAGAGCAAGGTAAAAACTCATAAGACCAAATAAATAAAGATAAAATAGGCAATGTACCTGAAAAAAAAAATTCAGAGAAACAATAGTAAGGATGATCCAAAATCTCGAAAATAGAATGGAGAAAATAAAAGAAACGTGTAACAAGGACATAGAAGAACTATAGAACAAACAGTAATGAAAAACACAATAACTGAATGAAAAATACACTAGAAGCTATTAATAGCAAAATAACTGAGGCAGAAGAATGGATAAGTGAGCTGGAAGATAGAAAGGTGGAAATAACTCTCACAGAGCAGAATAAATAAAAAAGAATGAAAATAATTGAGGACAGTCTCAGAGACCTCTGGAACAACATTAAACACATGGACATTCGAATTATAGCAGTCTCAGAAGGAGAAGAGAAAAAGAAAGGTGCTCAGAAAAGATTTAAAGAGATTATAGTGGAAAATTACCTAACATGAGAAAAGAAATTTTCAGTCATGTCCAGGAAGCATGGAGAGTCCCATATAGAATAAACCCAAGGAGAAACATGCAGAGACATATATTAATCAAACTATCAAAAATTAAATACAAATAAAAATATTAAAACAGCAAGGGGAAAGCAACAAATAACATACAATGCAGTCCCATTAAAGTTATCAGCTGATCTTTCAACAGAAACTCTACAGGCAAGAAGGGAGTGGCAGAATAAATGCCAAGTGATGAAAGTAAAAAAACTACAACCAAGGTTACTCTACCCCGCAAGGCTCTCATTCAGATTTGATGGAGAAATAAGACCCTTTACAGACAACCAAAGCTAAGAGAATTCAGCACCACCAAACCAGCTTTTCAACAAATGCTAAAAGAACTTCTATAGGCAAGAAACACAAGAGAAGAAACCTAGAAACACAAACCCAAAACAATTAAGAAAATGGTAATAGGAATATACATATTTATAATTACCTTGAATGTAACGGGGTAAATGCTCCAACTAAAAGATAGAGAGAAGTTGAATGGATAAAAAACCAGACCCATATGCATGTTGTCTACAAGAAACCTGCTTCAGACCTAGGGACACATAGAGACTGAAAGTGAGAGGATAGAAGAAGATATTCCATGCAAATGGAAATCAAAAGAGAGGTGGAGTAGCAATACTCATATCAGACAAACTAGACTTTAAAATAAAGTATGTCACAAGAGACAAAGAGGGACACTCCATAAAGATCAAGAGATCATTCCAAAAAGAAGATATAACAATTAAAAATACTTATGTACCCAACATAGGAGCACCTCAATACATAAGGCAAATGCTAAGAACCATAAAAGGGGAAATCAACAGTAACGAAATAATAGTGGGGGGATTTAGCACTCCACTTACACCAATGGATAGATCATCCAGAACGAAAATTATTAAGGAAACACAAGCCTTAAATGACACATTAAACCAGATAGAATTAATTCATATTTATAGGACATTCCATTCGAAGGCAGCAGGATACACTTTCTTCTCAAGTGCACACGGAACATTCTCCAGGATAGATCACATCTTGGGTCACAAATCAAGCCTCAGTAAATTTAAGAAAATTGAAATCATATCCCGCATCTTTTCTGACCACAATGTTACGAGATTAGATATCAATTATGGGGAAAAAAAACCTCTAAAAAATAAAAGCAAATGGAGACTAAACAATATGCTACTAAATAAGCAAGAGATCACTGAAGAGATCAAAGATGAAATTAAAAAATACCTAGAAAAAAATAACAATGAAAACACAATGACCAAAAAATGATGGGATACAGCAAAAGCAGTTCTAAAAGGGAAGTTTATAGCAATAGAACCCTACCTCAGGAAACAAGAAAAATGTCAAATAAACAACCTAACCTTACACCTAAAGCAACTAGAGAAAGAAGAACAAAACCAACAGTTACTAGAAAGAAAGTAATCATAAAAATCAGAGCAGAAATATATGAAATAGAAATGAAAAAAAGAAAAGATCAGTGAAACTAAAAGCTTGTTATTTCAGAAGATAAACAAAATTTATAAACCTTTAGCCAGACACATCAAAAAAAAAAGGGAGAGGACTCAAATCTATAAAATTAGAAATGAAAAAGGAGAAGTTACAACTGACACAGAAGAAATACAAAGGACCATAAGAGATTACTACAAGAAACTATATGCCAATAAAACGGACAACCTGGAAGAAATAAAAAAATCCTTAGAAAAGTGAAAGCTTCCAACACTGAACCAGGAAGAAGTAGAAAATATGAACAGAACAATCACAAGTAATGAAATTGAAACTGTGATTAAAAATCTTCCAACGAACAAAAGTCCAGGACAAGATGGATTCACATGTGAATTCTATCAAATATTTAGAGAAGAGCTAACACCTATACTTCTCAAGTTCTTCCAAAAATTGCAAAGGGAGGAACGCTCCCAACCTCATTCTACGAGGCCACCATCACCCTGATACCAAAACCAGACAAAGATATCTCAAAAAAGAAAATCACAGGCCAATATCTCTGGTGAATATAGACGCAAAAATCCTCAACAAAATACTAGCAAACTGAATCCAACAACACATTAAAAGGATCATACACCATCATCAAGTGAGATTTATCCCAGGGATGCAATGATCAAGTGAGATTTATCCCAGGGAAGCAAGGATTCTTCAATATATACAAATCAATCAATATGATACACCATATTAACAAATTAAAGAATAAAATCCATATGATCATCTCCATAGATACAGAAAAAGCTTTCAACAAATTTCCACAACCATTTATGATAAAAACTCTCCAGAAAGTGGGCATAGAGGGAGCCTACCTCAACATAATAAAGGCCACGTCTGACAAACCCACAGCAAACATCATTATCAATGCAAAAAACTAAAAGCATTTCTTTTAAGATCAGGGACAAGACAAAGGTGGCCACTCTCACCACTATATTTAACATAATTTTGGAAGTCTTAGCCATGGCAATCAGATAAGAAAAATAAATAAAAGGAATCCAAACTGGTAAAGAAGTATTAAAACTGTAACTGTTAGCATATGACATGATACTATACATAGAAAATCCTAATGATGCCACCAGAAAACTACAAGAGGTAAACAAAGAATATAGTAAATTGCAGGATACAAAATTAATACACAGAAAGCTGTTGCATTCCTATACACTAACAACAAAAGTTCAGAAAGAAAAATTCAGGAATCAATGCCATTAACCATTGCAACAAAAATAATAAAATACCTAGAAAAAACCTACATAATGAGGTAAAAGCCCTATATGCAGAAAACTATAAGATACTGATAAAAGAAATCAAAGATGAAACAAACAGATGCAGAGATATAACGTGTTCTTGAATTGGAAGAATCAATATTGTGAAAACAACCATACTACCCAAAGCAATCTACAGACTCATTGCAATCCCTATCTAATTATCAATGATTTTTTTCACAGAACTAGAACAAATTTTTTTACAATTGGTATGGAAGAACAAAAGACCTCAAATAGCAAAAGCAAACTTGAGAAAAATAAACTGGAAAAGCTGGAGGAATCAGGCTCCCTGACTTCAGACTATACTACAAAGCTACAGTAATAAAGACAGCATGGTACTGGCACAAAAACAGAAATATAGATCAATAGAACAGGATATAAAGCCCAGACGTAAACCCATGCAACTATGGTCACCTAATCTTTGACCAAGGAAGCCAGAATTTACAATTGATCAGAGACAGGCTCTTCAATAAGTGGTGCTGGGAAAACTGGACAGCTACATGTAAAATAATGAAATTAGAATACTCCCTAACACAATACACAAAAATAAACTCAAAATGGATTAAAGAGCTAAATGTAAGGCCAGACACTATAAAACTCTTAGAGGAAAACCCAGGCAGAACACTCTTTGACATAATTCTCAGCAAGATCTTTTTTGACCCACCTCCTAGAGTAATGAGAATAAAAACAAAAATAAAAAAAGTGGGACCTAATTGAACATAAAACCTTTTGCACAGCAAAGGAAACCATAAACAAGATGAAACGACACCCCTCAGAATGGGAGAAAATATCTGCAAATGGAGCAACTGACAAAGGATTAATCTCCAAAATATAGAAACAGCTCATGCTGCTCAATTTCAAAAAAACAAACAACCCAATCAAAAAAATGGGTGGAAGACCTAAATAGACATTTCTCCAGAGAAGACATACAGATGTTCAACAATTTCATGAGAAGATGCTCAATGTCACTAATTAGTAGAGAAATGAAAATAAAAACTACAATGAGGTGTCACATCACTCTGGTCAGAATGGTCATCATCACAAAATCTACAAACAATAAATGCTGAAGATTGTGTAGAGAAAAGGGAACCCTCTTCAGTGTTGGTGGAAATGTAAATTAATACAGCCACTGTGGTGAACAGTATGGAGGTTCCTTTAAAAAACTAAAAATAGAACTACCATGTGACCCAGCAATCCCACTACTGGGCATATACCCAGAGAAAACCATAATTCAAAAAACACATGTATCCCAATATTCTTTGCAGCACTATTTACAATAGACAGGACATGGAATCAACCTAAGTACCTATCAACAGAGGAATGGATAAAGAAGATGTGGTCCATATACACAAAGGAATATTCCTCAACCATAAAAGGGAAGAAAATTGGGTCATTTGTAGAGATGTGGATGGGCCTAGAGACTGCCATATAGAGTGAAATAAGTCAGAAAGAGAAAAACAAATATTGTATATTAATGCATATATGTGGAATTTGAAAAAAATTGGTATAGACCATCTTGTTTACAAAGCATAAATAGACACACAGATATAGAGAACAAATGTATGGATACCAAGGGGAAAAGGAGGTGTGGGTTGAATTGAGAGATTGGGATTGACATATAAACACTATTGATACTATTTATAGAATAGATAACTAATGAGACCCTACTGTTTAGCACAGGGAACTCTAGTCATTGCTCTGTGTTGACCCAAATGGGAAGGAAATCCAAGAAAAGGGGATAGATGTATACATATAGCTGTTTCACTTTGCTGTACAGTAGAAACTAACACAACATTGTAAGGCAACTATACTCCAATAAAATTTTTATAAATAAATAAATAAATAAAACCTTTTTTCTTGACCCAAATTTATTAGGAATTTATCCATGTTTCCCTCTAGAAGTCTTGTAGTTTTAGCTTTTATGTTTATGTCTATGATACATTTTGAGTTACTTTTTGTATGTGTTGTAAAGGTCAAATTCATTTTTAGTGTATGGACATATAAATTCTGCTATTAATTCTTGAAAATATATATTTTTTCATATTGGTTTTCCTTGAAGCCTTTGTCAAACATCAGTGGGCTCATCAATATGTGAGCTATTCATAGACTCTCTATTCTATAATCTTTATTATATGTCCATCACAGGGCTGGTTTTCAAGTCTTCTGTGTAGCTGGGCTAGTGGGGATGGAAATAGAGCAAGTTAAAATGCCACACATCTCACTGTTCTTATCAGGATTAAGCCAGTTTTCTTGAGTAAATATTTCATGGATTCTTAAGTCTTTGGTTAGTATCCAGAGTTCTAAAAATGTTGACTCATACATTTTGCCAGTATTATTTTTTTTATGGAGAGGGTTTTCAGAGGTCTTTAGTTTCCTGTTCCCTGTGCTGTCCACTGGAGCCATTTTTTTAAATGTCCCCCACCCCCCGCATTCTTATCTCCACTTACCTAATCTATCACCAAACCCTGAGGACTATTTGTTCATAGCATTCCTTGTATTACTTTACTTTTCTCTACATCTTCTGTCAAAACTCTAATCCAAGTAATCAGAATCTCTGGCCTGGAAGACAGCAGTGTCCTCCTATTGCTTCCCCCCACAATCCTTCTGTGTGCCCTCCCCTATCCATCCTACCACTGTGGCCAGAAAAAATAGTTTAATGCCAAGTCCCTGCTTAATACCTGTTCATTGCTTCCCATTACATCTAGGAATACAATATAAAATCCTTAATATGACCTACACAAGATGCTTAAGGATCTGGCTCTAACCTACTTCTCTGACTTTATCTAAAGCTACTGTTCATCTTCATGCTCTGCCCTTCAGTCATATTAATAATCTTTCAATTTCCAGAATATGCCAGATACTTTTCCACCTTTGTACCTTTATTTACACCAAATGTCTACAGCACACTTTCTCTCACTGTTTGGCTGGATAAATCTTACTTATTTTTACTAGTTTCAAGTTACATATCACATCTTCATAAGAGACCTCATACGAGCTTTCAAACAAAAGCAGTTGTCCACTATTATTCTTTCTCTCTCCCAAAATTAATCTTCAGGGATATTTTTTGAGTTTATAATACCTCAGAATACAATATTAATGTTGAAGAACTAACTCAATATCTCCTCTAGAAATTCATCCAAACTGGCCACAAAGAATGCAATTTGCACACACCTATTTCCAGGGTAAGGTACTGTAGCACACCTATATAGGTTGCACTTTAATAATAGTACAGAACAAGTTTTGAGAACTTTAGAAATCATGTAACATAATGTACTGTTATTTCCAATAGTTTCTGGTACTTTAATTGTTTTTATTCCTGGGCTTTTATTTGAGTCCAATACATAAAGAGTAGGGATGGAAAGGAAGAGCTTGGATAGGCTGGATAGTATTCTTAAGTGTTTATGTTTTTATGGGTTTTTTTAATAAAGAATCTGAACTTGAAAAGTCACGACAATCTGCATGGATATTACTCCAGCAACCCACCATTCAACTTACTTGACTTTGGTACATTTTAGTATCAGTCAATCCAGTATGACTTTACTATTAATGGCAACATTCCATAAATTCTTGATTAAATCTCAGAGAGAAAAATGTTAGCCACTTAGGATTATTTTGTGTTCTCGGATTCAGATAAGTTACTTTTTACTAGACGTTTCATATCAAATTACTGGATACTAACCTCTAAGACACTAAAAACAACAGGAAATTAAAATGTTGAATAAAGAAACACTTTTTCATACATTGAGGTTTACTGAAAGCTGTGTTACAAGTAGTGGTTTGTGGTTATGGCATTCTTTAAAGCACCCATATTAAACTTCCCTTTGTCAGAAATGTGAGAAGTCTTTATATTTGAGTGGCATCAATGGATAATGTTAAATATATTCATCTTTTTCTTCCTATCTATCTATCTATCATCTATCTATTTATATAGATTGAAAGGTCTATAATATTTGTATAATTCTGCCAAGAACTAAAAATGAAGTAATGCATCTGAGTCCTAATCTACCAGAATGTGAGTCTTCAGAGAAAAAGGAACTCCACACACATGGAGGATAAGCTAGGCTTAAAAGGCAGAATCTCAAGAGATATCAGGATATAAAAGTGTAGTCCCTTTCATTGATTTGTAAGTTAACAGGAGCCCAACACTAAATGGTATGAAAGGTCAAAGAGAGATATATACTTCTTTGTGTTTAACACTTAAATTTCAGATGACAACTAAATATATACATCATTGCACCTAATTAAATTAAAAGTAATATAGAATGCTTTATAGGGCCAAATTCTTCCCCCAAGTACCACTTGTGATTATTGAATAACTAATTTTAGCTCATTGTTTTCAAATGGCAATATTTAAATCAATTTTTGTACCATAGGTGAAATCTTAAACAATTAAAAAAATATATTAAAATTTTTTTTTTTTTTTTTGCAGTACGTGGACCTCTCAATGCTGTGGCCTCTTCCATTGCGGAGCACAGGCTCCGGACATGCAGGCTCAGCGGCCATGGACCACGGGCCCAGCCGCTCCACAGCATGTGGGATCCTCCCGGACTGGGACACGAACCCGTGTCCCCTGTATTGGCAGGAGGACTCTCAACCACTGCGCCACCAGGGAAGCCCTGAGCAGTCTATTTGAAGAGCAATATGAGCCATAGGGATAAAAGCACTGTACTGTATTTACTCCATTAAATTTAACACAACTCATAGACTGTTATTGAGGAATTTCTATGTTCAGAGCACAGTGCTAGATATTGAGGTAGGTACAATGATCAGTGAAAAATGTCCCTTGCTCTTACAGGAATACTGACTTCTGAGTAAGTTAAAGATTTGGGATCCTCGTAGAATCATGCTTTTCTGATATTTATCCCACTCTGGCTCTTGTCTTCAAGCAGAAATATCCACTGAATGATTTCAGTCATCTATCCATCCATTCATTCACTCTAAATCATTTATGTGGCACCCATCATGTCCCAGGGTCTCAGTGATGTGCTGGGAATGAGAAGCACAGGCACTGTTCTAAAGATACTCAGTTTATTAGGAAAAGTCAAATAACATGAAAAGTCAGATAACAAAAAAGTAACCTTACACAATGTATAAAATTTTAGAACACATTATATACATAAACATTTGCATGTATATTTGATCAGAGAATATGCTATCCATTATATATTGACTTCTTCATAAATAAATTAACTAGATCATTCAATGTGTGTGTTATTTTCTTCTTATCAGATTGAATTCTGAAGAAAAAAAGATACATTCCGATATTTTATTTGGAGTAAGTCCAGATAAAATCCTCATGATTGGCTTCCCATGGACCACATCTAATTTTGCTCCCAAACAGCCTTATCTTTAATAATCTTTTTTAATTTATTCTGACTTAGACTATAAAGGGGATAATTATTTCTCCAAAAATATAGTTGGTACACATTTGGCATAATTATATCATATTAATTCAGTAAAATCTACTTCTAAATGTTTATAATAACCCACAGAGGAGATTTTCTATATATATATATGCCACTTTGCCATATTTGAAAAGAAACAAATAATTGTTGAATAGATGTAGTGCCTTATAGTTTTCTTTAAAAACAATTTTTTTACAATTTTGAAATATTTAAAAAACATATAACAGTAGAATAATTTATTGAATAAGGTCCACTCAAGAAGATCTCTCTCCTTGAACAATTTCTTCAGATGATCTCCTAGCTTACATGGTAAATTTCACATATATTAAGTCCAGCTTAATCTGAATAAAAAGCGTAAATCTCAAAATAATTTCAAACTGTATTCCTACAGTGAGAGATATTGCCCCAAATCAGGTTCAACAACTTAAAGTAAAAAGAGAGAATGGCCTGTATCTAATCATCCTGCTACACCCCTTCTACAACTTGATCTGCTATTTCTGTTTCCTCCAGGTTCAGGCTGGAGAGGAAAGGGAAGCAGAAAAATTGAAAAAAGTATTATCTGATTAACTGTAATCTATACTTGTGATTACAGGCATACCTCAGTTTATATTGCACTTCACTTTATTGTGCTTCACATAGACTCTTTTCTTTTTACAAGCTGAAGGTTTGTGGCAAATCTATGCCACCATTTTTCCAACATCATTTGCTCACTTCATGTCTCTGTGTCACATTTTGATAATTCTTACAATATTCTAATATGATTCATTACTATTACCTTTGTTATGGTGATCTGTGGTCATTGATCTTTGGTATTACTATTGTAATTGTTTTGGGGCACAACGAAACATGCCCATATAAGACAGCTAACTTAACTGATAAATGTTTGTGTTCTGACTGCTCCACCAACTGGCTGTTCCACATCTCTCTCCCTACTCTCAGGCCTCCCTATTCCCTGAGACACACACACACACAAAATTGAAATTAGGTAATTTAATAACCGGGTCATGGCCTCTAAGTGTTCAAGCAAAAGGAAGAATCACACATTTCTCACTTTAAATTAAAAGCTAGATATAATTAAGCTTAGTGAGGAAGGCAGGCCGAAAGCTGAGATAGGCCCAAAGCCAGGCTTCTTGTGTTAAACATTTACCCAAGCTATGAAACCAAAGGAAAAATTATTGAAGAAAAGTAAAAGTGCTATTCTATGAACTCACAGATGTTAAGAAAGCAAAAAAGCCTTATTGCTGTTATAGAGAAAGTTTTTGTGGTCTGGATATAAGATCAAACCAGCCACAACATTCCTGTAAGCCAATTCAGAGCAAGGCCCTAACTCTCTTCAATTCTGTAAAGGTTGAGAGAAGTGAGGAAACTGAAGAAGAAAAGTTTGAAATTAGCAGAGCTTGGTGCATAAATTTGAAGGAAAGAAACCATCTCCATAGCATAAATGTGCAACAGGAAGCAGCAAGTGCTAATGTAGAAGCTTCAGCAAGTTATCTAGAAGATTTAGCTAGGACAGTTAAGGAAGGTGGTTAAACTAAACAACATATTTTCAAGGTAGTTTAAACAGCCTTATATTGAAAGAAGATGCTATGTAGGACTTCACAGACAGAGAGAAGTCAATGCCTGGCTTCAAAACTTCAAAGAACAGGATAACTGTCTTGTTAGGGGCTGATGCACCTGGTGCCTAAGTTGAAGACAATGCTTATTCTGAAAACCCTAGGGCCCTTAATAATTATGCTAAATCTATTCTGCCTATGCTCTATAAATTGAATGACAAAGCCTGGACAACAGCACATCTGTTTACAACATGGTTTATTTTAAGCCCACTGTTGAAACCTACTGCTCAGAAAAAAAAAATTTCTTTCAAAATATTACTGCTCATTGACAATCCCAACTAGTCACCTAAGAATTCTGGTGAAGATGCACAATGAGGTTAATGTTATTTTCATGCCTGTTAACACATCCATTTGGCAGCCCATGGATCAAGGAGTAATTTCAACTTTCAAGTCTTATTATTTAAGAAATATATTTTGTAAGGTTACAACTAGATAGTGATTCCTCAATGGATCTGGGTGAAGTAAATTGAAAACCTTCTCTGGATATAATTCACCATCCTAGATGCTATTAAGAACATTCGTGATTCATGGGAAGAAGTCAAAATATCAACATCCACATGAGTTTGGAGGAAGTTGATTCTAACTCTCATGGATAATGTTGAGGGGTTTAAGACTTCAGTGGAGGAAGTAATTGCAGATGTGTTAAAAATAGCAAGAGAACTAGAATCAGAAGTGGAGCCTGAAGAAGGGACTGAATTTCTGCAATCTCATGATAAAACTTGAATGGATGTGGAGTTGCTTCTTATGGATCAACAAAGAAAGTGGTTTCTTGAGATGGAAACCACTCCAGAGAAAGATGCTGTGAAGACTGTTGAGTTGGCAACAAAGACTTAGAATTTTACATAAACTCAGTTGAAAAAACAGTGGCAAGGTGTGAGAGGACTGACTCCAACTTTGAAAGAAGTTCTATTGTGGGTAAAATGCTATCAAACAGCATTGCATTCTACAGAGAACTCTTTTGTGAAAGGAAGAGTCAACCAATGTGGAAAACTTCATCATTGTCTTATTTTAAGAAATTGCCACAGCCATCCCAACATTCAGCAACTACCGCCCTGATCAGTCAGTAGCCACCAATATTGAGGTAAAACCCTCCACCAGCAAAAAGATTATGTCTCACTGAAGGCTCAATTGATGGTTAGTGTATTTTTAGCAAAGTATTTTTAATTAAGTATTTTTAGATATAATGCTATTACACACCTAATATGCTACAGTATAGTGTAAACATAATTTTATATGCACAGTGAAATCAAAACAGTTGCATGTGACTTGCTATATTGCAATACTTGCTTTATTGTAGTTGTCTGGAACCAGACCTGCAATATCTTCAAGGTATGCCTGTATTATGTTGTGATCTGGAATTGATGCTCTCTGCAGGACAGATGCCTGGACTCTGGCCTTTTTTTTATGTAGTGATTTCATTGGAGAAAGCCTGTGGGAGTGTCCCATTATACTATTATTTGAAAAGGCAATTTTCTCTTTGTCTACTGCTCCTAACCCCCCTTAGATCCTTGTTCTGGCAGTAAATTCAGATCAGATCTCTCTGTTGGGCTCATTACACTGTGGCAGATAATTTTCTTGGGGTGAGATGCTGGTTAAGATGGTTTATGCCCAGCTACATTCATTAATGTACAGTCTGGCCCATGAGAGGCATGGACCACTCCTTATTCACGCCTTAAACCAGGCCCTGGCAACCAATAATTTAATTTCTGTCTCTGAATTGACTTATTCTGGACATTTCATATAAATGGAATTGTACAATATGTGCCTTTTTGTTTCTGACTTCTTTCACTGAGCATACTGTTTACAAGGGTTATTCATATTGCAACATGTTTCAGAGCTTCATGTTTTAAATTGCTAAATAGTATTCCATTGTATGGATTCACCACATTTTGTATACCCAATCATCAGTTGATATTTAGCTTGCTTCTGCCTTTTGGATATTATGAAAAATGCTTCTACAGATATCAGTGTACACGTTTTTGTGTGGACCCGTGGTTTATATACACAGGAACAGAATTGTTGGGTTGCTTAGTTAATCTATTTGAGTAACCATCAATCTGTTTTCCACCATTTTGCATTCCCATCAACAATGTATGAGGGTTCCAATTCTACAATTTTGCCAATACTTCTTATTGTCTGTCTTTTCTATTTTAGCCATCCTAGTGGATGTGAAGTGGTATTTCATCATGTTTTAATCTGTTTCCCATTGACTAATGATACTGAACATCTTTTCATGTGCTATTTGGCCGCTTGTATATCTTCTTTAGAGGAATGCCTCCTCAAAAGATTTGCCTATTATTTAAACTTGTTATATTTTTATTGTTGAGTTATATGTTCTTTATATATTCTGAATACAAATCCCTTAGACATAAAATTTGCAAATATTCTCTCCCATTCTGTGGGTTGCCTTTTCACTTTCTTGATGAGGTATTTTAAAACACAAAAGTTTTAAATTTTGGCAAAGTCTAATTTATGTTTTTTCCTTTTTCATTTGTGCTTATTGTATTATATCTAAGAAACTATTGCTTAATCTTAGGTCATGAAGATTTACTTCTATGTTTTCTTATAAAAGTTTTAGTTTTAGTTCTTACATTTAGGTGTATAATCCATCTTGAGTTCATTTTTGTATAGGATGTGAGGCATGGATCCAAGTCCGTTCTTGGCTATTCTGGGTCCAATGAATTTCCGTATGTATTTCAGAATCAGCTGGCCATTTCCTGAATAAAAAACAGCTGGGATTTTCTCTGTGATTATGTTGAATCTCTACGTCAATCGAGAGTATTGCCATTCTAACAATTTGTGTTTCTGTGCATGAACATGGCGTGTTCTTAGATTTAGTTAGGTCCTTAAAAATTAGTTCAAAGATGCTTTAGAGTTTTAAGAGTACAGCATTTATACTTATTTTATTAAATGTATTCCTAATTTTATGTTATTATAACTTAGATTATCATAATTTAACTTTTGCATTGTTCATCACTAGTGTAAAGAAAAACAATTGTTTTTATACATTGATCTTTATATATTATATATTTATACATTATGGTATAATATGTGTAATATCTCTATCTCTATATCTCTATCTATCTATCTATCTATACACACACACACACACACACACAAAGGGAGGGAGGGAGGGGAAGAGAGAGATTAACTTGATTTATTTTTCTTGCTTGCCTAATTTTTCTGGATGGATCTGCTAGTACAGTTGGCTCTCCATATTGGTGGGTTTCGCATCCATGGATATGGAGGGCTGAATGTAAGGGACGTAAGCATCTGTGGAATTTGGTATCTAGAGGGTATCCTGGAACCAATCCCCTGTAGGTACTCAGGGAGGAGTGTACAATGCTGAAAAAAAAGTGGCAAAAATGAATACCCTTTTTTTTTGAACTAATGAAGAAAGCATTGTCATTCATCATTAAATATGATGTTATCTGTGGGTTTTTTTGTGGATGTCTTTCATAAAATTGCAGAAGTTGTCTTCTATTCCTAGTTTGTTGAATGTTTTTTTAATCAGGAAAATTTGTTGTATATAGTCAAATGCTTTTTTTGCTCCTATTGATATGATAAAGTGTGGTTTGCCGTTCATTCTATTAAATACTGTATTACATTGATTGATTTTCAAATGTGATAGCAATCTTGCATTCCTAGGGTAAATCTTACTTGGTTCCAGTGTGTAATCCTTTTTTATATGTTGCTAGATATTATTTACTCATATTTTGTTGAAGATTTTTTATCTATATAAGGGATATTGATCTATAGTGTCCTTGTGATAGCTGTCAGATACTGATATCAGTAACACTGTCATCAAAGAATGAGCTGAGAGATGTTCCTCTTCTTCAATTTTGGAAGAGTTTTTGAAAGATTGTTGTTAGCGTTTCCTTAAACATTTGATAGAACTCAGCAGTAAAATCATCTGGTCCTTCACTTTTCTTTGTGGGAGATTTGTTATTGCTAATTTAATATTTCTGTACTTATAGATCTACTCAGATTTTCTTTTTCTTCTTGAGCTAGTTTTGTTATTTTGTATGCTTCAAGGATTTCTTCATATCATCTAGGTTATCTATTATATTGAAATGCATTTTTTCATAGTAATTAGTTAGCATTTTGTCAATTTTTCTTATCTTTTGAAATAATCAACTTTTGTTTTATAGTTTTTCTTATTTTTTCCTATTCTGTCCATATTTTACTTCTTCCAAATCTTTATCACTTCGCTTCACCTGCTTGATTTGTGTTTAGCTTGCTCTTTCTTCTCTAGTATTATGTTAGAAGATCAAGTTATTAATTTCAGATATTTGTTCTTTTAAAATATATTTATTTAAGCTACAAATTTTCCTTTGAGCAAGACTCTGCTGCATCCCATACGTTTTGTATATGATGTTTCCATTTCATATCTCTGAAAATGATCTCTTATTTATTTTGTGATTTCTTCTTTAAACCACTAGTTATTTAACAATGTGTTCCTAAATTTCCACAAATTTGTGAATTTCCAAAAATTCTTTGTTATTAATTTCTAGCTTGATTCCAATGTGGTTAGAGCTCATACTTTGCATTATTTCAATTCTTATAAATGTATTTAGATTTGTTTTCTGGAATAACATATAGTTAATTTTGGAGAATGTTATATGTGCATTTGACAATAACTTGTGTGTGCTTTTTGCTGTTGTTGGATGGAGTGTATATAGGGGTCTGTTAGGTCTAGTTGGTTATAGGATTGTTCAAGTATTTTATTACTTTGTTGATTTTCTGCCTAGTTGTTCTAATCATTATTGAAAATGGGGTATTAAAATGTCCAAACATTCTTCATGAATGTTCTACTTGCACCTTCAATGTTGTAAGTTTAGGTTCTTTTTTAAAAATTGTTTATTGGAGTACAGTTGCTTTACTATATTGTGTTAGTTTCTGCTGTACAACAAAGTGAATCAGATATATATATATATATATATATATATATATATATTTATATATATCTCCACTCTTTTTTAGATTTCTTTCCCATTTAGGTCACCACAGATCATTGAGTAGGGTTCCCTGTGTTAAACAGTAGGTTTTAGTTAGTTACCTATTTTATACATAGTAATGTATATATGTCAGTCTGAATCTCCCAATTCATCCCACACCTGTCTTACCCCCTTGGTAACCATAAGTTGGTTCACTACATCTGCAACTCTATTTCTGCTTTGCAAATAAGTTCATCTGTATCATTTTTCTAGATTCCACCTATATGCATTAATATGTGATATTTGTTTTTCTCTTCTGGCTTCACTCTGTATGACAGTCTCTAGGTCCATCCACATCTCTGCAAATGACACTGGTTCTTTTTCACCTGGTACAAAGATGTTTATAATTGTTAGGTCTTCAAGATTGATTGATTCTTTTCTGGAGGATGTTAAATTATTTTGATGTCTGATTTACACATTTATTTATTTATTTATTTATTTATTCATTTTTAATTGAGATATACTTGATATATAACATTGTGTAACTTTAACATGTACAACATGTTGATTTGACAAATTTATATATAGCAGTATGATTTTGACTATAGTGTTAGCTAACACATATAGCACATGTTCATTGTGGGAACATTTAAGATTTAGTCTCTTAGCAATTTTAAAGTATATGATACCATTGTTTGACTATAATTATTATGCTGTGCATTAGGTCTCCAGAACTTATTCATCTTCTCATTGCAACTGTGTATTCTCTGACATAATTTTCTCTCTGTTGTTCAGATTGTGTAATTTCTATTGTTCTATCTTTAAGTTTACTCTTTCCTGTGTCGTCTCTAGTCTGTTGTTGAGTTGTTTTAGTTTGGTTAAAGTATTTTTCAGTTTTTCAATATATATTTGTTTTTTCTTTATATCTCCTTTTTCTTCGCTGAGATGTGTTTCATTGTTGAGATTTACTTTGTCATTTAATTTCAGTCTTGCTCAAATTCATATTGAAGCATTTTTATAACTGTTTTAAATTTGTCAGATAATTTCAATATTTGTATTATCTTCATAGTTCAAAGCATCTTTTTAATCACTTTTCTCATTCAAGTTGTGACTGGTTCTTTGTATGACAATTGATTTCGATTGTATCCTGGATATTTTGGATATTACACCATGAAACAGTTAATATAAATCCTCTGTGTTAGCAGGCATCTTCTAAAATAACACTGGCTAAGAAAGGAAAGAGGGAATGTTGTCTCTTTACTTCCAAGTGGGAGTGAGAAGTCCGGATTCCTCGTTCAGCCTTCATTAATACTCCAGGGTGGGAGGGGCACCTCATTACTCCTGGGTGGGTTTGAAGGTTCAGGCACTGTATTAGGCTTTGGATGACACTACCCTGTCTTGCTGAGGGAGAGATACTTATTTACTGCTCTCCACATGGCCTCCATTGGCATTGCAAAGAGGTGAATCTCATTACTGCTTAACAGTGGTACAAGTTATAGCTCTTCATTATGCCCTTTCTAACAACACAATGGTGTAGAGTGGTGCCTCATTACTGTCAACTGTGGTGTGGAAATCCAGGTTCTCCACATCTTCTCCACTGATGCCATGGGCCAGGTGGCGGAGGTGCCCCATTACCATCTGGCAGAGATGAAAGTTCCAGTTTACCACTAGTTCTTCTCTGACACAACCCTGGTGGATTGTATGGTGAAGGAGAGGTTTGCCTCCTTGTAGCAGGGCAAAGGTGGAATTCTAGTCCCCTTCTCTGTTTTTGCTGCTTAAGTAGGGGTAAGACTACTGGTTTTGTTTGTTTGTTTGTTTTGCTTTTCCTGTATTGTTTGGCTACCATAGGATGAATGTGGTCTCAAAGTTTTCTTATTAAATTCTCCACCATGGTACTTTAGCTATTGAGAATAGACTTTTGATGGGGCTATTTTTGTCACATATATTGGTGTTCCTGGGCTGCTGCAATCTCTAGCATACAGTCTGGGATATATGAGGTGAAAAAGAAAACCCAAGGATATAACAATAGTATTATTCTTTGTATTTATAGTTCCCTAGCTACTTTACCTTTTTCTCTTATCTTTTAAGAGTCTCCTCATATCTCTTTTATATATAATATCCAAGGTTTTTTATAACTGTACTTGAAGGGAGAAATAAGAATTATGTATACTCCATCTTGTCTATAACCTGTTGGCTCAAAATATCTAATTATTTATTAAATACAAGACTAAACTCAGTCACAAGGATACAATTTTTATATAACCTATTTTCCTTTGTTTTCCAAATATATGCACTGAAAAGTGTTGTGTGTCTGAACAGACAGATTATCTCTAGAAGAAAATCATTTTTACTATAATATCACTTAGAAAATTGCTTGCGTGTTGTACAAAATTATTGTTAGAAAAAATTAATGTTCTTTTAAGCTTCCTAATTTACTCTTTAGAATTAGGTGAGGCTGTAAGATGTTCTCATTGAATAAAAATGAAAGCAAGGGGACTAAAGGTAAATTATAAGTTCACTTGCAGGCTAACTGGTCTGTGAAACATACATTTTCTTACTGCAGGATATTTAGGAAATGGGAAAAAGCATGAGAAACAGTACTGGAATAAAAGTATGTCCATCCTGGAATATTTACAACAAACCATAAAATCATTCTGCTTATCATTGATGTAATTAACTCCAACATGTTCTCTCTCTCTCTCTCTCTCTCTCTCTCTCTCTATATATATATATATATATATATATATATACATACATATACATATACAATATATATATATATGAATAATAAAAATTTCTCTATAACTGTAACTATCTAAAAATAAAATTAATAATTTTCCAATCATAAATAATAATAGATATTTACTATAAAACATTATAATACATGGAAGGGAAAACAGAAGAAAATATGAACTCACTGCAATCGCATTTTTGCTGTGTCCATCAGACCCTTTCACATGTATATTGTAAAAGGAAACTGAAATCATACTATGCATGCTAGTCTTTTACCTATTTTTTAACTTAACTATGAGACCGAATTTCAATAGCTATAACCATATTTACATATATATTCCCGACAGATTGTGGATATTTTATTACTATTATTATTATTATTATTGAATAAGTACTATGTTGTTGGACTTTAAGGTTTTTTCTAGGTTTTCACTACCATATACTACTGTTCAACATTATTGAAACCATACCAAACCCTCTGAACCTGACAGCTGTTGTCCCTAAATACTATTTGGTATTTAATTAGCTTAAGCTTATTAACAGAAGTTCCCAAAACTTTCTTCATGGTTTCCTTATTTACCAGAAAATTTTATTTGTAGGATATTATCCTTTTCTTTTTCTCAATTGTCTTGAACAACAGCTATTTCATAAAGAGTCTTGGATATCATTATTTCCTCTTCTAATCATCCTGTGTTCTTTCCTTCTATCTCATGTTTATAGGTAAACCTAAATTGACTTACTTACTAGTGGATTCATGATGATTACTAATGAAATCCCCTGTGTTATGTGTTTTACATGCAGTAGTTGTTGAACAAATATTCATTGAATAGAAATCAATCAGTCACTATTTAAGTACCAATACTATTCAAGTTGGAACAGTGAATGAAGAGATTTACAATTTATACCCTTTCACTTTCATAGAGCTAACAGATTTATTGAAGTAGTAGCTAATAGCTAACATTGAAAAACTATTATGTTTCTAGTGTATTTTTAAGGGTTTTATATGCGTTAACTATTTTAATAATCATAACAATCTCATGAGGTAGAAACTATTATTTTCTTTGATGGGTGAAGACATCAAAACACAGAGAAATTAATTAATATGTCTGAGATCACACATCTGGTAAGTATCACAGCTGGCATTTAAACCCACAAAAATCTAAATTTAGAACTCATACTTCTCTATTGTACTTTAACATGATGTAAGATATGCCTACATAGAATAGTCATGTACTGCCTTGTATTTGCTTTAAGCATATTCAGAAAGACATTTAACAAGTTTTAATATAAGATGCTGATCAAGATGGAGAAATACACTCTGGATGACAATTCAATTATGAAGTTTGTTTTTTGTTTTTAATAGTCTTTCTATCAGACTTACATAATATTCATAAATGGATTCCTATCACCCAGGAATTTGGTTTCTCAAGATATCTTTTGGTCTCAATATTTTTTATCAGTCACAAAAAGAAGATGTAACAAGTATAGTTTTTCAATCTGCTGAAGGCACAAAGCTTGAAGAAAAAGTAAATATACTAGAAATCAGAAATAGCATTGCAAAGTGATTGTAAATGTTTATAATCTAAAATATATTTTATTTGGTTTTGGATTTTACTATTCAATTTGAAATGTCTAACAGATAGTTAAACATTCAGATTACATCCTTTGGCAGGTGTTCACTGTATGGATACACAAGAAAAATAAGGAGATGTGACATCATTGGTTATTCATTTCTTCAACAGCAACAAAATTCTCAGCAGTCACACAGTCAGGCTTCATAAAGGTGGGAATGCTATTCAAGCTACAACAGTAGTCTCCTTGTCTGAAAACAGATCTTTGAGCCAGCAATAGCCAATAAAGTCATTATTTTAGAAATGATCCACTTAAAAATTAGAAATGAGAATCCATTTCTTTCTATATTAGAAAATCACCATACTTAATGATTCATTTTATGCCTGTCTCCAGTTTTACTTCATCTTCCACTACAGACTAACTTCTATCTTACACTTACAATTTCTGTTTTATCCATAGTACCTGTGATCTCGTGGACTCTTTTCATGGTTGGTAACATAAGATAAAACAAGGATCATGGGTAAGTAAGATCATCAGAAATGCTTATTGTAACTTAATATGGGAAATAACTCTGTTGTGCTACACAAAGATGAAATTGACTGTCTCACAAAGTAGTGAGTTCCCTGTTACTGACAGTGTCAAATAAAAGTTGGATGACTGACCAAATTTAAACATGCTATAGAATTTCTTGATCATCAAATAGGTTGTTAGACTAGATGACACTTAAATTCCAACCTAACCACGTGATTCTATGACTGATTAAAAAGTCAGTAAAACACTGTATATGTTCAGAATAGGGTTTAAAAACTGTGGTATTGGGTTGGTCATGGAAAAGGTAGAATTTAAAAGTGTCCTTGAGAGGGATAAAATTTTAGAGAAGTGGATAGTATTGTAGAAATTCATTTTATTAGAGTGCAATAATTTGACCAAAGGGAGTTCATCAGTTTACGCTAGAGTTTTGTTGATGCAGAGATACACTTTGAGAGTTGAGAATTCTTTAACTGAAATTCTAGAATTTTTACTTTTAGTACAATAAGTGTAATTCTACACAGAAAGATTTTTTATCTTGGAAAATGGCATTCATAAAGAATACTTAGGAATGGTCATTTATGGAGTGTAGAGAAGATGGAATGGGAAAAAGGAAAAATATGGACTATACTATACATAGGAAGACCTGTTAAGGAATATTAGAAGGTCCCGTCTTATAAAGGACCCAAATCAGTGCTGTGACAGTAGGAATGTAATGTAAAGAATAGGTATGTGAGGAAAAATTAAGCATCATTATTTGGAAACTGATTGGTTGTGAAGGTAGACCAGGATAATACATTTTAAATCCAGGTTTATCATTGGTTTCTGGATAATAAGAGAGGAAATAGGTCTTTGGAAAGAAACCAGCTCTGTGTTAGATGTTAGTACAAGGAGAGAGGGAAGATAAAACACAAGAGACGAGATAATTTCATCCTCCACTGACAACCAAAAATTCATTGATCATGAGAGTTCTCACAAATAAATCAAAGCAGGCCACAAAAGTAATTCTGAGGGAGCCAAAGACTGCCCCCATCCCTTTCAGTTCCATTAAAGCAAGAAACAGGATCTATTATTTATTATTATTATTATTTTTATTTTTATTTTTCACTGTGCTGAACAGCTTGCAGGATCTTAGTTCCCTGACCAGGGATTGAACCCGGACCCCTGGCAGTGAGAGCTAGAAGCCCTAACCACTGGACTGCTGGGGAATTCCAGGGTCTATTCTCTACTCAATCTCTCATAGTAATATCTGCTTGTTCTACATTATATTCCATTTGATTATATTCTGCTGGGTGGGTCTCTAGTCCCATATTTCTGACTAGATGTTTTTAGGACTGAAGGTACAAGAATATAGTAGATCATAACTCAAACTCTAAAGTCAGACTGACTGAGTCTGAATCCAGGCTCTGCTACTTACTAGTTGTATGATCTTGAAAAAGGTACTTTTTTATACCTCAAATTGTTCATCTTTAAAATCAATATAATATTTGGTTCTACTTCATAAAGTTGCTTGAAAATAAAAGGATATAATTCATGTAATAAGTTTAACACAGGGCCTGGCACACAATTAGTGTTAGTATTTTCATATTTCTTTTGGTATCCCATGATACTTACCATAGTATTAAATGTATACTAGACGCTTTATAAAACCCTTTCTAATTGAATTATTATTTGAACTGAGTTATTAACAAAATTTCATTACTTTAGACCTAACTTTTATTAATTTTTATAAGAATGTATACCTCTTTTTCTCAAGTTTAGAATCTATTGTTACACTGATGCTTCATCTGCCCAGCAACCAACATGTAGATATTGCAATATAGCCAGACAACTGATGGAAGTGTTTCATTTTATCCAGATGCTTAGCACCATGTGAGCACATTCATAGTCTGTTGGGATAAAAATCATGTTTTATTTCCACTGTAAAATCATATAACAGAGAAGAATACATATTCAAACAAACTTTGACTATAAATTGGAATTGCATGTATGTTCAGTTTAGTTCAGATGCAGCAGAGGTAACAAGAAAAATAACTATCTTGGAGATTACGAATTTTCTTATTTAAAAAGTGCAGCGTTATATCAACATTTTTCTTGAAGAGTCTTGATAAAAAAGTAAATAATAAATGCTGTGCTGCAATTATCTCCATATATGTTTGTGAATTAGTAACAAAAGCAATATGGAAAATAATCTCATCAATAAAAATAACAAAACTGACTGAGATGATCATACTACTATTTGGAAAACTAATACCATTATTGTAAATCATTGCACATACAATACTGCTACAAGAATGCCAAATAGTTGCCTCAGATTTGCACTCTCAGTAGTACTGTTTTATCCTCATCCTATCTCAATGCAATATCATATTATAATTTTAGGAATGGGTAGAGTAGAAATAATTTGAAATGACTTTAAAGGCATTTAACTTGAAAGACTCTAAATTTTCAGTTTTAGAATCCTTCTGAAAGTCCGCTTCAAACATATCCAGAAGCCTTTAATAAAAACTTTGTGATTAAAATACACTCTCTCCCAGCCACAGAAAAACAAACAAACAAACTTCTTCTGTTTCTTTAGTCTAATTTTGCCTAAAACATTTGAAAATTCTGTTGACCCTATTGGGGAACATGGCTTTGTAAAGAATTTCTAAGCCCCAAATTTTACCTAGCACAGACTTTCAGTTCAGAGCACATAGTTTTTGATGGTCATGCACTGATTTAGACTTATAAGAAATGTTACAGAATCAAGGAAATGTTCTTCCATGTGCTTATAAAAAGTTGACTAATGAATAACCCTGCTATTAATCAGTAATCTTGGTAGTTTACTTCAGACTTGAAGAATCTTCCAATATTCCTGATCTAGAAAAATGCTTTCCTTCATCCCCGCTTAGCTTCTTCTATTGTTGTTTTCTCCATTTCTCTACTTTTCAAATTTCTTGTTGTTATGTTTCCTTTTCTAATTTTTTTCTCTTTATGCATTAAATGTTTTGCCATATTTCCATCCACTACTGTAGGGAAAACATTCTATGGAACCTTATCAGTTATGTTTATACAATTAAAATAGAATTCATATTCTATTTTAAAATAAATAATGTTACATGTATAACATACAATGATTAAATATAACTAATATATGAGAGTTAAATATATATGATAGAGGGAGGACCTTAGATGGCAGAAGAGTAAGGCATGGAGATCACCTTCCTCCCCAAAACTACATCAAAAATACATCTACATGTGGAACAAGTCATACAGAACACCTACTGAATGTTGGCAGAAGGCCTTAGGCTTCCCAAAAGTCAAGAAGAAAAACCAGACACAGAAGAATAAGGATGGGACCAACACCTCTGGGAGGGAGCTGTGAAGGAGGAAAGGTTTCCATGCACTAGGAAGCCCTTTCTCTGGTAGAAATGGGGGGTTAGGGGGTGGGAAGCTTCAGAGGAGAACACAACAGCAGGGGTACAGAGGGCAAAGTGGAGAGATTCCCACACAGAGGATTGGTACCAACCAGCACTCACCAGCCTGAGAGGCCTGTAAGCTCACCTGCCAGGTCGGGTGGGGGCTCGGAGCTGAGGCTTGGTTTTCGGAGTTCAGATCCCAGGGAGAGGACTGGAGTTGGCTGCGTGAACACAGCCTGAAGGAGGCTAGTGTGACAAAGCTAAGCAGCAGGGAGTCTGGGAAAATGTCTGGACCTGCCTAGGAGTAAAGAGACCATTGTTTCGAGGTGCACAAAGAGAGGAGATTCAGAACAATGCCTAAACGAGCTTCAGAGACAGGCAATAGCTGCAGCTATCAGCATAGACACCAGAGACAGGCATGAAATGCTAAGGCTGCTGCTGCAGCCACCAAGAATCCTGTGTGCAAGCACAGGTCACTATCCACACCTCCCCTCCCGGAAGCCTGTGCAGCCTGACACTGCCAAGGTCCCGTGATCAAGTGACAACAACCCTGAAAAACACATGGCATGTCTCAGGCTGGTGCAATGTCAAAAGGCCTCTGCCCCTCTAAGCTCACCCTGCATTCCGTACCCCTCACTCCCCCTGGCCTGAGTGAGCCAGAACCCTCTAACCAGCTACTCCTTTAACCTCCTCCTCTCTGGGCAAAGAATAGACGCCAGAGGGGGGCTTGCATGCAGAAGCGGGGTTAAAACCAAAGCTGAAACCCAGGAGCTGTGCAACCGAAGAAAATAAAGGGAAACCTTTCTGTGCAGCCTCGGGAGCAGTGGATTAAATCTCCACAATCAACTTGATGTACCCTGCATGTGAGGAATACCTGAATAGACAATGAATCATCCCAAAATTGAAGCTGTGGCCTTTGGGAACATATGTAGACCTGAGGTTTACTGCATGTGACTGACTAGTTTTGGATTTTTATGTTTATCTTAGTATAGTTTTTAGTGCTTGTTATCATTGGTGGATTTGATTACTGGTTTGGTTGCTCTCTGCCTTTTTTATTACTTTTTTATTCTTTTTATTTCAAAAATATGTATATTTTTATTTTAATTATTTTATTTTATTTTAAAACTTTGTTTTCTTTCTACTTTTTCTCCCTTTTCTTCTGAGCTGCAAGACTGACAGGGATTCACTGTTCCAGCCGGTTGTCAGCTCTGAAACTCTGAGGTGGGAGAGGAAAGTTCAGGATATTGGATCACCAGAGACTCCCCAGACCCAAGTAATATCAATTGGAGAGAGCTCTCCCAGAGATCTCCATCTCAACACTAAGAGACAGGTCCACTCAACGACCAACAAGCTCCAGCACTGGGAACCCAATGCCAAACAGCTAGTAAGACAGGGACACAACACCACCCATTATCAGAGAGGCTGTCTAAAATAATAATAAGGTCACAGACACCCCAAAACACACCACTGGAGGCAGTCCTGCCCATCACAAACACAAGATCCAGCCTCATCCACAAGAGCACAGACACCAATCACCTCCGCCAGGAAGGCTACACAATCCACTGAACCAATTACCCACTGGGGGCCGACACCAAAAACAACAGGAACTATGAACCTGCATCCTGTGAAAAAGAGACCCCAAACACAGTAAGTTAAGCAAAATGAGAAGACAGAGAAATACACAACAGGTGAAGGAGCAAAGAAAAAACCCACCAGGCCAAAAAACATGAAGAGGAAATAGGCAGTGTACTTGGAAAAGAATTCAGAATAATGATAGTAAAGATGATCCAAAATCTTGGAAACAGAATGGAGAACATACAAGAAACATTTAACAAGGAACTAGAAGAATGAAAGAGCAAACTAACAATGATGAAAAACACACAAAATGAAATTAAAAATTATCTAGAAGGAATCAATAGCAGAATAACTGAGGCAGAAGAAGGGATAAGTGACCCAGAATATAAAATAGGGGGAAAAACTACAGCAGAACAGAATAAAGAAAAAAGAATGAAAAGAATTGAGGACAGTCACAGAGACCTCTCGGAAAACATTAACCACACCAACATTTGAATTATAGGGTTGCAAGAAGAAGAAGAGAAAGAAGAAGGGACTGAGAAAATATTTGAAGAGATTATAGTTGAAAACTTCCCTAATATGGGAAAGGAAATAGTCAATCAAGTCCAGGGAAAACAGAGAGTCCCATACAGGATAAATCCAAGGAGAAACAGGGAAACACACATATTAACCAAACTATCAAAAATTGAATACAAAGAAAAAATATTAAAAGCAGCAAAGGAAAAGCAACAAATAACATACAAGAGACTCCCCATAAGGTTAATGGCAGATCTTTCAGCAGAAACTCTGCAAGCCCCAAGGGAGTGGCAGGACATATTTAAAGTGATGTAAGGGCAAGACCTACAACCAAGATTACTCTACCCAGCATCCTAACCAATCTGAAGGATCTCATTCAGATTCAATGGAGAAATTAAGACCTTACGAGAAAAGCAAAAGCTAAGAGAATTCAGCACCACCAAACCAGCTTTACAACAAATGGTAAACAAACTGCTGTAGGCAGGAAAAACAAGAGAATGAAAACACCTACAAAAACAAATCCAAAGCAATGAAGAAAATGTTAATAGTAACATACATATCAATACTTACCTGAAATGTAAATGGACTAAATGCTCCAACCAAAAGACATACACTGGCTGAATGGATACAAAAAAAAAGACCCGTACATATTCTGTCCACAGGAGACCCACCTCAGACCTAGGGATACAACATACTTCTGAAAGTGAGGGGATAGAAAAAGATATTCCATGCAAATTGAAATGAAAAGAAAGCTGGAGTAGCAATTCTCATATGAGACAAAATATACTTTAAAATAAAGACTATTATAAGAGACAAAAAATATAGTGCATAATGAGCAAAGGATGAATCCAAGAAGAAATAACAATTGTGAATGTTTATGCACCCTACATAGGAGCACCACCATACATAAGGAAATTGCTAATAGCCATAAAAGGGGAAATCAACAGAAACATAATTATAATAGGGCATTTTAACATCCCACTTTCACTAATGGACAGATCATCCAAAATGAAAATAAATAAGGAAACACAAGCTTTAAATGACACATTAAACAAGATGGACTTAATTGATATTTATAGAACTATCCATCCTAAAACAAGAAAATACACTTTTTCCTCAAGTGCTCATGGAAAATTCTACAGGATACATCATATCATGGGTCACAAGTCAAGCCTTGGTAAATTTAAGAAAATTGAAATCATTTCAAATATCTTTTCTGACCACAATGCTATCAGACCAGGTATCAATTACAGGAAAAAAAAGAACTGTAAAAACTACAAAAACATGGAGGTTAAACAATACACTATTAAATAACCAAGAGATCACTGAAGAAATCAAAGAGGAAATCAAAGATACTTAGAACAAAATGACAATGAAAACACGACGACCCAAAACTATGGGATGGAGCAAAAGCAGTTCTAAGAGAGAAGATTATCACAATAAAATCCTACCTCAGGAAACGAGACAAATCTCAAATAAACAAACTATCATTAAACCTAAAGCAATTGGAGAAAGAACAATAAAACACAGAAGTTAGCAGAAGGAAAGAAATCATAAAGTTCAGATAAGAAATAAATGAAAAAGAAATGAAGGAAACAATAGCAAAGATGAATAAAATGAAAAGCACGCTCTTTGAGAAGATAAACAAAATTGATAAACCATTAGCCAGACCCATCAAGAAAAAAAAGAGAGAAGATTCATATCAACAGAATTAGAAATGAAAAAGGAGAAGTAACAACTGACACTGCAGAAATACAAAGCATCATGAGAGATTACTACAAGGAAATATAAGCCAATAAATTGGACAACCTGGAAGAAATGGACAAATTCTTAGAAAAGCACAACATTCTGAGACTGAACCTTCAAGAAATAAAAAATATGAACAGACCAATCACAAGCACTGAAATTGAAATGGTGATTTAAAATCTTCCAACAAACCAAAGCCCAGGACCAGATGGCTTCACAGGTGAATTCTATCAAACGTTTAGAGAAGAACTAACACCTGTTCTTCTCAAGCTCTTCCAAAATATAGCAGAGAGAAGAACACTCCTAAACTCATTGTATGAGGCCATCACCCTGACACCAAAACTAGACAAACATGTCACAAAGAAAGAAAACTACAGGCCAATATCACTGATGACAATAGATGCAAAAATCCTCAACAAAATATTAGCAAACAAAATCCAACAGCACATTAAAAGGATCATAGAGCATAATCAAGTGGGGTTTATCCCAGTAATACAAGGATTCTTCAATATACTCAAATGAATCAATGCTATATAGCATATTAAAAAATTGAAGTATAAAACCATATGATAATCTCAATGTATAAAGAAAAAGCTTTTAACAAAATTCAGCACCCACTTATGATAAAAACCCTCCAGAATGTAGGCATAGAGGGAACCTACCTCAACATAATAAAGACCATATATTACAAACCCCAGCCAACATCATTCTCAATGGTGAAAAACTAAAACCATTTCCACTAAGAAAGGAACAACAGAAGGTTGCCCACTTTCCTCACTATTATTCAACATAGGTTTGGAAGTTTTAGCCACAGCAATCAGAGAAGAAAATGAAATAAAAGGAATCTAAATGAGAAAAGAAGTAGAACTATCACTGCAGATGACATGATACAATACATAGAGAATCCTAAAGATGTCATCAGAACAATACGCAAGCTAATAAATGAATTTAGTAAAGCAGCAGGATACAAAATGAATGCACAGAAATCTCTTGCATTCCTATACACTAATGAAGAAAAATCTAAAAGTGAAATTAAGAAAACACACCCATTTACCATTGCAACAAAAATAATAAAATATATAGGAAAAAAACCCACCTCAGATGACAAAAGACCTGTATGTAGAAAACTATAAGACACTAATGAAAGAAATTAAAGATAATACAAACAGATGGAGAGATATACCATATTCTTGGATTGGAAGAATCGACATTGTGAAAATGTTTATACTACCCAAAGCGATCTACAGATTCAATGCATCCCTATCAAATTACCAATGGCGTTTTTCACAGAACTAGAATTTTTTTTTCACAACTTCTGTAGAAGCAAAAAAGACACTGAATAGCCAAAACAATCTTGATAAAGAAAAATGGAGCTGGAGAAATCAGGCTGTCTTCAGACTATACTACAAAGCTACAATAATAAAAACAGTATGCTACTGACACAAAAACAGAAATATTAATCAATGGAACAGGATAGAAAGCCCAGACATAAACCCACACCTTATATGGTCACTTTATATTTGATAAAGGAAGCAAGAATATACAAGATAGAAAAGACAGCCTCTTCAACAAGTGGTGCTGAGAAAACTGGACAGCTACATGGAAAATAATGAAATTAGAACAGTCCCTAACACCATACACAAAAATAAACTCAAAATGGATTAAAGACCTAAATGTAAGGTCAGACACAATAAAACTCCTAGAGGAAAACATAGGCAGAGCACTCTATGACGTAAATCATAGCGAGATCCTTTTTGACCCACCTACCAGAGAAATGGAAATAAAAACGAAAATAAATAAATGAGACCTAATGAAACTTCAAAGCTTTTACCCAGTAAAAGAATCCATAATCAAGATGAAAAGACAACTCTCGGAATGGGAGAAAATATTTGTAAATGAAGCAACTGACAAAGGATTAATCTCAAAATTTACAAGCAGCATATTCAGCTGAATTTCAATAAAAACAAACAACCCATTCCAATAATGGCCAGAAGACCTAAATAGACATTTCTCCAAGGAAGACATACAGATTGACAACAAACACACAAAAGTATGCTCAACATTGCTAATCGCTAGATAAATGCAAATCAAGACTACAATGAAGTATCACCTCTCACTGGTCAGAATGGCCATCATCAAAATATCTACAAACAATAAATGCTGTAGAAGGTGTGGAGAAAAGGGAACCTTCTTGCACTGTTGGTGGGAATGTACATTGATACAGCCACTACAGAGAACAGTATGGTGATTCCTTAAAAACCTAAAAATAGAACTATCATATGAGCCAGCAATGCCACTACTGGTCATATACCCTGAGAAAATCATAATTCAAAAAATCATGTACCACAGTGTTCATTGCAGCTCTATTTACAATACCCAGGTCATGGAAGCAACCTATGTGTCCAGAGACAGAAGAATTGATAAAGAAGATGTGGCACATATATAAAATGGAGTATTACTCAGCCATAAAAAGAAAAGGTACTGAGTTATTTTTAGTGAGGTGGATGGAACTAGAATCTGTCACACAGAGTGAAGTAAGTTAGAAAGAGAAAAGCAAATACTGTATTTTAACACATATATATGTATTCTAAAAAAAGAAAAAAATGTTTCTGAAAAACCTAGGAATAAAGGAATAAAGATGCAGCCGTAAAGACTGGACTTGAGGACACAGGGAGGTTGAAGGGTAAGCTGGGATGAAGTGAGAGAGTGGCATTAACATATATACACTACCAAATGTAAAATAGGTAGAGGGAAGCAGCCACATAGCACAGGGAGATCAGCTCAATGCTTTGTGACCACCTAGAGGGGTGGGATAGTGAGGGTGGGAGGGAGATGCAAGAGTGAGGGTATATGTGGATATATGTATATGTATAGCTGATTCACTTTGTTATACAGCATAAACAAAAACAAGATTGTAATGCAATTATACTCCAGTAAATATATTTAAAATATATATATGATATATGATTTTATATATATATATATATATATATGTATATATATATATATATATATATATATGCACAACATGGTTATATATGAGTTATATTTTAATGATCACATATCATTATCATTACTCCATATCAATATGTAGGTTAATGTATTTTTTATTTTTTATTTTTATTTTTATTTTTATTATTTTCTTTTGCAGTACATGGGCTTCTCACTGTTGTGGCCTCTCCCGTTGTGGAGCACAGGCTCCAGACGTGAAGGCTCAGAGGCCATGGCTATGGGCCTAGCTGCTCCGCAGCATGTAGGATCTTCCCACACCGCGGCATGAACCTGTGTCCCCTGCATCGGCAGGTGGACTCTCAACCACTGTACCACCAGGGAAGCCCTAATGTATTTTTTAAATTGAACTATAGTTGATTTACTATATTGTGTTAGTTTCAGTGGTATAGCAAAGTGATTCAGTTATACATACATATGTGTGTATATATATATATATATATATATATATATATATATATATATATATATACTACTCTTTTAAGCATTAATAAATCTGAAGTTGAAAAGCACCAAGTAACATTTAAATCCTATATGACTATTGCAGTCAAGATGTTCACAAGCAGAGAAACAAAACCAGATATGTTGCCACCATCATAAAATATTGCTTTAGCAAGATTTATTTCTGTACAAGTAAACTATGCATCCCACTGTCACCTATATGATTAAGTTCAGAAGAAATAAATTTATCAGAAGATATCTAATAAAAATAGAGTCTGTTGTTGAATAGAGTCTGAACAACTAATCTTTGGGTTTTCCTTAAGCTTTGTCATTCATTTTGTACCTTCAATAAATACTCTATCCTCTAATATACAGTTGCCTTCTTGGTGTTTCCATTTGAAAGATTCAAACCATTCTCAAACTTAAAATATCTGAAGTAGTGGAAGAGGCCAAGATGACAGAATAAGGAGTAGGTAGACCTTGAGCTCACTTTCTCCCATGGGCACACCAAACTTACAACTATTTACAGAGAAACTATTGATAAGAAATGCCAGAATTTTAATTGAAAATATCTTCTACAACTAAAGGTATAAAGAATAAACCACAATGACACAAGTAGGAGAGGCATAGATAAGACCCATAACCCCTGGTGTGTGACTTAAAAACAGGAGAATAATTACAATTGCAGAGGTTCTCCCCAAGGATTGAGGAGTCTGAGCCTCACATCAGACTCCGCAGCCTGGGGTTTCTGCAACAGGAAGACAAGCCCTTGGAACATTTGGCTTTAAGGGTCAGTGGGGTTTATTTTCAGGAGAAACAGAAAGCTGTAGGAAATAGAGACTCCACACTTAAAGGCCACACACAAAATCTCACATGCTCTGAGACACAGGGCAAAAGCAATTATTTAAAAGAAGCTTTGGTCAGATCCACCTGCTGATCTTGGAGTGCCTTCCCAGAGGCAGGAGGAAAGGAGCTCACATAGATACTGGTGGCAGCCATTTTTGGAAAGCATTGTACCACAAAGCACAGGTGCTGGCAAGTGCCATTTTGGAATCCTCCCTGGGACTTATTAGCACTGGCAACCAGCCCCACACTCTTACTGGTATGCCTCAAGTCAAGCAGCTAGCCTGGGAATGAGACAGCCCCACCCAACAGCATGACAGCTGTCTTGAGATCTCCTGTCCCACCAGCCACCCCATGATACAGCCCTGTCCACTAGAGGGCCCAGGACACAGACCAGCCCACCAATGTACAGGCACTAGCCCTGGGACTATCTGGGTCCCAGAGCCAGGCTTGGAGATCTTTCCCCATCCATAAAATGACCAATACCAACACTAGGACCCCGAGGTCCCTGCAGCCAGGGACACTAGGGTCCAGCTCTGTTGACCAATGAGTCAGCGCCTGTACCTCTGCAACAAGTAGCCAGATAACTCAGGACATGGCTCCACCAATGAGTGGCCAGCTCTCTCCCCACATGACCTCACCCACCAGTGGATGTGCACCAGCCCCAGGATCCCCTGGACAACTCTTCCACCCAATGGTGGTAGGTTAACAGCACCAGAAACAAAGCATTCCCACAGCCTGCTATACCCCATCTTACTCATCAGCAGGCCAGCACCAGCATGAGGAGCTCCTGAGTCCCAACACCACCCACGTGTGGGCCAACTCCAACACTGGGACACTTGGGCCATTCAGCCAGCTGACCTTGGATCTGGCAACAGCCACTAGCAAGCTGACACAATCTTTTGGACACCAGGGACTTTGTAGCCAGTGATGTCAGGAACCAGTCCTGCACAACAGCATGTCAACTCCAGCCCTGGGATCCCCAGGGACCTGCAGCCAGATACCTTGGGACCAGGTTCAAACCACCAGTGAACTGGCACTAGCCATGGGACACCCTGGGGCTCCACAGCCAGCTGTCCTGTGAGCTGGCCCCACTTACCAGTGGCTAGCAGCCCCCACAAGGCAGAGTCTAGCAATCAACTGGGCCAGGGCTCAGCCACTCCTACCAGATTTCTCACAGTAGTCAGCGAACCATATCAGAAAGACACATACAGCCCATATAAGTGGTAACCCTAGATCATATATCTCTGGTTATCAGAGAGGGGTATTCAGTTAGGACACACAGGAATCTCCCAGAAAATGTCATTTTTCCAAGGTTGGGAAATGTAACTGAATACATAAAAATAAAAACAACAAATTACACAAAATGAGGAAACAGAGGAATGTGTTCCAAATGAAGTAAGAAGATAAAACTCCAGAGGAAGAACTAAGTGAAGTGAAGGTAAGAGATCTACCAGATAAAGATTTCAAGGTACTGATCTAGAGATGCTCAAAGAACTTGGGAAAAAATAGATTAACAGAGTGAGAAGAAAGAAGTTTATTAGAGTTAGAAAATATGAAGAACAAAACAGAGATGAAGAATACAGTAGCTGAAATGAAAAATACACTAGAAGGGAACAACTGTAGACTATGTAGTAAAGAGGAATAAAACAGTGAACTAAAGACAGAGTACTGGAAATTATCGAAGTTGAAGAGAAAAAAGAAGAAAAGAATTTTAAAAATGAGGACAGTTTAAGAGACCTTTGGGACAACATCAAGCACACTAACCTTCCCATAATGGGGGTCCCAGAAGGAGAAGAGAGAGAAAAAGGGGCAAAACACATATTTGAAGATATAAAAGCTGAAAAGTTCCCTAACTTGGGAAATGAAACAGACATCCAAGTCCAGAGAGTCTCAAACTGGATCAACCCAAAAAGGACCACACCAAGACATACTGTATGTAAAATGGCAAAACTGAAAGATAAAGAGAGAAGGGGGAGCTTCAAGATGGTGGAAGAGTAAGATGTGGAGATCACTTTCCTCCCAGAAAAACATCAGAAATACATCTACATGTGGAACAATGCCTACAGAATACCTATTGAATGCTGGCAGAAGACCTCAGACCACTCAAAAGGCAAGACACTCCCCCACAAACATTGGTAGGGGAAAAGAAACAAGAAAAAAACAGAGACAAAAGAATAGGGATGGGACCTGCACTAGTGGGAGGGAGCTGTGAAGGAGGAAAGGTTTCCACACACTGGGAAGACCCTTCACGGGTGGAGACTGTGGGTGGTTGGGGTAGGGGAGCTTCGGAGCCACGGAGGAGAGCACAACAACAGGGGTGCAGAGGGCAAAGCGGAGAGATTCCCACACAGAGGATTGGTGCCAACCAGCACTCAGAAGCCCAAGAGGCTTGTCTGCTCACACGCCAGGATGAGTGGGGGCTGGGAGCTGAGGCTCAGGCTTTGGAGGTCACACCCCAGGGAGAGGACTGGTGTTGGCTGCATGAACACAGCCTGAAGGTGGTTAGTGCACCACGGCTAATCTGGGAAAAAGTCTGGAGCTGCTGAATAGGCAACAGACAAGTGTTTTAGGGTGCACTAGGAGAGGGGATTCAGAGCACCGCCTAAACAAGCTCCAGAGAGGCAAGAGTCATGGCTATCAGCACGGAACCTACTTCAACATAATAAAGGCCATATACGACAAACCCACAGCAAACATCATTCTCAATGCTGAAAAACTGAAAGCATTTCACCTAATATCAGGAACAAGACAAGGATGTCCACTCTCAACACTATTCTACATAGTTTTGGAAATCCTAGCCTTGACAATCAGAGAAGAAAAAGAAATAAAAGGAATGCAATTTGGAAAAGAAGAAGTAAAACTGTCACTGTTTGCAGGTGACATGATATTATACATAGAGAATCCTAAAGATGCTACCAGAAAACTACTAGAGCTAATCAATGAATTTGATAAAGTAGCAGGATACACAATTAATGCACAGAAATCTCTTACATTCCTATACACTAATGATGAAAAATCTGAAAGTGAAATCAAGAAAACACTCCCATTTACCACTGCAACAAAAAGAATAAAATATCTAGGAATAAACCTACCTAAGGAGACAAAAGACCTTTATGCAGAAAATTATGACACAGATGAAAGAAATTAAAGATGAGACAAATAGATGGAGAGATATACCATGTTCTTGGATTGGCAGCATCAACATGTGAAAATGACTCTACTACCCAAAGCAATCTACAGATTCAATGCAATCCCTTCAAACTACCACTGGCATTTTTCACAGAACTAGAACAAAAAATTTCACAATTAGTATGGAAACACAAAAGACCCCAAATAGCCAAAGCAATCTTGAGAAAGAAGAATGGAGCTAGAGGAATCAGGCTTCCTGACTTCAGACTATACTACAAAGCTACAGTAATCAAGACAGTATGGTACTGGCACAAAAACAGAAATATAGATCAATGGAGCAGGATAGAAAGCCCAGAGATAAACCCACGCAAATATGGTCAACTTATCTTTGACAAAGGAGGCAAGAATATACAGCGGAGAAAATACTGCTTCTTCAATAAATGGTGCTAGGAAAACTGGACAGCTACATGTAGAAGAATGAAATTAGAACACTCCCTAACACTATACAGAAAAATGAACTCAAAATGGATTAAAGATCTAAATGTAAGGCCAGACACTATCAAGCTCTTAGAGGAAAACATAGACAGAACACTCTATGACATAAATCACTGCAAGATCCTTTTTGACCCACTTCCTAGAGAAATGGAAATAAAAACAGAAATAAACAAATGGGACCTAATGAAAGTTAAAAGCTTTTGCACAGGAAAGGAAACCATAAAGAAGACCAAAACATAACACTCACAGTGGGAGAAAATATTTACAAATGAAGCAACTGACAAATGATTAATCTCCAAATTTTACAAGCAGCTCATGCAGCTCAATAAGTAAAAAACAAACAATCCAATGCAAAAATGGGTAGACAACCTAAATAGACATTTCTCCCAAGAAGATATACAGATTTCCAACAAACACATGAAATAATGTTCAACATCATTAATCATTAGAGAAATGCAAATCAAAACTACAATGAGATATCATCTCACACCAGTCAGAATGGCCATCATCAAAAAATCTACAAACAATAAACGCTGGAGAGGGTTGGAGAAAAGGGAACCCTCTTGCACTGTTGGTGGGAATGTAAATTGATACAGCCACTATGGAGAACAGTGTGGAGGTTCCTTAAAAAGCTAAAAATAGAACTACCATTCGACCTAGCAATCCCACTACTGGGCATATCCCCTGAGAAAAGCATAATTCAAAAAGTGTCATGTACCAAAATGTTCATTGCAGCTCTATTTACAATAGCCAGGACATGGAAGCAACCAAAGTTTCTATCAACAGATGAATGTATAAAGAAGATACGGCACACATATACAATGGAATATTACTCAGCCATAAAAATAAATGAAATTGAGTTATTTGTAGTGAGGGGGATGGACCTAGAGTCTGTCATACAGAGTGAAGTAAGTGAGCAAGAGAAAAACAAATATCGTATGCTAACACATATATATGGAATCTAAAAAAGAAAAAGAAAAAAAATGGTCATGAAGAACCTAGGGGCAAGATGGGAATAAAGACACAGACCTACTAGAGAATGGACTCTAGGATACGTGGAGGGGGAAGGGTAAGCTGTGACAAAATGAGAGTGTGGCATGTCCATATATACACTACCAAATGTAAAATAGATAGCTATTGGGAAATAGCTTCATAGTACAGGGAAATCAGCTCGGTGCTTTTTGACCACCTAGAGGGGTGGGATAGGAGGGTGGGAGGGAGGGAGATGCAAGAGGGAGGAGATATGGGTATATATGTTTATGTATAACTGATTCAGTTTGTTATAAAACAGAAAGTAACACACTACTGTAAAGCAATTATACTCCAATAAAGATGTTATAAAAAAAGATAAAGAGAGAATATTAAAACATCAAGGGAAAAGCAACAATGGAAAACAGTATGGAGGTTACACAAAATGTTAAAAATTACATTACCATATGATCCAGCAGTTCCACCCCTAAGTATTTATCTGAAGAAAATAAAAACACTAATTAAAAAATATATATGCACCTCTCTGTTCACTGCAGCATTATTTACAATAACCAAGATATCAAAGTCTCCTAAGTGCTCATCAGTAGAAGAACGAATAAAGAAGTTGTAGTGTATATACAATGGAATATTACTCAGCCATAAAAATAATGAAACCTCGCCATTTGCAAAAACATGTATAGACCTGGAAAGTATTATGCTAAGTGAAGTAATTCAGACAGAGAAAGACAAATACTGTATGATATCACTTATATGTGGAATCTAATAAAATAAAGAAACATAACAAAATGGAAACAGAATTATAGATACAGAGAAGAAATAGGTGTTTGCCAGAGTGGATGGTCATTAGGTGGGGGGAAGCAATAAGTGAAGCATATTGAGAGTTACATTCTTTCAGTTGCAAAAGAAATGAGTCATGTGTATGAAATGCTGTTTGGGAAATATAGTCAATAAATATGTCATATTTTTGTATGGTGTCATATGTCATATCATAACTAGACATCGTGGTGATCATTTTGAAATGTATAGAAATATCAAACCAGTATGTTTTGTAACAGGAACTAATGTAGTTTTGTAGGTTAATAATATTCCAAAAACAAACTCATGGAAAAAGAGATCTGACTGTGGTTACCAGGGACAGGGTATAGGAGGAGGCATCATTGGATAAAGACAGTCAAAATGTATAGGCTTCCAGTAATAAGATAAATGTAATCTACAACATGATATATATAATCAACACCACTTCATGTTATATATGAAAGTTATTAAGTGAAGAAACCTAAGAGTTCTCATTACAAGGAAAAATACTTTTTTGTTTCTTTAATGTTGTACCTACATGAGATGATGGATATTCATGAAATTTATTGTGTTAATCATTTCATGATGTATGTAAGTCAATGATTGTGCTCTAAACCTTAAACTTATACAGTGCTGTATGTCAATTTTATGTCAATAAAACTGGAAAAAAACTTTTTTTAAAGATCTTGAGTTAAGCAACCCTCATGCCCATCAACAAATGAACGGAGAAACAATATGTGGTATATACAGGCAATAGAATATTATTTAGCCTTGAAAAGGAAGGAAATCTCGTCATATTTATTGACTTTGAAAATAAAATACTGTGTTATTCCACTTATATGATGTATCTGAAGTAATCAAATTCATAGAAAAAAATAGAATCGTGGTTACCAGGGGCTAGGTGGAGTGGGATATAGGAAGTTGTTAAGTGGATTTAGAGTTTCAGTTTTGTAAGATGAAAAAGTTCTAGAGATCTTTTGCACTAAAATGTTAATATACTAAATACTGCTGAGGTGTACATTTAAGATGTACACCTCACTTAAGATGGTTCACTTTATTTTTTTCGTAATTACAATTAAAATATACATGAAATTAAATTTATATTCATCATTCCAAAGTTACTTTTTCTTTAGTCTTCTCCATCTCTCCAGCATGACCCTGCTGAACAAACCATACACATGTGAGTCAAATGATAAATTTCTCCCCTTTACTTCCCACAACCAATCCATCATCAATTCCTGCTAACTCTACCTCTAAAATATTTCTTGAATATGTTCATGTGTTTTTAATTCCACTGCCCCAAACTTGATATAAGCCATTATTATTTCTTATGTAGACTCCCAATCTGTTTCCTAACACTCAGTTTTGCTGTACTCCAACACAGTGTCCTTACAGCATATGATATTTTTTAAATAGCAGTAATTTGGAATACGTCATGTCACTCATTAAAATTCTTCTATGGCTTCTCGTTACTCTTGAGATAATGTTCATAATTCTTAACATGGTCTTCAGGGCTGTACATCAGCTTCATCTCATGTCATTCTCACTCTTAATCTTGACATTCCTGCCAGATTGGTATCCTTTCATTTCCTCCAAATGTCATTTTTTTTTTCTCTTCAAGGATTTAATGCATGGTGTTTCCACCACATTACTCTCTTCTGGTAAAATGTCATATTCATCTTTAGGTCATACCTAAAATGTGACTTCCTCAGAATGTCTTTGTTTAACCACTAAGCAATTGCTTAAAAACATGCATTAAAAAAGTGCATGTATCATAAGTGTAGAGCTCAATGAATTTTTAGATCCTTGAAAACCATCATATTGCTAACATCTATATCAAGAAACAGAAGGTCCTTATGCTCACTTCTGGTCATAAACCCTATCTTAAACAGTATAAATCAGTTTTTCCTGTATTTGAGTTGTATATAAATGAAATGATAAAATATATACCTGCTTATACTTAATATTTTGTTCAAAAATTTCATGCATATTGTTATTCTTGTTATTGTCTATTTTAATTGCTGCATTGTATCTCATTGTTTGGATAAACCCAAATGCATTAATCTATTCTACTCTAGATGGACTTTCCAGTTGCTTCCAGGTTTGCCTATCAGGAATAATGCTGCTATGCACATTTATAGCATTGTTGTGTGTGTGTGTGTGAACAAATGTACAAATTTCTGTTGGATATTTGCTGAGGAGTGAAATTCCTATTTCATAGTATATGACCTCGTTCATCTTTAGTAATAGTGCCAAATAGTTTTCTTAAACAGTTATACCAATTTACACTCCCAGAATTATTAATGAGTATTAAAATTTCTCCAGATCTACACCAACAATTGGTATTTACTGTCTTTTTCATTTTAGCAATTCTGGTGCGTATGTTGTTAAAGTTTGCATTCTTAATTTTTGAAGAATATCCAATACTGGATAAAGAAGATATGGTGTATATATATATATATATATATATTCAATGGAATACTACTCAGTCCTTAAAAAAATGAACCTTGCCATTTGTGACAATGTGGATGAAATTTGAAATTTCAGGGTATTATGCTAAGTGAAATAAGTCAGAGGGAAAAAGACAAAAAACATATTATTTCACTCATCTGTGGAATATAAAAAAATAAAAATAATTGAACAAATCAAACCAAACAGAAACAAACACATAGATACAGAGAACAGAGTAGTGGTTACCAGAGAAGAAAAGGGGTAGGTAAAGGGGGTCACCTGTATGCTGATTAATGGAAACTAAATCTTTGGTAGTGAGCATGCTGTAGTGTATACAGAAGTCAAAGTATAATATTTTATACATAAAACTTATATAATGTTATAAACTAATGTTACACCAATAAGAAAACTAGTGTTTTCCTGTTGACTAGTGAAATTGAGCACCTTTTTATATGTGTACTGGTTATTAGGATGAACGTTTTCTGAAGGATTTGTTAAGGTTTTTTGCCCATATTTCTAAGGGATTTTCTGCTTTTTTCTCTTTTTGAAATGTTCTTTTTCTTATAGAATTCAAAGAGTTTTTTAAAATATATTTTGGATATAAGTTTTCTATTGAGTATAGGTGTAAAAATACCTTCTCACACTATACAACTTCCATTTTCACTATCTGCCCAGTGTTTTTTGATAAAGGACAATTCTTTTTTTAAAATTTACTTTATTGAAGTATAGTTGATTTACAGTGTTGTGTTAGTTTCTGTTGTGAAACAAAGTAATTAAGTTATACATATATATAATAGTTTGCATCTGCTAAACTCCCAACCCATTCTTCCCTACCCCCTTCTCCCCCTTGGCAACCACAAATATGTTCTCTACACTTATGAGTCTGTTTCTGTTTTACAGATAAGTTCATTTATGTCATATTTTAGATTCCACATATAAGTGATATAATATGGTGTTTGTCTTTGTCTGACTTACTTCACTTAATATGATAATCTCTAGGTCCATCCATATGGTGGCAAAGGACATTACTTCATTCAATTTTATGGCTTAGTATTCATATATATATATATATATATATATATATATATATATATATATCACATCTTCTTTATTTATTCATCTGTCAATGGACATTTATATTACTTCCATGTTTTGGCTATTGTAAATAATGCTGCTATGAACATAGGGGTGTATATATCTTTTCAAAATATAGCTTTGTCCAGATATATGCCCAGGAGTGGTATTTCCGGATCATATAGTAACTCTATTGTAGCTTGTAGTAACTCTGATGTAGCTTGCTGGTCCTTGAGTGGAGCTGGGTCTTGGCATTGAGATGGAGATCTCTGTGAGATTTTTGCCATTTGATATTACATGGATCTTGGAGGTCTGTGGTGGACCATTGACCTGAACTCGGCTATCCCATCTCAGAGGCACAGGCCTGACACCTCGCCAGAGCACAAAGATACTGTCATCCACATGGCTCAGAATAAAAGGGAGAAAATAAGAAGGAAAGAATGAAAATAAAATAAAATTATTAAAATAAAAATAATTAACAATAAAGAAATTAAAATGTATTAAAAAAAAGAAACAAAGAAAAAAGAGAGCAACCAAACCAAAAACCAAATCCACCAATGATAACAAGCCCTAAAAACCATTGAAAAAATACAATAACAACAACAACAAAAGGGCAGACAGTACACTAGGATAAATTTTTAAAGCAAAGTTATACAGACAAAATTACAAACAGAAGTATCCACATACACACACACAAAAAGAGAAAAAGGAAAATATATATATATCGCTGCTCCCAAAATCCACCACCTCAATTTGGGATGATTCATTGTCTATTCAGATATTCCACAGATGCAGAGTACATCCAGTTGATTGTGAAGATTTAATCCGCTTCTCCTGAGGCTGCTGGGAGAGATTTCCTTTTCTCTTCTTTGTTCGCACAGCTCTTAGGGTTCAGCTTTGGATTTGGCCCCACCTCTGTTTGTAGGTCGCCTGAGGGGGTCTGTTAGCACAGACAGGACATGGTTAAATTAGCAGCTGATTAGGGGCTCCAGCTAACTCAAGCTGGGGAGATGGAGGAGTACAGAATGCAGGGCGAGCCTGCAGCAGCAGAGGCCAGCATGTCATTACAACAACCTGAAGTGTGTTGAGTGTTCTCCTGGGGAAGCTGTCACTGGATCACTGGGTCCTGGCATTGGCGGGTTGCACAGGCTCCCGGGAACAGAGGCATGGATAGTGACTTGTGCTTGCACACAGTTTTCTTGGTGTCTGCAGCAGCAGCCTTAGCGTCTCTTGCTCATCTCTGGGGTCTGCGCTGATAGTCGCAGCTTGTGCCCATCTCTGGAGCTTGTTTAGACGGTGCTCTGTATCCCCTCTCTTCTTGTACCCCTAAACAATGGTCTCTTGCCCCTTAGGCTGTTCCAGACATTTTCCTGGACTCCTTCCCGCCTAGCTGTGGTGCACTAGCCCCCTTCAGGCTGTGTTCACACAGTCAACCACATTCCTCTCCCTGGTATTTGACCTCAGAAGCCAAAGCCTCAGCTCACAACCCCTACCTGCCCTGGCTGGTGATCAGAGAAGCCTCTTGGGCTGGTGAGTGCTGGTCGGTACCAATCCTCTGTGCGGGAATCTTTCTGCTTTTCCCTCTGCACCCCTTCTGCTGCACTCTCCTCCGTGGCTCCAAAGCTTCCCCTCCTCCCACACCCCGTCTCCCCCAGTGAAGGGGCTTCCTAGTGTGTGGAAACTTTTCCTCCTTCATAGCTCCCTCCCCCTGGTGCAGGTACCTTCCCTATTCTTTTGACTCTGTTTTTTTCTTTTGCCCTACCCAGGTATGTGGGGAGTTTCTTGCCTTTGGGGAAGTCTGAGGTCTTCTGCCAGCATTCAGTAGGTGTTCTGTAGGAGTTGTTCCACATGTAGATGTATTTCTCATGTATTTGTTGGGAGGCAGGTGATCTCCACATCTTACTCTTCCACCATCTTGATGATATCCCTATAGTTAATTTAAGTGGTCCATATACACGAAATAAAACATCGAGGTTCTCCCACGTAGGTTTAAAAAATTACTATATGCTCTATACAAGAAATGCAATGCAAACAAAATAACATAGGAAGGACTGAAAGTAAAATAATGGAAAAAAGATATATCATACTAACATTACTCAAAAAATGCGAGTGGCTTTATTAATATAAGATAATGTAAACCTATTGAAAAAGAAAATTTCTAATGACAAAGAGGCACATTGCATAATTCTTAGAGGATAAACCAACCAAGAAGACATAAAAATCCTAAATGTGTGTGTACCAAACAAGAGGACTTCAAAATACATTGAAAAAAACTGATAAAGCTGAAAGGAAAAATAGCGAAATTCATAAATATAGTTTGAGATTTCAACTTCCCATTACCAGTAATTGATAGAATTACTAGACAGAAAATTAGCAAAGATATTGAACTCAATGACACCTCAATGAATAAGATCTAATAAACAGTTATAGAACACTTCACTCAATAACTGAAGAATACATAATCTTTGTAAGTACCCATGGGATGTTCACCAGGATATACCATACCTTGGGTAATAAACTTCAACATATTTTTAAAAAGTTGAAATAATACAAGTATATACTGTGATCATAATGGATACAACATAAAAATTGTAACAGAAAGACAACAGGAAAATCTTCAAATACTTGGAAACGTTTTTAAAAATACAAATTTAAAGAATCCATGGTCAAAGAAGATGTCAAAAAAAGAAAGCGCTAAATAGAACTGAATGAAAGTGAAAATACAACATATCAAATTTCTGGGATGTAACTAAAACAATGTTGAAAGAAGTTATAGTACAAAACGCTTACATTAGTAAAGAACAAAGTTGTCAAGGAAGCAGAAAAGAAGAAACTCAAAGCTAGCAGAAAGAAATACATTAAAAAAATAAGAGCAGAAATCAATGAAATTACAAACAAAAAAGCAACAGAAAAAATCAATTAAAACACTAGCTAGTTATTCAAAAATTTTAATACAATTGTCAAATCTCTATCAAAGGTGAAAAAGATAAGAACAGCAAAATCCAGTGTAAAACAGGGGCTGTCACTACAGATCCTGCAACCACTAAAAAGATAATAAGGGAAAAATATGAACAACTTTGTGCTCCTAAATTGGGAAGCTTAAAAGAAATGGACTAATTTCTTGAAAATTACACACTACCAAAATTCAACCAAGATGAAATAGTGTAAATAGTTCCATAACCATTAAGGACATTTAATTTGTAATTTAAAAATTTCCAAAATAGAATCTCATGTACCAGATGGTTTCACTGGATAATTCTAACAAATATTTATGAATTAATTCCAATTAATTTAATTAATAACATTTGTTTTAATCACTTACTGTTCACTCCACCCTAAATAGTAAAAGATGGCAGGACACCTGACACCCAAAATGGACAGATAATATTAGCAGCAGTTTATTAATAACAAATACTCACATCCTGGAGAAGAAGACACTGCACACCATGTAGAACTGCACAGGGGTTGGACTCATGAGTAGATTGAACCAACTGGGGATGTGGAAGGCAGGCTTCATAGTAACCAGAGGGTGAGGTGACCCTTGATTCCCAAGGGAGGATACAATTTGCTTGTTTGAATAATTTCAAGGGCACACAGGAAGATGAAACTCATCAGGTTGAGGACCAGGTGGGTGACATCTGGTCTGGCTGATCTGGGAACTAGCTAGGTGGGCAACCTTTCCTTCTGGGTTGAGGACCTATCTGGTGAGAGCAAAATAATGCATGGCTAGACCTTTTCAGCTTTGTGAAGCTCTATGTTAGAAAGGTAGCATTTGAAATTTCAGGGGTTACAACAGCTTCTTCCAGAGAATAGCTGAGGAAAGAAACACTTCTCAACTAATTTTATGAAGTCACTATACACTAATATCAAAACCAGACAAAAAAAGTAACAAAAAGAAAACTACAAACCAATATCTTTCATGAACTTACATGTATAATGTAACCAACATTTTATATGCAAACTGAATCCTTCAATGTATAAAAAGAATTATGCAATATGACCAAGTGAGATTAATTCCAAGTATGCAAGATTCATTCAATATTCAAAAATCAATCAATGTAATCTACCATATCAACATACTAAAGGAGAAATATTATATAGCCATACCAAATGATTAAGAAATGGCTTTTGAAAAAATCTAAAACTTGTTGATGAAAAAAATATCTCAGAAAACTAGGAATAGAGACAAACTTGCTCAACTTCATAAAGAACATCTACAAAAACCCTACATCTAACATCATACTTAATGATGAAAAACTGAATCTGTTCAGCCTAAGATCAGGATCAATAGAAGATTATTTGTTCTCACCATTTCTATTCAACATTCTACTGGAGGTCCTAGCTCAGGCAATTAGATGAGAAAAAAAAGTCAAACATATAGGGAAGGAAAAAAATAAATCTGTCCCTATTTGTAGATGACATGATTTTCTATGTATAAAATCCCAAGATGTCTACAAAAATAATTTGTAGAACTAATGAATTCCACAGGTTCACAGAAATTATGACCAACACAAAAAAATCCATCTTTTTTTTTTTTGTGGTATGCGGGCCTCTCACTGTTGTGGCCTCTCCCACTGCAGAACACAGGCTCTGGACACGCAGGCTCTCTGGCCATGGCTCACGGGCCCAGCTGCTCCGTGGCATGTGGGATCCTCCCAGACCGGGGCACAAACCCATGTCCCCTGCATTGGCAGGCGGGCTCTCAACCACTGTGCCACCAGGGAAACCCCTCCATAATATTTTTATACACTAATAATTACAAGAAAAATGAAATTTAAAAATAATACAATTTATAATTTTTCCAAAGAAATTGAAGTCTTTAGGTTTTTTATAGCATAAAAACTAGCCTAGGGCTTCCCTGGTGGCTCAGTGGTTGGGAGTCTGCCTGCCGATGCAGGGGACACAAGTTCGTGCCTTGATCCGGGAGGATCCCACGTGCCACTGAGAGGCTGGGCCTGTGGGCCATGGCCGCTGGTCCTGCACGTCCAGAGCCTGTGTTCTGCGGCAGGAGAGACCAGAGCAGTGAGAGGCCCGCATACTGTAAAAAAAAAAAAAAAAAAAAAACTAGCCTATTCTAAAATTTTATACTAAGATGTAAGACCTAGACTAGCTAAAACAAAATTTTTAAATAATAAAATTAAGTGGGAGGAATTGCTCTACCTGATATTAGGGTGGCCTAGATAGCTAGAGTAATCAAGGGACTGTGGACGGATAGGCAAATAGTTCTGTGGAACAGAAAAGGTAACCCAAAAATATAAAATCCATCCAAATTTGCCCAAATGATATATATATATATATTTTGTGGTATGTGGGCCTCTCATTGTTGTGGCCTCTCCCGCTGTGGAGCACAGGCTCCGGACGTGCAGGCTCAGCGACCATGGCTCACAGGCCCAGCCGTTCCGTGGCATGTGGGATCCTCCCAGACCAAGGGCACAAACCCATGTCCACTGCATCGGCAGGCAGACTCTCAACCACTGTGCCACCAGGGAAGCCCCCAAATGATTTTTGAGAAAGGTGCAAAAGCAATTCAAGGGAGAAAGGATATCTTTTTCAATAACTGGTGCCAGAGCAATGGGACATCTATAAGCAAAAAAATAAAAACTAACAAACAATAGATAATATGCACACTCTAGTGTTCATGTATGCGCACACACATACACCTACACACACACTATCACCCCCACCAAGAGTAAAAACCCAAATCAAAACAGAAAAAAAAATAATAAAAAGCCACCCCTATCTAAACTTCACACCTTATACAAAATTTAACTTGAAATTTATGATGAACTTGACATTGACAGAAGGAAAAAATTTACTAATTGGACTTCATCAAAAATTTTAAATGTTGTCCTGCAAAAGACCCTGTTAAGAGGATAAAAAGGCAAGCTACAGGACGAGAACAAGTGTTTGCAAACAATATATCCAACATCAGACTAATATTTTGAAAAGAATTATCAAAACTCAATAATAAAAATCCAAAAAATCCAATTATAAATGGACAAAGGACATGAACAGACATTTCACCAAAGAGGATATACAAATGACAACTAAGTACATGAAAATATATTCAACATCATTAACCATTAGAGAAATGCAAATTAAAACCATAATTAGTTATCATTACAGACTCTTCAGAAAGGGTAAAATAAAAATGCAGTGACACCAAAGGCTGGCAAGGATGCACTAGAATAAGATGACTCATACATTACTAGTGGGAATGTAAAATGGTACATCCACTATGGAAAAGTTTGGTAGTTTCTTATAAAATTAAACATGCAACTACCATAAGACCCAGCTTTGCACATTTGGGAAATTAACCCAGATAAATGAAAATTTATGTTCATACTAAAATGCTTATGAGAATGTTAATAGTAGCTTTATTCATGATAATACAAAACTGGGAACAACCCAACTATCTTTCAATGTGTGAATAATTAAACCATCTGTAGTACATCCATACCATGATATAAATCCCTTGAACAACTTGGGAGTTAGGGGCGCTGACTTTCCATGCAGTAGAAAATGCAGGTATATCTTATGGTTAGCCCTCCCTATACAAGGGTCCTTTGTATCTTGGTTTTTCCCTATACATGGTTCAGCATCTGTAGTTTCAGCCAATGACAGATTGTGTAGTATTGTGTTTAGTGGAGAAAAAAAAAAAAGTGTTGTTCAAGGTTCCACTGTACTACTCAACAATAAAAATGAGTGAATTATTGATACAAACAGCAACTTAGATGAATCTCCAGGGAATTATGCTAAGTGAAAAAAGCCAATCACGAAGGTCACATATTTTAAAATTGTGTTTATGTAACATTATTGAAATAACAGAGTCATAGAAATGGATATCAGATTAGTGGTTGCCAGCAGTTGGGAATGAAAATTAGGGGCAATATTAATGCATGTGGCTAAAAAGGGTGGAGGATCCTTGTGGTGATGGAAGTTTTCTGTATTAATATCAATATCCTGATTTTGATATTGAACAATGGTTTAGCAAGTGCTGCCATTGTGGGAACTTGGGGAAAGGGCATAGGGATGGATCTCTGTGCTATTTCTTACAACTGCACCTGAATTTAAAATTATCTCAAAATAAAATGTTTAATTTAAAAAAGTTCTCCACCTACTAGTAATATCCCAAAATATGTTCTTCACAAAGTGGAAGAATCCATAGCTTTCATTCACTGAAATAGCTGCCTTTTGGTGTTCAAGGTTTGGCTGGAAGGGTCTTTTATCATTTGTGATAATGTTCCCTTCTGTATACTGCTTTGCTTAACAAGCATGTAGTTAATTAAGTTTGTAAGCACAAATATATCTCAATTTCCTGAGTTCTTTATATTTCTTCCAGGTACATTCTCAGAATTTTATGTTGTTTTAGTATTATTCTTATGCATATATTTCTCTTCAGTTGTTACATGATGCACTTCTTTCTTATTATTATTTAGCTCAAACTTTGTGCTTAACAAATAGTAATTTGAGTAACATGAACCATGATAAAGAAACCATCAGGAACTTATGAGCTAGCAAATATTTTGCATAAAAGAAAGAGAATAGGCCAGATCACTCATGTATTATCTGTTTTGTGCTGCTGCAAGCAAACCTAGTTTTTACAGCTTCCGCCTGCTACAATATTGTTATGCTATAGCTATAATATTTCTGTGGATTTTTAAAATCCTTTTGCATAATTATCAACAAGTAGTCTGTATCCTATCTCTTTGCTCTTTCTTGCATGCAGAACATGTTTCCTGCAATCTGTTCTCTTTTCGCTGAGTGTCTTTCTTAAAGAAATCATTTTACACTGACATGGAGTAGACAGTAAAAGAGTCCTGCTGGGTGCCCTCGCCATAACCTGATTTCCTTCCTATTTGTTCCATTGGAAATGGTTACCTGCAGTGTTTAAACACACTTTTAGACTGCAGATTCAGAGCTAAACAACTTAAAAAGCATATAGAAATGGGATTTGCAGGATCATTTGGAACATTAGAGCTTTTGCTCAAAGCATTTTTGAACAGAAGTAGTTATTTTTATGTAGTGACAGTAAAGTTTGGGATGCAGAAATTCAATTCTGTTGTCCTTGTCATGATTTACCATGCATGACTCCTAGATGCTATGCTCCAACATGTTGGCATATGTAATTATTTTAAAATGTTCTTATTCACATAAAATCCTTCTCACAGTCCCTTAAGAACTTAATGGATTTTATTTCCAAAGGCATTTCTAGCTAATTCTACAGATACATACTTCAGTAAGTTCTGAAGAGCCCATGAGATTGTTAAGCTTGGAATCATTTGGAGACATGGTTGTGATTCAAGCCCATAGTTCTCATTATCAGATAGTTCTTTGGTGACCTCTGTGAAAAGAGATCCCAGGGTCTTAGTCATGTTCCTGAAGTAGAGGTAATTGCTACAGAAAAAAAAAAAAGGGTAATTGGTCCCACATAGTGCCAAACTCAAATGAAAGTCCAGGTACTGAATGAATCACAAACACAATACAAACCGGCAGCGTGGTTAGCTCACATGGCTGCTCCCCATTAAAGATCTAGTTAAAAAGTAAGATTCATTTCATTATATTTTCATGTTATTTATGGTTTCCTTTGCTGTGCAAAAGCTTATAAGTTTGATTAGGCTCCATTAGTTTATTTTACTTTTGCTTTTATTTATATGGCCTTGGGAGACTGACCTAACAAAATATATCTATGATTTATGTCAGAGAATATTTTGCCTATCTTATCCTCTAGGTGTTTGATATGGTGTCATGTTTTGTATTTAAGTCTCTAAGGCATTTTGAGCTTATTTTTCTGTAGGGTGTGAGGGGGTGTTCTAACTTCATTGATTTACATGTGGCTGTCCAACTTTCCTAACACCACTTGCTGAAGAGACAGTCTTTTCTCCACTGTACATTCTTGACCCCTTTGTCAAAGATTAATAGACCATAGGTGTGTGGATTTAGTTCTGAGCTTTCTATTCTGTTCCATTGAACAATGGACTGGGAGAAAATATTTGCAAATGATGCGACCAACAAGGGCTTAATTTCCAAAATATACAAACAGCTCATACAACTAAAGAGCAACAACAACAACAAAAAAAACCAATCCAGTCAAAAAAATGCGCAGAAGACCTAAATAGACATTTCTCCAAAGAAGACATACAGATGGCCAACAGGCACATGAAATGATGCTCAACATTGTTAATTATTAGAGAAATGAGAATCAAAACTACAATGAGGTATCACCTCACACTGGTCAGAATGGTCCTCATCAAGAAGTCTACAAATAAAAATGCTGGAGAGGGTATGGAGAAAAGGGAACCCCCCTACACTGTCGGTGAGAATGTAAATTGGTACAACCACTATGGAAAGCAGTATGGAGGTTTCTGAAAAATCTAAAAATATTGTTACCATATGATCCAGCAATCCCATTCCTGGACATATATATGGAAAAAATAAAAGCTCTAATTTAGAAAGATACATGTGCCTCAATGTTCATGGCAGCACTATTTACAATAGCCAAGTCATGGATGCAACCTAAGTGTCAATCAACAGATGAATGGATAAAGAAGATCTAGTGTGTATATATATATATATATATATATATATATATATATATATATATATATATATAATGGAATATTATTCAGCCATAAAGAAGAGTGAAATAATGCCATTTGCAGCAACACGGATGGACTTAGAGATTATAATACTAAGTCAGAGAAAGACAAATTTTATATCACTTATTTGTGAAGTCTAAAAATAGTACAAATGGAAGTATTTACAAACTGAAACAGATTCACAGACTTAGAAAACAAGCTTCCCAAAGGGGAAGTGGGGGATAGGGACAAATTGGGAATATGTGATTAATAGATGCACACTATCATATATAAAATACATGAACAACAAGGAATTACTCTATAGCACAGGAAACTATATTCAACATCTTTTAATAAACAATAATGGAAAAGAAAAAAATGATTTATTTCAGAAGAGGTTGTCGATGTAGCAATTCTCAGCATTACCAAGTCCATTCATTTTTTTAAAAGTCTTTGAGCAAGAAATGTGTCATAGATTTCTAGGCCATGTAGCCAATACAAAGATCCTGGAGTTCCAGGTACTAAAATACTAAATTTTCAGTTGATTAGAAAAGATTATGTGATGTGCCCATACCATAAACTAAGATATCAAAATGGTCTGCAGTGTTTTTTTTTTTTTTTTCTGGGATTGTAATTATGGACTGAACATTTGTGCTTTGGGAAGTTTCAAGAATTTTTATCACAAAGTCTAGTAGAGATAGATTTCCATTAGCCTATTTATTTTCCGAATACCACTTCATCATAATACTTTGATTTTATAGTAAGCTTGGTTTATCAGTAGGGCAAGACCCTTACCGCATAAGTTTTCGTAATAAGGCTTTGGTCATTTTGGGCCCAAAGCACTTCCATATACATTAGAATTATGTTGTCAGTTGCACAAACTGTACTCTTGGGATTTTATTGTAATTGAATTCAATCTACAGATGAATTTAGGTAGAATTGATATAATTTTTTAATATTATCTTCCTATTAATGAACAGAGTATATCCATACATTTATTTTAGATCTTTTTAAAGTTTAACACTTTTCTACAAAAAAGGTCTTACATTTATTACATTTCTTCCTAAATGCCTATGTATTTTTGTTATTACTGAATGTCACAACTTTAAAATGAAATGTTCCAACAGTTACTGGTGTAAATAAATAAAATGGACAGTGATATATTGACATTATATGCTACAAACATGCTGTATTTTTAATAAATTATAATAATTACTATATAGACTGAACTGGACTTATATGTATGCATAATCATATTGTCTTTGAATATTGCATTATTAACTTCATACTTGTGTTTTCTTCAGAGAATGTGTTCTTTATATTACAAATTTGTTCAGTTTTTTGACACTTACATTATAGGCTTATAATGTAAGTATTATATTACAAGATATAATCAAATTCATAATTTTGGGATGCGCATTTTTAAAAGTATGCATTTTCATTTGGTGAAATTTCTTGTAATTTGTTGTATAAAGTGTCTATTTCTATTCATTTAGTTTAGTATAAATGATATTCTCTATATTTTTCTTAACAAATTTTAAAGACAATATATATCCTTACCATCTTCAGAAACAATTCAAGTGATTTAAGATACGTTATTTCCAATCATCTCTACAAACTTGTATAATATATTTGTCTTCTGTTTTATTTCTAGCTTATCTTTTAACTCCAGAAATTAGAAACGGTATATTGTCCTATTCTTGAAATATTGAACTAATCTTACATTTCTGGGATAAATCTATTTAGTCATACTATATCATACTTTAAAAATATTGCTAGATTCAATTTGTTAATTAATCGTTAAATGATTTGCATCTATGTTAATGGGAGATACTGATCTTCAGGATAAAAAATAAGATTATAAAATAAAATATGCTGGAAAGTGTTCTCATTTCCTATATTTTTTTGAGAAGTTTTGTGGAAGATTGGTGTTATTTGTTCTTAAATTTTTGATATGAGGTCTTGGAAGTCTCTTTGTGAGGAGATGTATGATGACTAATTCAATCTTTTAGTAGATGTAGGACTATTAAGATTTACAATTTTATCTTGTGTCACTTTTAATGTATTGTTTTCAAGGACTGTATCAATTTCATCTTGATTGTCTAATTTGTTAGCATAAAGTTGTTTATAATATTATTTTTTTTCTTCTAATGGATGTAGAATCTGCAGTGATAAGGCCTATTTCTCCCTAACGAGGATTTGTATTCTCTTTCCTTATTACTTACTAGTCTAGCTTAGGGTTCCTGAATTTGTCAATCATTTTAAAGAACTATATTCTATTTTTTGTTATGTAATTGATTTCTACCAATGTCTTCAATACTTTATTTTTCTTATTTTGGATTTAGTTTTTCTGCCTTTGTAAGGTAGAACATTACCTCATTGAATTAGACCAATTATTTCTTTGTGTATTTAAGCTTTTAAGCTATAAAATTTCCCTTAAGCATTGCTTTATCTGCAACCCATAAATTTGGCATGTATTAATTTCATAATTTTTAAGTCTGAAACATTTCTGATTCTACTTGTGATTTCTTCTCTAATGCATGGTGTACAGAATTTACTGAATTTTTTCTAAATATCTTACTTTTCTTGTTTTCTTTAAAAAATTATTGCAGTATAGTTGATTTACAAAATTCTGTTAGTTTCAGGTGTACAGCAAAGTGAATCAGTTATACATAAACAGATATCCACTGTTTTTTAGATTATTTTCCCATATAGACCATTAGAGAGTACTGAGTAGAGTTTCCTGTGCTATACAGTAGGCCCTTATTAGTTATCTATTTTATATATAGTAGTGTGTATATGTCAATCGTAATCTCCCAAGTTATCCCTCGCCTCCCATTCACCCTTGGTAACAATAAGTCTGTTTTCTACATTTGTGACACTGTTTCTGTTTTGTAAATAAGTGCATTTGTAACATTTTTTAGATTCCACATATAAGCAATATCATATGATATTTGTCTTTCTCCTTCTGACTTACTTCACTCCGTATGACAATCTCTAGGTCCATCCATGTTGCTGAGGATGGCATTATTTCATTATTTTTATGACTGAGTAACATTCCACTGTATATATTTACCACATCTTCTTTATCCATTCATCTCTTGATGGATATTTAGGTTGCTTCCATGTCCTGGCTATTGTGAATAGTGCTGCAATGAGCATTGGGGTGCATGTATCTTTTTGAATTATGGTTTTCTCCAGATATATGGCCAGGAGTGGATTGATGGGTCATATGGTAGCTCTATTTTTATCTTTTTAAGGACCCTCCATACTGTTCTCCATAGAGGCTGTACCAATTTACATTCCAACCAATAGTGTAGGAGGGTTCCCGTTTCTCCACACCATCTCCAACATTTATTGTTTGTAGATTTTTTGATGATGGGCATTCTGACTGGTGTGAGGTGATACCTCATGGTAGTTTTGACTTGCATTTCTCTAATAACTGGTGATGTTGAGCATCTTTTCATGGACTTTTGGACCATCTATTTGTCTTCTTTGGAGAAATGTCTATTTAGAACTTCTGCACCTGTTTTGGTTGGAGGAATCAAGCTCTCTGACTTCAGACTATACTACAAAACTATGGTAACCAAGACAGCATGGTACTGGCACAAAAACAGAAATACAGACCAACAGAACAGGATAGGAAGTCCAGAGATAAACCTACACACCTATGGGCAACTAACCTATGACAAAGGAGGCAAGAATATACTATGCAGAAAAGACAGTCTCTTCAATAAGTGGTGCTGGGAAAACTGGACAGCTACATGTAAAAGAATGAAATTAGAACACTCTCTAACACCATACACAAAAATAAAATGGATTAAAGACCTAAATATAAGGCCAGGTACTAAAAAACTCTTAAGAGGAATACTTACGCAGAACACTCTCTGATATAAATTGCAGCAAGATCTTTTTTGATCTACCTCCTAGAGTAATGAAAATAAAAACAAAAATAAACAAATGGGATCTAATTAAAGTTAAAAGCTCCTGCCCAGCAAAGGAAACCATAAGCAAAACGAAAAGACAACCCTCACAATGGGAGAAAATATTTGCAAGAGAAGCAACCAACAAGGGATTAATCTCCAAAATATACAACAGCTCATGCTGCTGAATATTTTCCTTGATTTTTATTTTAATTCTGTTGTGATCAGAGAATATATTCTGTATGATTTTACCTTTTTTTAAATGAGTTGAGAGTTATTTTTCTGGCCTAACATGGTCTACCTTGGGAAAGGGCTATGTTCTCTTGAAAAGAATGTGTATTGTGAAGAACTTAAGTGTAGTGATCTGTAAATATTACTTAGGTCAAGGTGGTTAATAGTGTTATTTAGATGCTTTATATCTTCATTTTTTTGTCTAATTTTTCTATAAAATAATGATGGAGATCAGACAAAAGAAGATAAAGATAGAGGTGAAGCTGTCGAATTATAATTGTGTTTTTGGCTTCAATTCTGTCAAATTTTTCTACATTTATTATGAGGCTCTGTTATGAGGTGCCTACATACTTCTGATTGTCAACCTTCATGCTGAATTGACTCTTTAGTCATTACAAAATTGTCCCTCTTATTTCTTTACACTGAAGTCTATTTTGCCTGGTATTAATATAGCATTGATAGGCTTAATGACAGCATGATATCTATTTTTTCACCATCCATTTATGTTTAAACTGTATCTTTATATTTCACATATGTCCATTTTAGATAGTTATAGTGTCTTCTACTTAGTGACTCAAGTTTATGCAGGTTTTGGAGTCTCAATATAGTATATATTTTCTGTTGATTCTCACATAGGATGTCTCATTTACTTATGTGGGTTTTTTGGTTTTGTTTTATTTTATATTTTGTTTTTGTTTATACTATGAACTTATGTTTGGTGAAATGTTATCTGTGAGACATTTTGACATGAGAGTTTAAAATGCTTTCCATTATAGAAGATATTGGTTATTCATGCTAGGTTTGGGGGGGGCACTACCAATACAGGAAAGTGTAAACTAGGGGTTCCACTTTGATTTTTTTATTGTGATAAAATATGCATAACATAAAATTTATCATTTTTAAATGTACAATTTTGTAACATTATGTCTATTCACATTGTTGTGCAACCATCATCACTATCTATTACCAGAACTTTTTCATCATCCCAAACTGAAACACTTTACTCATTAAAAAATAAACCTCCATTCCCTCCTCCTCCTAGACCCTGGTAACCACTATTCTACTTTATGTCTATATGAATTTGACTATATTAAGTACCTCATACACGTGGAATCATTTAATATTTGTCTTTTTATGTCTGACTTATTTCGTTTAGCATATCTTCAGTATGAACGTCCATATTCTACCATGTATCAGAATTTCATTCCTTTTAAGGTTGAGTAATATTCCATTATATGTATGTATAACATTCCACTGAGTGTATGTATGAATGTTTTTAAAACATTACATTTATCTATTCATCTGTTGATGGATATTTGGGTTGTTCCCATCTTTTGGCTACTGTAATAATGCTGCTATGAAAATTAGTGTGAAGATATCTATTTGAGTCCTTGCTTATAATCCTTTTATGTGTATACCTAGAAGGGGAATTGCTGAATCATCCAATAACTCTATATTTAATTTTTTGAGGAAATGCTGTACAGCTTTCCACAGAGGCTTCACCATTTTACATTTCCAATAACAATGCACAAGACTCCAATTGCTCCACATTCTCAACACTTGTTTTCTGTTCTGGGTTTTTTAAAATAGCAATTCTGAGTGGGTTAAACTTGCATTTCCCTAATGACTAGTGATGCTGAAGATTATTTCATGTACTTATTGGTCATTGGTGTATTTTCCTTGGATAAATGTATAACAATTTTTAAATTGGGTTTCTTTTGTTGTTGTTCTTGTTGAGTTGTATGAGCTTTTCATATATTCTGACTATTAATCCCTTATCAGGCATACAATTAGCAAACATTTTCTCCTATACTGTGGCTGCCTTTTCACTTTCTTGACAGTGTCCTTTGATGCACATTTTGTTGTTGTTGTTGTTGTTTTTGTTTTTTTTTAATTTTGATGAAGTCCTTTTTATCTATTTTCTTATGTTGCCTGTGCTTTTGTTGTCATAGCCAAATCCAATGCCATGACAATTTTCCCCTATATTTTCATTTAAGTTTTATGTTTTTAGTACCTATATTTACGTCTTTGGTCTACTTTGCATACACTTTTATATATGGTGCAAAATAAGTGTCCAACTTTGTTCTTTTGCACATAGATATCTGTCCTTTTGCCATTAATTTGTCTTGGCAACCTTGTTGAACATCACTTGGCAGTATATGTGAAATTTATTTCTGGGCTCTCTATTCTATTCCATTGTTCTATGTATCTGTCTATATGTCAACAACACAATGTTTTTATTACAGTAGCTTCATAGTAAGTTTTGAAATCAGGAATTATGAATCCTCCAACTTTGTTCATTTTTTTCAAAATATTTTTGGCTACACAAGGTCCTTTGAGATTCCATATAAATTTCTCTATTTTTGAAAAAAAATCATTGGAATTTTGATGGCAATTACATTGAATATGTAGATTGGTTTCGGTAATACTGTCATTCTTAATATATTAAGTCTTATAATCCATAAACAGGAGATGTATTACCAATTGTTTATGTCTTCTTTAATTTCTTTCAGAACTGATTGTAGTTTTAAGTATTCATGTCTTTCACCTTCTTGGTTAAGGTTATTCCTACTTATTTTCCTTTTTCTTGATGCTATTGTAAATGGAATTAATTTCTTAAATTCCTTTTCAGATTTTTCACTTTTAGTGTATAGAAACTAAACTGATTTTTTGTATATTTGTTTTGGATTTGCAAGATGATGTAATTGTTTATTACTTCTAATAGATGTTTTGTGGCATCTTTTGGGAATTTCTACATATAAGATAATTTCATCTGTGAAGAGATCATTTCACTTCTTTCTTTCCAATTTGGATGTTTATTTCCTTTTCCTGCCTTTCTGCTCTGTCTAGAACTACCAGTTCTATATTGAATAAAAGTGGCAGAATTGGGCATCCTTGTCTTGTCCCTGATTTTAGGGAAAAACCTTTCAGTCTTTCACCATTAAGTTTGACCTTAGGTGTGGGTTTTTCATACATGGCTTGTATTATGTTGAAGAAATTTCCTTTCTTTCTTAGTTTGGTGAATGTTTTCATCATGAAAGGTGTTGAAATTGTCAAATGCCTTTTCTTCATCAATTGAGAAAATCCTGTGGGGTGTTTTACCTTTACTCCATTAATATGGTTTATTATATTGATTGATTTTCATATATTGTATTACCCTTGTATTCCAGGAATAAAACACATGCTCATGGCATATAATCCTTTTAATATTCTGGAAAATTAGATTTCCTGGTATTTTGTTGAGGACTTTTGTTTGTTTTTTTGTTTATTTGTTTTTCGTTTTTTTTGCGGTACGTGGGCCTCTCACTGTTGTGGTCTCTCCCATTGCAGAGCACAGGCTCTGGACACACAGGCTCAGTGGCCATGGCTAATGGGCCCAACCATTCTGCAGCATGTGGGATCTTCCCAGACCAGGGCAGGAACCCGTGTCCCCTGCATCAGCAGGCAGACTCTCAACCACTGTGCCAGCAGGAAAGCCTGAGGATTTTTTTAATTTTTTTAATTTATTTTTAATTTTGGCTGCACAGAGTGGCATGTAAAATCTTAATTCCCCATCCAGGGATCAAACCCACGCCCCCTGAAGTGGAAGCACAGAGTTTTAACCACTGGACCTCCAGGAAAGTCCAAGTTGAGGATTTTTTAAATCATTACTTAACAGTTTTATATTATGTGTCTCAGCATGGGTCTCTGGTTTATCCTGCTTGTAGTTTGCTGAGCTTCTTTTATTTATGTATTCAGATTTTAAAAATCAATTTTGGGATGTTTTCAGCCATTATTTCTTCAAGTAATACTCTGCCCCTTTCTCTCTCTTTTCTCTTTCTGGGACATCCATGATGTGTATATTTGTCTACCTGATGGCGTTCTGTAAGTTCCTTAAACTCTGCTCACTTTTCTTCATTCATTTTTTCTTTTTGTTTCTCAGACTCAATAATTTCAAATGATCTATCTTCAAGATTGCTGATTCTTTATTCTGCCTCTTCAAGTCTGCTTTTGAAGCTCTCTAGTGAATTTTTCAATTCAATTATGATATTTTTTAGTTCTATAATTTCTGTTCAGTTCCTTTTTATAATTTTTATATTTTTTTAATATTTTCATTTTATTCATATATCATTTTCCTGAGTTCCTTTCATTATTTGTGTATTTCTTTAGCTCTTTGAGCATATTTAAGACAGTTTTTTTAGAGACTTTACCTATTGAATCTGATTCCTGTATTTCTTCAAGGAAGGTGTCTGATAATTTATTTTCTTCCTTCAAATGGGCAACATTTTCCTATTTCTTTGTATGCCTTTTGATTTTTATTGTCATTGAAAGTTGGGCATTAAAAAAACAGAAACAAAAAATAGCTGCTTCTCTCACTCTTGGTGGACTAACTCTGTGCTGAGATACTTCTTCTCTAAGTGTGGTGTGGTGTGATCCTTGCAAACAGCCAGAAGTTAAACTCTTCTGAAAACTTTTCTGAGCATACATTTTGCCTAGGCCTGTGTGATTCTTTGATTCCCCTGTATTACATGGTTTCTTTTGAATGTTTAATTTCCCAAATAGTCTCCCTCTAACTTTTTCTGAGTTTCTTAGTTGGTCTCTGGTGTGTTTCCACCTACAATCTCTTCCCCCCAGGTGTCTGTGGGTCTTATTTTCCCTGTAGCTTTCCTGAGAAGTGCCTGCTGCTTCTTCCCACCTGATATCTGAGTTAGGGGAAATGGGGATAATTATTTCAGGTATCTCTCACAGTGGTTAGAATGTTGAAAACATGGTCTGTTCTACTCTCTCCTGTTTGAGGGAGTAAATTGGGAACTGAGTTGTTGTCTCCACCTGAACAATACTTTGCCATGCTAGGGAGAGTGTGGGACATGGGTGAGTAAAAATGCCATAAAATTTCCTGACATTGTTAATGTGGATTTTTCTTAATTGGGTGTTTTTGGTTCCCAAAGACCTTTGACTGTTCATCAGAGTTCCTATGAGTTTATTTTACCCAGATTTGTTATTTTTGATATTTTGATGGAGAAACAAGATCCTGGGGCTTCCTAGTCCATCATTTTATGATATCATTCTTGTTTCTCATCTTTGACTTTTGGAGGCCACACAGTTTGATTCAAGCCTCAAATTCACATGAGTGCTATCTTGTGTTTAAGGATCCTCAGAGCATGTTTTTTCTTTCCTCAAAAAGCCAAGTTCAAGTTAATCAGGTGTTTTAAACTGCTTCTTTTACTGAGAAATTAAGTTTTTTCTTATTTAATCAAACTGAGGGTATGGCTCTTAAGATATACCTTCTTTATATGTGGCCCTCAATTCAACTCTCTACCTTGCTTTGTTCCTAGGTTCTGTCTCTTCTCCTCTGCTTCTGACCCATGAAAACAAGAAATTGACAGATGACACAAGAGCAGTGCTTGGCTTCAATATAATTTTGGTGATTCATGTTTTCTCAGTAATTTTATCCTCTAACCATGTCCTTTACTTTCCTAACATTTGTACAATACATTTAACTGTTTAAATATATTTTTTTACCCAGGTTTTTGGATATTTTGTAAAAGGAGATGTTTTCTAACACATGTAGTCCACCATATTGTCACACTCGCAAATCCTTCATGACTCACTTTTAACAGTTGTTCTTTACAGGCCATAAAAATGATGGTGATGATCTTATCTCCTGTAGTTCTTCTCTAAACAATGTATGAATTTACATAGCTTCAAGGGATCAGTCTTTGATGATGAACATTTCCACACTTTGGTTAATAAGATATACATTCTAAAAATCCTAGTTTGTGAATATTTTATAAATATTGGCAGCATGCAGAAAATGTTTAAACAGAAAATGTTTAACTTATTGATTAAAAACTCAGTGCATGTTACTTCACTGGTCTGATTATCAAAGATCTGCTGTTGAACTTGTAGCCATCCTTCAATTGGACTTTCCAAATGTCTCTTCCTTTGGAAACTTTATTTCTGGGGAGAAAAGGGGGAATTCTGCAGATGTAGAGTGGGATATCAATACAGAGACATTTTGTATACAATTGCAGATAGAAAGGAACAGATAGGAGGAGGAAAAACTACAAGAAAAAGATGCTAAGTGTTGGGCAGATAAGGTGACAAAAGTCCTGAAGATGAATAGGAAATAATGAGTAAAATGAAGGAAATGAAGGGTCAAACAGAAAAGGCAAAAGGAAATAAAACTGGGTAAAACTGATGAAGGGCTGAAGGGCTGTCTTAAAAATCCTCTCTCTCTTTACAGGCCCCCAGTGGAAGTTAAGAAATCAATTCTCAGGGTTGATAATATATCCTGTTACTATAATTCACAGTCTATTTCACTAATTTTATATTTTTCAAATTTATTTACCTCTCTATACTTTTCTATCTTATCTATCTATCATCTATCTATCTTCTATCTATCTATCATCTATCTATCTATCTATCTATCTAACATCTATCTATTTTGCCAACAGGTGGGTCTGTTTCTCCCACAGAGTAAAATTCAGGACTTTATAATATAAATTTTCTGATTAGAAGCTATTTTGTTTCTGATTTACATTTATCTTCCCAGTAGTTAAGGTTCCTAGAATTCTGACCTAGGATAAATATAGACCTTCTAATTTGGAAAATGGAAAACAGACACCACATTTGTTACTAGGTGATTCCATTATCACTATGACAAGATTACAGCTCTTTAAATTCCATCTCTTTGCCCTGATAGTTATTGTTCTTTATTCAGAAGCTTTCTATTCTGAGTTAAAACTCTCATTTAGGTGCATTAGCCAAACTCTCAACTCAAGAAACTAAACCTTTCTCCTTGGATTGTAAGCTATTCATGACTATGTTTATTCCATGTTCAAGCCAATGGCGACACAGTCTACTCAAACTAGACTTCCTAGTTGAGAATGAGAATATCTCTTTTTTCTTATCTGTAGGCCAAAAACTCTATTGCGTTAGTATCAACAGTGTGCCAAGTCTATCTCCTTAATCCTCCCCTGAAAGGACCAAGTTTTCCCTGGGCCTGGGACATTTTTTATTATATCACTTTTGCATAAGAGAAAATGAAGACAGTAGTCGTTGGTTGTGGAATTTGTGAGACATCTTAAAAATGAAAACTAAATTTATGAATTTCTTAAGCCCATATATAACAGTTTCCTTATGGGTATATAGGGTCTATTATAAGTACTGTATCTACCAATTTTTGTCTCTGGCTTAACCTGAATCATGAATTGTAAAAGCAGTAGAATAATGAAAATAAAACTATATTACCACAAAAGATATTGTATTTGACACTTTTTCTTATTCCATTAACAGCTTGTCAGTTTTTAATGTTAATTAGACTTATTAATCTCTATTTTATATTTTAATAGTTTTTTTCATGTAGCACAATTTGGAGCATATTGAACCTTCCATGTGTACCAGGTCTTTCTTTTCTATAGTTACTAAAGCACTGACCATGGTTAAGTTTTATAAGAAGTTGCAAATTAATGAGCAGCTTTTAAAGATAAGCATATTTATGGAATGATACATAATTTTTGAAAAATCTCAGCTTCATTTTCAAAAGCTTTTTAAATGAATGATTCACACACAAAAGCCAGTAGTTTCATTAAAGAGTGAAGTTAGAAAGGATAACAAAGTGTAAATTGATTCTGTAACAATGTCGGTTCTAGAATTTGAGTTCAAGTTAGTAGTCCAAAATTTTAAACTCCTTAATCACACTTTACTGTTTCAATTTTACATCTTCTTGTCATTTTCTCTTTACTCTGTTATTCTGCTTCTCACTTTAAAAACATATTACTGACAGTTTGCCACTTTTACCAAATATATGATATGAGGTATGAAAATTCAAATTATACAGTTTAGTTATTTAATTTTTTTAGCCTTGAGTAATACTTGGAAAAAGTTATGGGTGATAATGACATTATTTATTTTACTTTTCTGATATTGACTTTAAATTAATTAGGCATCTGTAACTTGCAAATAATTAATTAAACTCTTTCAACAATGGGTATTAGGCACAGTTCCAATATATAGTATGCAATAAAAATTGATGAAGAGAATAATCTGTGATTCCATGTGCTAGTTGATAAAATCATATTGGCCAAATCAAATCAAGCTATTGAGCAATTTGTTGTGGTGTAAAAGAGAAATTCTTCTAGCCATATGATCATTAGATGCTTAAGTCATCTTTGGGTATATCTTTTAAACATTTCAGCTTGAAAAAATATTTTTCTTTCTTCCAGCTTTATTGATATATAATTGGCATACAGCACTGTATAAGTTTACGGTGTACAGCATAATAATATGACTTGCATACATTATGAACTGAAGACCACAATAAGTTTAGTGAACATCCATCATGTCATATAGATACAGATTTAAAGAAATAGAAAAAAAAATGTTTTTCCTTGTTATGAGAACCCTTAGCATTTGCTCTCTTAACAACTTTTATATATAACATACAGCAGTGTTAATTATATTTATCATATTGTACATTACATACCTAGTACTTATTTATCTTATAACTGGAAGTTTCTACCTTTCAGCTGCTTTCATCCAATTTCCCCTCCCCCTTCTCCTACCTCTGGTAACCATAAATCTTATCTATTTTTTTATGAGTTTGTTTGTTCCACGTACACAACATAGTGATTCAGTATTTCTATACATTGCAAAATGACCACCATAATAAGTTTAGTTACCAATCTGTCACCATATGAAGATACTATACAATAATTGACTACATTCTCCACAATCTACAGTAGACATCTATTTTTTGCTCAATACCCTTTTGTTAAAACAAGTACCTAGCAGTTTCTTTGAGGACTATCCTCTTCTTTACTCTCAACCCATATGGTCTGTATAAGATTGAGACCATCCCAGACCTCCAAGGTTACACCCTGATTAGCCTAAACCATTTCTCTGTTCTCAGTCATCACTTTAAGGATGGATATCTGTTCTACTGTAGCCAGTCATATGAAATTAAAGTTTTGCTGATATTTTTAGAAAAGAGGCTGTTATTCCTTTTGCTTGGATAGAAAACTGAGATGATCTATGCACTGCAGTGTCATTACCTTCTGGCTTCATAGAGTGTGAGTATGAAGCCAACCCAGCTGAAGAGTCATAACATAGAGGTGAACTGAGACTGAGTCCTGATAACATCATTTAAGCCTAAATATAGCTGTTCCTCAAGGCAGTTTTACCCGTGGATTTTTCATTTGTTAAGCAACCTATATATTACTTTTTATCTCTCAGAAAGACTTTACTGACTCTAAAAGGTCAAATATAAATGAACAGGTAAAATGAGAGTAAATAGACAAAGATCCCCAAACTTGAAACATGTTACCATCTTTTTCAGGTCCTCTTAAAGTCTAAGACTTCAATAAATGTTACTTTGGAGTAAAGATGAGCACAGCAGTTAGATTTTACATCCTTAATACACCAATATGTGGATTCTTTGAAAGTAGTTTTCATTTGATAAACTCTTTGCATCTCTTTGTCTAAGCTAGTTATACAAGTGTTTATTACATTATATTTTAATAATTTAATATAATACTTCATTAATGTAAATTCTATATTTTGTCCCCAATATTTGTTTTAATAATAACAATATTAGTAATAATAACAGCTACTATGCATCATGTGTTTATGTGCCAAGCATCATGCTAAGTGAAAGGTACACAATTAATTATTTTAATCGAGAACACATATCTGTAAACTAAGCATTGTAATATCGATTTTATAGATGTAGAAATTGAGGGTCAGAAAGTTTAAATAATTTGCCTCAGATAACATAGCCAATAACTAACAGAGTAGGATTTAAACTTTTCTGTCTGACTCCACGTCTAGGGCTTTAACTATTATGCCACTGAACTGAAAATCTGTACAATTAAACACTGTTCAAAACTATCTTTAAACCAAATGGTGAAAAGAAAACAAGCAAATAAAACACTATGGATCCAAGAAGAGGAGAGGAAAGATAGATAATAATGATGAACCAGAATATCAAGTGAAGAGAGTGAATAATAAAATATTTTCAATAACAAAAAATCCATTAAAATAGGCACAGGAACTGAATAGACACCTTTCCAAAGAAGACATACAAATGGTCAACAGGTACATGAAAAAATGCTTAACACCCCCAATCATCAGGGAAATGTAGACCAAAACTACAATGAGATATCACCTCACACCTATTAGAATGGTTATTATCATCAACACAACAGATAATGAGTATTGGTGAGAATGTGAAGAATAGGGAGCCCCATATAATGTTGGTGGGAATGTAAACTGGTGCAGCCATTATGGAGAACAGTATGGAGTTTCCTTGAAAAATTAAAAATAAAACTACCATATGAGGGCTTCCCTGGTGGTGCAGTGGTTGAGAGTCTGCCTGCCGATGCAGGGTACATGGGTTTGTGCCCCAGCCTGGGAAGATCCCATATGCTGTGGAGCAGCTGGGCCCGTGAGCCATGGCCACTGAGCCTGTGCATCCGGAGCCTGTGCTCTGCAATGGGAGAGGCCACAACAGTGAGAGGCCTGCGTACCACACACACACACAAAAAAAAACCACACACACACACACACACACACACAAAAAAAAAAAAAAACCCTACCATATGATCCAGCAATTCTACTTCTAGGTATATATCCAAAGGAAATGAAAAATAGGATATTAAAGAGATGTCTGCACTCCCATGTTTACTGCACTATTATTCACAATAGGCAAGATATGGAAACAACCTAAATGCCCATCAACAAGTGAATGGATAAAGAAGATGTGATACACACAGACAATGAAATATTATTCAGCCATGTAAAATAAAGAAATCCTGCCATTTGAAACAACATGGATGGGCCTTGAGGACATTATGCTCAGTGAGATAGACAGAGAAAGACAAATATTTTATGATATCACTCATATATTAAATCTAAAAAGCCAATTTCAAAAAAGCAGTGTAAAATGGTGGTTACCAGGGACTGGAGGGTGGGGAAATTGGAGACATGTTGTTTAAGTGTACAAACTTACAATGAGTAGTAAATAAGTTCTAGCAATCTAATGCACAATACAGTGCATATTGACAATAATATTGTATTGTAATCATCAAAATTGCAGAGATGAGATCTTAAGTATTACAACCACAAAAAATTAAATGATAACTATGTGATGTGATAAAAGTGTTATTATTACAAAGGCAATCATATTACAATATAAAAATGTATCAAATCAACATGTTGTATACCTTAAATTCACATTTATATATCAAATATGTTTCAATTTAAAAAATCTTCAGTGTATAATAAGAGAAATAAAACATAATTCAAGTAAGACTTGGTTTTCTACATTTTAGATACAAAATACAACATAGAAAATACCTAAGGTTATATACAAGTGCATAAAATATCCCAAGTTCAGAATCAGATGTTAAAATAAAATTTAAAGTAAAATAGTCAAGATTCTTATAGAACATGACAGATTTTGCTCAAGAGTTACCTAGGGAGATAACACATTTTGATGACATATGTTAGGCTGTGCACAAAGAACCAACATTTACAATAAAATACAACTTTCTTAAAAATAAGCTATGCTAGATTCCCCCATGAGACTTTGAAAGATTCTGTTACTGAATTTGCATACCGCTTGACAATATTTTTAAATTAAAAAATCAAGACTTTTAAAATGTGATTTTCAATTGGGTCAGTACAAATTTGCATGACAACAAAGACAGAATTTACAGTTTCAATGATTTTTACATACTGATTAAAGTCATAGCAATGTCAATAGTAGAACATGTTGATGACAAAATAATTATACAATATGTTTTTCTTCTTGAAAATAAAGGTAGAATCATTTAGATACAGCTAGTTTACTGCTTCAAAATCTGGTTCTGTAACTTCTTGTGAGAAATTTTTTCTCTACGTTCATCGTCTCATAATCTGTGTTCTGTGATACTTCAAGGAGTAATCTAGTCTAAAAATAAAATTAAAGTGGACTGATAAATCTGAAAAAATGGAGATCATATATGAGATTTCAATAGACGAACCCTACTTAAAAGATTCCCAATAGTAATTCAGATTTGACCATTTTCATAGAATTTGGTGAACTTAGCCTGGGTTTGCCTGAGTTTGATCTATTGACCAAGAAGTAAACTGAATCAGAATGGACTATATGTACTTGAAGGTGCAAAGAGAGAATATGGCTCCAATTTGTTATTAAGTTAAATTTGAAATTAAAATTTGTCAAATAGTAGAAAATGGCCAATGTCTTAAGAGACCTGAGTTAGGTTATAATACGTGGCATCTTGAGTGGATTCAACAAAGACAATTGTAACCCATATTCATTTCCAAACCAAGGCTCATTCAGATCAATTTCACCATGATAATCATTCAGGGAAAGATTGAGATCTTTGAGTGACCACAATACACAGAAGATGAAATAGTTATTCATTAACTGGGAGGTCATAATGATATTTCAAAAGAATGTTGAACCATAACTTGAAAAGTTCATTCTTCAGGAGCCCTTGAGGAGTTGAAATCCCTAAATGACATTGATAGGGATAGACAGAGAAGCAGGCTACCTCTAGGTGAGTGTGGAATCATGGTAGCCAAAAGAAGAAAATGTTTCAGAAAGGTAAAGTAAGTTGAAGACTGATAAGTGGTCCTTGGTTTAAAGGATACAGATATTACTGAGGATCTGAGCAAGAACAGTGTTGTGAAGTGATGAGGGACTGTGGAAGCCAGATTAGAAAAGGATGATACAAAAGTGGAGAAATGGAAATAGCTTTGAACTCTGTCTCTACCACCGACATTTAGACATTTGATCACTCAGCTGCCATTTCCCTATCCCTTTCAAGAGGATAAGAATTCATATTCACTACACATATAGGAAACATTAAAGAGCACAATTAGCACATTGATTTCACATGCTAAGAAATCAACTTCGTGGTTTAAGAAACCTACCCTTCTCCCAAGATGTACATATATTACTTAACAAGTGTGATTTTTACAAAGTTTTCCCTGCACTGCCAAGGGAGGAATTAACATGCACTTCTATCTCACCAGTCTCCCAGTAAACTTTATCCTCAAATGTGTTGTGAGAATACTTGTCAAATGAATTAATGAACTCTTGATATGGTGTATATAGAAATCCCTGTATCTAAGGATCTCTCAGAGAGAAGAGAGTGGTAGTTTTCTGCTTTGTTTTGTATTGTTTCATTTATACAGTAATATATCTTTTAAAAGATATTTAATGTCAAGGTGAGATGCTTGAGATTGACATGAGTTGCTGATGCAATCAATATGGTACAATGTAAATAAATATTTCCTCTGAATTCAAAATTAGTGAAACAGTAGATTCCTGGACAAACTGTAATTTCCCCCTTTAAAACTGAGGAAAACTGCCATATGACATAGTGCTCTAATTTTGATCCAAGATAAATTACAAGGTAAATCAGTGTCTCAAACGAAATGAGGCTTTCAGCATGTCTCAAGATAGGTCCAAAGGCAGGTAATGTAAGGTTCAGGACACAAAATGTTTTGCAATATGATAGATAAGGACCCTAAAGGGGGAAAATGTGCAGGTCAAGCAAGTGATGAAGTTTCACATTTTACACTACCATAGATTTCAATATCATCAAAATCAAGAGGTGGTGGGTCTTCTGTGGACCTCTGCTAACACCTGCAACTGTGGATTATGATCACATATGGTAGGGCCAGGGCCAGAGCCAGGGCCAATCAGGTACAGTTCTTAGCAAACTGTTCTTGTGAAATAAATGCATAGCAGTAACATCTGGACACAGCCTGGAGAAAATCCATTTGTTATAAAGAACAGGTTATTTATAGGTGTGTTGTATTATTTGTTTATTTTTTGTCTGTGTTTACTTGCAGATATAACAAAATCCATTATAATAAAAGTGGTTATTTTACTTGGAAAACAAAACAAAAGCAAATTAAAAATAAGCAAATATCCAAATAAATTGCATGTCTGACAGGTAATAAAAGAAATAAAAGTAGTCCTTACTGACTTGTTTTTGACTCTATGGACTATGTTGTTATTGTAGAGCATAGGAACGTTGCTGTCAAAGAAGAGTTATAAAAGACTTGATTGACATTTTCAAAGTTACAAACGTGGGTAATACAATCTTGTCAGTCTCTCCTTTTAGTTCTGTGCAGTAATGTGAAAATCAAGGTGTCATTTGAAATTAACGGCTGTCAAATTTGGATATAATTTTAAAATTACTATGACTGTGGTCAATATGAAGCAGGCTGCAGGACTGAGGAAGGCCACAGAGGCCAATTCTGTAGTCATTTCAGAGAAGGGCCTCATAATTTTATGATCACTAATAAAGTTTGTGGATTTCATGCAAGCTAAGCTAATGAAGAAGGTAGTCAAAGCCATGCTGCAGTGTCTAAAATATCTGTCCCCATATGTTAAAGGAATAATTTCATTTTCACCTTGCAACATTAACTCAGACAAAAAGATTATTTTCTGCATCTGGGAGATTCCAACCTAGGCACTGTGGTGCATTGAGTCATCATATGACTTCATTTATGGCATTAATAGAGATACTTCACATATGTACAGTAATTAACAGTTTTTTTAAATATTTTATATTCAATTATCCATTTACTTCTCATAATATTCAAAAGAAATGATAATCCCATGGGATATTATTCTTACCTCTTGTTTATTTAAAAAAAAAAATTTTAAATCATTTTTGGAGTATAATTGCTTTACAAAGGTGTGTTAGTTACTGCTTTATAAAAAAGTGAATCAGTTATACATATACATATGTTCCCATATCTCCTAGCTCTTGCATCTCCCTCCCTCCAACCCTCCCTATCCCACCCATCCAGGTGATCACAAAGCACCGAGCTGATCTCCCTGTGCTATGTGGCTGCTTCCCACTAGCTATCTATTTTACGTTTGTTTGGTAGTGTATATATGTCCATGACACTCTATCACTTTGTCAAAGCTTACAGTTCCCCTTCCCCATATCGTCAAGTCCATTCTCTAGTAGGTCTGTGTCTTTATTCCTGTCTTACCCCTCGGTACTTCATAACATTATTTTTTTTTAGATTCCATATATATGTGTTAGCACACGGTATTTGTCTTTCTCTTTCTGACTTACTTCACTCTGTATGACACACTCTAGGTCCATCCACCTCACTACAAATAACTCAATTTTGTTTTGTTTTATGGATGAGTAATATTCCATTGTATATATATGCCACAACTTATTTATCCATTCATCTGATGATGGACACTTAGGTTGTTTCCATCTCCTGGCTATTGTAAATAGGCCTGCAATGAACATTTTGGTACATGACTCCTTTTGAATTATGGTTTTCTCAGGGTATATGCCCAGAAGTGGGATTGATGGGTCATATGGTAGTGCTACTTGTAGTTTTTAAGGAACCTACATATTGTTCTCCATAGTGGCTGTACCAATTCACATTCTAACCTGCAGTGCAAGATTGTTCCCTTTTCTCCACACCCTCTACAGCATTTATTGTTTCTAGAATTTTTGAGGATGGCCATTCTGACCGGTGTGAGATATCTCATTGATAGTTTTGGAAGTTTTAGCCACAGCAATCAGAGAAGAAAAGGAAATAAAAGGAATCCAAATACGAAAAGAAGTAAATCTGTCACTGTTTGCAGATGACATGATACTATACATAGAGAATCCTAAAGATGCTACCAGAAAACTACTAGAGCTAATCAATGAATTTGGTAAAGTAGCAGGATACAAAATTAATGCACTGTAATCTCTGGCACTCCTATACACTAATGATGAAAAATCTGAAAGTGAAGTCAAGAAAACACTCCCATTTACCATTGCAACAAAAAGAATAAAATATCTAGGAATAAACCTACCTAAGGAGACAAAAGGCCTGTATGCAGAAAATTATAAGACACTGATGAAAGAAATTAAAGATGATACAAATAGATGGAGAGATATAACATCCTCTTGGATTGGAAGCATCAACATTGTGAAAATGACTCTACTACCCAAAGCAATCTACAGATTCAATGCAATCCCTATCAAACTACCACTGGCATTTTCAGAGAACTATAACAAAATAATTCACAATTTGTATGGAAACACAAAAGACCCCGAATAGCCAAAGAAATCTTGAGAAAGAAAAACGGAGCTGGAGGAATCAGTCTCCCTGACTTCAGACTATACTACAAAGCTGCAGTAATCAAGACAGTATGGTACTGGCACCAAAACAGAAATATAGATCAATGGAACAGGATAGAAAGCCCAGAGATAAACCCACACACATATGGTCACCTTATCTTTGATAAAGGAGGTAGGAATGTACAATGGAGAAAGGAATGCCTCTTCAATAAGTGGTGCTGGGAAAACTGGACAGGGACATGTAAATGTATGAGTTTAGAACACTCCCTAACACCAGACACAAAAATAAGGTCAAAATGGCTTAAAGACCTAAATGTAAGGCCAGACACTGTCAAATTCTTAGAGGAAAACATAGGCAGAACACTCTATGAGATAAATCACAGCAAGGTCCTTTTGGACCCATCCCCTAGAGAAATGGAAATAAAAACAAAGATAAACAAATGGGACCTAATGAAACTTCAAAACTTTTGCACAGCAAAGGAAACCATAAACAAGACCAAAAGACAACTCTCAGAATGGGAGAAAATATTTGCAAATGATGCAACTGACAAAGGTTTAATCTCCAAAATTTACAAGCAGCTTTTGCAGCTCCATAACAGAAAAACAAACAAGCCAATCCAAAAATGAGCAGAAGACCTAAATAGACATTTCTCCAAAGAAGGTATACAGATTGCCAACAAACACATGAAAGAAAGCTCAGCATCATTAATCATTAGAGAAATGCAAATCAAAACTATTTTTTAATTTTTAAAGATTTTTTTTTGATGTGGACCATTTTTAATTCTTTATTGAATTTGTTATAATATTGCTTCTGTTTTCATGTTTTGGCTATTTGCTCTGTGGCATGTGGTATCTTAGCTCCCTGACCAGGGATCGAACCTGCACCCACTGCATTGGAAACTGAAGTCTTAACCACAGGACCTCCAGGGAAGTCCCTCATTTATTTTTTAACCTGAATACAATCCAAGCCAGACATTTCCTAGAACTCAGCTAAAGTCCTTCATTATTGATAGCTGTAAAATCAGAGCACAGGGTTAAGGAGGCCAAGGAATCTCGCTGATATTGGTCTCAGTTTTCTTATCAGTAAAATGAAAATGATGATCCTTAAGTTATACCCAGCTCTAATATTACAGAAAGCTATAAGTCTAGGCTACTTTTAAGTCCAACCTCATTTTAACATTAAATCCTTTCAGCCTGAAAGCTTAATAACCCTCTACCATCCCTGTAATGCTGAGGAAAATGTACATGCACTGTTAGGAGTTGATGTCACATTTTTTCACTAATGTGTTTTACCCCTTAGGAGGCAGACTGTCAATCTCATGCAGATTCAGACCTGTTTTTTTTTTTCACTTGATGCTATTCTCTGTTAAAAATAAAATCTTATATGGAAAGCTGATATATTAACACTATGTTTAAATTTCATAGTACTATGAACTTAGGTGTGTTAAGTATGTAACATATTTTTCAAAACTGAAAATTAATTTCTACTGGAGCCTCCATTTGTTTGAAGCAGAAATAGTTATCAAGTTACTTTCATACAAACTCAGTCACTTTTATTATTTTTATCAGTCATTTTAATTTGAATGTGATCAAATTCATAGTATCACTGTTGCCCCTTCTTTCTCCCTGTGGTATATTCTAAGTTTACAGTAGAAGCTTATATAAATGCCACATTGACCTTACTCTAGATATTGATTTGACTTGGTTTTATGATACGCAACTACTTCTAATACTGGGTTACATTCTCTTGTTTTCTAACATCATTTTGACATATGGTGTCCTTATCTGACTCTTTGCTGGATTATCCACTCTTGACCTCTGCTCTACACTTCTCTCATACCACCCAAAGATCCCCTGTATGTCAGCTGATTTTCTCTCCTCCTCAGCTAACTACTGCACCTGCCTCCTGGGAACTATAGGATATCTGTGTATTTAACCATTCCAGAGCTTCAGGAAATCCAAGGAACTATCTCTGATATTCCAATTGTTTGACATGTCATACTATCAATTCTTATAATGTGCTGTGTTCAAAGTAATACTTTTCTATGAGTCTTGCATGAATCTCTGGCTTTCACCAGAGAATGAGGTTCAAATATTTTCTCTTGGGTAAATCCAAACTCAAAATGTTCCCTACTTCCCCAGATCTTAGACAGGGTTCCCATGCTATTTCCAACTTTATATTATCTCCAAACTCTTATTGCCTCTTCTGTAGCCCAGAGAGTTCTTTTTTCCTCCTCTTGTGACAGGAGAAATGGCTAGCTAAATATTCTTCTAAATACAAGATTTATGCTAGGACCTGGGACCTTGGAAGTTCAATGTCAATACTTTTTTTCATTACATTTAAGCTGTGGCTTCAGTTTCTGGACAATGGAGCCTAAGTTGAGTTTAAATCAGGAAGAGGGTGAGGCAAAGGGCGTCAGAGACAAGTGGGAAGGGATCCAAGCTAAAAGAAATAAACTAAGAAGAGTGATCTCTTGATACACAGAGAGACAAAGTAAGAGCTATTCAGACCCATTCACTGTCTCTTGTTCCTGTCCTCTTGCAACTACCATTAAAATTTCCCAGAAACACTAAGAAAACTTGGAGCACAATTTGAAAACTGAGACATACTCAGAATTTTGGTTTAGTACTGTCTCTAACATTAACTAGCTGTATGACTTTGAAAAGGCTATTAATATCTCTTGTGCTCTGCTTACCACATATTTTAAATAACAAGAAAACAAAAAAAGGTGTAATTAGACCCTCTATGCCTAACTCACAGGCTAGTGCAAGAGAATCAAAAGTAATATGTGTAAAGCATCACTATAGTCAAGCACTATAGTCAAGCGAAATATACATGTATTTACACACACACAACACACACGGAGAAATACAGAGTATTTATTTATTTATTTTTCATTCTGTTTCACTCTTCCTAGTACTTTCAATATCTGTGCACTTTGCTAACGATTATTTGCCATATAAAGAACTATCTTATAATGAAATTTTGATGTGACTTTGGAATGCTTAAAGGCTTCATTGCCACAGCTTGCTGTGTATGGTCTCCAAAATCATACCTCATCTTATGACCCCAATAAAACCTCATATCTGAAAAGTTTTCTGCTTCCCCTTCTCCATCAAAACTTAGTATTCAATCAGGATCTTAACCTCTGCTGCTCCATTCCTAATCATGTCTGTTATCTTAGTAAGGATCACCTGGGAGAGATGATCCAACTTAGATTAGTAACTATGCTTGTGTAAGTTGAACTCTAATTGTGGGTATTAACTATCATGGAAAAGTATTTGAAAAAGTTAATGGTGGCAGCAAGAGTAGGAGAAACAGGGTAGATAGGCAGGGAAAAGATCTTTTAGTATGTTACAAATCATACCAAATTTTATTAAGTTGAACTCAGCCTTTAAATACTAAAAAATATTTTGAGCTAGAAAGCAAGTTCTATTAGTAATCTTGAATATTCATCAAAGGGTTAAAATATGGGTCATAAGTCAGTGTGGGTGTGAAAAAATTTGTGCATACATAGTGGCAATTGTGGGGAAAAATATGGCTTTTTAATTTCCATCAAAATTTAGTCTTTCTCAATTCAGACAAGATTTTACAAACATTTAATAGAACAGGGGGAATGACTGATAGAACCTGCAAGACATGAATTAAAGGACACATTACTGAGCTATAAAGTGCAAAGCATTTTGGAACATGCCACTGTTTTGTTGTTTCAGTCATTTCTTGCTTCTGTTGTTGCAAGCCCCATGCACAGATTAGGAATGTCCCCAGCCTACAATATCCTATTACTTTATGTTTTAGACAGACTGAGACATTGTTCAATGGAGACATAGGCATTTGACCATATTTCTTGACTGGCTCCATATTCAATTAGCTTTGCCATGCTTTTCAAAAGCAGGCTTAGAGTTGACTGATATAAAATGTCTTTTGTGATAGCGGGTTAAAAAAATGGTCAGACACTGTGGGGCGTATGTAGTGTCTCTGTGCATTGTCCGCCACCATCTTGAGGTGAGTGTCCTCTGAGGAGGTTCAGCGCACACCCCGAGCTGAAGTGTCAGCTCAGCCATTGCACGAGGAAATCTGGCCTGAAGGGCTGGGGGAACGTCTCTGCATAGGGCCCATGATGAGTAATTGAAACAGACAAAGCACAAAAGGAAAAAATAAAAGTGGATGTGCTAGGCATGAAATGAGATTGCCAGATTTACTTTCTCTCCAAATGAAATGTGGATCTTCAAGCAACACGAGTGGTGTGGCTGACAGGGTCTTGGGGATCTGGCCAGGTGTCAGGCCTGAGCTTCTGTGATGGAAGAGGTGAGTTCAGGACACTGGTCCACCAGAGAATTCCCAGCCTCTTGTAATATCAATCTTCAAGAGCTCTCCCAGAGAGCTCTGTCTCAACACTAAGACCCAGCTCCACTCAACGACAAGCAAGCCTCAATGCTGGACACACCATACCAAACAAATAGCAAGGAAGGAACACAATCCCACCCATAAGCAGAGAGGCTATCTAAAATCATAAGAGGTTCAAAGACACCACAAAACACACCACCAAATGCGATTCTAAACACCAGAAAGACAAGATCCAGCCTCATTCATCAGAGCAGAGGCACCAGTCTCCTCCACCAGGAAGCCTACAAAATGGACTGAACCAGCATTATCCACTGGGGGAAGACAACAAAAACAATGGAAACTACTAACATGTAACCTGCTAAAAGAAGACCCCAAACACAGTAAGCTAAGCAAAATGAGAAAACAGAGAAATATGCAGCAGATGAAGGAGCGAGGTAAAAACCCACAGGACCAAACAAATGAAGAGGAAATAGTTTACTTGCAAAAGAATTTAGAGTAATGATAGGAAACATGATGTAAAGTCTTGGAAATAGAATAGAGAAAATAAAATAAACGTTTAACAAGTACCTAGAAGAACAAACCAACAATGATGAACAACACAATAAATGAAATTAAAAATTCTCAAAAAGAAATCAATAGCAGAATAACTGAGGAAGAAGAACAGATAAATGTCCTGGAAGATAAAATAAGGGAAATAGCTACTGCAGAGCAGAATAAAGAAAAAAGAGTGAAAAGAATTGAGGACAGTCTCAGAGATTTCTAGGACAACGTTAAATGCACCAACATTCAAATTATAGGAGACCCAGAAGAAGAAGAGAAAAAGAAAGGGACTGAGAAAATATTTGAAGGCATTATGGTAGAAAACTTCCCTAATATGGGAAAGGAAATAGTCAATCAAGTCCCAGAATCACAGAGAGACCCATACAGGATAAATCCAAGGTGAAACATTCCAACACACATATTAATCAAACTATCAAAAATTAAATACAAAGAAAAAAATATTAAAAGCAGCAAGGGAAAAGCAATGAAGAATATACAAGGGAATCCCAAAAAGGTTAAGAGCTGATTTTTCAGCAGAAACTCTTCAGGCCAGAAGGAAGTGGCAGGACACATTAAAAGTGATGAAACAGAAAAACCTACAACCAAGATTATTCTACCCAGCAAGGATCTCATTCACAGTTGAGAGACAAATTAAAACCTTTACAAATAAGCAAAAGCCAAGACAATGCAGCACCACCAAACTAGCTTTGAAACAAATGGTAAAAGAACTTATCTAGGCAAGAAACACAAGAGAAGGAAAAGATGTGCAAAAACAAACACAAAACCATTGAGAAAATGGCAATAGGAACATACATATGGAAAATTACCTTAAAACCAAATGGATAAAATGTTCCAACTAAAAGACATAGACTAGCAGAATGGATACAAAAACAAGACCTATATATATGCTGTCTACAAGAGACTCACTTCAGACCTAGGGACACATACAGATTGAAAGAGAGGGGATGGAAAAAGAAATTCCATGCAAATTGAAACAACAAAAAAGCTGAGGTAGCAATTCTCAAATCAGACAAAAAAGCCTTTAAAATAAAGACTATTGTAAGAGAAGAACACTGCATAATGAACAAAGGATCAGTCCAAGAAGAAGATATAACAAGTGTAAATATTTATGCACCCAACAAAGGAGTACCTCAATACACACGGCAAATACTAACAGCCATAAATGGGGAAATCAACAGAAACATAATAATACAAGGGGACTTTAAGAACCCATATTCACCAATGGACAGATCATCCAAAATGAAAATAAATAAGGAAACACAAGCTTTAAAGTATACATTAAACAAGATGGACTTCATTGATAGTTATAGGACATTCCATCCAAAAACAACAGAATACACTTTCTTCTCTAGTGGCCATGGAACATTCTCCAAGATAGATCATATCTTGGGTCACAAATACAGCCCTGGTAAATTTAAGAAAATTGCAATGATGTCAGGGCATCTTTTCTGAACACAACGTTTTGGGACTAGATATGAATTACAGAAAAATAACTGTAAAAAATAAAAACATATGGAGGCTAAACAATGTACTACTAAACAACCAAGAAATCACTGAAGAAATAAAAGAGGAAATCAAAAAATACCACGAAACAAATGACAATTTAAACACGATGACCCAAAACCTATGGGATGCATCAAAAACAGTTTTAAGAGGGATGTTTATAGCAATTCAATCCTACCTCAATAAACAAGAAATGTTTCAAATAAACAACCTAATTTTACATGTAATGCAATTAGAGAAAGAAGAACAAAAAAACACAAAGTTAGCAAAAGGAAAGGAGTCATAAAGATCAGATCATAGAAAAGTGAAAAAAATTAAAGAAAACAATAGCAAAGATCAATTAAACTAAAATCTGGTTCTTTGAGAAGATAAACAAAATGGATAAACCATTAACCAGACTCATCAAGCGAAAAAGGGAGAAGACTCAAATCAACAGAATTAGAAAGAAAAAGGAGAAGTAACAACTGACCCTTCAGAAATACAAAGGATAATGAGAGATTACTACAAACAACTATATACCAATAAAATGGACAACATGGAAGAAATGGACACGTTCATAGAAGAGCACAACCTTCTGAGACTGAACCAGGAAGAAATAGAAAATATAGACAGACCAATCACAAACACTGAAATTGAAACTGTGATTAAAAATCTTCCAGCACACAGAAACCCAGGATCAGATGTCTTCACAGGCTAATTCTATCAAACATTTACAGTAGAGCTAACACCTATACTTCTCAAACTCTTCCAAAATAAAGCAGAGGGAGGAACACTCCCAAGCTCATTCTATGAGACCACCATCACCCTGATACCAAAACCAGATAAAGGTGTCACAAAGAAAGAAAACTAATGGTCAATATCAATGATGAACATAGATGCAAAAATCCTCAACAAAATATTGGCAAACAGATTCTAACAGCACATTAAAAGGATCATACACCATAATCAACTGGGTTTATACCAGGAATGCAAGTATTCTTCATATACACAAATCAATCATTGTGATAAACCATTTTAACAAATTGAAGTAGAAAAAACACATGATCATTTTAATACATGCAGAAAAAGCTTTTGACAAAACTCAGCACGGATTTATGATTAAAAAAACTCCAAAAAGTAAGCATAGACAGAACCTAGCACAACATAATAAAGACCATATATGACAGACCCACAGCCAACATCTTTCCCAATGGTGAAAAACTGAACCCATTTCCTTTATGATCAGGAACAAGACAAGGTTGCCCACCGTCAGCTCTACTTTTCAATGTTGTCTTGGAATGTTTAGCCACAGCAATCAGAGACGAAAAAGAAATAAAAGGAATCCAAATCAGAAAATAAGAACTAAAACTGTAACTGTTTGCTGATGACATAATGCTATACATAGAGAATCCTAAAGATGCTAACAGAAAACTACTAGAGCTAATCAATGAATTTGGTAAAGTAGCAGAATATGAAATTAATGCACAGAAATCTCTTGCATTCCTATACACTAATGATGAAAAATCTGAAAGAGAAATTAAGGAAACACTCCCATTTACTACTGCAACAAAAAGAATAAAATACATAGGAATAAACCTATCTAAGGAGACAAAAGACCTGTATGCAAAAATATACATCACAGATGAAAGAAATTAACCATGATACAAACAGATGGAGAGATATAATATTTTCTTGGATTTGGAGGAATCAACATTGTGAAATGAGTATCTACCCAAAGCAATCTACAAATTCAGTGCAATCACTATCAGACTACCACTGGCATTTTTCACAGAACTAAACAATAAATTTCACAATTTGTATGGAAACACAAAAGATCTCGAATAGCCAAAGCAATTTTGAGAAAGAAAAATGGAGCTGGAGGAATCAGGCTCCGTGACTTCATGCTATAATACAAAGATACAGTAATCAAGACAGTATGGTACTGGCACAAAAACAGAAATATAGATCAATGGAACAGGACAGAAAGCCCAGAGATAAACCCATGCACATATGGACACCTTACCTTTGATAAAGGAGGTAGGAATGTACAATGGAGAAAGGAAAGCCTCTTCAATAAGTGGTGCTGGTAAAACTGGACAGCTACACATAAAAGAATCAAATTAGAACACTCCTTAACACCATACACAAAAATGAACTCAAAATAGATTAAAAACCTAAATGTAAGGCCAGACCCCATCAAACTCTGAGAGGAAAACTTAGGCAGAACTCTCTATGACAGAAATCACAGCAAGGTCCTTTTTGACCCACCTCCTAGAGAAAGGAAATAAAAACAAAAATAAATGGGACCTAATGAAACTTAAAAGCTCTTTCACAGCAAAGGAAACCATAAACAAGATGAAAAGACAACCCTCAGAATGAGAGAAAATATTTGCAAATGAAGCAAGTGACAAAGGATTAAACTCCAAAATATACAAGCAGCACTTGCAGCTCAATATCAAAAAACCAAACAACCCAATCCAGAAATGGGCAGAAGACCTAAATAGATATTTCTCCAAAAAAGATATACAGATTGCCAACAAACATATGAAAGGATGTTCAACATCACTAATCATTAGTGAAATGCAAGTCAAATCTACAGTGAGGTATCCTCTCACACCAGTCAGAATGGCCATCATCAAAAAATCTACAATCATTAAATGCTGGAGAGGGTGTGGAGAAAAGGGAACCCTCTTTCACTGTTGGTGGGAATATAAATTGATAGAGCCTCTATGGAGAACAGTATGTAGGTTCCTTAAAAAGCTAAAGATAGAACTACCATGCGACCTAGCAATCCCACTATTGGGCATATACCCTGAGGAAACCATAATTCAAAAAGAGTCATGTAACACAATGTTCATTGCAGCTGTATTTACAATAGCCAGGCCATTGAAGCAACCTAAGTGTCCATAAAGAGATGAATGTATAAAGAAGATGTGGCACATATATACAATGAGATATTACTCAGCCATAAAAAGAAACAAAATTGAGTTATTTTTTAGTGAGATGGATGGACCTAGAGTCTGTCATACATTGTGAAGTAAGTCAGAAAGAGAAATACAAATACCGTATGCTAACACATATATATGGAATCTAAATGTCCTAATAAGAAAAGATACCAGAGAACTCACCTTCTCTCTCCATCATGTGAGGATACAGCAAGAAGGTGGTCCTCTGCAAGACAGAAGCAGAATCCTCACCAGAACCCAACAATGCTGCAGTCCTTGTCTCAGACTTCCAAGCTCCAGAACAGAGAAAAAAATTGATTTACTTCGTTTAAACCACCCAGTCTATGGTAATTTGTTATGGCAGTCTGAGCCAATACATACTTTTAACCAATTTGTATATATTTTTATTTAAAAATTGATTTGATGTTATGTCTTAAATACTTTTCAGAATCAAGGAAATATATTACTTATACTTTTGAAATCCTTTTATGTTCCTTGAATCTTTTTCTCTTTATCTTTCCAGGGACAAATTTTCTGCTTGTCATATTGATCCATCCATTCAATGCTATTGGTTTTCATCAAAAACCTAGTGACATTTTTCACATATATAAATTAAGGACTATAGTATTCAGTATAAGTTGCTATGGTCAGTTGTTATGGCCAGTTTTCTATTAGACCTTCATAAAAGGGCTTTACAGTAGCAAACCTATGGACAGAAATTGCCGAAACTTTCATTTCTCTTCAGACTGTGTGAGCAGAGGAGAATCAGGACAATTGAGGATATCTAATGGGAAGAAAGCATTCAACCTTTTTTGCTATACAGAAACCTATGAATTACTGTAGTCACCTCACTCTTCTTCAACCACTTGTACAGTTACTGCTATTGCTGGAATATCTCTTGAATCTACCATTACTTTCTGCTACTGCATGCATTCTACTTCATCTTTCCCCTTGAATACTACAATTTTGGTCATATTATCAATCCATTTAAGTCTTTTCAATAGCTTCCTGTTGCTCTTAAGGAAATAAACAGAACTTAAGAACATACAAAATCCTCTATGATCTAACTCTAATTTGGCTTCATTTCTATACATTCTCTCTCACTGGCCTTGCTGCAGCCAAACTACTCTACTTTCTCTCTTTTATAGTAGTCATGCTTTCTCCCATCACTGGGCTTTTAATCATGCTGCCCCCTTTACCATCCACATTCTTTCACCTTTGCTTTTAGTTACATTTATGATCTCAGCTCAAATATCACTTCCTCATGAACTACTTTTCTTAACTTCCTAAAGAAGTAAAATCCTTTTTCCTAGTTCTCTATTGAACCATGCATCTTTATGTCATAGACATAAGTATGAGTTTTTGATCAATATCTGTCTCCCCAAACAAACAGTAAATTTCATGAGGATGGATAATGTGTCTGTTTTCACTCACCATATTACTCCTGGCATCTAGCAAAAAAAAAAATCTGCTCATAGTAGGAACTCAATATACATTTTATAAAAGAATATACAAATAAATAAATGAATTAAATATTTTAGTATATTTCATACCTCAATAATTGCCATTATGTTAGTTTGTTTGTTTCCTTGCTTGTTTCTACTTTTCCATTGGTGATGCCCAAAGTACCTTGGATTATGCTCTGCTTCTTTTTCTAGCCTGATCTTTTCAGGCTCATGTATTTCCTCTGATCTGGAGGATTGATTCTTACTTTTTCAGCAGCCTACTTTTAAACCTGTTTGGATTGTAGATCCTCTTCCACTGTTTTGTTTATTTTATTCATCATCATACCCAAACATGCTTTAGGGTTAGCAAGTATCCTCTATTTGTGAGACAACTAGGGACAATAATGTATCTTACTGTGAGTCATAGTAATTGGATGGTTTACAGACAAGAACATTTCCAAGTTCTTAAAAGATGAATAATAAGATTTTTAATGCCAAATATAAAAAGAGTGGACATGCGGTTGTGGAGTATGAATCATGCTAGGCATAAGTACTCATCAGTGGGTCACTATTGTTGGGGAATTAGCAAAAGTAAAGGCAGCATGAGAGTACTGGAAAACAGAAATAATGGAAAAAGAAGGGCTCCAGAATACATACAAAATACCCAAGCGTACCAAAGGCAAAGTATGGTTATTGCACAATTTATCTAAGGGCTACATCAGGAATAGAGATATTATAGTAACTCATTCATGAAGTATAATGCCTCAAAAAAAGAATATATTCTAATCACTCTAACTTTAGCACTTAATAGTAAAGAATTAAAAAACATCATGCTTCTATTAATAATGGAAGGCTTGACCCAATTGTATAATCAAGAACTCTACTAAGTTATCGAAAATGCAACATGTGTGAGTATGATACTAAGATCCAAGGAGTTAGCTACAAGCCAAGGGATTAAAGTCCCTAAATGTAGTCTGAGTTACGAAAATACCCTTTAAATTACCTCTCATACCTGACATGTACAATTTATTTTGCAATTAATATATTGTAGTAAGTGATAGATAATTTTGATACTTTTGTTTTCCACATTATTATTTTGTTGTTGTTGTTGTACATGGGCCTCTCACTGTTGTGGCCTCTCCCATTGCAGAACACAGGCTATGGATGTGCAGGCTCAGCAGCCATGGCACACGGGCCCAGCCACTCTGCAGCATGTGGGATCTTCCCGGACCGGGGCACGAACCCGTGTCCCCTGCATCGGCAGGCGGACTCTCAACCACTGCGCCACCAGGGAAGCCCTCCACATTATTTTTAACAGCTCAACTGTTGAAGTTATTTTACAGCTTAGAGGTCCTTAATTTCAACATATCATTCTCCCCTTAAGTGTTCATTGTTTTACAAGTTTAATGAAACATATTTTAAATTAGCAACACACAGATGAATAAATACAAACAGATCTATGCCCCAATGCACAACCCTAGTGAAGGATTCTATAAGCTTAAATATAAAAAATTAAACCTTCATATGAAAGTCAAATATTATGAATAAATAGATATCAAACACTCACTGTAAATGATATTATCAAAAGTACAGCAAAACAGTTATTTCTTTAAAAATTATTTTAGAGGCTCATAATTTAGGAATTGATTTTTATTAACTTTAATTATTCCTTTACTTAGAAGAAAGTGATTTTCTTAAACTCGTGATATATTAGCAAAAACAATACTGTGTAAAGAGACATTAGCCAAGAACTACTATTCCTCAATACATGAAGTATATTTCAGCAATAGCATAGGGTACATTCATATAACATTTGATTAATTAAAAATGCACAAAATTTCAAGTTAGAATATTTGTGTTAAATTTTTGATTCTGTGACTAATTAGCTGTGTGATTAGGAGAAAACTTTCTTTCTCTTAACCTTAATTTTCCTCTTTGTATAAGGAAGAAAATAAAACTTTTCTCAACAGATTTTTTGCACAGGATAACTGAATTCAAGAACAAATGATTTGGGGATTCCCTGGTGGTGCAATGGTTAAGAATCCGCTTGCCAGTGCCGGGGACACAGGTTCGAGCCATGGTCCAGGAAGATCCCACATGCTGCGGAGCAACTAGGTTCGCGAGCCACAACTACTGAAGCTCGTGCACCTGGAGGCAGTGCTCCTCAACAAGAGATGCCACTGCAATGGCAGGCCCACGCACCACAACTAAAAGTAACTCCCGCTCGCCGCAACTAAAGAAAGCCCGTGAACAGCAACAAAGACCTGACAGCCAAAAACAAAAAGAAAAAAATGATTACTGTTTGAAACTATAAAGTATTGATACTATACAGATAAGCAACTTTTCTATTTCATTTTCTGGCTTTTTGAATGTGTTTCCATTCTTATTCCCCAAATATATAAACTTACAACATAGGTTTCAAGTATGGAAAATGGTTCCAAAGTCCAAGACATTATATATTCCTGCAGCTGCTCTTCCAAATAGTGGACTCTAACCGATTTTCATTTTATTATTTTTATCTTTATATATTGAAATAATTTTAGACATAAAAAGTTGCAAAGATGGTACAAAGAACTCCTGTATACACTTCATCTAAATTCCCCTAACGTTAGCATCTTACATATCTATAGAACAATTACCAAAACTAAGAAATTTGTACTATACTATTAACTACATGGCTGACTTTATTCAGAATGCCTTTTTTTTTCACTATTTTTGTTTTCTGTTACAAGATCCAATCCAGGATCTCATATTGCATTTCATAGTCATGTTCCCTTAATCTCCTCCAGCCTATGATAGTTTCCCTGTTTTCCATTGTCTTTTATAACCTTGACATTTTGGAGTCCAGGTCAGTTACTTTGTAGAATGTCCCTCCATTTGAGTTTCTCTGATGTTTTTGAATGATTAATAGAGATTATTCATTAGGGTGAAGAATACCACAGAGGTCATGTGCCCCTTTCAGTACAAGGAGTAGATGTCTTATTACTGGTCACATTAACTTTGGTTAAGGTGGTATCAACCAGGTTAATCTAATGTTAAGTTTCTGTTTTACAGTTTGTACTTAAAAATATTTTGAGGGAGATACTTTGAGGCTATGCCAAACTTTTTTTTTCTACCTAAATTTCTGCTCAATTATTATAGCATATTTTTGTGGATCTTGCATCTAGCAATTATTACTGTAGCATTCTGGAGATGATTTTCTCCATTCTTTCTACATTTATTAGTTAGGATTTTTCCATAAGAGTTTTCAGGTTTTCTCCACTTATTTATTTAATCATTTATTTACACTGGTATGAACTCATGGCTATTTACTTCATTATTTGGGTTATAATCTGTTAGTATCCTTATTTAAATAGTTGGTAAAATTGTTCTGTTTCAGCCCTTGAGAGTTATTTCAGGTTGCCTGCCTCCTGTGTCTTTTTGGTATGCCTCTCTTCCCCCTTCCCGCCATTTTTTTTCTAGCATTTCCTTACTTTCTGGCACCACAAGATATCCCATGCTCATCTTGTATTTTCCATGCCCTAGTTCCATGATTAAACAGTTCTCCAAGGAGTACTGGTTCTTTCTATTGGAGAATGGTATTTAGAAACTATGATCTGGGTGTTAGGTGTGCTCATTGTTAGTGGGGTGTCCACAGGTTATAGGCCCTCTCAACAGACAGAGCTAGTATATATATTAAGCCAAGTGTGCACACATATCTATATTCATTTCTCTATCTCTCTACAGTTGAGCCTTGAGCAACCTGAGAGTTAGGGGTGCTGACCCTCTGTGCAGCTGAAAATCCAACTCTAACATATGGTCAGCCTTCCATGTAGGTGGTTCCTCATCTGAGGATTCAATTAAACACAGATTGTGTAGGAATATAGTATTTACTATTGAAAAATATGCATATAATTGGACCCATGCATTTCAAACCTGTGTTTTTCAAAGGTCAACTGTATTTTAAAATATGAGTTTTTACTATGTCCATCTTCATTCCAGCTCAACAGAGTTCATTCTAGCCCTTCCTGTGCCTATCTGCAACTTTCTTCTCTGATAGTGAGACACTTGGCTCTCATTATCTTCAATATACTTATCTGTTCAACCTTACAGTGTTTTATTTTGTTTTATTTTGTTTTGATACAAGTAAAGTAGTTTGAGAATTGCTAACACCCACTCTTGTCAGAAACAATTTTACCAACTAGAGTGCCATGTTTGTGTATAGTTATTTTTGTCCTTAGTCTTACAATGTTGAGACAAATCATAGTTTCAAAGTTACTTAGTCCAGTGTTTTTATTCTTCAGCCCTTTCAGTAAGATCATGCCATACATTTTTTTAATAGATCTTTATTGGAGTACAATTGCTTCACAATACTGTGTTAGTTTCTATTGTACAACAAAATGAATCAGCCATATGCATACATATGTCTCCATATCCCCTCCCTCTTGAGCCTCCCTCACATCCTCCATATCCCACCCCTCTAGGTCATCACAAAGCACCAAGCTGATCTCCCTGTGCTATGCTGCTGCTTCCCACTAGCTAACTATTTTACATTCGGTAGTGTATATATGTCAATGCTACTCTCACTTTGCCCCAGCTTCCCCCTCCCACCCTGTGTCCTCAAGTCCATTCTCTTTGTCTACATCTTTATTCCTGCCCTGCATTTTTATTATAGTTATGCTTATTTGAGACAGTCTCCATTCCACCTTGGGCTCTGCTGATATCCTAATTGATTTTTAAATTTTGCATTTAGTATAATTTACTCTTTATGAGATACAGGTGTATGGAATTTAACAAATGCATATAGTCATGTATCTACAACCAGAGTGTCATACAGATCAGTTTCCTATATTTTGCCTTTTCTACAATGTCATTTAAACAATCCATGCAATATGTAGCCTTTTTGGTCTAGCTTCTTTTGCTTACCAAAATACATTTAGGGTTCATCCATGTTGTTGAATGAACCCATAGTTTGTTTATTTTTATTGCTGAGTAGTATGTATGATGATTTGTTTATCCATTCACCTATTGAAAAACATCTGAGTTGTTTCCAGATTCTTACTATTATGAATAAAGGACTAAAACCATTGACACACAGGTTTTTAGTGTGAATATAAGTTTTCAGCTCACTTGGCTAATGTCTAGCAGTAGGATTGCTGGGTCATTTGGTAACTTTCTAAGAAATTGCCAAACTGTGTTCTGAAGAGCATGTGACAGTTTGTACTCCCACCAACAAGAGAATTGCAGTTATTCCATTCTCACTTGGTATTATCAGTTTTTATTTTATCCATCCTAATGTATGTGTAATGATATCTCATTGTGATTTTACTTTGCATTTCCCTAGTAAATCATAATGTTCTGCATCTTTTCCTATATTCATTTGGCATCCATACACCTTCTTTAATGAAATGTCCATTTAAATCTATTTAAAGTGAGTTGTTTGTTTACTTATATAGAGTTATGAATTCTTTATATATTCTGATTTGTGTTCTTTTTTGGGAAATGCAATTTGCAAATATTTTCGTCAGTCACTGTCTTATCTTTTCATTCTCTTAGTAGTATCTTTCTGAAAGAAGAATGATTTAATTTTGATTAAATTCAATTTATCATTTTTTTAATAAATTGGGCTTTTGCTATCATACTTAAATGCTCTTTGCTGAAACAAAGCCATGAAGATTTTCTCCCATGTTTTCTTCCAGAAAGTTTGTATGTTTATGTTTTATGTTTATGATACATTTTGAGTAAGTTTCATATAAAATATGTGGTATTTTTTGAGGTTCATTATTTTGTATGTAAATCACCAATTATGATCTAAGCACCATTTGCTAAAAATAAAAACCTAACATTTCTCCATTGAATTCCCTTTGCAATTGCTTTTATCAAGAATCATTTGAGTACATTTGTGTGGATATATTTCTGGAATCATTATCCTGTTTCATTGTTCTGTTTCTATACATTTGCCAATACCAAACATTCTTGATTATTGTAGCTTTAAAGTAAAACATGAAATCAGGTAGTGTTAGTCTTCCAACTGTGGCTTTTCTTCAAAATTTTTTTGTTATATTAATTCTTTCACCTTTCCATATAAATTTTATAATCAGTTTGTTGATATCTGCAAAACAACTTGGAGGTATTTGTTTTTTTTAACATCTTTATTGGAATATAATTGCTTTACAATGGTGTGTGAGTTTCTGATTTATAACAAAGTGAATCAGTTATACATATACTTATGTTCCCATACCTCTTCCCTCTTGCGTCTCCCTCACTCCCACCCTCCCTATCCCACCACTCTAGGTGGTCACAAATCACCAAGCTGATGTTATGAGGCTGCTTCCCACTAGCTATCTATTTTACGATTGGTAGTGTATATATGTCCATGCCACTCTCTCTTTGTCCCAGCATACCCTTCCACCTCCCCATAAGCTCAAGTCCATTCTCTAGTAGGTCTGGGTATTTATTCCCATCTTACCCCTAGGTTCTTCATGATCTTTTTTTTTCTTAGATTCCATATATATGAGTTAGCATATGGTGTTTGTTTTTCTCTTTCTGATTTACTTCACTCTGTATGACAGACTCTAGGTCTATCCACTTCACTACATATATCTCAATTTCATTTCTTTTTTTGGCTGAGTAATATTCCAATGTATATATGTGCCACATCTACATTATCCATTCATCCAATGATGGGCACTTAGGTTGCTTCCATGTCCTGGCTATTGTAAATAGAGCTGCAATGAACATTGTGGTACATGACTCTTTTTGAATTATGGTTTTCTCAGGGTATATGCCCAGTAGTGGGCTTGCTGGGTCATATGGTAATTCTATTTGCAGTATTTTAAGGAACCTCCATACTGTTCTCCATAGTGGCTGTACCAACTCACATTCCCACCGGCAGTGCAAGAGTGTTCCCTTTTCTCCACACCTTCTCCAGCAATTATTTTTTCTAGACTCTTTCTATGATGGCCATTCTGACCAGTGTTAGATGATATCACATTGTAGTTTTGATTAGCATTTCTCTAATGATTAATGATGTTGGACATTCTTTCATGTGTTTGTTGGCAATCTGTATATCTTCTTTGGAGAAATGTCTATTTAGTTCTTCTGTCTATTTTTGTATTTTTTGTTGTTGTTGCTGTTATTGAGCTGCATGAGCTGCTTGTAAATCTTGGAGATTAATCCTTTGTCAGTTGCTTCATTTGCAAATATTTTCTCCCATTCTGAGGGTTGTCTTTTGGTCTTGTTTATGGTTTCCTTTGCTGTGCAAAAGCTTTTAAGTTTCATTAGGTACCATTTGTTTATTTTTGTTTTTATTTCCATTTCTCTAGGAGGTTGGTCAAAAAGGATCTTGCTGTGATTTATGGCATATAGTACTCTGCCTAGGTTTTCCTTTAAGAGTTTGAGAGTGTCTGGTCTTTCATTTAGGTTTTTAATAAATTTTGAGTTTGTTTTTGTGTATGGTGGTACAGAGTGCTCTAATTTCATACTTTTACATGTACCTGTCCAGCTTTCCCAGCACCACTACTTAAAGAGTCTCTCTTTTCTCCACTGTATATTCTTGTCTCCTGTATCAAAGATAAGATGACCATATGTGTGTGGGTTTATCTCTGGGCTTTCTATCCTGTTCCATTGATCTATATTTCTGTTTTTGTGCCAGTACCATACTGTCTTGATTACTGTAGCTTTGTAGTATAGTCTGAAGTCAGGGAGTCTGATTCCTCCAGCTCCATTTTTCGTTCTCAATTTTGCTTTGGCTATTCAGGGTCTTTTGTGTTTCCATACAAATTGTGAATTTTTTTTCTAGTTCTGTGAAAAATGCCAGTGGTAGTTTGATAGGGATTGCATTGAATGTCTAGATTGCTTCGGGTAGTAGAATTATTTTCACAATGTTGATTCTTCCACTCCAAGAACATGGTATATCTCTCCTTCTATTTGTATCATCTTTAATTTCTTTCATTAGTGTCTTATAATTTTCTAACTTGCTGTTATTTTGATTGGGATTGCATTGTACTTAGAAATATATCTGGAAGACTGACATCTTAACCATATTAAGACTTCCAACTCATTCATCCAAAATAGCTTCCCAATAATATAGGTCACTACTGATTTCCTTTATTAGTGTTTTGTAGTACCCAACATACAGATCCTTCACATATTTTCTATATTTATGCCTAAGTATTTTAATTTTTGTGGTATTAATGATATTTTTTTTATTTCCAATTGATTACAGGTACATAGAAATGCAAATTACTTTTATGTTGCTCTTGCATCTTGCAAACTTACTAAACTCATTAGTAATTTTTGATGATTTAGTTTCCTTGTTGATTCTTTTGATCTTTCCCATTCGTGTACCTTTTATTTCTTTTCTTTCTTAACTAACTGGCTAGTGTATCAAATATATATTGAAAAAGAGTAAGAAGATAGGATATTTTTTTTACTATTTCTCGCTGTTAGGGCTACAACATTCTGTCTTTCACTATTAAGTATTAAGTTTGCTGTAGGCTGTATTTTGTAGTTACTCTTCATGAGGTTAAAAAGACATCTTCTAGTGTAGCTTTTGAGAGTTGTTTTTTTTTTTTAATTGTGATTGTATGTTGAACATTGTCAAAGAGTTTTTTGGCATCTATTGAGGTATGTTTTTCTTCTTTAACATGTTGATTTGGTAAGTAAATTTGATTAATTTTTAAATGTTGAAACAAGTTTCCATTCTTTAGAAGAATCCCACCTAGTCTGACATTTTATCCTGTGTATATATTACTGGATTAAATTCATTAATATTTTGTTGAGGATGTTCTTGTCTATTTTAATGAGGAATATTTGTTTTTGGTTTTCTAGTTTTAAGATGTCTATTACTGCTATCAGGGTAATGTTTATTTTCTAAAAAGTTGGGAAGCATCTCCTCTTCTCCTGTTTTCTGAAAGAGATTGTTTAGAATTTGTGTCATTTCTTCCTTGTTGGATAGAATCTGATGGTGAAACCACTGGGAGATGGAGTTTTATTTTGCAGAATGTTCTTAGGTAAAGATTCAGTTTTCTTTAATAGATGTAAGGGTATTCATATTATCTATTTCTCCTTGAGTGGGGTTTTGGTAGTTTGTGTATTTCAAGAAGTGATCAATATAATCTAAGTTGTCAAATTTAGTGGCATAATGTAGCATTTCCTTAGTACTTTAATTTCTTTATGGTTAGTAGTGAAGTTTTCTTCTTTTCCTGATATTGGTAATATGTATCTACTCCTTTATTTTGTTTCTTTGTCAGTCTGATTAGATATTTGTCAATGTTATTGATCTTTTCAAAGGACCACATTTGTTCTCTTTAGTTTTCTATATTGATTCTCTGTTTTTTTTTCAATTATCTTTATTATTTCTTTTTTTTATTCTTGCTTTGGATATAATTAACTATTTTTTCTCCAGTTTCTTAAGGTAGAAGTTCAGAAATCTGGCCTGATATAGTTCTAATTTTTTAATGTAAACATTTAATCTTATATATTTCCCTCTAAGCATTTATCTACTTGCATCCTGAAAATTTGATATTTTGAATTTTCATTTTAATTCAGTTCAAAATATTTTTTTAAATTTCTCTTGAAACTTCCATTTTGACATGTGTTATTTGGAAGTATTGTTTTTAATTCCAAATATATTGTGGATTGCCCTGCTATCTTTATACTATTGTTTTTTAGTTTAATTCTGTTATAATTGAAAAATAAACTTTATATGATTTATATATTTAAGAAAATTTCAAAGCTTTGTTTTATGATTTAGAATATATATTACCTTGGTGACTGTTCTATATTCACTTCATAAGAATCTGTAGCCAGTTTTTATTGGGTGGGTTGTTCTCTGAATATCAATTAGGTCAATATGGTTGTTAATGTTGTTCAAATCATGTGTATTCTCACTGATTTTCTGCCTTCTTTTACTATCAGTTTTTGTAGGGGGGAGGGTAGAACTTTCCAACTATGTGGATCTTTCTATTTTATCTTTAAGTTCATTATTTAAAAAAAATATTGTAGTATGGCTGCTTTAAAATGTTATGTTACTTTCTACTATACAGCATAGTGAATGATTTATACGTATACATATATCCCCTCTTTTTTGAATTTCCTTCCCATTTAGGTCACCACAGAGTACTGACAAAAGTTCCCTGTGCTATACAGTAGGTTCTCATTCGTTATCAATTTTATACATCATATCAATAGTGTGTATATAGCAATCACAATCACCCAATTCATCCCAACCCCTCTCTTTTCCCTTGGTATCCATATGTATGTTCTCTACATTTGTGTCTTTCTTTCTGCTTTATAAATAAGATAGTGCATACCATTTTTTTCTGATTCCACATATATACATTAATATACGATATTTGTTTTTCTCTTTCTGGCTTACTTCGCACTGTATGACAGTCTCTAGGTATATCCACATCTTTACAAATGACCAAATTTTGTTCCTTTTTACGGCTAATATTCCATTGTAAATATATACCACAACCTCTTTATCCATTCCTCTGTTGATGGACATTTAGGTTGTTTCCATGTCCTGGCTATCATAAATAGCACTGCAATGAACATTGGGGTGCATGTGTTTTTTGAATTATGGTTTTCTCTGGGTATATGCCTAGTAGTGGGATTGCTTGGTGACATGGTAGTTCTATTTTTAGTTTTTAAAGGAACTTCCATACTATTCTCCACATTCACTGTGAAAATTTCCATTCCCACCAACAGTGCAAGAGGGTTCCCTTTTCTCCATACCCTCTCCAGCATATATTGTTTCTGGATTTTGTGGTGATGGCCATTTTGACCAGGGTGAAATGTGGGGTGATATCTAATTGTAGTTTTGATTTGCATTTCTCTAATAATTAGTGATGTTGAGCATTTTCTCATGTATTTGTTGGTCATCTGTATGTCTTCTTTGGAGAAATATCTGTTTAGGTCTTCTGCCCATATTTGACTGGGTTGTTTGTTTTTTTGATATTGAGATGCATGAGCTGTTTGAATATTTTGGAGATTAATACATTGTCAATTGCTTCATTTACAAATATTTTCTCCCATTCTGAGGGCTGTCTTTTCATCTTGTTTATGGTCCCCTTTGCTGTACAAAATCTTTTACATTCCATTAAGTTCCATTTGTTTATTATTGTTTTTATTCTCATTACTCTAGGAGGTTGGGCAAAAAAAATCTTGCTGCAATTTATATCAAAGAGTGTTCTGCCTATGTTTTCCTCTAAGAGTTTTATAGTATGTGGCCTTACATTTAAGTCTTAAATCCATTTGGAGTTTATTTTTGTGTATAGCATTAAGGAAGATTCTAACTTCATTCTTCTACATGTAGCTGTCCAGTTTTCCCAGCACCACTTATTGAGGAGGCTGTCTTTGCTCCATTGTATATTCTGACCTCCTTTGTCATAGACTAGGTCACCATAGGTGTGTGGGTTTATCTCTGGGCTTTCTATCCTGTTCCACTGATCTCTAACTCTGTTTTTGTGCTGGTACCATACTGTCTTGATTACTGTAGCTTTGTAGTATAAAGTCAGGGAGCCTGATTACTCCAGCTCCATATTTCTTTCTCAAGATTGTGTTGGCTATTCAGGGTGTTTTGTGTTTCCATACAATTTGTAATTTTTTTCTAGTTCTGTGAAAAATGCCATTGGTAATTTGATAGGGATTGCATTGAATCTGTAGATTGTTTTGGGTAGTGTAGTCATTTTCACAATTTTGGTTCTTCCAATCCAAGAACATTTTATATTTCTCCATATGCTTGTGAGTTCTTTGATTTCTTTCACCAGTGTCTTATAGTTTTCTGCATACAGTTATTTTGCCTCCTTAGGTAGGTTCATTCCTAGGTGTTTTATTCTTTTTGTTGCAATGGTAAATGGGATTGTTTCCTTAATTTTTCTTTTCGATTTTTCATTTTCATTGTATAGGAATGCAAGTGATTTCTGTGTATTAATTTTGTATCCTGCAACTTTACTGAATTCCTTGATGAGCTCTCATATTTTTCCAGTAACATCTTTAGGATTTTCTATGTATAGTATCATGTCATCTGCAAATGGTGACAGTTTTACTTCTTGTTTTACAATTTGGATTTCTTTTATTTATTTTTCTTCTCTGATTGCCATGGCTAGGACTTTCATAACTATGTTGAATAATAGTGGTGGGAGTGAGCACTCTTGTCTTGTTTCTGATTTTAGAGGAAATGTTTTCAGTTTTTCACCATAGAGAATAATGTTTGCTGTGTGTTTGTCATGTATGGTCTCTATTATGTTGAGGTAGGTTCCCTCTATGCCCACTTTCTGGGGAGGTTTTATCATAAACATGTGTTGAATTTTGTCAAAACGTTTTAGGCATCAGTGGGATGATCATATGTATTTTATTCTTCAGTTTGTTAATATGGTGTATCATGTTGTTTGATTAGCATATATTGAAGAATCCTTGCATCCCTGAGGTAAACCCCATTTGGTCATGGTGTATGATTCTTTAATGTGTTGTTGGATTCTGTTTGTTAGTATTTTGTTGAGGTTTTTTGTGTTTATGTTCATCCGTGATATTGGTCTGTAATTTTATTTTTTTGTGATACTTTTATCTGGTTTTGGTATCAGGGTGATGGTGGCCTCGAAGAATGAGTTTGGGAGTCTTCTCCCTCTGAAGTTTTTTGGAAGAGTTTGAGAAAGATAGCTGTTAACTCCTCCCTAAAATTGTGGTAGAATTGACCTGTGAAACTATCTGATCCTGGACTTTTTTTGTTGGAATATTTTTAATTACACTTTCAATTTCATTACTTGTGATTGGTATGTTCATATTTTCTATTTTTTTCTGGTTCTGTCTTGGAAGGTTGTACCTTTCTAAGAATTAGTCCAGTTCTTCCTGTTTGTCCATTTTATTGGCTTAGAGTTGCTTATAGAAGTCTCCTACGATCCTTTTCATTTCTGTCTTGTTGGATGTAACTTCTTTTTCATTTCTAATTTTATTGATTTGAGTTCTCCTTTTTTTCTTGTTAAGTCTGACTGAAGTTTTATGAAGTTTGCTTTTCTTCTCAAAGAAGCAGCTTTTAGTTTTATTGATCTTTGTTATTATTTTTTTCTTTCAGATCTATTTCATTTATTTCTGCTCTAATCTTTATGATTTCTTTCCTTATACTAATTTTGGGTTTTGTTAGTTCTTCTTTCTCTAATTGCTTTACGTGTAAGTTTAGGTTGTGTATTTGAGATTTCTGTTGTTTCTTGAGGTAGGATTGTATTGCTCTAAACTTCCCTCTTACAACTGCTTTTGCTGCATCCCATAGGTTTAGGGTCAATGTGTTTTCATTGTCATTTGTTTCTAAGTATTTTTTGATTTCCTCTTTCATTGCTTCAGTGGTCTCTTGATTATTTAGTAGCATATTGTTTAACCTCCATGTGTTTGTGATTTTTACAGTTGTTTTTTCTGTAATTTGTTTCTAAACTCATAGCATTGTGATTATAAAAGGTGCTTCATATGATTTCAAATTTCTTAAACTTTCCAAGGTTTGATTTGTGACCCAAGATGTATTCTGTCTTGGAGAATGTTCCACATGCACTTGAGAAGAAATTGTATTCTGCTGCCTTCAGATGGAATGTCCTCTAAATATCACTTAAGGCTATCTAGTCTAATGTGTCATTTAAGGCTTGTGTTTCCTTATTAATTTTCTGTCTGGATGATCTATGTATTGGTGTATGTGGAGTGTTAAATTCCCCCACAATTATTGTGTTACTGTCAGTTTCCCCTTTTATGGCTGTTAGCATTTGCCTTATATATTGTGGTGCTCCTATGCTGGATACATAAATATTTACCACAGTTTTATCATCTTCTTGGACCCCTTCATCATTCTGTAGTGTCCTTTTTGTCTCTTGTGACAGTCTTTATTTTAAAACCTATTTTATCTGATATGAGTATTGCTACTCCAAATTTCTTTTGATTTCCATTTGCATGTAATAGGTTTTTCCATCCCATCCCTTTCGGTCTGTATGTATAGCTAGGTCTGAAGTGGGTCTCTTGTAGATGACATACATATGGGTCTTGTTTTTGTATCCATTCAGCCACTTTGTGTCTTTTGGTTGGAGAATTTATTCCACTTGCATTCAAGGTAATTATCAATATGTATGTTCTTATTACCATTTTCTTATTTGTTTTGGGTTTCTTTTTCTTCTCTCATGTTCATACCTAGAGAAGTACTTTTCACATTTGTTGGAAAGCTGGTCCGGTGGTGCTCAATTCTCTTTGCTTTTGCTTCTTTGTAAAGCATTTGATTTCTCCACCAAACTGAATGGAGCCTTGCTGGGTAGAGTAATCTTGGTTGTAGATTTTTCCCTTTCATCATTTTAAATATATCCTGCCACTCCCTTCTGGCCTGTTGAGTTTCTGCTGAAAGATCAGCTGATAATCTTATGGGGATTCCCTTGTATGTTATTTGTAGATTTTCCCTTGCTGCTTTTAATATTTTTTCTTTGTATTTAATTTTTGATAGTTTGATTAATATGTGTCTCAACATGTTTCTTCTTTGCTTTATCCTGTATGAGACTCTATGCACTTCCTGGAATTGAATGACTATTTCCTTTCCCATGTGAGGGAACTTTTCTACTATAATCTCTTCAAATACTTTCTCAAGCCCTTTCCCTTTGTTTTCTTCTTCTGGGACCCCTATACTTTGACTGTTGTTGTGTTTAATGTTGAGCCAGAGGTCTCTGAGACTGTCCTCAATTCGTTTCATTCTTTTTTTTTTTTAATTCTCCTCCACGGCTTTTAGTTCCACCAGTCTATCTTCCAGGTCACTTATCCATTGTTATGCCTCACTTATTCTGCTATTGATTACTTCTAGAGTATTTTTTTACATCTTTATTGGAGGATAATTGCTTTACAATGGTGTGTTCGTTTCTGCTTTATAACAAAGTGAATCAGTTATACATATACATATGTCCCCATATCTCTTCCCTCTTGCATCTCCCCCCACTCCCACCCTCCCTATCTCACCCCTCTAGGTAGTCACAAAGCACCGAGCTGATCTCCATGTGCTATGTGGCTGCTTCCCACTAGCTCTCTGTTTTACGTTTGCTAGTGTATATATATCCATGCCACTCTCTCACTTTGTCACAGCTTACCATTACCCCTCTCCATATCATCAATTCCATTCTCTAGTAGGTCTGCATCTTCATTCCCATCTTGCCCCTAAGTTCTTCTTATATATTTTTTAGATTCCATATATATGTGTTAGCATACAGTATTTGTTTTTCTCTTTCTGACTTACTTCACTTTGTATAACAGTCTCTAGGTCCATCCACCTCACTAGAAAAAACTCAGTTTCATTCATTTTTAAGGCTGAGTAATATTCCATTGTATATATGTGCCACATCTCTGTCCATTCATTTGTTTATGGACACTTAGTGTGTGTCCATGTCCTGGATATTGTAAATAGAGCTGCAATGAATATTTTGGTACATGACTCTTTTTGAATTATGGTTTTCTCAGGGAATATGCCCAGTAGCGGGATTGCTGGGTCATATGGTAGTTCTATTTTTAGTTTGCTAAGGAAACTCTATACTGCTTTCCATAGTGGCTGTAACAATTTATATCCCAACCAACAGGGTCAGAGAGTTGCCTTTTCGCAACACCCTCTCCAGAATTTGTTTGTATATGTTTTGATGATGGCCATTCTGACCAGTGTGAGATGATATCTCATTGTAGTTTTGAGTTGCATTTCTCTGATGATTAATGATGTTGAGCATTCTTTCATGAGTTTGTTGGCAATCTGTATATCTTCCTTGGAGAACTGTGTATTTATGTCTTCTGCCCATTTTTGAATTGGGTTGTTTTTTGATATTCAACTGCATAAGGTGCTTAGAAGTTTTGTTGATTAATCCTTTGTTAGTTTCTTAATTTGAAATATTTTCTCCCATTCTGAGGGTTGTCTTTTCATCTTGGTTATGGTTTCCTTTGTGGTGCAAAAGCTTTTAAGTTTCATTATGTCCCATTTGTTTATTTTTGTTTTTCTTTCCTTTCTCTAGGATGTGGGTCAAAATGGATCTTGCTGTTATTTATGTCATAAAGTGTTATGCCTACGTTTTCCTCTAAGAGTTTGATGGTGTCTGAACTTATATTTATGTCTTTAATACATTTTGAATTTTTTTTATGGTATTAGGGAGTGTTCTAGTTTCATTCTTTTAATTGTAACTGTACAGTTTTCCCAGCACCACTTATTGAAGAGGCTGTCCTTTCTCCACTGTATATTCTTGCCTCCTTTATCAAAGATAAGGTGACCATGTGTGCATGGGTTTATCTCCGGGCTTTCTATCCTGTTCCATTGATCTATATTTCAGTTTTTGTGCGAGTTCCATACTGTCTTTATTACTGTAGCTTTGTAGTATAGTCTCAACTCTTCTTGCCTGATATCTCCTGCTCCGTTTTTCTTTCTCAGGATTGCTTGGCTATTCGGGGTCTTTTGTGTTTACATACAAATTGTGAAGTTTTATGTTCTCGTTCTGTAAAAAATGCCAGTGATAATTTCACAGGGGTTGCATTGAATCTGTAGATTGCTTACGGTAGTGTAGTCATTTTCACAATGTTGATTCTTCCAATTGAAGAACATGGTATATCTCTCCATCTATTTATATCAAGTTTAATTTCTTTCACCAGTTTCTTATAATTTTCTGCATAAAGGACTTTTGCCTCTTTAGGTAGGTTTATTCCCAGATATTTTATTCTTTCTGTTGCATTGGTAAACGTGTGTGTTTTCTTAATTTCACTTTCAGATTTTTCATCATTAATGTAGCAGAATGCAAGAGATTTTTGTGCATTAATTTTGTATCCTGCTATGTTACCAAATTATTTGATTAGCTCTAGTAGTTTTCTGTTAACATCTTTTGGATTCTCTATGTATAGTATCATGTCATCTGCAAAAAGTGACAGTTTTACCTCTTCTTTTCCAATTTGGATTCCTTTTATTTCTTTTTCTTCTCTGATTGCTGTGACTCTAACTTCCAAAACTATGTTGAATAATAGTGGTGGGAGTGGGCAACTTTTCTTCTCCCTGATGTTAGCAGAAATAGTTTCTGTTTTCCACCATTGAGGGCAATGTTTGCTGTGGGTTTTTCATATATAGCCTGTATTATGTTGAGGAAAGTTCCCTCTATGCCTACTTTCCGGAGGGTTTATTTCATAAATGGAGGTTGAATTTTGTTGAAAGATTTCTCTGCATCTATTGAAATGATTATTTGTTTTTTCTCCTTCCATTTGTTAATATGGTGTATCACATTGATTGCTTTGCATATATTGAAGAATCCTTACACTCCTGAGTTCAACCCCACTTGATGATAGTGTATGATCCTTTTAGTGTGCTGTTGGATTCTGTTTGCTAATATTTTGCTGACGATTTTTACATCTATGTTCATCACTGATATTGGCCTGTAGTTTTTTTTGTGACCTTGTTGTTTGGTTTTTGGTATCAGAGTGATGGTGGCCTTTTAGAATGAATTTGGGTGTTCCTTCCCCTGCTATATTTTGGAAAAATTTGAGAAGGATGGGTATTAGCTCTTCTCTAAATATTTGATATAATTCACCTGTAAAACCATCTGGTCCTTGGCTTTTGTTTGTTTGAAGACATTTATTCACAGTTTAAATTTCAGTGCTTATGATTGGTCTGTTCATATTTTCTGTTTCTTCCTGGTTCAGTCTTGGAAGGTTGTGCATTTGTAAGAATTTGTCCTTTTCTTCAAAGGTTTGCATTGTATTGGCCTATAGTTGCTTGTAGTAATCTCTCATGATCCTTTATATTTCTACAGTGTCAGTGGTTACTTCTCCTTTTTCATTTCTAATTCTATTGATTTGAGTCTTCTCCCTTTTTTTCTTGATGAGTCTGGCTAAAGGTTTATCTTTTTTTATCTTCTCAAAGAACCAGCTTTAATTTTATTTATCTTTGCCAACAATTCCTTCATGTCTTTTTCATTTATTTCTGATATTATCTTTTTAATTTATTTCCTTCTGCTAACTTTACCATTTTTTTGTTCTTCTTTCTCTAATTGCTTTAGATGTAAGGTTAGATTGTTTATTTGAGATGTTTCTTGTTTCTTAAGGTAGGATTGTATTAGTATAAACTTCCGTCTTAGAACTGCTTTTGCTGCATCCAATAGGTATTGCATCATTGTGCTTTCATTGTCATTTGTTTCTAGGTATTTTTTGATTTCCTCTTTGATTTCTTTAGTGATCTCCTGGTTATTAAGTAGTGTGTTGTTTAGCCTCCATGTGTTTGTGTTTCTCTCTTTTTTTTTCTTACAGACTTTTTCCTCTAATTGATATCTTGTCTCATAGCATTGTAGTTGGAAAAGATACTTGATACGATTTCAATTTTCTTAAATTTACCAAGGCTTTATTTGTGAACCAAGGTATGATCTATCCTGGAGAACATTCCATGAGCCCTTGAGAAGAAAGTGCATTCTGTTGTTTTCTGATGGAATGTCCTATACATATCAATTAAGTTCATCTTGTTTAAGGTATCATTTCAAGTTTGAGTTTCCTTATTTGTTTTCTTTTTGGATGATCTGTCCATTGGTGAAAGTGGGGTGTTAAAGTCCCCTACTATGAATGTGTTACTGTCGATTTCCCCTTTTATGGCTGTTAGTATTTGCCTTATGTATTGAGGTGCCCCTAAGTTGGGTGCATAAATATTTACAATTGTTATATCTTCATGGATTGATCCCTTGATCATGATGTAGTGTCCTTATTTGTCTCTTGTAATAGTATTTGTTTTAAAGTCTACTTAGTCTGATATGACAATTGATACTCCATCTTTCTTTTGATTTCCATTTGCATGGAATATCTTTTTCCATACCCTCATTGGCAGTCTGTATGTGTCCCTAGGTCTGAAGTGGGTCTCTTGTCGACAGCGTATATATGGGTCTTGTTTTTTAATCCATTCAGCCAGTCTATGTCTTTTGATTGGAGCATTTAATCCATTTACATTTAAGTTAATTATTGATATGTATGTTTTATTACCATTTTCTTAATTGTTTTGGGTTTCTTATTGTAGGTCTTTCCTTCTCTTTTGTTTTCTGCCTAGAGAAGTTTATTTAGCATTTGTTGTAAAGCTGGTTTGGTGGTACTGAATTCTCTTAGCTTTGGCTTATCTGTAAAGTTTTTAATATTTCCGTTGAATTTGAAAGAGATCCTTGCTGAGTGGAGTAATCTTGGTTGTAGGTTTTTTTCCTTCATCACTTTAAATATGTCCTGCCACTCCCTTCTAGCTTGCAGAGTTTCTGCTGAAAGATCAGCTGTTAACCTTAGGGGGATTCCCTTATGTTTTATTTGTTGTTTTTCCCTTGGTGCTTTTAATATTTGTTCTTTGTATTTATTTTTTGATAGTTTGATTAATATGTGTCTTGGCATGCTTCTCCTTGGATTTATCCTGTATGGGACTCTCTGTGCTTCGTGGACTTGATTAACTATCTCCTTTCCCATTTGGGGAGTTTTCAACGATAATCTCTTTAAACATTTTCTCAGTCCCTTTCTTTTTCTCTTCTTCTTCTGGGACCCCTGTACTTTGAATGTTGGTGTGTTTAATATTATCCCAGTCGTGTCTGAGACTGTTCTCAACTCTGTTCATTCTTTTTTCTTTATTCTGCTCTGTGGTAGTTATTTGTACTCTTTTATCTTCCAGGTCACTTATCCATTCTTCTGCCTCAGTTATTCTGCTATTGATCCCTTCTAGAGAATATTTAATTTCATTTATTGTGTTGTTCATCACTGTTTGCTTGCTCTTTAGTTCTTCTAGGTCCTTATTAAACATTCCTTATATTTTCTCCATTTTATTTCCAATATTTTGGATATCTTTACTATCATCATTCTGTAGACTTCCTATTTCCTATTCATTTGTTAGTTCTGCTAGTTTTTTGCCTTGCTCCTTCTTCTGCTTTGTGTTTCTCTGTCTTCTCATTTTTCTGATCTTACTGTGTGTGGGGTCTCCTTTTTGTAGGCTCCACGTTCGTAGTTTCCATTGTTTTTGGTGTCTGTCCTCAGTGGCTAAGTTTGGTTCAGCAGGTTTTGTAGGCTTCCTGCTGGAGGGGACTAGTGCCTGTGTTCTGGTGGATGACGTTGCATCTTGTTTTTTTGGTGTGCAGGTCCATGGCTGATGGTGTGTTTTGGGGTTTCTTTGGCTTTATTATCATTTTAAGCAGCCTTTGCACTAATGGATGTGCTTGTGTTCCTGTCTGGCTGGTTGTTTGGCATAGGGTGTCCTGCACTGTATCTTGCTGTTCGTTGAGTGGAGCTGTGTTTTTGCATTCAGATGGAGATATCTGGTAGATTTTTGTCATTTGATAATATGTGGAGCTGGGCGGTCTCTTGTGGACCAGTGTCCTGAACTTGGCTCTCCCATCACAGGAGCAAAGCCCTGACGACTGGCTGGAGCACCAAGAGCCTGTCCTCCACACAGCTCAGAATAAAAGGGAGAAAGAAAAGAAAGAAAGAAAGAAAGAAAGAAAGAAAGAAAGAAAGAAAGAAAGAAAGAAAGAAAGAAAGGAAGAAGATAAAATAAAATAAAGTAAAATAAAATAATATAAAATTATTAAAATAAAATATAAAAAATAATTATGAAGAAAAAAAAATTAAGTAATTAAAAAAAGGACAAACAGAACCCTAGGACAAATGGTAAAAACAAAGCTATACAGACAAAATCACACACAGATGCATACACATACACACTCACAAAAAGTGAGTAAGGGAAATATATATATATATATATATATAATGTTGCTCCCAAAGTCCACCTCCTCAATTTGGGATGATTCATTGTCTATTCACGTATTCCACATATGCATGGTACCTCAAGTTGATTGTGGAGATTTAATCCTCTGCTCTAGAGGCTCCTGGGAGAAATTTCCCTTTCTCTTCTTTGTTCTCACAGCTCCTGGGGTTCACCTTTGGATATGACCCCCCCTCTTTGTGTAGGTCACCTGCGGGCATCTCTTCTTCGTTCAGAAAGGACGGGATTAAAGGAGAAGCTGATTCAGGGCCTCTGGCTCACTCAGGCCAGGGGGAAGGAGCTGTATGGATATGGGTCATGCCTGCGGCAGCAGAGTCCAGCATGACTTTGCACCAGCTTGAGGTGTGTCGTGTGTTTTCACGGGGAAATTTTCCCTGGATCATAGGACCCTGGCAGTGGTGGGCTGCACTGGCTCCCGGGAGGGGAGGTGTGGATAGTTACCTGTGCTTGCTCACAGGCTTCTTGTTGGCTGCAGCAGCATTAGCGTCTCATGCCTATCTCTGGGGTCCACGCTGATAGCTGTAGTTCACGCCCATATCTGGAGCTCTTTTAGGCTGTGCTCTTAATCCCCTCTCCTTGCGTACTAGGAAACAAAGATGCAAGAAAAAGTCTCTTGTCTCTTAGGCAGCTCCAGACTTTTTCCCGGACTCCCTCCCCTCTAGCTCTGGTTCAATAGTCCCCTTCAAGCTGTGTTCACATAGCCAACTCCAGTCCTCTCCCTGAGATCCGACCGAAGCCTGAGCCTCAGCTCCCAGCCCCCATCCATCCTGGTGGGTGAGCAGACAAGCTCTCGGGCTGTTGAGTGCTCATTTCCAGCAATCCTCTGTGTGGGAATCTCTCCGCTTTGCCCTCTGCACCCCTGTTGCTGCTCTTTCCTCAGTGGCTCCAAAGCTTCTCCCCTCTGCCACCCGCAGTCTCTGCCTGCGAAGGGGCTTCCTATTGTGTGGAAACCTTTCCTCCTTCACAGCTCCCTCCCACTGCTGCAGGTCCCATCCCTGTTCTTTTGTGTCTGTTTATTTCTTTTCTTTTTACCCTACCCAGGTACGTGGGGAGTTTCTTGCCTTTTGGGAGGTGTGATGTCTTCTGCCAGTGTTCAATAGGAGTTCTATAGGAGCAGTCCCACGTGTAAATGTATTTCTGATGTATTTGTGGGGAGGAAGGTGATCTCCACGTCTTACTGCTCTGCCATTTTGAAGCTCCCCCTCCTCTAGTGTATTTTCAATTTTAGTTATTGTGTTGTTCACCACTCTTAGTTTTGTTCTTTACTTCTTCTAAGTCCTTGCTAAATGTTTCTTGTATTTTCTCCATTCTATCTCCGAGATTTTGGATCATTTTTACTATCATTACTCTGAATTCTTTTTCAGGTAGTTTGCCTGTTTCCTCTTCATTTATTTGGTGTTGTGTGTTTTTACCTTGTGCCTTCAATTGCAACAGATTTCTCTTTCTTCTTTTTTTATCTAACTTACTGTGATTGAAGTCTCCTTTTCATAGTCTGCAGTGTCGTAGTTCCCCTTGCTTTTGGTGTCTTCCCCCAGTAGGTGAGGTTTGTCCTGTGTCTTGTGTAAGGTTCGTGGCACAAGGGACTCATGCCTGCATTGTGGTGGATGGTGCTGTATATTTTCCCTCTGATTGGCAGGATTGTGTCAGGTTGTGTGCTTTGGGGTGTCTGTGGACTTAGTATCACTTTAGGCAGCCTGTCTGCTATTGGGTGGGTTTGTGTTCCTGTCTTGCTTGTTGTTTGGCTTGGGACGTTCAGCACTGGAGCCTGCATGCAGTTGCATGAGGCTGGCTCTTAGAGTTAAGATGGAGACCTCCGGGAGAGCTCTCTCCCATTAATATTTACTGGGGCCACGAATTCTCTGACTTTCCAGTGTCCTGGACTCAGCACTCCCAACCCAGAAGCTCATCCTGATCCCCGGCCTGGGAAACAAGACCCTGCAAGCCACACAGCTAGGCAAAACATGGGCATAAGAAAGAAAAAAAAAGGTGGGAAGAAAACAAATGAAAACATACAGATATACAAAACTCAAGACAAATAGCAAAGTCAAGAACAAGCAAAGAGCAACAGCAACAATGAGGGAAGGGATGTGGGAACAGATGTATATGTATGACTGATTCACTTTGTTATAAAGCAGAAACTAATAAAATAAACAAACAAACAAACAAACAAATGAGCAAAGTCCCAGACAAACTGTAAAAGCAAAACCAAACAAACAAAAAACAAACAAACAGAAAGAAACACACACACACACAAAATAAGAAACAAATACAAAAACACGATAAATAAAGAAGAGAAAAACCAGACAGACTAGAGTCCCAAAATGAAATCAGAAAATTAAAAACAAAACTAACAAAAACAAAAAAGAAAACAAAAACAGAATGCGTACTGAAGGAAAAATCAAAGAAAACAAAACAAACATACAAAAATGATAAAAAAAGATTAAAAAGATTAGAACAAATAGAACGAAGGGAAAAAATGATAAAAATAAAATAGAACAGAGGAATGAAAAAGACAAGTAAAAAACAGAACAACAAAAATGTAACATAGAAAATGAAATAGAAAAAATCAAAATATATATTTAAAAATAAATAAATAAATAAAAATAAAAACAAATAAATAGTAAAATAAGTACCAGAAAACAAAACATTAAAAAATATTAATGATTATATTTTCCTGGGGTCTCAGCTCTCAGTGTCCTTGACCCCACCATGAGTCACAGCCAACCTCTGTCTCCCCAGGAAGCCCTCCAAAATCTCTACATAGGTTTCTGGTCTGTCTGTGGGCACTGTGGTGGCAGCTCAGACTCTCATGTGGCCCAACAACGTGTGTACTAATCCCCAGAGTCCACAGCTGCAAGAGTTAGACCAGTTTCCGTTTGGGTAACACCTATTGTCCGTTCAGATATTCCATAGATGAAGGGTTTACCAAGCCAATATTGGGGATTTAATCTGTGGTTTGTGCAGCTTCATGCAGCAATTTTTGTTCCTCTTCCTTAATCACCCCTCCCCTGGGACTCAGCTGTGGTTTTAACCCCACCTCTACATGTGGGCCACGCACAGGTGTCTGCTTCCAAGGCCCTGGAGCACTTGGGTCTGCCCCAGTTAGGACAGGGCGTGGAGGTGGCATGACTGTCTGGTCACAGAAGACCCAGTGGCAACAGGTGCATGGGACAGCCTTTGGCCACAGGCACGATATTTCTGGCCCTAGTGGGAGCCTTTCCTAGCAACTGGCAGCTGGTGTGAGAACGTCAGCCCTGGTCAAATCTTTAAGTTCTATTAGTTTTTGGGTTTTTTTAAAATCCGTTCTTGACTTATGTGTTTTATAGCTCTGATGCGATGTTAGGTGAATAAACATTTAGGATTGCTATTTGGATAATTGTCCCTTTATTATAATGTAACGTCAACCTTTACCCCTGATTTCTTCTTATAAATCTATTTTATCTGATATTAATATAAATATTCCAGCTTTCCGGAAGTTTTTTCTGGTTAGTTTTTTCAAAGGATATATTTATCCACCATTTTACTTTTAATCTATGTATGCCATTATTTTTAGTACAAATTTGTTGTAGACAGCATATTGTTGAATAATGTTTTTTGTATTCAATTTGAGAGTTTATATCTTTTAGCTCATGTTCTTGGATCTTCAGATTTTTTGTGGTTATTGATATGGTTGAATTAAATTTCACCATTTTAGATATTTTCTAAGTGTTTCATTAGTTCATTGTATCTCTTTTCTCTCCTTTCTGACGTAGGTTAATTGGTCATTTTTATGATTCCTCTTTATCTCCCTATTGATTAATTATTTATACATGTTTAATAAATTCTATTCATGTTTGACCTGAAGTTTACCTTTAATTACTGAGACTCTATCTGCAAATAAAATTATAACACTTCTCGTGCAATATAAGAAACTTGAAAAAAATCTTCACTCCCATCCTTAATGCTAGTACCTACATAAGTTCTATTTTTAAATATGTATAAACACAAACACCTTGTTACTATTTTTGCTTTAGGCACTTACATTACTTCAATTAAAATTAGAAAAAAAAGGAATTTACTTTACCTTCATTTTTTTTCTATTTCCTGTTTCCTGTATTCATTTTTGTAGAATAAAATTTGTCCTGATTGCAAACCTTCCTGTTACATTTCCACAACTTTTGTTTGTTTTTTATTTTATATATATGAAATGCTTGTTTGCTCCTGTGCATAGTATTTCATTTTTTGTCTGGCCACCTTTAAGATTGGCTCTATATTTTTAAGGAGTTTGAATATGATATGCCTAGGAATGTATTTGTGCGTGTAAGTGTATTGTTATTTTATCCTTCTTGGTGTTTTCTGAGATGCTTGGATATATGGTTAGAAAAAAATTTACCTGTTATCTTCAAATATTTCTTCTACGTTCTGTCTCTCTTCCCCTTCTGGGATTCCAGTTTTCCATCTATTAAGGAGTTGTTTATTTTTCCACAGTGTTTGGATGATATGTTCTCCCTCTCTCTCTCTCTCTCTCTCTCTCTCTCTCTCTCTCTCTCCTCTCTCTCTCCCTCTCTTTCTCTCTCTGTCTCTCTTTGTTTCAATCTTTTATGCTCTCTGTGTTTCAGTTTTGGTTATTTCTAGAGACCTATCTTCAAGTTCACTAATTCTTTCCTTGGCAATATTAAGTCTACTAGTATGTCTGTTAAAATCATGCCTTATAAAGGGCACTGTGTTTTTCACTTCTAACAATTCCCTTTGGTCTTCTAATGATAGCTTCCACTTAGAATGGGATTTTGTTGGCAGTGGATTTGATTTCTAATGTCAGCTCTACCCTTAACCTTAAGGCTTCCCTTTGCATTGTGCCTCAGTGAAGACATCTGTCTTGTATATTACTTGTCCCTCAATATTTTTTAGCTTGGTGGAGGTGTGGAACGGGTGTATTTGTGTTTGTTTTGATTAAAACTCAGTATTAAGCAGGGACTTTGTACCCGGGACTAAAGAGGACTGATTTTAGTGGTCTTCCTCTCTTGACATAATTCTGAACCCAGAATTTATTCTTGCCCTTCTCTACCCTTCTTCCCTCCTTTTACTTTCCCCTAGCTGCAATCAGATTTCACTAGTAGACTAAGGGTGACAGTAATTGTTGCCCCTCCTGCCACAAATAAATGTTATCAGTTGGTAGATAAAACAGGGAAGAGGAGTCTAAGTGGAGTGTCTTCTCCCTCTTGCAGTGTCTACTGTTCGCATCTTCCACGTATGCAACATGAAGGAGACTTTCTCAGGACTCATTCAGTCTTTTCTGTGATCACTAAGTGGGATCTGTGAAGAAAAAACATGAAACATGCTGTGTGCTCCCTCTGTATTTGTAACCACTAGGGGCTTCACACTCTCTCACAAATGTACAATTTACTGACCCTCACTAATTTGACAATCACTTCAGTTGAACTCTTCTTAAAAAATGTCCCAATCCATTGCATCTTTCCCAGATAATCCAGGGCTTGGGTTCCATCTCTGCCAGAAAGTGCCTGTTTCTCCCTAAATTCTGGGCCATTTGATTGTCTCGAGATGTCAGTACTATGATGGGATGAAGAAAAGTTGTAAACTTGTTGTTGGTCCAGCGTTTTTTTTTTTTTTTTTTTTTTTAAATTAGTTTCTGCTTTATAACAAAGTGAATCAGTCATACATATACATCTGTTCCCACATCCCTTCCCTCATGCATCTCCCTCCCTCCCACCCTCCCCATCCCACACCCCCAGGTGGGCACAAAGCACCGAGCTGATCTCCCTGTGCTCTGCGGCTGATTCCCACTATCTACCTACCTTATGCTTGGTAGTGTATATATGTCCATGCCTCTCTTTCGCTTTGTCACAGCTTACCCTTCCCCGTCCCCATATCCTCAAGTCCATTCTCAAGTAGGTCTGTGTCTTTATTCCCGTTTTACGCCAGGTTCTTCATGACATTTTTTTTTAATTCCATATATATGTGTTAGCATACGGTATTTGTCTTTCTCTTTCTGACTTACTTCACTCTGTATGACAGACTCTAGGTCTATCCACCTCATTATAAATAGCTCAGTTTCGTTTCTTTTTATGGCTGAGTAATATTTCATTGTATATACGAGCCACATCTTCTTTATCCATTCATCCAATGATGGATACTTAGGTTGTTTCCAGCTCTGGGCTATTGTGAATAGAGCTGCAATGAACATTTTGGTACATGTCTCTTTTTGAATTATGGTTTTCTCAGGATATATGCCTAGTAGTGGGATTGCTGGGTCATATGGTAGTTCTATTTTTAGTTTTTTAAGGAACCTCCATACTGTTCTCCATAGTGGCTGTACCAATTCACATTCCCACCAGCAGTGCAAGAGTGTTCCCTTTTCTGCCCACCCTCTACAGCATTTATTGTTTCTAGATTTCTTGATGATGGCCATTCTGACAGGTGTGAGATGATATCTCATTGTAGTTTTGATTTGCATTTCTCTAATGATTAATGATGTTGAGCATTCTTTCACGTGTTTGTTGGCAGGCTGTATATCTTCTTTGGAGAAATGCCTATTTAAGTCTTCTGCCCATTTTTGGATTGGCTTGTTTGGTTTTTTGCTATTGAGCTGCATGAGCTGCTTATAAATTTTGGAGATTAATCCTTTGTCAGTTGCTTCATTTGAAAATATTTTATCCCATTCTGAGGGTTATGTTTTGGTCTTGTTTATGGTTTCCTTTGCTGTGCAAAAGCTTTGAAGTTTCATTAGGTCCCATTTGTTTATCTTTGTTTTTATTTCCATTTCTCTAGGAGGTGGGTCCAAAAGGATCTTGCTGTGATTTATGTCATAGAGTGTTCTGCCTATGTTTTCCTCTAAGAGTTTGATAGTGTCTGGCCTTACATTTAGGTCTTTAAGCCATTTTGACCTTATTTTTGTGTCTGGTGTTAGGGAATGATCTAATCTCATACTTTTACATGTCCCTGTCCAGTTTTCCCAGCACCACTTATTGAAGAGGCTGTCCTTTCTCCACTGTACATTCCTGCCTCCTTTATCAAAGATAAGTTGACCATATGTGCGTGGGTTTATCTCTGGGCTTTCTATCCTGTTCCATTGATCTATCTTTCTGTTTTTGTGCCAGTAGCACACTGTCTAGATTACTGTAGCTTTGTAATATAGTCTGAAGTCAGGGAGCCTGATTCCTCCAGCTCCGTTTTTTGTTCTCAAGATTGCTTTGGCTATTCGGGGTCTTTTTTTTTTTTTTTTTTTGCAAACAAATTTTGAAATTTTTTGTTCTAGTTCTGTGAAAAATGCCAATGGTAGGTTGATAGGGATTGCATTAAATCTGTAGATTGCTTTGGGTAGTAGAGTCATTTTGACAATATTGATTCTTCCAATCCAGGAGCATGGTATATCTCTCCATCTCTTTGTATCATCTTTAATTTCTTTCATCAGTGTCTTATAATTTTCTGCAAACAGCTCTTTTGTCTCCTTAGGTAGGTTTATTCCTACATATTTTATTCTTTTTGTTGAAATGGTAAATGGGAGTGTTTTCCTGATTTCAATTTCAGATTTCTCATCATTAGTGTACAGGCATGCCAGAGATTTCTGTGCATTAATTTTGTATCCTGCTACTTTACCAAATTCATTGATTAGCTCTAGTAGCTTTCTGGTAGCATCTTTAGGATTCTCTATGTATAGTATCATGTCATCTGCAAACAGTGACAGCTTTACTTCTTCTTTTCCAATTTGGATACTTTAATTTCCTTTTCTTCTCTGATTGCTGTGGCTAAAAATTCCAAAACTATGTTGAATAAGAGTGGTGAGAGTGGGCAGCCTTGTCTTGTTCCTGATCTTAGTGGAAATGGTTTCAGTTTTTCACCATTGAGGACAATGTTGGCTGTGGGTTTGTCATATATGGCCTTTATTATGTTGAGGAAAGTTCCCTCTATGCCTACTTTCTGCAGGGTTTTTATCATAAATGGGTGTTGAATTTTGTCGAAAGCTTTCTCTGCATCTATTGAGATGATCATATGGTTTTTCTCCTTCAATTTGTTAATATGGTGTATCACATTGATTTGCGTATATTGAAGAATCCTTGCATTCCTGGAATAAACCCCACTTGATCATGGTGTATGATCCTTTTAATGTGCTGTTGGATTCTGTTTGCTAGTATTTTGTTGAGGATTTTTGCATCTATGTTCATCAGTGATATTGGCCTGTAGTTTTCTTTCTTTGTGACATCCTTGCCTGGTTTTGGTATCAAGGTAATTGTGGCCTCGTAGAATGAGTTTGGGAGTGTTCCTTCCTCTGAAATTGTTTGGAACAGTTTAAGAAGGATGGGTGTTAGCTCTTCTCTAAATGTTTGATAGAATTCGCCTGTGACGCTATCTGCTCCTGGGCTTTTGTTTGTTGGAAGATTTTTAATCACAGTTTCAATTTCTGTACTTGTGATTGGTCTACTCATATTTTCTATTTCTTCCTGATTCAGTCTTGGCAGGTTGTGCATTTCTAAGAATTTGTCCGTTTCTTCCAGGTTGTCCATTTTATTGGCATAGAGTTGCTTGTAGGAATCTCTCATGATCTTTTGTATTTCTGCAGTGTCAGTTGTTACTTCTCCTTTTTCATTTCTAATTCTATTGATTTGAGTCTTCTCCCTTTTTTTCTTGATGAGTCTGGCTAATGGTTTGTCAGTTTTGTTTATCTTCTCAAAGAACCGGCTTTTACTTTTATTGATCTTTGCTATCGTTTCCTTCATTTCTTTTTCATTTATTTCTGATCTGATCTTTATGATTTCTTTCCTTCTGCTAACTTTGGGGTATTTTTGTTCTTCTTTCTCTAATTGCTTTAGGTGCAGGGTCAGGTTGTTTACTCGAGACGTTTCCTGTTTCTTAAGGTGGGGTTGTATTGCTATGAACTTCCCTCTTAGAACAGTTTTTGCTGCATCCCATAGGTTTTGGGTCATCGTGACTCCATTGTCATTTGTTTCTAGGTATTTTTTTAATTTCCTCTTTGATTTCTCCAGTGATCACTTCGTTATTGAGTAGAGTATTGTTTAGCCTCCCTATGTTTGTATTTTTACAGATCTTTTCCTGTAATTGATGTCTAGTCTCATAGCATTGTGGTCGGAAAAGATACTTGATACAATTTCAATTTTCTTAAATTTACCAAGGCTTGATTTGTGACCCAAGATATGATCTAGCCTGCAGAATGTTCCATGAGCACTTGAGAAAAATGTGTATTCTGTTGTTTTTGGATGGAATGTCCTATAAGTATTAATTAAGTCCATCTTGCTTAATGTATCATTTAAAGCTTGTGTTTCCTTATTTTTTTTCATTTTGGATGATCTGTCCGTTGGTGAAAGTGGGGTGTTAAATTCCCCTACTATTAGTGTGTTACTGTCGATTTCCCCTTTTATGTCTGTTAGTATTTGCCTTATGTATTGAGGTGCTCCTATGTTGGGTGCATAAATATTTACAATTGTTATATCTTCTTCTTGGATCAATCCCTTTATCATTATGTAGTGTCCTTCTTTGTCTCTTCTAATAGTCTTTATTTTAAAGTCTATTTTGTCTGATATAAGAATTGCTACTCCAGCTTTCTTTTGATTTCCATTTGTATGGAATATCTTTTTCCATCCCTTTACTTTCAATCTGTATGTGTCTCTAGGTCTGAAGTGGGTCTCTTGTAGACCGCATATATATAGGTCTTGTTTTTGTATCCATTCAGCCAGTCTATGTCTTTTGGTGGGAGCATTTAATCCATTTACATTTAAGGTAATTATCGATATGTATGTTCCTATTCCCATTTCCTTAATTGTTTTGGGTTCGTTATTGTAGGTCTTTTCCTTCTGTTGTGTTTCTTGCCTAGAGAAGTTCCTTTAGCATTTGTTGTAAAGCCGGTTTGGTGGTGCTGAACTCTCTCAGCTTTAGCTTGTCTGTAAACGTTTTAATTTCTCCATCAAATCTGAATGAGATCCTTGCTGGGTAGAGTAATCTTGTTTGCAGGTTTCTGTCCTTCATCACTTTAAGTATGTAGTTCCACTCCCTTCTGGCTTGTAGAGTTTCTGCTGAGAGATCAACTGTTAACCTGATGGGGATTCCCTTGTGTGTTACTTGTTTTTTTTTCCCTTGCTGCTTTTAATATGATTTCTTTGTGTTTAATTTTTGACAGTTTGATTAATATGTGTCTTGCCTATTTCTCCTTGTATTTATTCTGTATGGGACTCTCTGTGCCTCCTGGACTTGATTAACTCTTTCTTTTCCCATGTTAGGGAAGTTTTCAACTATAATCTCTTCAAATATTTTCTCAGTCCCTTTCTTTTTGTCTTCTTCTTCTGGAACCCCTATAATTCGAATGTTGGTGCATTTAATGTTGTCCCAGAGGTCTCTGAGACTGTCCTCTGTTCTTTTCATTCTTTTTTCTTTATTTTGCTCTGCAGCAGTTATTTCCACTATTTTATCTTCCACCTCACTTATCCGTTCTTCTGCCTCAGTTATTCTGCTATTGATCCCATCTAGAGTATTTTTCATTTCATTTATTGTGTTTTTAATCGATGCTTGATTCATCTTTAGTTCTTCTAGTTCCCTGATAACTGTTTCTTGCATTTTGTCTATTCTATTTCCAAGATTTTGGATCTTGGAAATAGAATCTTGGATCAGCTTTACTATCATTATTCTGAATTCTTTTTCAGGTAGACTGCCTCTTAGCTCTTCATTTGTTAGGTCTGGTAGGTTTTTATCTTGCTCCTTCACCTGCTGTGTGGTTTTCTGTCTTCTCATTTTGCTTATCTTACTGTGTTTGGGGTCTCCTTTTTGCAGGCTGCAGATTCGTAGTTCCCGTTGTTTTTGGTGTCTGTCCCCAGTGGCCAAGTTTGTTTCAGTAGGTTGTGTAGGCTTCCTGGTGGGGGGGACTAGTGCCTGTGTTCTGGTGGTTGAGGCTCGATCTTGTCTTTCTAGTGGACAGGTCCACGTCTGGTGGTGTGTTTTGGGGTGCCTGTGGCCTTATTATATTTTTAGGCAACCTCTCTGCTAATGGGTGGGGTTGTGTTCCTTTCTTGCTAGTTGCTTGGCATAGGGTGACCAGCACTGTAGCTTGCTGGTCATTGACTGAAGCTCGGTGCTGGTGTTGAGATGGAGATCTCTGGGAGATTTTCGCTGCTTGATTTTATGTGGAGCTTGGAGGTCTCTTGTGGACCCGTGTCCTGAAGTTGGCTCTCCCACTTCAGAGGCACAGCACTGACTCCTGGCTGCAGCACCAAGAGCCTTTCATCTACCTGGCTCAGAATAAAAGGGAGAAAAAGTAGAAAGAAAGAATTAGTAGAAGAAAGAAAGAGAGAGGGAAAGAAAGGAAGAAAGGAAGGAAGGAAGGAAGGAAGAAAGAAAGGAGGGAGGGAGGAAGGATGGAAAGAAAGAAGGAAAGAAAGGAGGGAGGGAGGGAGGAAGGAAAGAAAAAGAAAGAGTGAAAGGAAGAAGCGAGGGAGGGAGGAAGGAAAGAAAGAGAGAAAGAAGGAAAGGAGGGGCGGAGGGAGGGAGGGAGGAAGGGAAGGTAGGATAAAAAAGAAAGAGCAGGTAAAGTAAAATAGAATAAAGTATGAAATATAGTAGCGTTATTAAAATTAAAAAGTAATTATTGAAAAAAAAACGGACAGATAGAACCCTGGGACATATGGTGGAAGCAAAGCTATACAGAGAGAATCTTACACAGAAGAATACACATACACATTCACAAAAAGAGAGCAGGGGGAAAAATCAAAAATCTTGCTCTCCAAGTCCACCTCCTCAATTTGGGATAATTCGTTGTAAAAAGAGGAAAAGGGCGAGAAGTCTGAAATCTTCCTCTCTAAATCCACCTCCTTAATTTGGGATAGTTCGTTGTAAAAAGAGGAAAAGGGGGGAAAGTCTTAAATCTTGTCCTCAAAGTCCACTTCCTTAATTTGGGATGATTCGCTGTCCATTCATGCACTCCACAGACGCAGGGCACATCAAGTGGACCGTGGAGCTTTAATCCGCTGCCTCTGAGGCTGCACAGAGAGATTTCCCTGTCTCTTCTCTGCTCTCACAGCTCCCGGGTCTCAGCCTTGGACCTGGCCCCGCCTCTGCATGTAGGTCGCCAGAGGGCGTCCGTTCTTAGCTCGGACAGGACAGGTTTAAAGGAGCCGCTGATTCGGGGGCTCTGGCTCACTCAGGCCGAGGGGAGGGAGGGGCACGCAGTGTGGGGTGGGCCTGCGGCGGGAGATGCCGGCGTGACGTTGCAGCAGCCCGAGGCGCTCCGTGCGCTTTCCCGGGAAAGCCGTCCCCGGGTCCCGGGACCTCGGCAGTGGCGGGATGCACAGGCCCCCTGGAAGGGGGGGTGGACTGTGACCCGCGCTCGCACTCAGGCCCTGTGGCGGAGGCAGCATCAGCCCCAGTGTACCATGCCCGTCTCCGGGGTCTGTGCCTTTAGCCGCGGCTCACGCCCGTCTCCGGTGCTTCCCCAAGCAGCCCTCTAAATGTCCTCTCCTTGCGCACCAGGAAACAAAAGGGAAGAAAAAGTCTCTTGCCTCTTCGGCAGCTCCAGACATTTTCCCGGAACTCCCTCAGGGCTAGCCGTGGTGCACTAACCCCTTCAGGCTCTCTTCCTGCCACCAGCCCCAGTCCTCTCCCTGTGCTCCGACTGAAACCCAATAACCAAGCCTCAGCTCCCAGCCCCGCCCGCCCCGGCGGCCGAGCAGACAAGCCTCTTGTGCTGGTGTGTGCCTGAGGGCACCGATCCTCTGTGCCGGAATCTCTCTGCTTTTCCCTCCCCACCCCTGTTGCTGTGCTCTCCTCTGCTACTCTGAAGATTTCCCCCTCCACCACCTGCAGTCTCCGCCCGTGAAGGGGCTTCTAGTGTGTGGAAACCTTTTTTCCTTCACGGCTCCCTCCCACTTGTGAAGGTCCCATCCCTATCCTTTTGTCTCTGTTTATTCTTTTTTCTTTTGTCCTACCCAGGTATGTGGGGAGTTTCTTGCCTTCTGGGGAGTCTGAGGTCTTCTGTCAGCATTCAGTAGGTGTTCTGTAGGAGTTGTTCCACGTGTAGATGAATTTCTGATGTATCTGTGGGGAGGAAGTTGATCTCCGCATCTTACTCTTCCACCATCTTCCTCCGGGGTCCTCGGTTCAGCGTTTTTCATTGTAAAGTGTAATTCTCTTTCTATTTTCCATCTCCAAGTAAAACCCAGAAGTGCCACTTAATAATTTTTATTCTTACATTCAAAACATCAAGACTCATTGCTTCCAAATTTCAATCAGATGTGCCTAAGTTTTTCTCTACACTGGCATATCTCTTCCTGTTTCTAAGATACCAATTATCAATAAGCTTCAAATACTTGTTCCTTCTGGATGTCACTAGCTAGCAGCAATATTGAAAGCAAAACAATAATCTCATCCTTCGCATATAGGTGTCAATTTCTCAAATCTATATAGATTCCAAAATAAAAAAAAACTGAACCAATATTATTATATTTTCAATTTTACTTAAATATGATCTTGAAAAAGAACTGTAACAAGTAGAACACCATGCTTAAAATTTCTATGCTTAGAAAAGAGCATTAAGTGAATTAAGAGCATTACTGAGCCACAAAGATAATAAGTTCTCAACTCAAGGAGCAGTGTTCTGGAGCTGTCTCATTCATACAGGCTCACGAGATTGTTAAATTTTTAGGAATTTTGTGATCTGATTTTTCAATCATTAGTAGCTTGAACTTGTCTCCACAATGGAAGTTGTTATACTAGAAAATGCTACAAATTAGAGCTTTTTTCCCCCATTAGAGAGCCAATTTACCAGCACACCACTGCATATGCCTGGGTAGCTCAATGATGAGGAACCCATGAAGCCTCATATGAATTAAACTTCTGAACTCTCCATCTAGCAGTTTATTCATGATTAGAAAAAAGCCGAAGAGTTGGTTGACACGTAAAAACAATGATGGGTCATTAGTCCATCTCATTCACAATAAAATGGCAATATATGCAGATATATGGCAAGACAATGCAGTCTGGATTTCCCTTCTGTGATGTTACTAAGCAATTTCAGGAAAACCTTCATTCATATTTAATGAAAGATACACCAAAAATATATGAAGCTATATTGTTTATGTAAATTAACTAAAAACATAAGATGTACAAAATAAGGGTACAATTAGAAGCATAAAATATTGTAAAATGTTAGCCACCCTAATTTTTCTGTAAGAGAAATTTTATTTTGGCAGCTTTGATTTTAATAGACTTTAAAATTGAATTGGAATTTAATTCCTGGAGGAAAATAATCCACAAATTACTTTTTCATTATCATAAAGGTACATTTGTTCCAGAATATAAATTTAGTACCATGCTCAATACAGAAAATTTGGAATATACAGAAAACTAGAAAGAAAATAAATCATCCAACCTTCACCCATAAAAATAACCACTGTTAACATTTCAGTTTGTTTCAATCCAAATTTTGTTTTTCTTTTCTTTTTTGTTTTGAACTTATATTTCATTTTCTGCTATTTGCATTAAATATGCTTATGATTATATACAATATACACATATGCACTCATGTAAAGATTATTTTGAAATGCATTCATATTATAAAAGTAGTTCATTCTTAATGTAGAAAACACAGAAAAGTGTATTAAAGAGAAATTCATTTGAAAATAAGGACAAATACAATCTAAAATATGTTAATTCTATTAAAAAAATTTAAGAAAATACACCAAAATATTAACAGTGTTTATTTCTGGCAGGTGGTTATTTTTAGTCTTTTTAAAATGCATAACAAAAATGCATTAACATAATTGAGACTAAATTGTATATACAGAGATTTAAGCATTGTAAACATGAACATTCACAGGCATTTGATGAAGAATGGTAAGAGGAGGTTTTTTACAGATAATTCCTACCAATTGCAAATGATTCATCTTGCACAATTAAAAGACGTCATTTAATATAAATTTCTACAGTGCAGAAAATCACTCAAGTATTTTGACAATGAAAATGTTTTCTATATTCCTATGCAGTTTTACTTTTTTTGAGTATTTAAAAACAAATTTCTTGTTTACTAATTTTCCTGGCAGAATGCAAGTGTAGTGATGATTGTTAACAAACATTAGAGCACAATACTATGTACTTGCTGTTTTCAATGTTCAAAAACCTATAAATAGATTCTAAGTGCTTGTAGAGTGAATATTTTAGTTAAAGTAACTCACTTTGCAAGAAAATACAAAAATCAATTCAGGCCAAAAACAAATCCTGAAAATCCCAAATGCCGTGCTCAGTTTAAGTCAAAGCCTACTCAAGTCTCTTGGCAATTTTGTGGCCAGCTGAACACATTGTGCTGTATATCCTATTTTCCTTGGTCACCTTCTGTTGTAGGCAGAGTTCTAAGATTGCCCCCAAATATCCCTATCAACAGGTGTACACACACCTTTGCCTTTTTATTTATTGAAACATCAATCTACGTAGTGTTGTAAAGGGATTTTTGCATATATAATTAAGATCTTACATTAATTGACCTTAAGATAGGGAGCTTATCCAGATGGGCCTAACCTAATTGTATCACCCTTTTAAAAGCAAAGAATGTTCTCCATCTGGAGAGAGAAAAGAATGCACTCTGGTTTTCTGGGAACAAAGCAAACATCCATGTTGTTATCTTCTTATGGGGGCCACATGACAAGGTACTGTGGGAGTCCTCTAGGAACCTAGAGTTGTTCCTGCTGACAGCTAGAAGAAAAATAAGAGTCTCACTTCTACAATTGCAAGGAACTGAATTCTGCCAACCAGTGACCTTGGGAGAGGACTCTGAGCCAAGATTAAATCTGCAGCCCCAGATGATACCTTGATTTCAATCTGGTGAGACCCTGAACTTTCACCCATGTCATGCCCAGACTTCTGACCTATAGAAACTGTGAGATTAAAAAAAAAAAAAAAAAAAAAAAGCTTGTGTGGTTTTAAGCTGCTAAATTTGTGACATTTTGTTACTTAACAATAGGAAACTGATACACAGTCTAAGATGTAAGGCATTCTAGTTATCTATCTTCTCCCATATCCTTTTCTCTACAATGCTCTGTGATTCCATTTTCAGATCAAAATTCACAACCTTCTCCTTTCTTTCTGGCCTTTACACTGTGTTCTCTGGAAACCCAGATCTACAGTTGACAGACATCTTTATGTTTTAAATATCTTCACTGAAATGTTCTTTCTGTCTTTTTGCTTTAACTTAAACAGGCTCTTATCCATGGGCACATTTCTCCTATAATGTTATAAAGAGGCAGGTACTTATTCGACTATACACTATGAACCTTAAGGTTAAGAGTTGAGAATAATAGCAACGATAGAGGACTTTTACTGAATGTTTGCTGTGTGTCAGTTACTGTTTTAAAGACTTTATGCTAGCAAATGTTATCTATTCAGTACAAATTCTTTCAGTGTTCCATATTAATTAGAACCCTAGTATTATTAGGAGAACAGAGGTCTCAACTGAAAACTATATTTTCCAGCTTCCTTTGCAGATAGGTGGCCATGTGACAGAATTCTGGTCAATGAGGTATAAGAGAACATTGGGTCAGACCTCCTTGGAAAACCCTTTAGAGATTGAGAGAATTCCATTGATATGCATGTTGTTAGTGTTGTTGTTGTTTCTGCATGCCCTTCTCCTTTCTTCTTTGCTGAAACAGTTGCATTGCCTTTTTGGTAGGGTTTCTGGAGGAAAGGAGCCATCTTATAACCATGAAGACTAGATACACTTCTGAAGACCACCAGACCCCAAAAGTAGATGGAGAGGGAAGACACTGATGGCAGCATGAAGTCACTACACCAGCCGTGAATTTTATACCTACAGATATCTACTCATGTCAGAAAAGAAAACAGGACAAAACAAAAAACCTCTGGCTGTTTCTTTAGATTAGGTTTTCTGTTACATGCAGCTGGACCTCTTCTTAACTGATAGAGCTTACTTTATATTAATTAATTAAATAAGAAAATACAAAAGCACTGTCAGGTGAATAAAATTATTATCTGCATTTTAGAAATAAACAAGCACAGAGAACATATGTATATTTTCCAGTGTCACTATGGAAGGAACCATCATTTAAACCTAGGCAATTTGGTTTTAGACTCCACGCTCTTAACTCCAGTGCCATACTGTTTTCCATAGTAACACTTCCAAATCAGTAGCTTTTCACCATCATGTAAATGCATGCTCTTTTGAGGTTTGTTCAATAAGGCTATATTGACTTACAAATAGCCACATTACTGTCATATACTCAGCTCCTAAGGACTTACCTACATTTATTGAAGCCTTTGACATGCTTTATAATCTTTATCTCAAACCCAGGCTTTGTCATGTATCTGCATGACTTCCTTGAAATCTTTATCTTCAAAGAACTTCACTACACCATTTTAGCCAAACATCCACCAATTCCAATGGGTATACTGTACATTTGGTAAGCTCTGACAATGCCATTGCCTCTGAAATCTTAAACTCAGATGTTCATTTGTGTGACAACAATGCTCTCATATATTCTCTCATTTGGTCACTCCTAATACATATGTTCCTCTAAATAAGGTCACTCAAATCTTCTACAATCCTCCCAACTATAAACAATCCATACTCTTAATTATTTTCATGTTCCATCTAGATTCCTCTACTTACCTTTAGATCACTCCTGTGCCAATATATTTAACTCCATTCCTTGTATCCCACTGTCCTGGCAGAACTCAACTCCTGCAATATTCTCACTGCTTATATACAGACTGCTGATCAGGAGCAGAGAAAATTACATAGCTATGAAGGAGAACTAAAATAAATCCATAGTCCACAAACATATCTTGGACTTTTCCTTCTCCATAATATATCTTTCAAACTCTCTTCATTTTTCTCAAAATTCCAATATTTTCATTACTTTATCACTTTTACTAGACACCATTCCTTCTGTATCAGAGAGAAAATTGAATACACCAAACAAAAATTCTCTTAATTTTCTTCTACCCAAACTATTTATGAATACCATCCTAAAATAGTCCATGCACCATTTCAGCTCTTTCTCAAGGTAAAGCATTTTAATCGGATCCTTAAAAATCTTTTTCACTTACTTTCTCCAAAATTTTCCTGTTCTCCAAGGTAGTGGAATTTTAGTTCAATTCCTAGTGTCCTTTTTGACATTTATTATAATTTTGTTATATTAAGGAAATGCACTTCTTTGTGTTTAATATATGTTTGAGTTTATTGCCTTGTTTTAGTATAAATAAATGTTTCTTTTTTATTGTTTATATTTGTGGAATTGCCTTGTTTATTTTTTGTGGAATTTAGATTTTAAAGGTGAAGAGCATGCTTCTACATTACATTTACTAAATTTAACAAGTCTTTTAAAGTTTTATCTGGAACGATTTCTTTCATTACTACAGTCGTGATTAAACTTTTTCATTTATTCCCCTTGTAAAATCCCATGCATTTCCTTTCATATTTATATACAACTAACATCACATTTATCTCTTTGTTATTAAGGACTACACTCTGAGTATCATTGATTTAATTTCCACATAACTATAACTTCTACAGCCTCCAATGCAGATCTCATTAATCATTTAGTTTTCTTAGTTTTTCTGTAGTTCATCCTCTTCTCATCTTAATCAGTTGTCTATACATTTCAAATTATTCTCTCTTATCTTTTTACTACATTTCAGAGGTATTGAATATATCTTATTTTGATGGAGATTGTAAGAATGTTCTACTTTTCTGGTTATTTTAAGTACTTATTTACTGTATTCATTTTTTACCCTTCAGATTTTGAGGAAAGTAAAGAACTTCTTCATAGGCTCCATGTTGTTTTTGTCATTGTTGTTATGCTTCTTTCTTCTCTACTCATAATCAAATAAAGCAACTATTATATAGTCACAGTACTGGCCATTACATAGCTGTACTCTCATTCAACTTAACAATGAGAAATTCCCTCTCTTAAAGGTTCATTTGGAAATAAATTAGATAAGTTTAGCTCCCAGTGCAATTTCAGACTTTCACCTAAGATTCGTATACTGTACTTGAAAAAAAAAAGATAATTTTTCCTACCCTCATTGACTGGGTCTCTGATAATCTAAAAGAAAATCACTATAATGAAAAGAACAATCACCAGCTCACACCTTTCATCAGGGTTTTCTTGTCGTCATGTCCTTCCTACCTCCCACCTTCAACACTGTTTGGTTGGAATAAACCATCTGAGATTCTAAGATTCAAAGTTTCAGAATTTACTCTCCCACTTCTAACTATTCAGTTATTTTATTTCTCTTTTTTGTTTCAGTCTTTGTGTTTGATACAGGTGCACAGAAAACATAGCAGCAAATGAAATTGTAACTTCTTCAAAGTCAGTGTGCATTAGAGCAGTGGTGTGCTATACATACAGACTTTATGTAGCTAACAGAATGATCTTTCTAAAACATGGTTTTCAACATGTGGTGCCCTATTCAAATACTTACAAGATAAAATCTAATTATCTTAGCTTGACATTCAAAGGTCACCTGAATAAGAATAGTCCATTCCCATCTCAGCACTTTTACTCATACTGCACTTCTCTTTCCTTCCTCTCTGCCTACCTCACAATTTTTTTGTTTTGTTTTTGTTTTTGTTTTTTTTGCGGTATGTGGGCCTCTCACTGTTGTGGCCTCTCCCGTTGTGGAGCACAGGCTCCGGATGCACAGGCTCAGTGGCCATGGCTCATGGGCCTAGCTGCTCCGTGGCATGTGGGATCTTCCCAGACCGGGGCACGAACCCGTGTCCCCTGCATCGGCAGGTGGACTCTCAACCACTGCGCCACCAGGGCAGCCCCTACCTCACAATTTTTAAGTCAAACAAAGCCTATCATTGTTGGCAGGACTCTATCTTTTTAAAATGCATACACTTATTTTCCACACTCTATGACTGTAAAAAGTAAGCTCCATGAAAACAAGGACTGTGCTTAACTTGCTCTCCTTTTCTTTTTATTCCATCTTATTTTACAGAGACTACAAAATCTGTGTCTTATACTGATTTTTATCTCAAAGGCATATGATTTTATACAGTTATCAACAAATACTTGTTTAATATATAAATAATTGACTAAATGAATGATTTTGTTATAGACTCTGAAATTTTCATATTACATATTTATGAGAACTAACTTTAACCTTTATTCATTCTTTCACCTCCTTTAGAGATTATCATCACATGTGGCAATTATTATTTTTTCTATAAGTAAGAAAGTAATGCAGGAAAGATACATTTATAATTCTATGCCCTTGTTTGAATTGATAAATAGATCTGCTGTATTGGAAAAGTGGAAAAGAAAGGGAAAATATTTCAATTTGTATAGGGAAAAGATGTAAGGTGTATTACGCACTTTAGGATATCTGAAAATGGTTCAGATAAAAGGTTTGGTTTTGTATTGTTTATGATTTTGATTTTAAATAGTTAGGGAACACTGTAACACCTTCTATAAAGTGTGTTCTGGAGAGCTCCCCAAACCTGGATATTAATCTGATCTCTGCTACTAACAGAATATGTGACCCCAGGTAATTCAGGGACCTTCTACACACTCAGCTTCATCATTTATAAAGTGCATATCCCCACCAGTGTCAGAGGGTTTGTGAGGATCAAATGAAATAATAAATGTCAAATAACTTTCTAAAACTATTAAACATTATTTAAATATAAGAGATCATTATCATTACAAATAAATGGTCAAAAGAAGAAATCTCAGTAAAACAAAAAGAAAACCTCTGCAAAGATGTGATACCAAGTGTTATGTAATACCTTTTAAAGATCCTTAGTGGCAAGAGATTGCAAACTAATTAATATAGAGTTGCCAGATAAAATACAGAATTCCCAGTTAAATTTGAATTTTGGATTAAAAACAATTATTTGTTGTTTAAGTAAATTATATACATGGGCTACTGCTTCCCAAACATATTAAAGACACTGCCATATATTTGTTAATTAGCAATGTGATTACTGAGAAATAATAACAAACCAGTTATTTTTTTCAACCACTTCTAATTACTGATATTTAAGAAGGAGAATATAAGGAAATTTAACACAGGGTAAAGATAGAGTGAAATGACACATTGTATGGTATAGCAAATATTGGTTTTCCATTATTTTACTTTATTTTGTGTGGATTCCTAGAATATCAAACATATCTACCTTCAAGTAGAATAACATAATCAACTTCTAAAGATTAATATAAATGTTTTCTGGCTCATTCACTGTTTTAGATTATCCAGTAAGGAGGATAATGTGAGTAGAGTGTGCAGACCTATGGTGGTTTTATAATATCTCAGAACTAAGATTTGTGCTGAGAGTAAATGTATTATTCCAAAGGAACTAATGTAATCCAAATAACATTATTGAAAAAAATAGAGCAAATGATTGACAACAAATACCAAAAATAGGCTGAGGTCAAACATGAAGGCACAGCAATTGATTTAGTTTATCAACCATAAACATTGTTTTAGAAAAAGAAATAAGACATGTAAAACTTTAGGACAATATTGGGAAAATTATTTGTGTATATAAAGGTATTAAGTGATTTTTCATCTTTTATCAACACTATCTCCTTAACTCATAAACTTCATTTTGAAATCCCTTTTGTCAAGTTAGCAGGTATCCTGTCAAACATGATATGCTTTTTTTTCCATATATGAACTACCTTGACAAGTGTCCATATTAAGGGACACAAAAAAATAACTTGGTCTTGGATACAATTTACAAACCTGACTCTGAACATAAAATTCATTTCACTCTTCAAAAGTCAAAACTTGAATGAAGAAATAAATGAAAATAGTCACCTAACATTTCAAGATCATAAATTTTCTGTCTAGAATTTATAAATTTCTAAAGGGTAAATTTCCAGGTAGATTTCATCATTTGTTTTCTACATAGTGACAAACTGTCCATTATGCCTCATATATACATATAATCCAGGAAGACAGTGCAACTCTGAGTTAGCCATGTCAAGTTTATATACATCTGCTTCCATATCCTGCAGGAGAGAATTTCTAAACATCCCCATATAGAATTTATTTCTGGAAAAGATGGTTTCTTCCATCTCTTTTGGTTTCACTCTTACTACCTGTGTATCCTTTTGTAGGTTACTTAATATCTCTGAGTTTTCATTTCCTCATAAGTAAAATGGATCTCCAATGACTCAGTGTCTCCAAGTCCCAACTTAACACTACCTCAGGAGAAAACCTGATTGACTCTGGACTAAATAATGTAGTTTCTTCAGCATAGTGCCAGGTCAGTATTTCTAGAAATTTATCAATCATTCAGAATATTTGACTCAAATATCTCTATCTTACTGACTTCTTAAAACTATGCCTAGTGCACACAGATAACTTATATTGTCTTTATTCTTATTAGTAGAATGTTTCTACTAAATGAATTTAGATAAGACACTATTTTAGTGTTTGAGACATCAAACTAAAGCCAACATATTAACATTTCATTGAATCTACTATCACATATACAGTATATGTGAAATTTATATGTATATTGTATATACATTTATACTATTTATACAATACACATACAATTGCAATGAAATTTTCACTTAGAGAACTGAAAATTTGACAACATATTGAGACCATGAGAGGTTCCCACAGAAATATTGATTGCATTAAGAATCCAATCCCACATATATACGTGCTATTATGGATGCATTCACTCACATATAAATGAGAGCCGAATTTTCTTTATACGTAAGCCACTTGCTTTTTTTTAATATATATATGTTTTTGGCCACACCACACGGCATGTGGGATCTTGGTTCCCTGACCAGGGATCAAACCCGTGCCCCTTGCATTGGAAGTACGGAGTCTTAACCACTGGACCACCAGGGAAGTCCCCATTTTTTTTAAGTTTCAGTACTTGAGAAGCAAATTTAGGATTTCAAGCCAAGATCTCTTGCCAAAGATCAAATGTTACATATCTTGAATTGCCACTTATATTTTTGTTAAATCAGTGATTTGAAATGGAGATAAATGTCACACTAAGTTTATTATCTAGCTAATAACATTCTAGGTTGTTAAAATCAAATCTACAAATTCACAGAGAAAGACACACGTTTTCTTTGTGCAGGTGACATATGACTTTCATTATAATTAAAAATTATTAATATGTTACCCACCCAGCCCCGTGTAACTCCTGTGGGATACTGACAGATGAGGATGGTGAGCACTCCCTCTGGTCTTACATTGCTCACATATTACACCAACAGTCACAGAGGGCAAGCAGCCCTGCATTCCAGTCCCACAACACTTGCATGACCCCGACAGACATGGAGAGTGAGCAGCTTCACTCCCCTGCACTGCTCACATAACCTCACTCAACAGAGACAATAGGTGCATACAGCACACACAAGAGAGTCCCCTTGAGTACCACGCTTAGGTCAAGAAAGGAAACTGTGTTTCTGGAACCCATGGGGTTGAAATAAGTGGAGAGACAATCTGAGAGACAAACAAGAGCTAGGGCAAGGTTAGACAATAAGGTTTATCTCCTATACAAGACCATTCCTTTAAGACAGAGAGAGATAGTTGTTTTGCATAATACATAGAAACAAACACAGAGAGTCAAGCAAGATGAAGAATCAAAGGAACATGTTCCAAATGAAGGAACAAGATAAAACTACAGGGGGGAAATCCTTAATGAAATGGAGATAAGTAGTGTACATGATAAAGAGATCAAAGTAATGATCATAAACAGGGTCACTGAGCTTGGGAGAAGAATGAATGAACACAATGAAAATTTCAACAAAGAAATAGGAAGTATAAGAAAATTTCAAACAGAGCCCAGAAAATTGAATACAATAACTGAACTGAAAAATACACTAGAGTAGTCAACATCAGACTAGATAATACAGAAAAAAATATCAGTGACCTGGAAGGCAGGGTATTGGAAATCACCCAAAAAGAACACCAAAAAGAAAAAAAAGAGTTTCTTAAAATAAGGATATTTTAAGGAACATGTTGGACAACATCAAGCATACTAATATTTGCATTATTAGGCTCCCAGAAGGAGAAGAGAGAGAGAAAGAGGAAGACATTTTATTTGGAAAACTAATGGATAAAAACTTCCCAATCCTGGTGAGAGAAATAGACATGTAGGTTCAGGAAGCACAGAGAGTCCCAAATAAGATGAACCCAAAGAGACCCACCCAAAACATATTATAATTAAAATGTCAAAAGATAAATATAGAGAATCTTAAAAGCAGTAAGAGTAAACTGACTAGTTATATACAAGGGAACCCCCATAAGGTTATCAGCTATTTTTTCAGAATAATTTTTTCAGGGCAGAAGGGAGTGGAATGATATATCAAGGTGCTAAAAGGAAAAAAAAAATTCCAACCAAGAATACTCTACATTGCAAAGTTACTTATAATTGAAGGAGATAGCAACAGCTAAAGGGCTCCTTACAAAAAAATGTTAAACAGACTTCTTTTTTTTCTATTATTTCATCTTAAATTTTTGTCACTAAATGGGAATTGTAAATAAAAAATGAATATTACATTATATGAAAGTAAATTAACTTCATGAAAGTCAAGAAATTTGGGGTTGGGTTTACTCTAGTTCTCTTTGTCTTTTTTGTCATATATAAAGTTAATTTAAATAAATATTTTTGTCATGAAAACTGTTCCAGGTAATTATTTTTAAGTCTAAAATACAATTTAATAAAATTAGAGAAAAGGAAGTGTACTTTTTTATTATTATGTTTATGTTTAGTGTACTTTTAATTCAAAAACAGGCACAGGGCTTCCCTGGTGGTGCAGTGGTTGAGAGTCTGCCTGCCGATGCAGAGGACACGGGTTCATGCCCCAGTCCGGGAAGATCCCACATGCCACAGAGCAGCTGGGCCCGTGAGCCATGGCAGCTGGACCTGCACGTCGGAACCTGTGCTCCTCAACGGGGGAGGCCACAGCAGTGAGAGGGCCGTGTGCCACAAAAACAAAACAAAACAAAACAAAAAAACAAGGGCCATGCTTAAGGGATAAGCATGCATTTTTCTGTATGTAAATCATTTATATGTATGTTGTAGATGATTATTACCAGGGAAAATACCACAAAATACAATTGAACACTAATTGAAACTACTGATGTTCTTAAATCAGAGCTAAGTTCTTAAAGATAACTTATTGAGATGAAACAATTTAAACTATTTTAGTAAGAATAATATTTTCATTATGACTTAACTCTCTCATTGAATCAATCAACATTTTTCTAAGAGAGAGAGGGGGAGGGAGGGAGGGTAGGAGCAAGACAGAGAAATATCTCAGGAATTAATTCATAAGTAAGAGGGTGAAAAATTGGGAAAGACCACAGTATGGAGCTATTACTAAAAGTGTGTGATCTAGTGGGGTGTCCAGGGTCATGTCAAACTATTTGGAGTATATATTAGAAACTGCTTGAGGGCAGAGGCCATACCTTACAGGTTTTTTTTTTTTACAAAGGTATGTCCATTTGTAAATGTTCATTAAGAGTTGCAGGTTGATAGATGAAAATAAGTTGGGCTCTGAAGGGTCTATCCACCATAGATGAGGTTGGTAAAGACCAAATGGACTTGTTTAAGCTGAATAGTAAAGGCCATAACTAGAAATAAGAAAGTATATGAAAGAGAAGAATCATCAGTAATGACAAATATAGAGTAAAGGGAGTGGATCAATCACTCATAAAGCTAGTATAAAGGTTAACAGACAAAACTAGTAGAAATAACTATAACTAAAATAATTAGTAAGGGATACACAAAATTTTTAAAAAATGTAAAATATGACATCAATAAAAGGTGGAGGGAGGGAGTAAAAGTGTAGTTTTAAGAATGCACTTAAATTTTAGTTCCTACCAACTTGAAGTAGACTTCTATAAATATAGAATATTACATGTGAACCTCGTGGTAACTACATAGCAAAAACCTAGAGTAGATACACGAAATATAATGCAAAAGGAATCTAAATATAACACTGAAAAATTTATCAAACAAGGGAAAAGAGAAAGAGAAAAGAAGAGAACAGAAAGTAGCTACAAAAACATCCAGAAAACAATGAACAACATGACAATAAGTGCATGCCTATCAATAATTAGTTTAATGTAAATGGACTAAATTATCAAAAGACATAGAGTGACTAAATTAATTTAAAAAAATATATATTAATATGCTGCCTACATGAGACTTACTTCAGATCTAAACATACACAGACTGAAAGTAGAGAGAAGGAAAAAAGATACCACATGCAAATGGAAACATAAAGAAAGCTGAGGTAGTAATACTCATATAAGACAAAATAGATTTTAAAACAAAGACTATAACAAAGACAAAGAAGTGCATTACATAATGATAAAGTGGTCAGTCAAACAAGAGCATATAATAATGCTAAATATTTATGTACCCAACATAAGAGCACTGAAATATACAAAGCAAACACTAACAGATATACAGGGAGATACTGACAGTAATAAAAAATAATAGGGGACTTTAATACCCCACTTATATAAATGGATAAATCATTTAGAAAGAAAATCAATAAGGGAACAGTGGCCTTATTTGACACATTAGCTCAGATAAATTTAATAGATATATACATAACATGAGAAGAATACACATTCTTTTCAACTGCACATGGAATAATCTCCAGGATTGATGGAATCTATAGATGTTAGGAGACAAAAAATTCTCAATAAATTTAAGAAGATTGAAATCATATTAAGCATATTTTTGATGACAATGGTATGAAAGAAGAAATGAAGTACAAAAATAAATGGATGTATCCATACATGCTACTAAAAAAAGAGTGTGTTAATGAAGAAATCAAAGGGAGTGTCAAAAATACCTTAAAACAAATGAAGATGGAAATAATATTCCAAACAAATTAAGAACATAATCCTATTTACAATAGCATCAAAAATAATAAAATACTTGGGAATAAATTTAACCAAGGAGGTGAAAGAACTGTATTCTGAACACTAGAAGACATTGTTGAAAGAAATTGAAGATACAAGTAAAAGGAAGTTATACATTTCTCATGGATTGGAAGAATTAAAATTGGTAAAATATCCATACTACCCAAAGAAATCAATAGATTCAAATTACCAAGGGCATTTTTCACAGAATTAGAATATATAATCCTAAAATGTGTATGGAACCACAGAAGACCCCAATAGCCAGAGCAATCTTGAGAAAGAAGAACAAGCTGGAAGGATCACACTCTCTGATTTCAAACTGCACTACAAACCTATAGTAATCAAAACAGTACAGTACTGATATGGAAAGAGACACATAGATCAATGGAACAGAATAGAGAGCCCAGAAGTAAATCCACATATCGAGGGTCAATTAATCTATGACAAAGGAGGCAAGAATATACAATATGGAAACGACAGTCTCTTCAATAAATGGTGTTGGTAACAGATGCCTGAGGGTGGCACACACACAGACGTGGGGCCAAAACCAAAGCTGAGCCCCAGGGGCAGCACAAAAAAGGAAGAGGAATGGAAATATTTCCATGCAGCTACACAAGCTGCAGATTAAATCCCTGTGATCATCCTGGTAAATCCAGTGTCTGGGGAATAACTGAATAGACAATGAGTGTTCCCACAATTGAGACTGGCCTAGCCTTAGAAGCAGTAAATTTTAGGGGCAAGTACACGTGCGAGTTGGGCCAAGTCAGAGTCTGAGCTGGCCCCACAGTGCCCACAGCATGTCCAGAGACCTACTTAGAGGTACTGAGGGCCTCCTGGGGAGGTAAGGATTGACTGTGGCTCACTGTGAGAGCAAAGACACAGACAGAGGAGGCCCCAGGAAAATATTCTTATTGCAATTATTCTTTTCTTGTTTCATTTTGTTCAGTTGTTGGTGTTTTTATTATTTTTTTATCTTTTTAAAATTTTCACTCATTTTTTTAATGTATATATTTTTTTATTTTTACTTTACTTTTTGTTGCTTGGTGTTTTTTTCTTGTTTTTGTTCTTTGTCCTATTTTTTTCATTTTTTTAGTTTTTTAAATTGTTTTTATATGTTTATTTTATGTTTTCTTTGCTTTTTTGTTTGTTTGCTTTCTGTTTTTGTTTTATTTTTCTTTTGTGTTTTTGTTAGTTTAGTTCTTGTTGATTGTTCTCATTTTTGAATTCTTTTGTTTGTTCTCTCTTTTTTTTGTCTGCTTCTTTTTATCTGTGAGTTTGGTTTTGTTCTTATCATTTGTCTTGGATTTGGTGTGTCTGTTATTGTTTCGTTTCTTCTTTTCTTTTTTTTTTGTGTGTGTGTTGTGTTGCTGTTGTTGCTGTTTGTTTTTGGTTTTGTTATTTGTCCTGGGTTTTGTTTGCCTGTTTTCTTTTCCTTTGTTTTCTTTTCTTTCTTTATTCTTTATTCTTTATTCTCTGGCCATGCAGCATGGCTTGCATGTTCTTGGTTCTGCAGCTAGGAGTCAGGCCTGGCCCTGACTGCAGGTGAGAGGACCAAGTCCAGACTGCTGGATGACCAGAGAATTCCTAGGCCCAGGGAATATTAATTGCCATGTGCTCTCCTGGAGATATCCATCTCAACTCCAAGGCCCAGCTCGACCCAACTGCCTGGAAGTTCCAGTGATGGACACCACATGCCAAACAACCAGCAAGACAAGAACACAGCCCCAACCATCAGAAGACAGCTTGCTTAAAGTTGTACACCCCAAAACACACCAACTGACATGGCCTTGCCTATCAGAGGGAAAAGACTCAGCTCTAACAACCAGAGAACAGGCATCAGTCTTTTCCACCAGGAAGCCTACACAAGCTCCTGCAGAATATTCACCCACCAGGGGGCAGACAACAGGGGCAAGAGGAACTACAGTCCTGTAGCCTGGATAAAGGAGAACATGAACACAGTAAGTTGGACAAAATGAGATTACAGAGAAATATGTTGCAGAAAAAGGATCAAGGTAAAAACCCACAGGACCAAATAAATGAAGACAAAATAGGCAGCCTACCTGAAAATAATTCACAGTAATGAGACTAAAGAAGGTCCAAGATGTTGGAAATAGAATGGAGGCATGGATCAAGAAGATACAAGAAATGTTTAACAAGGACCTAGAAGAACTAAAGAACAAACAGCCAGTGATGAACAACACAATAACTGAACTTAAAAATATGCTAGAAGGAATCAATAGCAGAATAACTGAGTCAGAAGAACAGATAAGTGTGTTGGATGATAGAATGGTGGAAATTACTGCCTCAGAACAGAATAAAGAAAAAAGAATGAAATGAAAGGAGGACAGTTTAAGAGACCTCTGTGACAATGTCAAATGCAACAAGATTCACATTATAGGGGTCCCAGAAGGAGAAGAGAGAGACAAAGAGTAGGAGAAGATATTTGAAGAGATAATAGCCAAAAATTTCCCTAACATGAGAAAGGGAGCACTCACCCAAATCCAGGAACTGCAGAGAGTACCATACAGGCTCAACCCAAGAAGGAACATGCTGACACATAGTAATCAAATAGCCAAAAATTAAAGATAAAGAGAAAATATTAAAAGGAATGAGAGTAAAGCAATAAATAAAACATAAGGGGCTTCCCTGGTGGTGCAGTGGTTGGGGGTCCGCCTGCCCATGCAGGGGACACAGGTTCATGCCCCGGTCTGGGAGGATCACACGTGCTTTAGAGCAGCTGGGCCCATGGGCCATGGCCACTGAGCCTGTGCATCTGGAGCCTGTGTTTCATGATGGGAGAGGCCACACCAGTGAGAGGCCTGCGTACCACAAAAACAAACAAACAAACAAAACCCATAAAGGAACCCCCATAAAGTTATCAGCTGATTTTTAGGCAGAAACTGCAGACCCGAAAGGAGTGGCAGGATACATTAAAAGTGATGAAAGGGAAAAACCTACAGTGAAGAATACTCTATCCAGAAAGACTCTAATTCAGATTTGATGGAAAAATCAGAAGCTTTACAGACAAGCAAAAGCTAAAAGAATTCAGCACTACCAAACCAGCTTTACAACAACTGCTAAATGAATTTCTCTAGACAGAAAGTAAAAGCCCACAACTAGAAACAAGAAAATGACAAAGTGGGAAATGTCACACATAAAGGCAAACATACAGTAGAGGTAGGAAACCATCCACAAACAAGTACAATATGTAAACCAATAATCATAAGAGGAGGAGAGAACAAATGCAAAATTCTTCACAAAGTTCAACACACATTTATAATAAAATATATCCAGAAAGTGGTCATAGAGCGAAAATACCTCAATATAATAAATGCCATATACACAGAAAACATCATTCTCAATGCTGGAAAACTGAAAGCATTTCCTCTAAGATCAGGAACAAGACAAGGGTGCGCACTCTCACCACTATTATTCAACATAGTTTTGGAAGTCCAAGATACAGCAATCAGAGAAGAAAAAGAAATAAAAGGAATCCAAACTGGAAAAGAAGTAAAACTGTCACTATTTTCAGATGACTTGATACTATTCATAGAAAATCCTAAAGATGCTACCAGAAAACTACTAGAGCTCATCAATGAATTTGGTAAAGTTGCAGGATAAAAAAATTAATACACAGAAATCACTTGCATTCCTATTCACTAATGACAAAAGATCAGAAAGAGAAATTAAGGAAACAATCCTATTTACCATTGCAACAAAAAGAATAAAATACCAGACTTCCGGGTAAGATGGCGCAAGAGTAAGACGCGGAGATCACCTTCCTCCCCACGGATACACCAGAAATACAGCTACACGTGGAACAACTCCTACAGAACACCTACTGAACGCTGGCAGAAGACCCCAGACCTCCCAAAAGGCAAGAAACCCCCCACATACCTGGGTAGGGCAAAGCGGAGAGATCCCCACACAGAGGATCGGTGCCGAGCAGCACTCACCAGTCCGAGAGGCTTGTCTGTTCGCGTGCCGGGGCGCGCAGCGCTGGAAGCTGAGGCTCGAGCTTCGGTCAGAGCGCAGGGAGAGGACTGGGGCTGGCAGCAAGAACTCAGCCTGAAGGGGGCTAATGTGCCACAGCTAGCCGGGAGGGAGTCCAGGAAAACTCTGGAGCTGCCGAAGAGGCAAGAGACTTTTTCTTCCCTCTTGGTTTCCTGGTGCGCGAGGAGAGGGGATTAAGAGCGCTGTTTAAAGGGGCTCCACAGACGGGCGCGAGTCGCTACTGAAAGCGCGGAGCCCAGTGACGGGCGTGGGACGCTGGGGCTGCTGCTGCCGCCGCCAAGAAGCCTGTGTGCGAGCGCAGGTCACTGCCCACACCGCCCTTCCGGGAGCCTGTGCAGCCCGCCACTGCCGGTGTCCCGGGATCCAGGGGCAGCTTCCCTGGGAGAACGCATGGCGCGCCTCGGGCTGGTGCAACGTCACGCTGACCTCTGCTGCTGCAGGCTCGCCCCGCACTCCGTGCCCCTTCCTCCTGCCCGGACTGAGTGAGCCAGAGTCCCCGAAGAGGCTGCTCCTTTAACCCTGTCCTGTCTGAGCGAAGAACAGACGCCCTCCAGCGACCTACACGCAGAGGCGGGGCCAAATCCAAAGCTGAGACCCAGGAGCTGTGAGAACAAAGAAGAGAAAGGGAAACCTCTCCCAGCAGCCTCAGAAGAAGCGGATTAAAGCTCCACAATCAACTTGATGTACCCTGCATCTGTGGAATACATGAATAGACAACACATCATCCCAAATTGAGGAGCACCGAGTCAGTGCTGTGCCTCTGAGGTGGGAGAGCCAACTTCAGGACACTGGTCCACAAGAGACCTCCCAGCTCCACATAATATCAAATGGCGAAAATCTTCCAGAGATCTCCATCTCAACACCAGCACCCAGCTTCACTCAACGACCAGCAAGCTACAGTGCTGGACACCCTAAGCCAAACAAATAGCAAGACAGGAACACAACGCCACCCATTAGCAGAGAGGTGGCCTAAAATCATAAAAAGTCTGCAGACACCCCAAAACACACCACCAGACGTGGACCTGCCCACCAGAAAGACAAGATCCAGCCTCATCCACCAGAACACAGCACTAGTCTCCTCCAACAGGAAGCTTACACAACCCACTAAACCAACCTTAGCCACTGGAGACAGACACCAAAAACAACGGGAACTACGAACCTGCAGCCTGCAAAAAGGAGACCCCAAACACAGTAACATAAGTAAAATGAGAAGACAGAAAAACACACAGCAGGAGAAGGAGCAAGATAAAAACCCACCAGATCTAACAAATGAAGAGGTAATAGGCAGTCTACCTGAAAAAGAATTCAGAATAATGATGGTAAAGATGATCAAAGATTCTATTTCCCATATCCAAAATCTTGGAAACAGAATAGAGAAAATGCAAGAAACAGTTAACAAGGACCTAGAAGAACTAAAGATGAATCAAGCATCGATTAAAAACACAATACATGAAATAAAAAATACTCTAGATGGGATCAATAGCAGAATAACTGAGGCAGAAGAACGGATAAGTGAGGTGGAAGATAAAATAGTGGAAATAACTGCTGCAGAGCAAAATAAAGAAAAAAGAATGAAAAGAACAGAGGACAGTCTCAGAGACCTCTGGGACAACATTAAATGCACCAACATTCGAATTATGGGGGTTCCAGAAGAAGAAGAGAAAAAGAAAGGGACTGAGAAAATATTTGAAGAGATTATAGTTGAAAACTTCCGAATATGGGAAAGGAAATAGTTAATCAAGTCCAGGAGGCACAGAGAGTCCCATACAGAATAAATCCAAGGAGAAATACGCCAAGACACATATTAATCAAACTGTCAAAAATTAAACACAAAGAAATCATATTAAAAGCAGCAAGGGAAAAACAACAAATAACACACAAGGGAATCCCCATCAGGATAACAGCTGATCTCTCAGCAGAAACTCTACAAGCCAGAAGGGAGTGGCAGGACATAATTAAAGTGATGAAGGAGAAAACCTGCAACCAAGATTACACTACCAAGCAAGGATCTCATTCAGATTTGATGGAGAAATTAAAACGTTTACAGACAAGCAAAAGCTGAGAGAGTTCAGCACCACCAAACCAGCTTTACAACAAATGCTAAAGGAAATTCTCTAGGCAAGAAACACAACAGAAGGAAAACACCTACAATAACGAACCCAAAACAATTAAGAAAATGGGAACAGGAACATACATATTGATAATTACCTTAAATGTAAATGGACTAAGTGCTCCCACCAAAAGATACAGATTGGCTGAATGGATACAAAAACAAGACCCATATATATGCTGTCTACAAGAGACCCACTTCAGACCTAGAGACACATACAGACTGAAAGTAAGGGGATGGAAAAAGATATTCCATGCAAATGGAAACCAAAAGAAAGCTGGAGTAGCAATTCTCATATCAGACAATATAGACTTTAAAATAAAGACTACTAGAAGAGACAAAGAAGGACACTACCTAATGATCAAGGGATCGATCCAAGAAGAAGATATAACAATTATAAATATTTATGCACCAAACATAGGAGCACCTCAATACATAAGGGAAATACTAACAGACATAAAAGGAGAAATCATAGTAGGGGACTTGAACACCCCACTTTCACCAATGGACAGATCATCCAAAATGAAAATAAATAAGGAAACACAAGCTTTAAATGATACATTAAACAAGATGGACTTAATTGATATTTATAGGACATTCCATCCAAAAACAACAGAAAACACATTTTTCTCAAGTGCTCATGGAACATTCTCCAGGATAGATCATATCTTGTGTCACAAATCAAGCCTTGGTAAATTTAAGAAAATTGAAATTGTATCAAGTATCTTTTCCGACCACAATGCTATGAGACTAGATATCAATTACAGGAAAAGAGCTGTAAAAAATACAAACACATGGAGGCTAAACAATACACTACTTAATAACGAAGTGATCACTGAAGAAATCAAAGAGGAAATTAAAAAATACCTAGAAACAAATGACAATGGAGGCACAACGACCCAAAACCTATGGGATGCAGCAAAAGCAGTTCTAAGAGGGAATATTATAGTAATACAATCCCACCTTAAGAAACAGGAAACATCTCGAATAAACAACCTAACCTTGCACCTAAAGCAATTAGAGAAAGAAGAACAAAAACATCCCAAAGTTAGCAGAAGGAAAGAAATCATAAAAATCAGATCAGAAATAAATGAAAAAGAAATGAAGGAAACGATAGCAAAGATCAATAAAACTAAAAGCTGGTTCTTTGAGAAGATAAACAAAATTGATAAACCATTAGCCAGACTCATCAAGAAAAAAAGGGAGAAGACTCAAATCAATAGAATTAGAAATGAAAAAGGAGAAGTAACAACTGACACTGCAGAAATACAAAAGATCATGAGAGATTACTATAAGCAACTCTATGCCAATAAAATGGACAACCTGGAAGAAATGGACAAATTCTTAGAAAGGCACAACCTGCCAAGACTGAATCAGGAAGAAATAGAAAATATGAACAGACCAATCACAAGCACTGAAATTGAAACTGTAATAAAAAACCTTCCAACAAACAAATGCCCAGGACCAGATGGCTTCACAGGCGAATTCTATCAAGCATTTAGAGAAGAGCTAACACCTATCCTTCTGAAACTCTTCCAAAATATATCAGAGGGAGGAACACTCCCAAACTCATTCTACGAGGCCACCATCACCTTGATACCAAAACCAGACAAGGATGTCACAAAGAAAGAAAACTACAGGCCAATATCACTGATGAACATAGATGCAAAAATCCTCAACAAAATACTAGCAAACAGAATCCAACAGCACATTAAAAGGATCATACACCATGATCAAGTGGGGTTTATTCCAGGAATGCAAGGATTCTTCAATATACGCAAATCAATCAACGTGATACACCATATTAACAAATTGAAGGAGAAAAACCATATGATCATCTCAATAGATGCAGAGAAACCTTTCAACAAAATTCAACACCCATTTATGATAAAAACCCTGCAGAAAGTAGGCATAGCGGGAACTTTCCTCAACATAATAAAGGCCATATATGACAAACCCACAACCAGCATCATCCTCAATGGTGAAAAACTGAAACCATTTCCACTAAGATCAGGAACAAGACAAGGCTGCCCACTCTCACCACTCTTATTCAACAAAGTTTTGGAAGTTTTAGCCACTGCAATCAGAGGAGAAAAGGAAATAAAAGGAACCCAAATTGGAAAAGAAGAAGTAAAGCTGTCACTGTTTGCAGATGACATGATACTATACATAGAGAATCCTAAAGATGCTACCAGAAAGCTACTAGAGCTAATCAATGAATTTGGTAAAGTAGCAGGATACAAAATTAATGCACAGAAATCTCTGGCATGCCTGTACACTAATTGTGAGAAATCTGAAATTGAAATCAAGAAAACACTCCCATTTACCATTGCAACAAAAAGAATAAAATATCTAGGAATAAACCTACCTAAGGAGACAAAAGGCCTGTATGCAGAAAATTATAAGACCCTGATAAAGAAATTAAAGTTGATACAAATAGATGGAGAGATGTACCATGTTCTTGGATTGGAAGAATCAACATTGTGAAAATGACTCTACTACCCAAAGCAATCTACAGATTCAATGCAATCCCTATCAAACTACCACTGGCATTTTTCACAGAACTAGAACAAAAAATTTCACAATTTGTATGGAAACACAAAAGACCCCGAATAGCCAAAGCAATCTTGAGAACGAAAAACGGAGCTGGAGGAATCAGGCTCCCTGACTTCAGACTATACTACAAAGCTACAGTAATCAAGACAGTATGGTACTGGCACAAAAACAGAAAGATAGATCAATGGAACAGGATAGAAAGCCCAGAGTTAAACCCACGGACATATGGTCACCTTATCTTTGATAAAGGAGGCTGGAATGTACAGTGGAGAAAGGACAGTCTCTTCAATAAGTGGTGCTGGGAAAACTGGATAGGGACATGTAAAAGTATGAGATTAGATCACTCCCTAACACCATACACAAAAATAAGCTCAAAATGGATTAAAGACCTAAATATAAGGCCGGACACTATCAAACTCTTAGAGGAAAACATAGGCAGAACACTCTATGACATAAATCACAGCAAGATCCTTTTTGACCCACCTCCTAGAGAAATGGAAATAAAGACAAAAATAAACACATGGGACCTAATGAAACTTAAAAGCTTTTGCACAGCAAAGGAAACCATAAACAAGACCAAAAGACAACCCTCAGAATGGGAGAAAATATTTGCAAATGAAGCAACTGACAAAGGATTAATCTCCAAAATTTATAAGCAGCTCATGCAGCTCAATAACAAAAAAACAAACAACCCAATCCAAAATGGGCAGAAGACCTAAATAGACATTTCTCCACAGAAGATATACAGACTGCCAACAAACACATGAAAGGATGCTCAACATCTTTACTCATTAGAGAAATGCAAATCAAAACTACAATGAGATATCATCTCACACCAGTCAGAATGGCCATCATCAAAAAATCTAGAAACAATAAATGCTGGAGAGGGTGTGGAAAAAAGGGAACCCTCTTGCACTGCTGGTGGGAATGTGAATTGGTACAGCCGCTATGGAGAACGGTATGGATGTTCCTTAAGAAAACTACAAATAGAACTACCATATGACCCAGCAATCCCACTACTGGGCATATACCCTGAGAAAACCATAATTCAAAAAGAGACATGTACCAAAATGTTCATAGCAGCCCTATTTACAATAGCCCGGAAATGGAAACAACCTAAGTGTCCATCATCGGATGAATGGATAAAGAAGATGTGGCACATATATACAATGGAGTATTACTCAGCCATAAAAGGAATGAAATTGAGCTATTTGTAATGAGGTGGATAGACCTAGAGTCTGTCATACAGAGTGAAGTAAGTCAGAAAGAGAAAGACAAATACTGTATGCTAACACATATATATGGAATTTAAGAAAAAAAAATGTCATGAAGAACATAGGGGTAAGACAGGAATAAAGACACAGACCTACTAGAGAATGGACTTGAGGATATGGGGAGGGGGAAGGGTAAGCTGTGACAAAGTGAAAGAGCGGCATGGACATATATACACTACCAAACGTAAGGTAGATAGCTAGTGGGAAGCAGCCGCATAGCACAGGGAGATCAGCTCGGTGCTTTGTGACCGCCTGGAGGGGTGGGATAGGGAGGGTGGGAGGGAGACGCAAAAGGGAGGTGATATGGAAACATATGTATATGTATAACTGATTAAATTTGTTATAAAGCAAAAAATTAAAAAAAATAAATAAATAAATAAAAAACTTTAATCAAAATAACATGATGATGAACAAGGATTTATTGTACAGCATAGGGAACTTTATTCAATATCTTGTGATAAATTATAATGGAAAAGAATTTTTTAAAGAATATATATACATATATATACGTATGTATAACCAAAGCACAGTGCTATATACACTTGAAACTAACACAACATTGTAAATCAACTGCACTTCAATACAATAAATAATAATAATATTACATGACATACGTGTTTTTTCATGTTAAAAAAAATAAATAAATGAGTTCAGCAAGGTTGTAGGATATAAGATCAATATTATTTCTACACACCAGCAATGAGTAATCGAAAAATGGAATTTAGAAAACAATTCCATGTGTAACAGCATCAAAACAAATATAATACTTATGGGAAAGTTTTACCAAGTAAGTGCAAGATTCACACTGAAAAGTGCAAAACTGTTGAAAGAAATTGAAGAAGATCTAAATAAATATAAAGACATGCTGGATTCATGCACTGGAAGATAATCTTATTAAAATTTCGCTACTTCCCAAATCGACCTATGGTTCCATTGCAATTCCTATCAAAATCCCAGCTGACTTCTTTCCAGAAATTGCCAAGCTGTTTCTAAAATTCCTATGGCAATTCAAGGAAACATAAGAACCAAAACAATGTTGGTAAAGAACAAAGTGGGAGGACTCACACATCCTGGTTTCAAAACTCAGTTCAAAGCTACTGCAATCACAGTGTGGTACTGGAATAAGAACAGACATGTAAATCAATGGAACAGAATTGACAATATAGAAATAAACCCTCATATTTATGGTCTATTGATTTTCAACAAGGGTGCCAAAACAATTCAATGTGGAAAGAACAGTCTTTTCAAATGATGCTGGGACAACTGTACATCCACACACAAAATAATGAAGCTTCACACCGTATATGAAAATTAACTCCAAATGGATCAAATATCCAAATGTAAGAGCTAAGAAAACACAGGAGTAAATCTTTATGACCTTGCTTTAGACAACAGTTTCTTAGATATGATACCAGAAGCACAAACAACCAAAGGAAAAATAGATGAATTGGATTTTATAAAAACTAAAAAGTTTGTGCTTCAAAGGACACTATCAAGAAAGTGAATAAACATATAGAATGGGAGAAAATACTACAGGTGGGAAGAATAAGATGCAGTTGGGAGAAGAAAAGTATAGTAGTTGCTAGGTGTAACAATCTCAAAATTTTGAACTATTACAAATAAAACAGCCACAAAAAAAAAGAATAAAATACCTAGGAATAAACGTACCTAAGGAGGAAAAAGACCTGTATGCAGAAAAATATATGACACTGATGAAAGAAATCAAAGATGACACAAACAGATGCAGAGATATACCATGTTCTTGGATTGGAAGAATCAATATTGTGAAAATGACCATAGTACCCAAAGCAAGCTACAGATTAAATGCAAACCCTATCAAATTACCAATGGCATTTTTCACAGAACTAGAACAAAATATTTTACAAACTGTAGGGAAATGCAAAAAACCCCAAATAGCAAAATTAATCTTGAAAAAGAAAAACGGAGCTGGAGGAATCAGGCTCCCTGCCTTCAGACTATACTACAAAGCTACAGTAGTCAAGACAGTATGGTACTGGCAAAAAAACAGAAATATAAATCAATGGAATAGGATAGAAAACCCAGAGATAAAACCACACACCTATGGCCAACTAATCTATGACAAAGGAGGCAAAGATATACAATGGAGAATAGACAGTCTCTTCAATAAGTGGTGCTTGGAAAACTGGACAGCTACATGTAAAAGAATGAAATTAGAACACTCCCTAATGCCATACACAAAAATAAACTCAAAATGGATTATAGTCCTAAATGTAAAGCTAGACACTATTAAACTCTTGGAGGAAAACATCGGCAGAACACTCTTTGACATAAATCACAGCAAGATCTTTTTTGACCCACTAGAGTAATGAAAATAAAAACAAAAATAAATAAATGGGACCTAATTAAACTTAAAAGCTTTTACACAGCTAAAGAAATCATAAACAAGACAAAAAGACAACCCTCAGAATGGGAGAAAATATTTCCGAATGAAGTGACCAACAGGGGAAAATATCCAAAATATACAAAACAGCTCATGCAGCTCAATATCAAAAAAAACAAACAACCCAATCAAAAAAATGGGTGGAAGACCTAAAGAGAAATTTCTCCAAAGACCTAGAGGTGGCCAAGAGGCTCATGAAAAGATGCTCAACGTCACTAATTATTAGAGAAATGCAAATGAAAACTACAATGAGATATCACCAGACAGATTGGCTGTCATCAAAATGATCTACAAAGACTAAATGCTGGAGAGGGTGTGGAGAAAAGGGAACCCTCTTACACTGTTGGTGGGAATGCAAATTGATAGAACCACTGTGGAGAACAGTATGGAGGGTCCCTAAAAATCTAAAGATAGAGCTACCATATGCCAATACTTGACATATACCCAGAGAAAACCATAATTCAAAAAGACACATACACTCCAATGTTCATTGCAGCACTATTTACAAGAGCCAGGATATGGAACAACCTAAATGTCCATCAACAGAGGAATGGATAAAGAAGATATGGTAAATATATAAAATGGAATATTACTCAGCCATAAATAGGAATCAAATTGGGTCATTTGTAGAGACATGGATGGACCTAGAGACTATCATACAGAGTGAAGTAAGTCTGAAAGTGAAAAACAAATACTGTATATTAATGCATATGTTTGGAATCTAGAAAAATTATGTCAATCATCTTATTTGCAAAGCAGAAACAGGGACAGAAGTAGAGAGCAAATGTATGGATATCAAGGGGGAAAGAGGGGATGGGATGAATTGTGAGAATGATATTGACATATATACACTACTGATACTATGTATCAAGTAGATGACTAGTGAGAACCTACTCTATTGCACAGGGAAATCTACTCAGTGCTCTGCGGTGACTTAAATGGGAAGGAAATTTAAAAAAGAGGGGTTATATGTATACATAGATCTGATTCACTTTTTGGTACAGTAGAAACTTACACAATGTTGCAAAGCAAATATACTCCAATAAAAATTAATTAAAAAATGGTATTGGGAAAACTGGACAGCTACATGTGAAAGAATTAAACTGGACGACTACATACACCACATGCAAACATTAACTCCAAATGAAATAAAGATCTGAATATAAAAGTCTGAAGTCATAGAATTTCTAGAAGAAAACATAGGCAGGAATCCCTTTTACATCAGTCTTAGAGAGATTTTTTTTTATCTGACTCCAAGGACAATAAAAGCAAAAGTAAACAAATGAGACTACACCAAACTGAAAAGTTTGTGCACAGCCAAGGAAACCATCAACAAAATGAAAAGGAAACCTACTGAATGGGAGAAGATATTGGCAAATCATATACATGATAAGGGCTAAATATCCACAATATAAAAATAATTAATATATCTCAATAATCTAAAAACAAACATCCTGATTAAAAAATGGGGAGAGGTCCAAAATAGGCATTTTTCCAAAGACATACAGGTGACAATTAGGCACAAAAAAAGATGATCAACATCACTAATCATCAGGGAGATGAAAATCAGAACAACAATGAGGTATCACCACACACCTTTCCTAATGGCTATCATCAAAAATATAAAATGTAGCAAGAGTTGTCAGGGTGTGGAGAGAAGTGAACCCTCATATTATTTTTGTGGGACAGTAAATTGTTGTAGCCAATATGGAAAACAGCATGGAAATTTCTCAAAAAAATAAAAATAGGAATACTATAGAATTACTTATTTGATACAGTAATTCCACTTTGGGGTATTTATCTAAAAAAAATGAAAACACTAATTAGAAAAGATTATTTACATTTGTCAAAATATGAAACATCTTAAGTGCCCACTGATAGACAAATGGATAAAGAAAATGTGATGTATATATACACACACATATATGTGTGTGTGCATATATATATATATATATATATATGTGTGTGTGTGTGAATTCACACACACATATGTATGAGAATATTATTCAGCCATAACAAGAAAGAAATCTTGCCATTTGCAGAAATATGGATGTACTTCGAGGGTACCATCCTAAGTGAAATAATTCAGACAGAGAAATACAAATATTGTATGATTTCACTTATATGTGGAATCTAATAAAACAGACACAAATAAATAAACAAAACAAAATAAAACCAATCTCAAAGATACAGAGAATAGACTAGTGATCCCCAGAGGGGATGATGGTTGGGGGGAGGTGAGCCAGAAGGATGTAAGTGATCAGAGCAAATTTCCAGTAATAATGTGAATAGTTTATGTGGAGGTAATGTACACCATGGGGAACATAGTCAATAATAGTGTATTAACTTTGTTTGGTGACAGATCACAATTAGCCTTACTGTGGTGATCATTTTGTAATGTATATAGACATCAAATCACTATGTTATACTCTTGAAACTAAGTTAATACTTTATGTGAATTATACTTCAATAAAAAATTACTAACATGTTAAGTAAATTATCCATCTCCCAGCAACATTTTCATTCATTTTAGCTTACTGCCTTATTGCCTCCTATAAGTACTAACCCAGAAGGACTGATTTCTCCATTTGTCTATTCTGCAGTAGTGAGCCCTTGTTTGTAAGCCAATACACATGCTTCTGTATATTATTAAGTCCAGGTGTCATCCATCCCATACTATATACCCTTCACTACACTTAGGTGAGATTGTCAACTGAGGTTTTTCTGTTTGTTTTGCTGTGTTTTAACTAAAGCTTAATTTTAAATTTATAAACACCGTCAATGTCTCATACTTTTCTTCCATTCTGGACCTGTAAATCAATCATCCCAGTAACAAACAAGGGGAAAATCACCAGTGACTTCCAGAAGTATATTAATTAAATGGATTTTAATAATTATTTTGGGTTTATCTAATATTTATTCTGTTCAAGGCACTATACTAGGCATTTTGGTGACTGCAATAATGAAGTAAATGTTACCTACCTTCTTAAAGTCCTAGAGTATAGTAAAATAGACATGAAAAAATATAGATAGGATATAATTGGTAAACAAACAGGATGCCTAGGAGGAGGAGTTATACATGTAACAGAGAAAACTTTTAGATTAATTATATTTTAAATAATCATAAAATGTATCAGAAACACAAAAATTGAATATTAAAATATCAAGTATCCAAGTACACACCACCCAGATTTAATAAACAATGTTTTACTATTTTTGCTTCAGGTCTATTTAAAAATAAATAAGTAATTACAGATGGAGTAAGGCCCTTTTGTGCTACTCATTGATTCCAAATCACTTCCTTCAGAAGTAACCACTAAACTTATGGTGGTGTGCTCTTCTTGTCCATGTTTTTATATTTTTCTATATAAACATATATTCATAAACAATACACCTATATCCATAAACAATTGATATGTGCTAATACACAAATATATTTTATAACTTTGTATTTTATTCAACAATTTATATTGGGATATCTATGGCAAATGCAGAACTAACATCATTCTCAATGGTGAAAAACTGAAAGCATTTCCTCTAAGATCAGGAACAAGACAAGGATGTCCACTCTCACCACTATTATTCAACAAAGTTTTGGAAGTCCTAGCCACGGCAATCAGAGAAAAAGAAATAAAAGGAATACAAATTGGAAAAGAAGTAAAACTGTCAATGTGTGCAGATGACATGCTACTATACATACAGAATCCTGAAGTTGCCACCATAAAACTACTAGAGCTAATCAATGAATTTGGTAAAGTTGCAGGATTCAAAATTAATGCACAGAATTCTCTTGCATTCCTACACACTAACAGTGAAAGATCAGAAAGAGAAATTAAGGAAATACTCTCATTTACCATTGCAACAAAAAGAATAAAACAACTAGGAATCAACCTAGGGAGACAAAAGACTGTGAATAGCCAAATCAGTCTTCAGAGAAAAAAAAACAGAGCTGGACAAATCAGACTCCCTGACTTCAGACTATACTACAAAGCTACAGTAATCAAGACATTATGATACTGGCACAAAAAAAACACAGAAATATAGATCAATGGAAGAAGATAGAAAGCACAGAGGTAAACTCACACACCTATGGTCAACTAATCTATGACAAAGGAGACAAGGATATACCATGGAGAAAAGACAGTCTCTTCAATAAGTGGTGCCGGGAAAACTGGACAGCTACATGTAAAAGAATAAAATTAGAACATTCCCTAACACCATACACCAAAATAAATTCAAAATGGATTAGAGTCCTAAATATATCACCAGACACTATAAAACTCTTACAGGAAAACATAGGAAGAACACTCGACATAAATCACAGCAAGATCTTTTTTGGTCCACCTCCTAGAGTAATGGAAATAAAAACAATATAAACAAATTGAACCTAATGAAACTTCAAAGCTTTTGCACAACAAAGGAAACCATAAACAAGATGAAAAGACAACCTTCAGAATAGGGGAAAATATTTGCAAACAAGTCAATGGATAAAGGATTAATCTCCAAAATATATAAACAGCTCATGCAGCTTAATATTAAGGAAACAAACAACACAATCCAAAAACGGGCAGAAGACTTAAATAGACATTTATCCAAAGAAGACATACAGATGGCCAAGAAGCACATGAAAAGCTGCCCAACACCACTAATTATTAGAGAAATGCAAATCAAAACTACAATGAGGTATCACCTCACACCAGTTAGAATGGACATCATCAGAAAATCTACAAACAACAAATGTTGGAGAGGGTGTGGAGAAAAGGGGACCCTCTTGCACTGTTGGTGGGAATGTAAAGTGATACAACCACTATGGAGAACAGTATGGAGCTTCCTTAAAAAACTAAAAATAGAACTACCATATGTTCCAGCGATCCCACTACTGGGCATATACCCAGAGAAAACCATAATTCAAAAAGACACATGCACCACAATGTTCATTGCAGCACTATTTGCAATAGCTAGGTCATGGAAGCAACCTAAATGTCCATTGATAGATGAATGGATAAAGAAGATGTGGTACATATATCCAATGGAATATTACTCAGCCATAAAAATGAACACAATTGGATCATTTGTTGAGATGTGGATGGATCTAGAGACTGTCATAAAGAGTGAAGTAAGTCAGAAAGAGAAAAAGAAATATCGTATATTAACACATATATGTGGAACCTAGAAAATGGTACAGATGAACCAGTTTGCAGTGTAGAAATTTAGACACAGATGTAGAGAAGAAACATGGCCACGAAGGGGGGAAGGCAGCAGGGGCGGTGCTGCTGGTGGTGTGATGAATTGGGTGATTGGGATTGACATGTATACACTGATGTGTATAAAATTGATGACTAATAAGAATCTGCTGTGTAAAAAATAAAATTAAATTAAATTAAAAAATAATTAATAATAATAATCAGAAGGAAATAAACCAAAAAAAAGTGCACTGCCAAAATGGTATAATGGCTCAAACATGAGAAAAGTAGAATGGTTAGCAACCCTCCTGAAATGTGTCATTCTGGACCCAGATGCTTTCCATCTTGATGCTCCACCATCTTCAAACAATGGCTTCCAAAGTCACCATGATCATTTTCATCCAGGCAACAGAAGGGGAAAGCACTGGGGATCTTATGTAGGAGGTTTAAAATTATCTGGAAGTAGAATTCTGTTATCTGCATTTCTTAATTCTGTTGTCTGCAATTCAATCACATGACCACACCTAACTTGGAAGGAGGCTGTGGAATATATTCTAGCTGTGTGCTCAGGAAAAAAAAAAAGTGGGTTTGGTGAAAAACAAACCAGTCTCTGGTGCACAGTGATTTTTTCATTTTTTTCCACCACAATCTGTACCAAGAAAATAATCCAGAAATGTACAAAGAGTAAAGTTATACATGGCAGTGCTATTCAATAATAGTAAGTGCCAGAATTTCCTCTTCCCTCACTATAATATAAATTCCATGAGGGAAGAATTTGTGTAGGTTTGGTTTACTGCAATACTCTGCATCTATACTAATGCCTAGAATTTAGTATGTGTGCAATAAATATTTGTTAAATGAATGAATTAAAACTCAATTTATCTGTCAGTATCAAAATAAACCCAGCAACCCAGCAAAAAAGCCAGGAATTAGATAACAAAATGGGCTAGGTTTTTGTTGTTGCACACAGTAGTAGCTGATGAAATTAAGTTCAGGCAAGCAGGCAGAACTTGACTTCAAGAAAATGTTATAGAAATTAATGACAGTGTAGATAATTATACACATTTTTTCAAGGTTGTAGAGTAGGATGTAACAAATATTTGGTTATAAATGCAGACAGTACAAAGTAATAGAGGAGCCTAGTGGAAGATCTTGGTAAATCTGTGGCAAGCTGGCATTCATTGAAAGGAAACCAGTTACAAAGAGAGCTAGTAAGATTAAAACAGAGTTATGATTCCAGAGAACTAGGCTGTAAGTAAATTTTTAATTTGGGGACTCAGACCCAAAAACTCAAACCATGGAACCAGGGCAATGTTCAGAAATGAACCAGAAATAAAGTTGATTTGATGTTAAACTCGGATTCCAGAATTGGTCTCCAAATTAAAGACAAGTATAACTCAGTCAGTGTGAGTTTAGGGATATGGTATGGGTTTTTAAGAAATATCAGATAGGGAACAAGCTATTTTATTATAGCAACAACATAAAATGATTAACTAATGTGGAGTGGATAAACAAACTAAGAAATATCATCATGATATAATAGTTTGTGTCAAATAAAACTGACAACGGCGTAGAATATCCAACATATAAATATATATATATGAAATAGTGCCTAATGGGAAAAAAGCAGATTACAAAAAATGTACACTGACTTTAATGATGTTAAATGCACATGTATTAACAAAAATCAGTAAATAATTTGGATTTATATTACAAATGTTTAACATTACTTAAATTAAAATCTAGTTGCTTCCATGTCCTGGCTAATGTAAATAATGCTGCAATGAACATTGGGGTGCATGTATCTTTTTGAATTATGTTTTTCTATGCATATATGCCCAGGAGTGGATTGCTGGATCATATGGTAGCTCTAGTTTTAGATTTATAAGGAACCTCCATACTGTTCTCCATAGCGGTTGTATCAATTTACATTCCCACTAACAGTGCATGAGAATTCCCTTTTCTCCACTCCCTCTCCAGCATTCCATCAACTGAGGAATGTATAAAGAAGATGTGGTACATATATACAATGGACTATTACTCAGCCATATAAAAGAACAAAATAATGCCATTTGCAGCAACATGGATGGACATAGAAATTGTCATATTGAGTGAAGTAAGTCAGACAGAGAAAGATAATATATGATACCTCTTATATGTGGAATCTAAAAAGGGGCTACAAATGATCTTATCTACAAAACAGAAATAGAGTTACAGATATAGAAAATAAACATATGGTTACTGGGGGGTAAGGGAGAACAGAGGGACGAAACTGGAAGATTAGAATTCAAACATACACAATACTATATATAAAAGAGATAACTAATAAGGACCTACTTTATAGCACAGGGAACTCTATTCAATACTCTGTAATGGCCTATATGGGGAAAGAATCTAAAAAAGAGTAGACATATGTATAGGTGTAACAGATTCACTTTGCTGTACACCTGAAACTAACACAACATTGTAAATCAACTATACCCCAATAAAAATTTTTAAAAAGAAGAAAAAAATTAAAATCTAGTTGTTTAAGTTGATAATAATAGTAGTGATAAAATGTGCACAAATTAAGCATGGTTTCCATCCTGGAAATGAAATTATTTGTTTCTCTTTACTTTTTTGAAAAGATTGATTCAAATTATTATGTATTGCTTTGGTCAATGTGCTTCTTTGATTCATACATTTAGAGCCTTTTGTTCTATCCTGAAGGAAACAAGAAACCAAGCTCTGAAAAGAGTTAGTGTTTGGTTCTGTTTCTTGAATACAAACACTAAAAATGTGTTCCTTTGTGATCTTTAGTTTAATTAAAACTAGACTGTTTAATGAATACTCTTTATTCATTCAATATATTTATTGAAGGATGTAGTAATATTTATGTTTTATTCCTAATACAGGCAATTTATGTCTTTGTCTCTCAGTCTTGAGAAAATTTTGTCAATGGTACTGCTCTTTTTAAAAAAACATAGCTTTTTGTTTCATTAACTTCTCTATTGTTTTTGTTTTAAATTTTACTGCTTTCTGATCTCATCTTTATTATTTCTTTTCTTTTGTTTGTTTTGTTTATTTTGCTCTTTCCTTTTCTGTTTCCTGGAGGGAGGCACTTAGGTTTTGATTAAATTATTGATTTAAGACCTTTCTTCATTTCTAATATAAACATTTAGTGCAATAAATTTCCCTCTCGGCACTATTTTAGGTAGGTCTGAAATATTTTTTATATATTATAGCTTCATTTTCATTCACTTCAATGTATTTATATCCCCTTTGAAAATTATTTGATCCATGAATTATTTAGGAATGTGTTGTTTAATTTCCATATGTATGGGTAATTTCCTCTTTCTTTTCTGTTATTAATTTTATTTTGATTCCATTAAGGTCAGACAGTAGCCTTCCATACTATTTCAATTATTTTAAATTTAAACTTGTTTGTGTATTACTTAGAATAATTTCTCTCCAGGTCAATGTTCCATAAGCATTTGAAAAAAATGTATATTCTGTTATTGTTGGATGGAGTTTTCTATACATGTCAATCAATGTAAGCCTATTGGTTCATTTTGTTGTTTATTTCTTCTGCATGCTTTCTGATCAATTACTGAGAGTGGTGTGTTATAGTCCCTAATCATATTTGTGAATTTGACTGTCCTTTTAGCTCAATAATTTTTTGTTTCATGTATTCTAAGGCTCCATTATTTAGTGCATACATGTTTAAGATTGATACAGCTTCTTGGTGGATTGACTCTTTTACCATAATTCTGTGTCTCTTTTTGACTCTAGTAATTTTTTTTTTGCTAAAAAGTCACCATTATGTACATTAATATAGTCACTTCTGCTTATTTTGATTAATTTTTTCCAGGCTATATACTTTTAAAATAATTTTATTTTCAACTTTTTGACAATATCTTTCTATTGGAAGTGAGTTTCTCATAGACAGCATATAGTGGGGCCATATTGTTTTCATCCATTCTGCCAATTTTTGTCTGTTATTTGGTATACACTACTTACAATTTAAGTAATTATAAATATACTAGGGCTTAAGTACACCATTTTACTACTTTTCTTCCATTTGTTTCCTATTCCTGTCTTTCTCTTTTCTTTCTTTCCTGTAGGTTGCATGAATATTTTAAATTTCATTTTTAGTTATTTATAGCATGTTTGAATATATCCCTTTGTCTAGTTTCCTTAGTGGTTGCTCTGTGTATTAGAAAATACATAAGTAACTTACTGTAGTCTACTGGTATCAATGTTTTGTCACTTCATGTGAAAGGAATCACTTAGGTTCTTTTGACCTACCCATTTGAAAAATATAATTGCCTTAAATATTTCCTTTATATACCATGAGCAGCACATCTGATGGTGTTATGATTTTTGCTTCAAAAATTGAAATATGATTTAAGAGGCTCAAGAAAAGAAGGACAATCTACCTTACTTTTACTAATTCTAACGGTCTTCATTCTTTAGTGGTTTCAAACCTTCTTCTGTTATTTCTTTTCTGTTTAGAGACTATCTTCAGCTATTCTGTAAAGATGGGTTTACTAGCAACACAGTTTATTAGCTTTCCTTCATGTGAGAATGCCTTCATGTCTCCTTTATTCCTTAAATGTGTTTTCACTGGGTATAGAATTCTGAGTTAACATTTCTTGGTTTCAATAAATAACAAAAATCACGTGCTACTTAATTATTAACTTCCTGGTATCAGATAAGAAATCCACTGTCATTCAAACTGTTATTCTTCCAAATTTAATGTCATTTCTCTCTGAATGTGTTCAATATTTTTTCCTTTTATATTTAAATTTCAGAGTTTACTTGTGCTATATCTTGGTGTTAATTTACCTAGGTCTATCCAGTTTGGGATTCATCAACATCTTGAATTTGTTGGTTCATGTCTTTGCCAAATTTGAGAAATTTAAAAGCATTATTTCTTTGAATACTTTTCTCAGTCCAACTCACTCTTTGCCCTCTCCTTCTGGGACCCCAATGATGTGAATATTAGCTTTTTGGTTATTTTCCTACAGGCTGCTGAGACTTGGTTTACTATTTTTGTATACTTTGTTTCTGTTGGTAAGATTAAGTAAATTCTACTGATATTTCCTCAAATTCACTGATACTATCATTTACCATTTCCACTCCATTATTGAGCCCCTTCATTGAGATTTATTTCAGTCTCTGCATTTTTCAATTCTATGAGTTTGTTTTTTTAATTTCAGGCTTCTTGCTAATCTTTATTGTTTTCCAAATTAAATTATCTGATTTGCCTTTTACAGAACAGAGAGACCAGAATTTGAGGGAATACATTGCTGAAGTCCTTACACTGTTAGGAAGATGTAATTGTTAACACAGAGCTTTTTAAAATAATATCCTTATGAAGGTAAAATTTATATATCATAAAATTCAGCCTTTTAAAGTATACGACTCAGTGTTTTTTTTAGTATACTGAAAGAGTTGTCCAATCATCACAAGTATCTAACTTAGAAAATTTTCATTATTTCTTAAAGAAGACCTTTACTTAGTAGAAGTCATTCCCCCACTCACTCAAACCCCTAACCCTGTACAACTACTAATTTACTTTCTCTCTCAATAGATTTGCTTTTCTGGACATTTCATATCAACAGACTCATGCAATATATAGTCTTTTTTAACTGGCATAGTTCACTTAGCATAGGGTGTTCAAGGTTCATTCATTTTGTAACATGTATCAGTGCTTCATTTCTCTGTATTGTGGAATAATATCCCATTGTATGGATAAATTACATTTTGTTCATACATTCTTCACTTGATGGATATTTAGGTTTTTCTTGAACACTTTTTGCCTACCATGAATTGTGCTGCTCTGAATTTTTTTTTTTTTTTTTTTTTTTTTTTTGCGGTACGTGGGCCTCTCACTGTTGTGGCCTCCCCCATTGTGGAGCACAGGCTCCGGACGCGCAGGCTCAGTGGCCACAGCTCATGGTCCTAGCCGCTCCACGGCTTGTGGGATCTTCCTGGACTGGGACACAAACGCCTGTCCCCTGCATTGGCAGGGGGACTCTCAACCACTGTGCCACCAGGGAAGCCCTGCTATGAACATTTTTGCACACAATTTTGTATGAATATATATTTTTATGTCTCTTTGATAAATACACTAGAGTGAAATTGCTCAGTTAGATCGTTAATCTATTTTACCCTTTAAGGACCAGCCAAACTGTTTTCTAAAGATTCTCTACCACTTTACATTTCTATCAGTAAAGTATGAGGGTTCACATTTCTTTACCTCCTCACCAACCTTTATTACTGTCCTTTTTAATTTATCCATCCTAGTATTTGTACAGTTGTATCTCATTGTGGTTTTGTTTGCATGTTCCTAATGAAAAAAAAATGTTGAACATCTTTTCATGTACTTATTGGCCATTTATATAACTTCTTTGGAGAAATGGCTATTCAGACCCTTTACCCATTTGGTAATAGGGATATTTTTCTATTTATAATTGAATCGTGAGTGGTGTCTACATATTCTGGATGTACATCCTACTATGGTATGAATGTTTGTGTCCCCCCCAAAAAAAATTCATATGTTGAAACTTTTACTTTCTAGGACATGTCTTGGTAAACATATGTATTTATGTTAGGTATATTACTAGGCGTGAAATTGCTGGGTCATAGTGTATTCATGTTTCAATTTAGTAGATACTGACAAACATCTCCATTAGCAGTGTATGAAAAAACTATTGTCTACATGTCATTACATATATATATATATTTTAATTGTGGATATTCTGGTGTCCTTTCCTTGCATGTAATTGTTATTCCCTTAGTTCAATATGTCTAATATATTTCAAGTCACATACTTCTAAAAGCAAAGGATTGTTAAAACATACCAAAACATGTGGGAGGGTTGTATTGGGACATAATTTGAAAGAGTCAACTACAAACACACAATTTACTTGAAGTTCTGTGGTTTAGCATAAAAATTTGTATAAATATTGTATTTTGTCTCCTCAAATTAATGTTCCAAAATATTTGATACTTTAAGAGTGTGCAGAGTATTTATCCCGTGATACTGCTTATGCCTTAACAAATAAATTTCTGGATCTATGTATATTCCACTATAAATATCATCCCAATTGGTCACCAAATAAGCTTGTGCATGGATAGGAAGTTTTATTTTAATTTCCATTAAAATCAATGCCTTTCTCAATATTTCAAAGCATTTGATTAATCTGTCTCATTTTAAGATGGTTGCTAAATATTTTAGGGACTCATTAATGATGACACATATAGCCATACTTTTTTCCATTGAAACTTGTCTTTTTACTTTTCTTTGTTTTTTTTTTTAATTTTCCTTTTCTATTGGAGCATAGTTGATTAACAATGCTGTGTTACTTTCACTTGTATAGCAAAATGATTCAGCTATACAAATACATGTATCTATCCAATATTATTTATCCTTATACTGTTTTTGTAGTCTCTATTACTTTATTTTTAATTTTTATTGGAGTATAGTTGATGTAAATAAAATAATAAAAATAATATTTTAAAAATTATTTTCCCATTTAGGTTATTACAGAATATTGAGCAGCAGTCTCTGTGTTATACAGTAGGTCCTTGTTGATTATCTATTTTAAATATAGCAGTGTGTACATGTCAATCCCAAACTCCCAATCCATCCCTTCCCCCTACCCTCCCCCGGATGACCATAAGTTTTTTCTCTAAGTCTGTGAGTCTGTTTCTGTTTTGTAAATAAGTTTATTTGTATCATTTTTTTTAGATTCCGCATATAGACGATATCATACATTTGTCTTTTTCTGTCTGACTTACTTCACTTAGCATGATAATCTCAAGGTCCTTCCATGTTGCTTCAAATGGCATTATTTCATTCTTTTTAATGGCTGAGTAATATTCCATTGTATATATGTACCATACCTTCTTTATCTATTCATCTGTCGATTTGTACATTTTTTTCATGTCTAGGCTGTTGTAAAGAGCACTGCAATAAACATTGGGGTGCATGAATCCTTTTGAAGCATGTTTTTCTCCAGATATATGCCCGGGAGTGGGATTGCTGGATCATATGGTAGCTCTATTTTTAGTTTCTTAAGGAAACTCCATACTGTTCTCCATAGTGGCTGTACCGATTTACTTTCCCACCAACAGTGTAGGAGGGTTCCCTTTTCTCCACACTCTCTCCAGCATTTATTGTTTGTAGATTTTTTGATGAAGGGCATTCTGACTGATGTGAGGTGATATCTCATAGTAGTGAATTGCATTTCTCTGTTGCTACTGCCACTTTGTCAAATGTTTAAGATTTGTTTCTGTAGATCTTTTTTCTTCCTTTCCTCTTTTGTTCTCTTGCAATTTGATGACTAAATTTAGTGTTGTGTTTGGATTCCTTTTCCCTTTTTGCATGTGTATCTATTGCAGATTTTTGCTTTGTGGTTACCAGGAGGTTTTGATATAGCAGTCTATATATATAAATCAGATTGTTTTAAGTTTCTGGTCTTTTAATTTCAAATGTACTTCCAATATCCTGCATTTGTGGTCTCCTCACAATTGCTGGTTTTGTTATCATATCTGCATGCCTATGATTTTCTACTTTTACTTTATGTTTTCCTTTACCAGTGAGCTTTTCCATTCATAATTTTCTTGTTTCTAGTAGTGTTCTTTTCTTTTCCTACTTAAGGAAGTTCCTTTAGCATTTGTTGCAAAGCTGGTCTGGTGGTGCTCAATTCTTTTAGCTTTTGCTTATCTGTAAAGCTATTGATTTCTCTGTCAAATTTGAATGAAAGCCTTGCTGTGTAGAGTATTCTTGGTTGTAAGTCCTGCCCTTTCATCACTTTAAATATATCGTGCCACCCCCTTCTGGCCTGCAGAGTTTCTGCTGAGAAATCTGCCGATAAACTTATGGGAGTTCCCTTGTATGCTATTTGTGGTTTTTCCCTTGTTGCTTTTAATATTTTTTCTTTGTCTATAATTTTTGTCAGTTGATTACTATGTTGTCTCAACATGTTTCTCCTTGGGTTTATCCTGCCTGGGACTCTGCTTTCTGGACTTGCGTGACTGTTTCTTTTACCATGTTAAGGAAGTTTTCAGCTATTATCTCTTCAGATATTTCCTCAGGTCCATTTTCTTTCTCTTCTCTTTCTGGGACCCCTATAATGCGAATGTTGGTGCATTTAATGTTGTCCCAGAGGTCTGATAGACTGTCTTCATTTCATTCTTTTTTCTTTATTCTGTTCTGTGGCAGTTATTTTCACCATTTTATCTTCCAGCTCATTTATCCATTCTTCTGCCTCAGTTACTCTGCTATTGATTCATTCTAGTGTACTTTTTTTTAGTTCAGTTATTTGATTGTTCATCTCTGTTTGTTTGTTCCTTAGTTCTTCTAGGTCTTTGTTAAACATTTCTTGCATCTTCTCAACCTGTGCCTCCATTCTTTTTACAAGATCTTGAATCATCTACACTATCATTACTCTGAATTCTTTTTCATGTATCTTGATTATCTCCACTTTAATTAGGTGTTCTGGGACATATTCCTTGTTCCTTTGATTGGGACATATTCCTATGCCATCTCATTTTGTCTAACTTTCTGTGACTGCAGTTTCCCTTCCACAGGCTGCAGAATTGTAGTTCTTCTTGCTTCTGCTGTCTGCCCTGTGACAGATGAGGCTCTCTAAGAGGATTGTGCAGGTATCCTGGTGGGAGAATCTGGTTCCTGACCACTGGTGGGTGGAGCTGGGCCTTGTCCCTCCTGTGAGCTGGGCCATGCTCAGGAAGGTTTTAAGCAGCCTATCTGCTGATAGGTGGGGCTGTGTTCCTGCCCTGTTGGTTGTTTGACCAAGCATTGGAGCTTACAGGGAGTTGGGTGGGAAAATGGTGGCTTCCAGGAAGGCTTGTGTCAATGAGGACTCACCAGAACTGCTGCTGCCTGTATCTTTGTCCCCGCAGTGAGCCACAGCCATCCCTTGCCTCTGCAGGAATCCCTCCAATACTAGCAGGTAGTCTGACTCAGTCTCTTAAGAGGTCACTTCTATTTTCTGGGGTCCTGGTGTGCACAAGAACCTGGGTACACCCTGCAAGAGTGGAGTTTCTGTTTGCTCCAGTCCTGAGGAATTCCTGTAATCAAACCTCAGTGACCTTCAAAGCCAGAAACTCTGGGGCTCCTCCTCCCGTTGCCAGACCCCCAGGCTGGGAAGCCTGACATGGGCCTCAGGACTTTTACCCTTGTCAGAGAACTTCTGTGGTATAATTATTTTCCCGTTAGTGGGTTGCCCACCTAGTGGGTATGGGATTTAAATTTATCATTGAACTCCTCCTACTGTCTTGTGGCCTCTTTTTTGTCTTTGGATGGAGGTTATCATTTTTGGTAGGTTCCACCATTTTTTGTCCATGGTTGTTCAGCAGTTAGTTGTGACTTTAGTGTTTTTGTAAGAAGGGGTGAGCTCACATCCTTCTAAGCCACCATCTTGCAAGCCCTTCAAAACGTGTTTTAACATATGTGATTTGTTTTCAAAATTTGGGTGGTTATCCAATATAGCTGTTTAAAGACCAAAAGATTGTACAGACCTTTTACCACTTAGAGATGTTCATCATGTAATATAGCTCATTAGATATCAAAACTGAGGTTTAAGTAATGGAAAAGAGTGAATTGATAGTAAACATCATATAGTAAAATAGAAAAAAATTCAAATAAAATAAACCAAAACAAAGAAAAAACAGGAAAACAAATGCAAACCCTAGTTGGATACATTTAGTCTTTTACTTTTAAGCTAAATCCAGGAGAACCTACATTGGTGAGTGAATGGCACACAGGGTTTGATGGGGAAGAATTGTACTTGCATTCAAATTAAACACAGGGATCAAGCAAGTATAGGATAAACTTCAAAATAAGTTGAATTATTATAAGCAAATATTTATAAAGCTCTAATGGTGTTATAGAACATATTAAAGAAACAGTTCTTGCCTAAGAATTTGCTGTGCAAATAATTCAAAGAAATTTAATGTCTGAGTAAAAAAAATCTACTTGATAATTTTTTAGCCAAGCTGTTAGATCTGAAATTATTGCTGTAATATATGGGATTATTCATATGACCCTCCTTTACACAGTTGCTTCTAGGGATCACAGTATATAAAGGAGAAAGAAATGTCATTTCTTGGGCTATTCAAATGCATGGGTAGGGCTGATTCATCTCTATATATCAATTTGTAGACCAGTGGGAAACTCACACATGGACCCATGACATAAGCAGTCTCTTCAAGGTAGCTAGAATATGATTGGATTGAATAGACATTTTCTTTTGATAAGGCTAAGTCTATTGCCATCACATTCTTTCCCAGAGGCCTGACTTGAAATCCTATACTTTATTAATCATTGTTAATTTACTATTTATGCAAAAGGAGATTTCAATTAAAATTTGTTTATACTATTCTAAAAGAAATGTTCAATAGTAAAACCTACATATTTAAATTACAATAGATAGATAGATAGATAGATATAAATAGATACAAACATAGAGGTATAAATTAAGAAAGGGAGAGTGAGAACAAGAGCAAGAGAGAGAGAGAATATATTATTCAATTAAATTGGATATAGGAATTGGTGACTGATATTAAAAGTTTATTAAAATGTGAAAATGCACACACAGAAACAAATACATTTATAGCATACACATATCAATGTACATTTTTTGCCAATCTTTTATTTAGGAACAAGACTGGAAGCCTTTTTTTAAAAAATGGAAAGAAAAATTAAATATGATTTTGAATCAATATGAGTGCAGAATATTTTTATTTTTGTTTTTGAAAGTTTTTTAAAGCATGTTATGGGGATCCTCATCCTTATCTGATCTTTTTAAAATATGCAAATTATTTTCATAGTTATAACTCATACTTCATGCTCATATTTTATTAGTTTCCATAATATTAATTTAAAACAGGTAATTAAGAGACCTTCAAAATGGTGAAGGAGTAAGATGGAGATCACCTTCCTCCCCACAAATACATCAGAAATACATCTACATGTGGAACAACACCTACAGAACACCTACTGAACACTGTCAGAAGACCTCAGAGTTCCCAAAAGGCAAGAAACTCCTGATGTACCTGGGTAGGGCAAAAGAAAAAAGAAAAAAAACAGAGACAAAAGAATAGGGATGAGACCTTCACCTCTGGGAGGGAGCTGTGAAGGAGGAAAAGTTTCCACACATTTGGAAGCCCCTTCACTGGGAGAGACATGGGGTGGCAGGGGGAAGATTAGGAGCCATGGAGGAGAGTGCAACAATAGCAGTGCAGAGGGCAAAGCAGAGAGATTCCCACACTGAGGATCAGTGCCGACAAGCACTCACCAGTCTGAGAGGATTGTCTGCTAACCCACTGGGGCGGGTAGAGGCTGTGAGCTGAGGCTTCAGCTTCGGAGTTCAGATCCCAGGGAGAGGACTGAGGTTGGCTGCTTGAACATAGCCTGAAGGGAACTAGTGCACCACAGCTAACCAGGAGGGAGTCCAGGAAAAGTCTGGAATTACCTAAGAGGCAAGACACAATTGTTTCAGGGTGCACAAGGCGAGGGTATTCAGAACACCACCTAAATGAGCTCTAGGGAAGGGCACGAGCCGCGGCTATCAGCATGAACACAAGATATGGACATGATATGCTAAGGTTGGTGCTGCAGCCATCAGGAATCTTGTGTGCAAGCACATGTCACTATCCATACCTCCTCTCCCAGGAGCCTGTGCAGCCGGCCACTGCCAGGGTCCCATGATCCAGGGACAAATTCCCCATGAGAACACACTATGCACGTCAGGCTGTTGCAGTGTCACACCAGCCTCTGCTTCCACAGGCTTGCCCTGCACTCCATACCCCTACCTTTCCTCGGCCTGAGTGAGCCATAGCCCCCTAAACAGCTGCTCTTTTAACCCCGTCCTGTCTGAATGAAGAACAGATACCCTCAGGTGACCTACTTGCAGAGGCAGGGCCAAATCCAAAACTGAAGCCCAGGAGCTGTGCAAACAAAGAAGAGAAAGGGAAATTTCTCCTAGCAGCCTCAATAGCAGTAAATGAAATCTCCACAATCAAGTTGATGTACACTGCATCTCTGGAATACCTGAATAGACAACAAATCATCCCAAAACTGAAGCAGTGAACTTTGGGAGCAACTGTAGACTTGGGGTTTGCTTTCTGCACCTAATTTGTTTCTGGTTTTATGTTTATCTTAGTTTAGTATTTAAAGTTTATTATCATTGGTAGATTTGTTTATTGACTTGTTTGCTCTCTTCCTTATTTTTAATATATAGATATATATTTTTTTTCCTTTTTGTCTTTTTGTGACTTTGCATGTGCATGCTTCTTTGTGTGATTTTGTCTGTATAACTTTGCATTTACTATTTGTCCCAGGGTTCTGTCTGTCCTTTTTTTTTTTTCTTTTTTAGTAATATAGTTTTAGCACTTGTTATCATGGTGGATTTGTTTTTTGGTTTGCTTGTTCTCTTCTTTCATTCTTTTTTTTCTTATTTATTACTTTTTATTTTTTATAATATTTTTTAATTTAATATTTTAATAACTTTATTTTATTTTATTCTTTCTTTCTCCCTTTATTTCTGAGCCATGTGGCTGACAGGTCTTAGTGTTCCAGCTGGGTGGCAGGCCTGTGTCTCTGAAATATGAGAGCCGAGTTCAGGACATTGGTCCTCTAGAGACCTCCCAGCTCCACATAATATCAAACAGCAAAAGCTCTCTGACAGATCTCCATCTCAATGCTAAGACCCAGCTCCACTCAATGACAAGCAAACTACAGTGTTGGACACCCTATGTCAAACAACTAGCAAGACAGGAACACAACACCACCCATTAGCAGACAGGCTGCCTAAAATCATAATAAGGTCGCAGACACCACAAAACATACAACCAGACATGGTCCTGTACCAGAAAGACAGGATCAAGACTCATCAACCAGAACACAGCACCAGTCCACTCCACCAGGAAGCCTACACAACCCACTGAACCAACATTACCCACTAGGGGCAGACACCAAAAACAAGAACTACGAACATGCAACCTGCTAAAAGGAGACCCCAAACACTGTATAAGTTAAGCAAAATGAGAAGACAGAGAAATATGCAGTAGATGAAGGAGTAAGGTAAAAACCCACCAGACCAAAGAAATGAAGAGCAAATAGGCAGTCTAGCTGAAAAATAATTCAGAGTAATGACACGAAAGATGATCCAAAATCTTGGAAATAGAATGGAGAAAATACAAGAAAAGTTTAACAAGGACATAGAAGAACTAAAGAGCAAACAAACAATCATGAAAAACACAATAAATGAAATTAAAATTTCTCTAGAAGGAATCAATAGAAGAATAACTGAGGCAGAAGAACGGATCAGTGACCTGGAAGATAAAATAGTGGAAATAACTACTGCAGAGCAGAATAAAGAAAAAAGAATGAAAAGAAATAAGGGCAGTCTCAGAGACTTCTGGGATAATATTAAACACACCAATATTCGAATTATAGGGGTCCCAGAAGAAGAAAAGAAAAAGAAAGGGGCTGAGAAAATATTTGTTGAGATTATAGTTGAAAACTTACCTAATATTGGAAAGGAAATAGTCAATCAAGTCTAGGAAGCACAGATAGTAACATACAGGATGAATCCAAGGAGGAACACAACAAGAAACATAATAATCAAACTATCAAAAATGAAATACAAGGAAAAAATATTAAAAGCAGCAAGGGAAAAGAAACAAATAATATAAAATGGAATCCCCATAAGGTTAGCAACTGAGCTTTCAGCAGAAACTCTGCAAGCCAGAAGGGAGTGGCAGGGCATATTTAAAGCAATGAAAGGGAAAAACCTACAACCAAGATTACTCTACCCAACAAAGATATCATTCAGATTCAACAGAAATATTAAAACCTTTACAGACAAGCAAAAGCTAAGAGAATTCAGCACCATCAAACCAGCTTTACAACAAAAGCTAAAGGAACTTGTCTAGCCAGGGAACAGAAGAGAAGGAAAAGACCTACAATAACAAACACAAAATAATTAAGAAAATGGTAATAGGAACATACATATCAATAATTAACTTAAATGTAAATGGATTAAATGCTCCAACCAAAAGAGATAGACTGGCTAAATGGATACAAAAACAAGAACCATATATATGCAGTCTACAAGAGACCCACTTCAGAACTAAGCACACATACAGACTGAAAGTGAGGGGATGGAAAAAGATAGTCTTTGCAAATGGAAATCAAAAGAAAGCTGGAGTAGCAATTCTCATATCAGACAATATAGACTTTAAAAGAATGACTATGATGAGACAAAACGACACTACATAATGATCAAAGGATCAATCCAAGAAGAAGATATAAAAATTGTAAATGTTTATGCACCCAACATAGGAGCACCTCAATACATAAGGCAAATGCTAACAGACATAAAAAGGGAAATCTACAGCAACACAATCACAGTAGCGGTCTTAAACACCCCACTTTTATGAAAAGACAGATCATCCAAAATAAAAATAAAAAAGAAATCTCAAGCTTTCTATGATACGTTAAACATGATGGACGTAAATGATATTTATAGGACATTCCATCCAAAAACAACAGAATACTCTTTCTTCTGAAGTGCTCATGGAACATTGTCCAGGATAGATCATATCTTGGGTCACAAATCAAGCCTTGGTAAAGTTAAGAAAATTGAAATCATATCAAGTATCATTTCCATCTACAACGTTATGAGACTAGATATCAATTACAGGGAAAAAATCTGTAAAAATTACAAACACAAGGAAGCTAAACAATACACTACTAAATAAACAACAGATCACTGCAGAAATCAAGGAGGAAATCAAGAAATACCTACAAACAAATGACAATGAAAACACGATGACCCAAAACCTATGGGATGCAACAAAAGCAGTTCTAAGAGGGAAGTTTATCATAATACAATCCTACCTCAAAAAACAAGAAACATCTCAATACAAAACCTAACCTTACACCTAAAGGAATTAGAGAAACAAACAAAAAAAACCTCCAAAGTTAGCAGAAGGAAAGAAATCATAAAGATCAGATCAGAAATAAATGACAAAGAAATGAAGGAAGCAATATCAGAGAGCAACAAAACTAAAAGCTGGTTCTTTGAGAAGATAAACAAAATTGCAAAACCTTTAGCCTGACTCATCAAGAAAAAAAGGCAGAAGTCTCAAAGCAATAGAATTAGAAACAAAAAAGGAAAAGTAACAACTGGTACTGCAGAAATACAAAGGATCATGAGAGCTTACTACAAGCAACTATATGCGAATAAAATGGACAATGTGGAAGAAAACTACAATAGTCCCTGACCCTTATACAAGGGGGGTATATTCCAAGACTCCTAATGGAGGTCTGAAACTGCAGATCTTTCTGAACCCTATATATACTGTTTTCTTTCCTATACATACATACCTATGGTATAGTTTAATTTATAAATTAGACACAGTAAGAGAATATCTGAATTACTAGCATCAGCACTCTTGTGCTTTGGGGTCATTATTAAGTAAAATAAGTGTTACTTGGACACAAGCAGTATGATACCACAACAGTCAATCTGATAATGAAGAGGGCTACTAAGTGAAGAAGGGGCAGTTAGCATATACATTGTGGATATGCTGGACAAAGGGGTGATTCATCATGCTATGCAGAATGTCCATGCAATTTAAAATTTATGAATTGTTTATTTCTGGAATTCTCATTTAATATTTTTGGATCATGGTTGACTGTGGGTAACTGAAATTTCAGACAGCAAAACCTCAGATAAGGGAGGACAACCATACTCTTTTTTCCAAAGTGAGATTTTAAAACATTTATGAAGAGCTTGCAATGGAGGTGTCTGAAACCCAATTGTGTTGCCCTTAGCCTTTCAGTTAATTGTATAAAGGGTTAAGTCAGTAAAGTTAGAGAAGTTGGTAATCAGAGGACTTCGGATTTTTGTCAATGTGCAAAAGGGCTGGTAAGAAGAATGACTGTTGCAGAGTGTCCTACTGTATATGAATGGTGCTTCCTGTACTTTTTTTAAGAGTTGGGCCAGGGTAGGGGATGATTTTTTTCTCACTTTAAGGTCAGTGAGACAGTCTTCAACTACACCATTCAGAATGCTTTATAAGCATCCTATGTCACTTGGGGAAACACAGATTGATGCCTGATTCATACCTGAGAAATTTAAGAGTGAAAAGTTGGCTGAAGAGCCTGTGGCAGAAAAATAGAAGTCTGTAAATTCAGAAGTAATGATACTCTAACAAATAACAAATCAGAAGTCTATACATTAGTGGACAAGATATGAAACATGTATGAAAAGACCCCACAGACACAAGGTGCCTTGACGCCAATTCAACATAGCACCATTCATATAAGACATATCTTGCACCCTCATCTCTCTATTGCTTGAAAACTTGAACACTAGATATGTCAGAAACCACATTTAGTAATCTGTGAGAGAAGCATTAGGAGCTCAAAATGTGGGAAAAGGAAAGAATCAATCATGTCTCTATATTAGTCAGATTAAGCCAACTTTTATTAAATCCCCAAATCTCAGTGGTTGAACATAATCCGTTTGTTTCCCACTCACACAGTCTGATGCAGATATTTTTGGTTTGGGTGTTCTGGTCAGCTCTCCTCCAGGTAAGGGTTTTAAGCATCTGGGCCTCTTCTTCCTGTCACTCTGCCATTTCAAAGTCCTTTGCTTTCAGACTTAGAAAACGGCATATATCACTTTTACCCACATTTCAATGGCCAGCACTCTAGTCAGATAATTCCACCTAGATGAAGGGGGTGTGTGTGGTTGAGAAATGCAGTTTACTGAGTGCAAAGGAGTAAATTGAAATATGTGAACATATGGCACCATTACTACAAGAATCCCTTTCCCTACTGCAGCTACTAGCTGTGAGAGAGGAGAAGCTTTAGCTTCAAATGAAGTTTGGAGTTTAGATAATTACACTGGTTTGTACATATAAGTTAAGTAAGGTGATCAGAGGACTTACCCTTGGAGAGTGATAGTGAAAATTTTGGTCCAGTCTGAAATTTCAAGTAGAGAACAGGGGAAGAATCAGCTCCATAAGAATGTATATAAAGGAGCCATGGTAATGAAATAATAACTTTGATTTCTTCTATATCCATTGAATCCTGCTCTTTCAAACACGGTATGTGTGTATGTGGTGTGTGTGTGTGTAGTGCTCAGCACACAGCAGTATCACACTGGTTTAAATACTATGTCTTATTACTACATTTTAATAAAGAACAGTGAACATTCTCCACCATAAACATATTTTTATAATATGTTCATAACTACTCTTATCTATTTGCTCTTCTAGAAGAAATTTAGAATCATTTTTCCAGTATGGAAAGAAATCCTATTGAATTCTTAAATAAAATAACATTAATTGTAATAATTTGGAAAGAACTGGCATTTTTAATAATAATTCTTTCTTATAATACATAGGTATTTTATTTATTCAAGCTTTTTGTTGTTCTGTTAATATTTTCTTCATTTAGTACTGAACATTTTCAATTATATGAATTATTAGTTATTTTGTAATTTTTGTTGCAATTGTAGAATTTAGAGGGTAGTTTCAGCTGTTCTCTGAAATATAGGAACATTATTTTAGTGTATCCATTGTGCAAATCACCATTTTATTGTACCCTCATTAGTTTTCAAATTTTTCATTTGATTCTCTGAGGTTTTAAATTGTATTCTAAATAATCAATGTTTTGTTGCTTTTCCGTTTTCCTCATAGGTCTTTGGAAGAGTTCTATTTCAACTTATAGTTTCTGGGTTTCTTCGTTTGTTTGTTTACTTAAAGTTTCAATATTAAATTCTGGTTTTATTGTACTGTGGTCAAAGAACGTTGTCTCAAAATACCTGCTTCCAAAATTTATGTTTTCTTTATATGCAACTGAAAACATAATCAACTTTTGTAGTAAATGTTTCATAAAAACTTTAAAAAAGTAACTATTGAGAGATGGTGATTGGAATAGAAACAGATATTAGATCTTCCTGAATTCCAAAATAAAAACAAACAAATACTGATACGAAATATCTATAGACAATTATATAACTAAACTAAGGGAAAATTGTTCCTCTCCAGTCCTGAAGTACAGGTGAGTGGGGAGAAACCCATCAACAACCATGAGATCTGAGTATTATCAGCATCTGTGTAGGAAGAAGCAGAAGGAAATAAAAGGGATTCCAATGAACTTGGGAATAGGAGAATTCAAACATAGCCTACAGGTATTCACTGAAAAGGCAGTGAGCCATTTTGAAAATAGAAGTTTAAATTGCCAGAGGTTTTGCTCACTTCAATAAAGGTTAAGTGCAATTATCCCAATATAAATTTGGAGAGGCTACAGAACTCTAAACCCATGTACTCTCAAAACTGCTCTGCCGCAGAGCAGAACTCTCTACAAAGGAGAAAATTGCTGAAAAATAAATGAAAATTCAGCCAGAAAATGATAGCAAAGACATAGAATAGAGAAGGCCCAGATAAAGTGAAAGAGAGGAACAAAGCCAGGAAATGTTTGAACACAACCAGGCATATTTTTAACACTTCACAAAAACAGCATAAGAAGGATCTTTGCAAATTCGAAAAAGCTATTAGGAACCATGTCTCTTATAGGTTTAAGGAAACTATCTTCACATGAGGAAGAGAAACAAGAAAGTAATGAGATGAAATACTATACAAAATTATTATCTTAAAAAAAAGAAAAAAAAATCCCTACAGATACCTAGTCTTCTGGATGACATAGAACCCAAGCCTCTGTATCACAAGGCAAGCATGAAAATAATGATCTTCTTATATTCTTTCAGGTGGGTTATATTTTCATGAGGTAAATCTTTGATATTTGTATCCATTCAATTTCATTAGAATATGGGTAGTAGAAATTCAATCCATATTCTGCCAATAGGCTATATATTTGAGTTACATGATATTGGTATGATGTTTTATTTATCTATATCTTATTATTTATTTTATTGAAAATTTAAAGTGCATCTTTCAAGGACTACTATCCATTGTTGTAAAAACACTTTTAGTCATTTGAAGCACAGTGGAAATAGAATTTAAGGTCATGAAGTGTTAAAAATTAGAAGTCCTTGGGCAACTGTTTTAATGACTAGATCATCAATAAGTTCATAAATTGTCAACTGTTTCTTCAAGGATGATTAAAATAAATAATATATACTAATAATATATAATTATATATGTAATAAGTAATAAAAATCTATAGCTCATTTTTAGTGGGTAAATATTATATCCATTTATACATGGTCTGAAAATGTTTTTTACTATGAATTTGAAAACATTTATTTCTAGATATAAGAAAAGATTAATTTATGAAATAGTTCAGCCCAAGCAAAATAGTTCAGCCCAATTAGAAGGATTTGGTTAAATGTGTTTATTCTGAAATATCAGTCATTGAAGAAAACAAATTTAAAACATTTTCTTATAAATTACAGATTTAACCTTGTATATGTGAGTTAAATAAATAAACCATATGAAATTGGTGATTTGCCAACAATATTTCATCTTGTTGAACCCAAGTAAAATAAAATAAAATGTGAGCTATGTTAAAGAATTAGAAAGGCCAATATTCCTAACTTATTCAGAAATTAGGAATGGTAGAGAGGAAGTTTGCAGAATCACCATATTATACACGGCATGTTATCAAATATACATTTTAAAACAAATTAACACTTTAAAAACTAATCAAAGAGTCTTATTGTGGGAATTAAGAGGATAGAGAGAACTACCATCTTGAATTAATAACTGTGATAGAATTAATTGTATGTGGGATTTTCATTTTGTGAAATCTATATCTAAAATTGAAGGGGATATTGAGAGGTTAACTTGAATTCTAAAAAAATGATGTGTTAAACTACCTAAAAATTAAGAACAACAAATTTGACAAATCTCTAAAATTGGACGCCCAGACAACTGGACATTAATGTCGTGGCATCCCACTTTTCTGGATAATTGTACATAGATATTAGGTGAAAATATTCATGCTCAATTCCAACTGAATGCTTCCATAAAACAAAATGTGTAATATATTTTAGTTTATCTAATTATGAAATCATTTTCTTTAAGGGTACATTTTAATCTCCAAAAACTCTTTGTAGTCTCTCCAAAGAGAATTAACAACATGAAGGAACAGAACGCTGGGACTGTCATCGTAAAATAAAATAAAGTCCACCATATTTTTTTTAAAACAGGGAAATCACTCCCAAGTCACATCGAACTGAAGACTTAATGGTGGAAAACTGTTCCATCTCGTATTCTGTGCAATGTTACCATGCAATTCTATGCAATGTTACCGTGCAATTTGAAAAGATTTTAATGTCTACAATTTGCTGTTGCCCTTAATTATTCTTTTTAAATGTCTAGAAGATGAATTCAGAAGAGGAAAATGTGCTCTCAAATTCTTAGGCCACTGAACTGATACACATATTCCCATGTATATCTTCCCAGCATTACTGAGAACTTGTCTTCAGTTCCCAAGAAAGAGCTAGGTAACTGGTAGGTGTAGTACATAACTACCACTCCAGCTGCCTACAACTTGGCCATCTTAAAAGAAGAAAAATAAACACTTATATATAAATGTCAAATTGTTTTCCCTCCTATCTTATTAAAGATAATCAGCCCAGACTCAGGCTAATAGCCCAACTTGGCCAAATCTGAAGATCAGGAAAGTCAGGTTTTTTATTGAAAATCCTCAAAGACAGGGAAATTCTCAATGACAGTCAAGGATGATGAGGAAATTTTGTTTTTGTCACTCCCCAGAAGAACTGTAAAGTTCCAAAAAAGGAACTTTTCCTTTTCATGATCATTTTCCTTGAAATGCAAAAAGCAAAAACAAACAATGAATATAAGCAGAAAATTTTCACATGTAGCAATTTCACATAAGTTGAATTATACAATTCTTTATTTAAAACAGGTGAGAGGTAATTTAATAACTGAGTTATAATAAAATTTTCATATCATAGCTATTTTTAATAATTTATGTCATAAGTGTATCTATATCCATATATTATATAAATGGAATCCTGAACATTTTTAAGATCTAAATTTTGAGAATTGCAATAGAAAAGTTAAAACTCAGCACTTTCTTCCACAAAATCAAAATACAGATTGAATCAACCTGGTCAATAAAGCACATGAATACAACTGTTCTTTCTACCTCCACCAAGAATTGAAATGACAACCCTGTCAATGATGAGATCACAGTGAAAGTTACAAAACTCAGTAGAATAATATCTCACATAAGTAGATCAATAAAATAAGATGTTTTATGCTAGATAAGGACTTGGTATAATGTAAAACATTCTTAAATAGAATACAAAATGAGTATGTTTAAAGTGATTAAAGACAAAAGAAGAAGATGTAGAAATCATAAGTAAGGAAAGAGTAAGAGGGAAAAAGCACATTTTTTTTCAATTAGCCAAATCATAAAAATACTGGAAATCCAGAGAGGGGTCCAGTAGTAAATACGAAGTTTAGACTTTACCAGAACTAAAGGAGAAGTTAGGATATGACTGAGATTAAAAATGTGTACTATATATTTAGGTCTTTAATCCATTTGGAGTTTATTTTTGTGTATGGTGCTAGGTAGGGTTCTAATTTCATTCTTTTGCATGTAGCTGTCCAGTTTTCCCAGCACTACTTATTTAAGAGGCTGTCTTTTCTCCATTGTATGTTCTTGCTTCTTTTGTCATAAATTAGGTAACCATAGGCACTTGGGTCTATCTCTGGGTTTTCTATCCTGTACCATTGATCTATATTTCTGTTTTTCTGCCAGTACCATACTGTCTTGATTAATGTAGCTTTGTAGTATAGTGTGAAGATGGGGAGCCTGATTTCTCCAACTGTGTTTTTCTTTCTCAAGATTGCTTTGGCTATTCGGGGTCTTTCGTGTTTCCATATAAATGGTAAATTTTTGTTGTTGTTGTAATTCTGTGAAGAATGCCACTGGTAGTTTGATAGAGATTACATTGAATCTGTAGATTGCTTTGGGTAGTATAGTCATTTTCACAAGGTTGATTTCATCCAATCCAATAACATGGTATATCTCTCCATCTGTTTGCATCATCTTTAATTTCTTTCATCAGTGTCTTATAGTTTTCTGCATACAGGTCTTTTGTCTCTTTAGGTAGGTTTATTCCTAGGTATTTTATTATTTTTGTTGTGATAGTAAATGGGATTGTTTCCTTAAATTCTCTTTTGAATTTTTCATTGTTCGTGTATAGGAATGCCAGAGATTTCTGTGCATTAATTTTGTGTCCTGCAAACTTATCAAATTAATTGATTAATTCTAGTAGTTTTCTGGTGGCATCTTTAGGATTTTTTATGTATAGTATCATGTCATCTGCAAACAGTGACACTTTTACTTCTTCTTTTCCAATTTGTATTCTTTTTATTTCTTTTTCTTCTCTGATTGCCATGGCTTGGACTTCCAAAATTATGTTGAACAAGAATGGTGCGAGTGGACATCCTTGTCTTGTTCCTGACCTTAGTGGAAATTCTTTCAGTCTTTCACCATTTAGTATGATGTTTGCTGTTGGTATGTCATATATGGACTGTATTATGTTGAGGTGGGTTCCCTCTATGCCCATTTTCTGGAGTGCTTTTATCATAAATCGGTGTTGAATTTTGTCAAAAGCTTTTCCTATGTCTATTTAGGTGATCATATGGTTTTTATTCATTAATTTGTTAATATGGTGCATCACATTGATTGATTTGCATATATTGAAGAATCTTTGCATCCCTCGGATAAATTCCACTTGATTATGTTGTATGATCCTTTTAATATGTTGTTGGATTAGATTTGCTATTATTTTGTTCATGATTTTTGCATCTATGTTCATCAGTGATATTGGTCTATAATCTTCTTTATGATATCTTTTTTCTGGTTTTGGTATCAGGGTGATGGTAGCTTTATAGAATGAATTTTGTAGTATTCCTCCCTCTGCAATTTTTTGGAAGAGTTGGAGAAGGATCGGTGTTAGTTCTTCTCTAAATGTTTTGTACTCCAAATGGATTAAAGACCTAATTATAAGACCAGACACTATAAAACTCTTAGAGGAAAACATAGTAAAAACACTCTTTGACATAGAATGCAGCAAGATGTTTTTTTGACCCACCTCCTAGAGTAATGAAAAAAAATCAAATGGGACCTAATTAAACTTAAAACCTTTTGCACAACAAAGGAAACCATAAGCAAGGTGGAAAGACAGCCCTCTGAATGGGAGAAAATATTTGTAAATGAAACAACGGGCAAAGGATTAATCTCTAAAATATACAAACAGCTCATAGAGCTCAATATCAAAAAAAACAAACCATCCAATTAAAAAATGGGCACAACACCTAAATAGACATTTCACAAAAGAAGACATACAGATGTCCAAGAGGCACATGAAAAGATGCTCAACAACACTAATTATTAGAGAAATGCAAATCAAAACTGCAATGAGTTATCACCTCACACCAGTCAGAATGGCCATTATCAAAAAATCTAGAAACAATATATTCTGGAAAGGGTGTGGTGAAAAGGGAACCCTGTTGCACTGTTGGTGGGAATGTAAATTGATACAGCCACTATGGAGAACAGTATGGAGGTTCCTTAAAAACTAAAAATAGAACCATCATATGACCCAGCAATCCCACTACTGAGTATATATCCTGAGAAAACAGTAATTCAAAAAGACACATGCACCCCAATATTTATTGCAGCACTATTTACAATAGCCAGGACATGGAAGCAACCTAAGTGTCCATCAACAGATGAATGGATAAAGAAGATATTGCACATATATACAATAGACTATTACTCGGCCATAAAAAGAAATGAAATTGAGTTCTTTGTAGTGAAGTGGATGGACCTTGAGTCTGTCATACAGAGTGAGGTACATCAGAAAGAGAAAAACAAATACCATATGCTAACGCATATATATGGAATCTAGAAAAATAAATGGTTCTGTTGTATCTAGGAGCAGAACGGGAATAAAGACCCAGTCGTAGAAAATGGACTTGAGGACTCAGTGAGGGGGAAGGGTAAGCTGCGATGAAGTGAGAGAGTAACATTGACATATATACACTACCAAATGTAAAATAGATAGCTAGTGGAAGCAGCATCACAGCACAGGGAGATCATCTATGTGCTTTGTGACCACCTAGAGGGCTGGGATAGGGAGGGTGAGAGGGAGCCTCAAGAAGGAGGGTATATGGGGATATATGTATGCATATAGCTGATTCCCTGTGTTGTACAACAGAAACTAACACAGTATTGTGCAGGAATTATACTCTAATAAAGATCTACAATAAATGTGTACTATATAAAACTTCAGACATAAATAAATGAGAAATTAATATCTATTCTTTCCAAGAAAGCTCCTTAATATTCCTAGTTCAAATAAACAAATGCAATGTACAATAGTAAGCAGTAGCATTCCAGTGAAAATTATAATTTTACTAATAATATAATTAAACACATTTGTAGTATATAGGCCATTTAGATCCCTAACTCTCCCTATTTAGTAGTTTGTTACTATGCCTAAAGTAGTTCTCTATCAACTGGAACTTCTGACATATAAGAGTCCAAGAATGTGTGCTAATGCCAGAGAATAAAATCAGTGCACCAGATAACTTACTCCTGCCCACACCTCACTTGACCTTTATCCCATTTCTTTCCAGCCATCAGAGGAAGTCTCCAGTTATCAGTACAAACATCCACTGAAAGGTTTACAAGAGTTAACAAATATGAACAAAATACAAGAAATCAGCCAACAGTTGATGAAAATCAACAACATAAAAGAGAGGTACTAATTTTAATAGACAACTAAAGAATTAGGGCTTCCCTGGTGGCACAGTGGTTGAGAATCTGCCTGCCAATGCAGGGGACATGGGTTCAAGCCCTGGTCTGGGAGGATCCCACGTGCCGCGTAGCGACTAGGCCCGTGAGCCACAACTACTGAGCCTGTGCATCTGGAGCCTGTGCTCCACAACAAGAGGGGCCACGATAGTGAGAGGCCCACGCACTGCGATGATGAAAAGTGGTCCCCGCTTGCCACAACTAGAGAAAGCCCTCGCACAGAAACAAAGACCCAGCACAGTCAAAAATAAATAAATATATTTAAAAAAAAAAACAATTAATCTCCAGGCAATAAAGTTAATAGAGGAAATGTCAGAAAACATAAGTGCAATTTATATTCATTGAAAAATCCAAAAGTATAATATACCCATTCAAAATGGCTGCTATGAAATAATATATGGAAATTAATTTTATAAATTATAAATGTGATAATTTAAAAAAAATAATTACAAGAATATAGATGACTAACAAAATAGATTTAGTCAAAGATGTATAAAGTTATCTAGAAGATAAAATAGAAGAGTTCTCCCAGAATACACTACAAAAGGACAAAGAAATAGTGAGAGAAGGAAACTTTTATTCCAACACCCATATAATTAGGACTTCTGTAAAGAAATAATAAAAGGGAGACAATTTAAAAAATAACAGCAAAAATTTTGCCATTATAATAGACATGTATAAATCTTTCACTTTGTTTCATTTCTCAACCCAGTTCTTAATGAGTCCCTTATCCAGTGTCCACCTAGCCACCAGAATGAATTGTTAAAATATAAAATGGAACCTTTGGTCTTTGATTAAGCCATCCACTGCCTTCCATTGTTTATAGAGAAAGAAAATCTAATTCCTTGATTTGATTTAGCCTCATGACTACCTCTGAAACCTCCCATCATTCTACTTTTCCTTTCCTCATTATACACCATTATCGTGACCTTCTATTAGTTCCCAGAAAACATCAAGATAGTTCCTGTCTCTTGGCCTTTGGGCTTTCTGTTCCTCTTACCTGAACTAAGCTCCCCAATTCATACCCAAGCATTTCGCTAATATGCTTCCTATTTCTTATTCACACTAGTATTATGTACCATTCTCCTTAGGAAAGCTTACCTCATCAAAACGACTATTTGCCTTTTACTATTCTTTATCATAACTTGCTGTGTGTTTCCTTTATAATGCTACCAGGATCTGTATGTTAAAATTTTTACATAATTGCTGTCCCACAGAGTGAAATACAATTTCCAGGAGAATAAGGGCCTTCTCTGTCTGGTTCTCCATTTTATAACCAGCATTTAGCACGGTAAGTAGCCTAGCACAAGATAAGTACTCAATATATTTGTTAAATCAGTGAGCAAATGAATTCATTTGGAAGGGTACAATAAGGGTTCAATACAGTCAATAAAAATGGTATGTATCTCTACTTAGGGTGGAATTCAGAATTCAAAGGATAAATAGAGCATACTTTAGGAGTCACAGAGAAGTGGTGTCACAGAAAATGTTCGTATGAAGCAGTCGAATAATTGGCCCCTTCACTGAAACAACTTCAAGACGGCAAATATTAAAAGAATCAATTTTTTTCAGAACCCTGAAATCTAATCCTAAATTTACAGCAACTAGGGAGCTGCTTAATGAAGAAAAAGGCAGCTAAATTTTGGTTAGACAGCATCTACAAATTATAAATATAATTTAAAACAGTCTACAAATCATATATATATATAATATATGCTATATTTCATATATATATATATGACAAACTAAAAGCAAAAAATATATACGAAGGCTAAAATCACAATTAGGAAGTGCTCACATCACATTGGAATAAAATATTCTAAAATTGGAACTATACAGAGAATAATTATCCTGTCTCAGACCAAAGGCTGCAAGCAAATTTAAGAAACATTTCATATTTAGAATAATAAGAATAAATGGAATAGCAAGGATAGGCAAACCACAATGAAAGTATGGATAAATTAATATCAAAAACAATAAGATTCAAGGTGAAAATTTTTAAAAAGTACAAATATGAATATTTTATATAAATGAAAAACAGATTCCACCAGGAATATATGATGAAAATGAATCTTTATGTACCCAGAAGCACAGCTTTGAAGTATATAAAGTGTAAACTGTTCAAAATACAAGAAACAGAGAATGCTTATTTTCAAACATTATTGAAATAAATTTTAATAATTCTCTAATACCAAAAAAACAATAATTTCTAAGGAGCAAAATATAGAACACACATCCATTTATAACAGTGCAATAAAACTATAAATAAAAACAAAATGAGAATATCCCAACATAATCCAATAGAAAGTTAAGGACAAAAATAATTCTTCTAGATAATGATTTCAGTAAAAGGGAAAACAAACCTGAACTCACATTTTCTTTGTACATCAACAACCAGGATAGTCATACAAAAAGCTGTGGAATGTGGCAAAAATTACGTTCATAGAAATTGTATTAGTGTATTTATTTATGAATTTTGCATTAAACACATAATATGAGCCAATCATTATTCTAGGGGCTGGTAGAGTGTTTTTTTAATCAATATAATTCAGGTAGAATATACCAACAACAAAATGCACAGATTTTAAATGTGTAGATAGATGAGTTTTTATAACTGATTTCCATCTTGATTTCTTCTTTGACCCATTGGTTGATCAGGAATATGTTGTTTAATTTCCACATATTTGTGAACTTTCCAGCTTTCCTCCTCTTTTACACTCATCTAACCACCACCACAATCATGATAAGTAACATTTCTCTTACAGTAAAAATGTTCCATCATGTGCCTTCCCAATCACTTTTTCTTATATCTGGACACAGGCAACCATGGTACTGATTTCTAATACTGTACATGTTTTACAAGTTCTTTGACTCAATACAAATGGAATCAGACAATATGTACATTTTGTGTAAGATTTCTTGTCTTAATGTCTGTAAGATTCGTCCATGTTGTTGTATGAACAGTTCTGCATTTTCAACTGCTGAGAATAAAGCATACAAGAATTTGATTGTATGGATTTACTCTAATATGTTTATACATTCACTTCTAATGTACATTTGGATTATTTCCAGTTTGTGGTGATTACCAATAAGGTTGCTATTAACACTCATGTATACGTCTCTGTGTGGACAGCATGTTTTTATTTCTCTTAGGTAAATACCTGGAAGTAGAATTATTGAATCATATGGCAAATTTATAAGTTACTTTATAGGAAGCTGCCAAATTGTTTCTCAAAATGGCTGCAATATATCTTCTTTCTTGGAAATTTTGAGAATAGTAGAATATATATTATGAAGAAACGAATAAAAGAAAATTATTTTTAATAATAATTACAAAATAATTATTATTTTGTAATTACCCACATCCAGAGATGACTATTAGCATTTTGGTGAATTTCCATTCATTTTATTCTCTCTCTCCCTTCCTTCTCCTTCTCCCTTTCCCCTTCTTTCTCTCTTTCTCTCTCTCTCTCTCTCTCCCCTCATAATATACATATATATGTATATATAAACATAGGCACATATGATTTTGTGCATATATTTATTCTGATTTTGGATCATATCATAAGAGAAATATATAACAAAATATGTATCACACTATATATACAGGTTTAAAATCCCATTGAACTTATCATGAGCTTTCTCCATATTATTAGTTTGTCTTCAAAAGCATGAAACTTTGGTCCTCTGATGTCTGTTAATTTTATTTGATACCAGATCATTCTGTGATTCTCTTTCATTGAGTATTTCAGTTTTAATTATTACATAGTATTTATATTACCTGTAAGTTTCATGAGAGTTGCCTTGTTTGACACTGTTTCCCCAGTATTTAAGGGCTAGCCAGTATTAGGTTTCCAATTAACACTGTATACGATGACTTTGACATATGCACTTAGACAAACATCACACCAAGTATATTTTACTTTTTTTAAATTCAAGGGAACCACTTGCAGTATTTCAATCAACTAGCAATATTTCAATATTTCATAGCTACCAAATCAAAAGAGGGAACTAAAATAAAGAAAAGGTAATATGAATAGCACAACATATGACACTGCCTTTAATTGACTTATTTCATCCATGCGTCCTAGCAGCTTAAGTAGTAACTCACACACAGTGTGCATGCAATAGGTATTCATTTTATAAATGAATGACTTTTTTCCCCCAGCTTTATTAAAATATAATTGACATTTAACATTATGTAAGTTTAAGGTGTACAGCATGTTTATTTGCTACATTTATATAATGCAAAAATAATTACCACCATAGAATTAGCTAACACCCCCATCCCATCACATAATTACCATTTCTTTTTTTGTGGTGAGATGATTTAAGATCTACTCTTAGCAAGATTCAAGTATATAATACAGTAATATTAGTTATAATCTACTGTTTCTCTGAATTAGGGAGTTTTTAGATTCCACATGTAAGTGATATCATATAGTATTTGTCTTTCTCTGTCTGACTTATTTCACTTTGCATAACGCCATAAAGGTCCATCCAAGTTGTCACAAATGGAAGGATTTCTTTCTTTCTCATGGCTGAATAGCATCCCATTGTGTGTGTGTGTGTGTGTGTGTGTGTGTGTATATATATATACACACACACCACCTCTTCTTTATTTATTCATCTGTCAATGGTCACTTATGTTGGCTATTGTGGGTAATGCTGCAATGAACATGGAGTGCAGGTATCTCTATGAGATCCTGATTTCAATTCCTTTGGATATACACTCAGAGGTGGGATTGCTGGATCATAGGGTAATTCTATTTTTAATTTTTTGAAGAAACTCAATTCTGTCTTCCATAGATTCTGTTGCCAATTTGAATTCCCACCAACAGTGCCAAAGTGTCCCCTTTTCTCCACAGTTTTGCCAGTTCTTCTTATTGTTGTCTTTTTGATGATATCTATTAGAACAGGTGTGAAGTGATATCTCACTTTCATTTTTATTGGAATTTCCCTGATGATTAGTGATGTGGAGCAACTTTTCATGTACCTGTTGGCCATTTGGATATCTTTGAAAAACTGTCTACTGAGTACATCTGCACATTTTTAATTGAATTGTTGTTTTGTTGTTGTTACTGAGTTGTATCAGTTCCCATTATATCATTTATATTAACCCATTATCAGATAAGTAGATTACAAACATTTTCTCCCATTCCATAGGTTAGCTTTTAATTTTTGTTGATAGTTTCTTTTGCTGTACATAAATTTTTAGTTTGATGTAGTCCCACTTGTTTTTTTTTTTTTTTTGCATTCTTTTACTTGTGCTTTTGGTGTCATATCCAGGAAATTGCTAGCAAAATCAATCAATCTCAAGAAGTTTGTTCCCTGTTTCCTTCTAAGAGTTTGATGATTTCAGATTTTATATTTAAGTCTTTAATACATTTTGAGTTAATCTTCATGATTTGTGTAAGATAGGGGTCCAATTTCATTTTTTGCATGTGGTTATCCAGTTTTCTCAACAAAATTTATTGAAGAGACTATCTTTTCCCCAATTGAGAATTCTTGCCTCCCTTGTCAAATATTGGTTGACCGAATGTGTGGGAGTTTGTTTCTGGGCTGTCAACTCTGTTCCATTGGTCTATGTGTCTCCATTTCAGCCAGTACCTACTGTTTTGATGACTTTATTTTTGTATTATAGTTTGAAATCATAAAGTGTGATGCCTCTGGCTTTATTCTTTCTCAGGATCAATCTGTTTATTCTAGGTTTTCTTGTGGCTCCATGCAAATTTTAGGATTATTTTCTCTTTCTATGAAAAATGTCATTGGAATTTTGATGGGGATTGTGTTGAATCTATAGATGGATTTAGGTAGTGTGGGCATTTTAACAATATTAATTCTTCTGATTCATGAACATGGGTCCTGTGTCTTCTTCAATGTCTTTTATCTAAGGCATGTAGTTTCCAGTTCACAAATATTTCACCTCCTTGGTTAAATTTATTCCTAAGTATTTTGTTCTTTCTGATGCTGTTGTGAATAGGATTATCGTTATTTATTTATTTTTCAAATGTTTTGTTGTTATCATATAAAAAGGCAGCTACTTTCTGTATGTTGATTATGTATCCTGCACCATTACTTAATTTGTTGATTAATTATAGCAGGTTTTGATGGAGACTTTAAGATTTTCTATATATAAGATCATGTCATCAGCAAACAAATACAATTTTTCTTCTTTTTTCATCACTGAGTGATTTTTGCTTCCTTATTTTGCCTGGTTGCTCTGGTTAGGACTTTCAGTACTATTCTGAATAGAAATGGTGGGTGTGAGCATTCTTCTGTTGTTCCCGATTTTAGAGGAAAGTTTTCAATCTTTAACTACTGACTATGATGTTAGCTGTGTGTTTGCCATATATGGCCTTCACTGGCCTTAGGTATATTTCTTCTATACCCAACTTGTTGAGGATTTTTATCATGGACAGACATTGTATATTGTCAGATGCTTTTTCTGCATCTATTGAGATAATCATATGATTTTTATCTTTCATCCTATTAATGTAGTGACTCACATTTGCATCTGTTGAAACATCCTTACATCCAAGGGATAAATCTCACATTATCATGGTGAATAATCCTTTTATTGTACACTAAATTTGTTCTACTACAATTTTGTTGATAATGTTGGCATTTATATTCATCAGGGATATTGATCTTTAATATTTTTTTAGTGTCCTTAGCTGGTTTTGGGCATAGAGTAATGCTGGCTGAGTAAAATAAATTTAGAAGTGTTCCCTCCTCTTTAATTTTTTTCAGAGTTTGAGAAGGATTAGCATGACTTCTTTGTAAAATATCTGGTAGAATCAAGCAATGAAACCATCTGGTCATAGACTTTTCTGTGCTGGGAGTTTTTTGATTACTGATTCAATCTCCTTACTCATTATTGATCTGATTTTCTTCAGATCAGTCTTGGTAAGTTGCATGTTAATAGGAACTTATCCATTTCTTTAAGGTTATCCAGTTTGTTGGCACATAATTGTTCATAGTAGTCTCTCGTGATTCTCTCTGTTTCTGTGGTATCTGTTGTAATGTCTCATCTTTCATTTAGGATTTTATACATTTGAGTCATCTCTCTTTTATTCTGAGATAGCTAATGTTTGTCAGTTTCATTTATCTTTCCAAAGAACCAGCTCTTAGTTTCATTGACAATTTTTATTGTTTTTCCAGTCCCTATTTTATTTATTTCTGCTCTGACCTTTTTTATTTCCTTCCTTCTAATAACTTTGGACTCACTTTATTCTTTTTTCTACTTCCTTGAGATGTAAAGTGAGGTTGTTTGTTTGAGATTTTTAAATTTCCTAATGTAAGTGTTTATCACTATAAATTTTCCACTTAAAACTGTTTTTGCAGCATTCCATAAGTTTTGATATGTTGTGCTTCCATTTTCATTTGTTTCAAGATATTTCTTTGATATATGTTTTGATTTCTTCCTTGACTCATTAGTTGTTCAGGATCATGTTCTTTAATCTCCATATATTTGTGAATTTTCCAGCTTTTATCCTGTTATTGATTTCTTGTTTCATATTTTTGTGGTCAGAAAAAATAGTTGGTATGATCTCAATCTTCTTAAAATTGCTAATATTTTTTGTGACCTATCATGTGATCTATTCTGTATAAGGTTCTATCTGCACTTAGAAGGATATATATTGGATGAAATGTTTTGTATATATATGTTGACTCCATTTGGTCTAAAGTATGGTTCAAGTCCAACATTTCCTTGTTGATTTTCTGCCTGAATGACTTAAACATTGTTGAAAGTGGGGTATTGATGTTCCCTATTATTATTGTATTGCTATCTATTTCTGCCTTCAGTCTGATAGTATTTGCTTAATATACTTAAGTGCTCCAATGTTGGGTGCATACACATTTATGGTTGTTATATCTTCTTGATGAATTGACCCCTTATCATTATATAATGACCATCTTTGTTTCTTTTTACCATTTTTAACTTACAGTCATTTAGTCTAAGTATAGCTACTACTGATCGTGTTTTGGTTTCCACTTGCATAGAATGTCTTTTTCTGTCCCTTCACATTGATCCTATGTGTGTCCTTAAAACTGATGTGAGTCTCTTGTAGGCAGCATATAATTGGGTCTTGTGTTTTCATCTATCCAGGCACTCTATGCCTTTTGATTGGATAATTCAATCCATTAACATTTAGAATAATTATTGACAGGCAAAGACTTACTAATGTCATCCTATTACTTTTTTTCTGTCTTGTAGTTTCATTTTTCTTCTTTTCCTTTCTTGTTTTCTTCCATTGTAAATTTATGATTTTCCATAGTTGCATGCTGTGATTCCCTTCTTTTTATCCTTGTATATGTATTGTAGAATTTTGTGGTTCCCATGAAGCTTACATAAAGCCTGCTTCAACCCAAGGTCTAATGGTCCAGGGCAACATCTGCAGGGGAGTATGGTGGCACTGGATGCTGGAGAAGCTTAGTGTCTATGGCTCGGTTCACCAGGGTCCACAGCATCAACAACTGTGTGGTCCTTGGCAAGCACTGTGGGGAGTCTACAGGGTCTTTAAGGGCTGTAGAGATCCTATGACACCTCCAGGTATAGCTGTTAGGAGCCATGGAATGAAGCAGTGGTGACTAAATCCAGTGATGTGCATGAAGTTGTCTGTGGGAGCCAGCTGAAGGTGCCTCTGTAGTGACAGGGGCCAGTTGATGACACACTCATAATGATTGAAAGCTAGTGCAGGTGGTAAAACTATAGGCTTACTGGCAGCTGTGGAGGCTGGCCCTGGCTGTAAGTGTGCTGTCCTATAGCTTCACATTCTCCCCTCATGTGTGCACACTACAGTGGACACTAATGTCAGGGGTAGACCTGGGAGTATGCAGGTACGCAGCCAGAGGCACTATCTACAGGTGGGTATGGTGGTGCTGGGCAGTAACAGAAGGAAGGTCCTGACCTGGGCTCATAAGTGGTTGCAAAACCCTGGCTATTGGTGTACTTTTCTGTGGCTGCACACTCTCCCAGGCATGCACATTGTAATGGAGGCTGGTGATAGACTTCAGGATAGGGTTATGCATGTGCACAGCTGGAGAAACTAGCTACAAGTGAAGTCAGTGGTACCAACCAGTGACAAATGGCAGGGTTTGATCTAAGCATATAAGTGCCTGTCAGAACCCTAGAAGTTGCTGTGCTTCCTGTGGCTGTATTTTCTACCCCCTCAGTGTTCACACTGAAATGGAGGTTAGTGACGGGGATCAAGCGGGGGGCATGCAGGTGCACAGCAGGAGGGGCTGGTTACAAGTGAGCACAGTGGTGCCAGCCAGTGACAGAAGGTAGGACCTGATCAGGTCAAAAAGAAGCTGCAGGGGGCCCTGGCTATAAGTACATTATCTGTGGCCACACACTTTATCCCCATTTCTGCACACTGCAGTGGAGGCCAATGATGGGGGTCAGGATGGTGACATGCAGGTACACTGCTGGAGATGCCATCCCCAAGCACGGGCACAGTAGCTGTGCTGGTCATTGGCTTCCTCAGTAGCAAAATCTTCTGAGTTTGTCTGCAGATCAGGTGTCTGTAAACCTGACTGCTTCCGCCATATGTCTGCTAATAATAACCTCTGCTTTTCTTCCTTGTTCATAATGAGCTCAATACATCTCAGCTTCGGCAGTCTGGGTGGGGTGAAACCAAAGTGGGGACCCTGAACACTACACAACCAGGCTGAAGAAGCTGATTGCTCACCCTGTTCTTCATTTCCTGCAGAGAGGAACACTTTCTAGAAAGGAAGTTCCTTCTTGGCACTGAACAATGCCAGCTTGCAGGATAAGATGATGCAGGCAAAATGAAATCGTCTTCCTCCTCTTCTTGTGTGATTCCTCTGTTCTTGTTGTTGCTGTCGATGTTCCAGAGTATTGCTAGAACTTCCTAAGTGCACTCTAGAGGTCTCCCAGAGCTGTTTTTGTTCATAGGTAGCTGTGCAATCATTGATCTTTGTGGTGGAGTGGGGAAGCTGTGTTTTCCTACATTGCCATTTTCCCCTATAAATGAATGAATTTATTAAGTTAGTTATAAATGTTTGGGGGGATTAGTCTAAACCTCTTCTTATGAATCAGTTTTAACAGTTACCATTTCCCAATTTATCTTTTCTGCAACTATACTCTTTTTCTCTCCCATACTAATCCTTTGCTAGAGAAAAACCCAAAAGTATGGTGTGAAAAAAAATTATCATGCAAAGTCATAATTTTGGATGCTCAGAAGAGTTCTAGAATGATGCAGGACATATATACAAGGGTATATCCATGTAAAATCTTAACCCATTACTTTGAATTAGGGTTTTACAACCTTTATACAATTGCCATTTTGGAGTAGGAAATTGTATGTTTGGGGAAGTGGAAGCTGCCCTGTGCATTTTAAGATGTTTAGCAGTATCCTTGGCCTCTACTCACTAAATGCCAGTAGCACTTCCACGAGGCATTAAAATCAAATAATGACAAATTTCCAAATATTCTTGAGGGGAAAAGTTGTCCAAAGTTGAGAATCACTACTCTGAAGTAGTAAAACAGCCAGAATACACACCTCACACCATTCTTATGCAAGCAGTTAGGCAAAGAATGATGACTTAATGGAAGGAAGCCATATATGTTGTGTTTCTTGATTTTCAGAATGTCTGATTCTATCCTAATGGGCACACATAAAAAAAAACTTTTAAAGTTTATAAATATAGCAAATTTGTTTAGTACTAGGTACCTAACTTTAGAAAGTTTAGAACTTAAAAAAAATCGGAGTTAAGATCTTGGGACATAAGATTATAAGTGGTATGAAAGACATAAAAGCTACATCAACTTTTATTTAAATTTTAGGATTTGTAAGTATGTATATATATATATATATATATATATATATATATTTCACAAAGTCTCTAATATTTGGAGTTATTACCAAGGGTATGAATAAGATAAAGAATATATGAATACCTAGAATTAAAATAGTGGTGAATGTCCTGGACCTCAAGTCAGAAACTTATGCACAAGTCCAAATTTGACTATCTTCTTATCCCAAGTCTTCTGACTCTCAACCCAGTGTTCTTTCCTTGATACTTCTTGTAACACTTGAAAAACAGTCAGAAAATAATACAAATAATTGAATTTATACACTAGAGAATATACAGGGAATTTATAAATTGTATATATAAGTAAAGAGTAAATCATCACTATCTTTTTGGCGTCACTAAAAGTGAGTTAGCCAAAATAGTTAAGAGAAGCATTGAATTTGGGGCATTGTTCAAATTCTTTCTTTCTTTTTTTATTTTCTTTTTAAAAACTGACTTTACCTTTTAGAGCAGTTTTACATTCACAGCAAAATTGATCAGAAAGTACAGAAATTTCCCATACATTCTGCTGCTCCCCACTACAGACAGCCTCCCCCACTATCAACATCCCCCAGCAGAGAGGGACATTTGTTACAATTGATAAACCTACATTGACACATCATTATCACACAAAGTTGATAGTTTACATTAGGGTTCATTCTTGGTGTTGTACATTCTATAGATTTTGACAAATATATAATGTGTATCTACCATTGTAGTATCATATAGAACAGTCTTACAACCCTAAAAATCATCTGTGCTCAAACTATTCATCCCTCCGCTCTTAACTCCCAGGGACCACTGATCTTTTTGCTGTCTCCATAGTTGTGCCTTTTCCAGAATCTCATATATTTGGAATCACACAGCATGTAGCCTCTTCACATTGGCTTCTTTCACTTAGGAATATGCATTGAAATTTCCTTCATGTATTTTCATGGCTTGATAGCTCATTTCCTTCTAAAACTGAATAATATTCCATTGTCTGGATATACCACAGTTTATCCATTCACCTACTGAAGGACATCTTCGTTGCTTGCAGGTTTTGTCAATTATGAGTAAAGCTGCTACAAACAGCTGTGTGCAGATTTCAGCGTGGGCATAAGTTTTTGACTCCTTTGGATAAATACCAAGGAGCATGAATTCTGAATCATCTGGTTAGACTAGACATTTTGAGGACTAACTGTAACTAACTCTTATTGAGTCCCCTTGATTAAGGGTGCAGGTTCTGGAGCTAGATTGCCTGGGTTTTTATTTTGTTATTTTTTAATGTGACATTCCATTTTATTTTATTTTTTTTAACATTTTATTGGAGTATAATTGCTTTATAATGGTGTGTTAGTTTATGGTTTATAACAAAGTGAATCAGGTATAAATATACATATATCCCCATATCTCTTCCCTCTTGCATCTCCCTCCCTCCCACCCTCTCTATCCCAACCCTCTATGTGGTCACAAAGCACCGAGCTGATCTCCCTGTGCTATATGACTGCTTCTCACTGGCTATCTATTTTACATTTAGTAGTTTATATCTGTCCATATATACACTACCACTCTCTCATTTTGTCCCAGCTTACCCTTCCCACTACCCTGTGACATCAAGTCCATTCTCTAGTAGGTCTGCGTTTTTATTCCCAACTTGCCCCAAGGTTCTTCATGACCATTTTTTTTTTCATTTTTCCTTTTTTTAGATTCCATATATATGTGTTAGCATACGGTATTTGTTTTTCTCTTTCTGACTTGACTTACTTCACTCTGTTTGACAAACTCAAGGCCCATCCACCTAATGACAAATAACTCAATTTCGCTTCTCTTTATGGCTGAGTAATATTCCATTGTATATATGTGCCACAACTTCTTTATCCATACATCTGTCAATGGACACGTAGGTTGCTTCCATGATTGGGCTATTGTAAATAGAGCTGCAATGAACATTGTGGTACATGACTCTTTTTGAATTATGGTTTTCTCAGGGTATATGCCCAGTAGTGGGATTGTGGGGTCATATGGTAGTTCTATTTTTAGTTTTTTAAGGAACCTCCATACTGTTCTCCATAGTGGCTGTATCAATTTACATCTCACCAACAGTGTATGAAGGTTCCCTTTTCTCCACATCCTCTCCAGCATTTATTGTTTCTAGATTTTTTGATGATGGCCATTCTGAGCAGTGTCAGATGACATCAAACTGTAGGTTTGATTTGCATTTCACTAATGATTAAGGATGTTGAGCATTCTTTCATGTGTTTGTTAGGAATCTGTATATCTTCTTTGGAGAAATGGTTATTTAGCTCTTCTGCCTATTTTTGGATTGGGTTGTTTGTTCTTTTGATATTGAGCTGCATGAGCTGCTTGTAAATTTCTGAGATTAATCCTTTGTCAGTTGCTTCATTTGCAAATATTTTAACCCATTCTGAGGGCTGTCTTTTCCTCTTGTTTATGGTTTCCTTTGCTGTGAAAAGTTTTTAAGTTACATTATGTCCCATTTGTTTATCTTTGTTTTTATTTCCATTTCTTTAGGAGGTGTACCAAAAAAGAACTTGCTGTGATTTATGTCATAGAGTGTTCTGTCTAGGTTTTCCTCTAAGAGTTTGATATTGTCTGGCCTTATATTTAGGTCTTTAATCTTTTTTGAGTTTATTTTTGTGTATGGTGTTAGGCAGTGTTCTTATTTCATTCTTTTACATGTAGCTGTCCAGTTTTCCCAGCACCACTTATTGAAGAGGCTGTCTTTTCTCCACTGTATATTCTTGCCTCCTTTATCAAAGATAAGGTGACCATATGTGTGTGGGTTTATCTCTGGGTTTTCTATCCTGTTCCATTGATTTATATTTCTGTTTTGTGCCAGTACCATACAGTCTTGATTACTGTAAATTTGTAGGATAGTCTGAAGTCTGGGGGCCTGATTCCTCCAGCTCTGTTTTTCTTTCTCAAGATTACATTGGCTATTTGGGGTCTTTTGTTTTTCCATACAAATTGTGAAAAATTTTGGTCTAGTTCTGTGGAAAGTGCCAGTGGTAATTTGATAGGGATTGCATTGAATTTGTAGATTGCTTTGGGTAGTATAATCATTTTCACAATATTGATTCTTCCAATCCAAGAACATTGTATATCTCTCCATCTATTTGTACAATCTTTAATTTCTTTCATCAGTGTCTTATAATTTTCTGCATACAGGTTTTTTATCTCCTCAGGTAGGTTTATTCCTAAATATTTTATACTTTTTGGTGCAATGGTAAATGGGACTGTTTTCTCGATTTCACTTTCAGGTTTTTCATCATTAGTGTCTAGGAATGCAAGAGATTTCAGTGCTTTAATTTTGTATCCTGCTACTTTACCAAATTCTTTGATTAGCTTTAGTAGTTTTCTGGTAGCATTTTTAGGATTCGCTATGTGTAATATCATGTCATCTGCAAACAGTGACAGTTTTACTTCTTCTTTTCAGATTTGGATTCCTTTTATTTCTCTTTCTTTTCTGATTGCCGTGGCTACAACTTCCAAAACTATGTTGAATATTAGTTGTGAGTGTGGGCAACCTTGTCTTTTTCCTGATCTTAGTGGAAATGGTTTCACATTTTCACCATTCAGGATGAAGTTGGCTGTGGGTTTGTCATATACGTCCTTTATTATGTTAAGGTAAGTTCCCTCTATGCTTACATTCTGGAGGGATTTTATCATAAATCAGTGTTGAATTTTGTTGAAAGCTTTCTCTGAATCTATTGAAATGAACATATGATTTTTCTCCTTCAATTATTAATATTGTGTATCACATTGATTGATTTGCATATATTGAAGAATCCTTGCATTCCTGGGATAAACCCAACTGAATCATGGTGTGTGATCCTTTTAATGTGCTTTTGGATTCTGCTTGCTAGTATTTTGTTGAGCAATTTCACATCTATATTCACCAGTGATATTGGTCTGTAGTTTTCCTTTTTGTGGAATCTTTGTCTGGTTTGGTATCAAAGTGATGGTGGCCTCCAAGAATGGATTTCAGAATGTTCCTCCCTCTGCTATATTTTGGAAGAGTTTGAGAAGGATTGGTGTTACCTCATCTCTAAATATTCGATAGAATTCCCCTGTGAAGCCACCTGGCACTGGTATTGTGTTGGAAGATTTTTAATCACAGTTTCAATTTCAGTGCTTATGATTGTTCTGATCTTACTTTCTATTTCTTCCTTGTTCAGTCTTGGAAAGTTGTGCATTTCTAAGATTTTGTCAATTTCTTCCAGGTTGTCCATTTCATTGACATATAGTTGCTTGTAGTAATCTTTCATGATCCTTTGTATTTCTGCAGTGCCTGTTGTTACTTCTCCTTTTTCATTTCTAATTCTATTCATTTGAGTCTTCTTCCTTTTTTTGTTCATGAGTCTGGGTAATGCTTTATCAATTTTGTTTATTGTCTTGAAAAACCAGCTTTTAGTTTTATTGATCTTTGCTATTGTTTCCTTAATTTCTTTTTAATTTATTTCTGATCTGATATTTATGATTTCTTTCCTTCGTCTAATTTTGGTTTTTCTTTTCTTCTTCACTCTCTAATTGCTTTAGGTGGAAGGTTAGGTTTTTTATTTGAGATGTTTCTTGTTTATTTTTTTTCTTTTTTTTTGGCTTAAAACAACAGAGGTTTATTCTCACAATTCTTGAGGCCTGAGGTCTGAAATCAGTATCAAGGACAAAATCAAGGTGTGAGGACGGCCATAGTGCACCAGTGGCTCAGGGGAGAATCTGTTTCTTGCCTCTCCCAGCTTCTGGTGACTTCCAACATTCCTTGGCTTGTGGCCACATCCCTCGAATCCTTGAGGCCATCATTCTGATCTCTGTACGCTCCATCTTCGTACTGTCTTCTCCGTGTGTGGTAAAATTTCACTCTGTCTCCCTCTTTTTTTTTATTAGTTTCTGCTTTATAACAAAGTGAATCAGTCATACATATACATCTGTTCCCCCATCCCTTCCCTCCTGCATCTCCATCCCTCCCACCTTCCCCATCCTACCCCTCCAGGTAGGATTGTATTGCTATAAACTTCCCTCTCAGAACTGCTTTTGCTGCATTGCATAGGTTTTTGGTCATTGTGTTTTCATTGTTATTTGTTTCTACGAATTTTTTGATTTCCTCTTTGAATTCTTCAGTGATCTCTTGGTTATTAAGTTGTGTATTGTTTAGCCTCCATGTGTTTCTATTTTTTACAGTTTTTTTCCTGTAATTGGTATCTAGTTTCATATTGCTGTGGTCAGAAAAGATACTTGATATGATTTGAATTTTCTGAAATTTACCAAGGCTTGATTTGTGACCCAAGATATGACCTATCCTGGAGAATGTTCCATGAGCACTTGAGAAGATAGTGTATTCTGGTTTTTTTTTTGTTTGTTTGGAATGTCCTATAAATATCAATTAAATCCGTTCTGTTTAATGTATCATTTAAAGCTTGTGTTTCCTTACTTATTTTCATTTTGGATGATCTGTCCATTGGTGAAAGAGGGGTGATAAAGTCCCCTACTATGTTTGTGTTACTGTCGATTTCCCCGTTTATAGCTGTGATTATTTTCCTTATGTATTGTGGTACTCCTATGTTGGGTGCATAAATATTTACAAGTGTTATATCTTCTTTTTGAATTGATCCCTTGATCATTATGTAGCGTCATTCTTTGTCTCTTGTAATAGTCCTTGATTTAAAGTCTATTTTGTCTGATATGAGAATTGCTACTCTAGCTTTCTGTTGATTTCCATTTTCATGGAATATCATTTTCCATCCCCTCGGTATCAGTCTGTATGTTTCCCTAGGTCTGATTTGGGTCTCATGTAGACAGCATATCTATGGGTCTTGCTTTTGTATCCAGTCAGCCAGTCTATGTCTTTTGGTTGGAGCACTTAATCCGTATACATTTAAGGTAATAATTGATATGTATGTTCTTATTACCATTTTCCTAATTGTTGTGGGTTTGTCATTGTAGGTCTTTTCCTTGTCTTGTGTTTCCTGCCTAGACAAGTTACTTTAGCATTTGTTGTAAAGCTGGTTTGGTGGTGCTGAATTCTTTTAACATTTCCTTGTCTGTAAAGGTTTTAATTTATCTGTCAAATATGAATGAGATCCTTGCTGGGTAGAGTAATCTTGGTTGTAGGTATTATCCTTTCATCACTTTAAATATGGCCTGTCACTCCCTTCTGGCTTGCAGAGTTTCTGCTGAAAGTTCAGCTGTTAACCTTATGGGGATTTCCTTGTTCATTATTTGTTGTCTTTCCCTTGCTGATTTTAATACATTTTCTTTGTATTTAATTTTTGTTAGTTTGATTCGTATGTGTCTTGGTGCATTTCTCCTTGGATTTATCCTGTATGGGACTCTCTGTGTTTCCTGAACTTGATTAACTATTTCCTTTCCCATATTAGGGTAGTTTACAACTATAATCTTTTCCAATATTTTCTCAGTCCCTTTCTTTTTCTCTTCTTCTTCTGGGACCCCTATGATTCGAATGTTGGTGCATCTAATTTTGTCTCACATGTCTCTGAGACTGTCCTCAATTCTATTCTTTCTTTTTCCTTTATTCTGCTCTGCAATAATTATTTCTACTATTTTATCTTCCAGGTCACTTATCTGTTCTTCTGCCTCAGTTATTCTTCTACTGATCACTTCTAGAGTATTTTTAGTTTCATTTTTTGTGTTTTTCATGATTGTTTGTTTTGCTCTTTAGTTCTTTAAGTCGTTGTTAAACGTTTCTTTTATTTTCTTTATTCTATTTCCAAGATTATGGATCATCTTTCCTGTCATTATTCTGAATTGTTTATAGCTAGACTGCCTATTTCCTCTTCATTTGTTAGCTCTGGTGGATTTTTACCTTGCTCCTTCATCTGCTGTGTGTTTCTTTGTCTTCTCATTTTGCTTGACTAATTGTGTTTGGTGTCTCCTTTCCACAGGCTGCAGGTCATAGTTCCCATTGTTTTTGTGTCTGCCCCAAGTGGCTAAGTTTAGTTCAGTGGGTTGTATTGGCTTCCTGATGGGGGGCACTAGTTACTGTTCTCTAGTGGGTGAGGCTGGATCTTGTCTTTCTGGTGGGGAGGTCCACGTGTAGTGGTGTGTTTTGGGGTTTCTGTGACCTTATTATGATTAGACAGCATCTCTGCTAGTGGGTGTGTTTGTTTTCTTGTCTTGCTTGTTGTTTTGCATAGGGTGTCCAGCACTGTAGCTTGCTGGTCGTTGAGTGGAGCTGGGACTTGGAGTTGAGATGGAGATATCTGGGAGATTTTTACCATTTAATATTACGTTAAGCTGGGAGGTCTCTGGTGTACCAATATCCTGAACTTGGCTTTCCCACCTCAGTGGCACAGCACTGACATCTGGATGGGGAGCCAAGAGCCTTTCATCCTCATGGCTCAGAATTAAAAGGAGAAAAAAAGGCAGAAATAAAAACAAATGTAAAATAAAATAAAGTTATTAAAATAAAAAAATTAAAAAATAATTTAAAGTAATTAAAAAGAATGGAAGAACAACCAAACCAAAAAACCAATCCACCAATGATAACAACCTTGGAAAGCTATAGTTTAAAAAAAAAAAAAGCACTGAAAGAACCCTAGGACAAATGGTAAAAGAAAAGTTTTACAGACAAAATCACACACAGGAGCATACGCATACACACTCACAAAAAGAGAAAAAGGGAAAATATATATGTCATTTCTCCTAAAGTCCACCTCCTCAATTTGGGATGATTCTTTGTCTATTCAGGTGTTCCACAGATGTAGGGTACATCAAGTTGGCTATGAAGGTTTAATCCACTGATCCTTAGGCTGCTGAGAGAGATTTCCCTTTTTCTGCTTTCTTCTCACCCCTCCTGGGATTCAACTTTGGATTTGACACTGCCTCTGTGTGTAGGCCACCTGAGGGCATCTTTTCTTCGCTCAGACTTGATGGGGTTAAAGGAGCAGCTGATTAGGGGCTATTGCTCACTCAGGCTGGGGAGAAGTAGGGGTACGGAGTGTGGGGAGAGCCTCCAGCGACAGAGGCCAGCGTGACATTGCACCAACCTGAGGCACGCTGTGTGTTCTCCTGGGGAAGCTGTCCCTTGATCACGAGACCCTGGCAGTGGCGGGCTGCACAGCCTCCCAGAGGGCAGGTGTGGATAGTGACATGTGCTTTCACACACGTTTCTTGGTGCCTGCAGCAGCAGCCTTAGTGTCACATGCCCGTCTCTGGGGTCCGCACTGATAGCCATGGCTCATGCGCATCTCTGGAGCTCCTTTAAGCAGTGCTCTTAATCCCCTCTCCTCGTGCACCAGGAAACAAAGAGGCAAGAAAAAGTCTCTTGCCGCTTCGGCAGTTCCAGAACTTTTCCTGGACTCCCTGTTGGATAGCCGTGGTGCATTAGCCCCGTTCAGGCTGTGTTCATGCAGCCAACCCCAGTTCTCTCCCTGGGATCTGACTGAAGCTGGAGCCTCATCTCCCAGCCCCCACCCGTACTGGAGGGTGATCAGACAAGCCTCTCGGGCTAGTGAGTGCTGGTCGGCACTGATCCTCTGTGGGTAATCTCTCCACTTTGCCCTCTGCACTCCTCTTGCTGCACTCTCCTCCATGGCTCTGAAGCTTCCGCCCTCTGCCACCCTCAGTCTTCACCCATGAAGGGGTTTCCTAGTGTGTGGAAACCTTTCCTTCTTCACAGCTCCATCTCACTGGTGCAGGTCTCATCCCTATTCTTTTGTCTCTGGTTTTTTTTTTCTTTTTTCTTTTGCCCTACCTAGGTACATGAGGAGTTTCTTGCCTTTGGGGAGGTCTGAGGTCTTCTGCCAGCATTCAGTAGGTGTTCTGTAGGAGTTGTTCTACATGTGGATGTATTTCTGTTGTATTTGTGAGGAGGAAGGTTATCTCCATGTCTTACTCTTCCGCCATCTTGAAGCTCCTCCCAAATTATTTCTTTTTGACATTCAAGATGACTGTTGCTATTGTTTTCTAAAGATAATTACTTATAGCAATTTATAGTAATGTTTCAAATATTAATGTTTCCAATATTAGTGTCTATACGAATCATCTGAGGTCATAGGGCCTTAATCTCACAGATTCTGATCATTATTTCTGGTTTGAGGCCATAAAAATGCATATTTAGCAAGTGACACAAATATTCTGGTACAGCAGCCTACAGTCTTTAATAGTGGCTCAAATGAAACAGTTTGGTGAGGTCTGACAGGAGCAGAAGAGTGTGCCTTCCTTATAATTCCATGAGTCCAAAATAATTAGTTGTAAAATTGCTGTCAGGAAACATAAAAGAAAGACTTTTTAAGGTATTAATAACATATCTGAAATGCCACATATAGAAAACCTTTCAAATTCAATTTCTATTTGGCAATTTTTAAATAGATTCAAACAATTTGTAAGCAGTTTCTTATAAAAACCAAGATTGAGGATGCAAAAACAGAAATAGTAAAGAGTGCTGAAGTGAAAGGAGGCTTAGGAAACCAGGAACAGGTTTACCAATAGAATAGATGTCAGTGTGATTTAAAACAAACAAACAAACAAAGAAAAACCCAAAAAACTTATAATAATTAAGGACCAGAGCCACAATAATATTTCTTAAAGAAAATATGTAAGAAAAATGTAATGATCTAAGAGTCTGCATTTATGTCTAAGCCCAAAATAAAATCTAATCACAGAATTCTTCTGATACAATAGATATCTCTCCAGAGAGTTCCGAAGTGAAAAATTCCTTCTCAAAAGTATCTGGTTAGGGAACAGATGTATATGTATGACTGATTCACTTTGTTATAAAGCAGAAACTAATAAAAAAAAAAAGTATCTGGTTACCACATTGGGTAGTGAGTGGTACCTTAGTAAATTTCAGCTACTAGCCAGACATTCAAAATGATCAGTTATGGTGACAATCCTTAGAATGAGCAGTGATATTAACTTGAAATAAATATTATTGAGAGAATGAATATTTTAAGCAAGACTAGATACTAATTATTGCTATTTTTCTTTGTTCTCAAAATATGCAAATAAAATATCTAGATATTAAATTAAATATGATAAACCAGCTGCATCTGCATTTTTGAGATATGAGAGATTAAATAGGGTAATTACTAGACTGTATGACACAGACAAAACAAAAGTTGTTTGATAAACAACATACAGAAGAAGATAAGAATAACTTCACTTTGTACCAAGATGAAACAACAGGGACTAGATTTGCCTACTAGCCTGAAACAACTATAAAATGGACAAAATATATAAAACAATGTTTTTCAAGACACTGGATATCAGGCATGAAAAGACAGTGATCTCTGATAAATGAGAAATGAAATGAGCCTTATAATTGCCCTTGCTTAAAGCTAGATTCTAGGCCTTGTCTCAAGAAGGGGAAATCCAGGCAGAGCCCAATGGACTCCCTAAGTTAAGGATACAGAACTGGTGTTCTAGGGAGACCAAGGCATCTATGATTTCTTGAGGCAGAGTACAAGAGAAGAGATAGGTAAAGAGAGAGAACCCCAAAGAATTGCAGAAAGTTCCCCCTCAAGTCTTCATCTGAATATTCACCAGGACATGCATGTATGGAAATAATTCAAGGCTGAGGTTGGGAAATGAGAAGTTATCGTGTCTGGTTCTCACACAGGGACAGGAATATTGCCAACTCCAATCACCGTCTGGAAAATCTCATGATTCATATAACATTGGATAGAGTATCAGAAGTGTCTTGCATCAGATGTAGAGACTAGACCTAGACAATGTATTGCTCCAATCTAGCTTCCCAACTTTAAAAAGCAGGAACAGAAAAAAATCTATTTCCACATAACTTAACTGCATCTTAGAATTATTCTGAAAGATATTTATAGACATATAAACATAGTCAGCATCCAACAAAGTAAAAACTCACAGTATCTGGAATCCAATAAAAGTCACCAGGCTTCCAGGACAAAGAAGGTAGACATAGCTGATTCACTTTGTTATAAAGCAGAAACTAACACACTATTGTAAAGCAATTATACTGCAATAAAGGTGTTTTTAAAAAAAGACAGTAGACAAATATCCTATAAATACATGAAAAGATACTCAACATTTTCTGCCATTAGAGAAACACAATCAAAATCACAATGAGAGACTACTTTTCACATATCAGAATGGATAAAATAAAAAAGGTTGACCATACGAAGTATTGGTGATGATGTAAAAACTCTGGAAATCTCATTCATTGTTTGTGGGAATTAAACTGGCACAGAAATTTTGGGAAATATTTCAGCTATTTCTCAAAATGTTAAACATGAACCTACCATATGATCCATCCAATACACACCCAGGTATTTAGCCAAGCAATATGAAAGCATATGTTTATACGAAGACTTGTACACAAATGTTTTAGCAGCTTTATTGATAATAGTCCAAAACTGTAAGCAACTCAAATGTCCATCAACAAGTGAATGCTTAAACAAATTTTTGTACAATGGAAGACGAACCAGCAATGAAAAATAATGAATACCACTTGCCACAACATGAATGAATCTCAAAATAATTATGCTGAGTAAAAGAAGCCAGACAAAATATAGCACATACTATATGATTCCACTTATGTAAAATTCTAGAAAATCAAAGCTAATTAATAGTGACAAAAAGCAGACCAATGATTGCTTGGAGACAGAGGTGGTGAGAAGGGTAGGTGCTGGAGAAGGGACTTGAAAATGACACAAGAAAAATTTGGGGGATGATGCATATGTTCATTATTTTGACTCTGGTTGCTTTTTCACACATGTCAAAACTTATATAAGTGTATACTTTAAATATGTGTTGTTTATTGTATGTCAATTATACCTCAATAAAGCTTTTAGAAATTTCAAAAGATAGGTAGGTGATAATTGTAATTTATAAATATGTTAGTCCAATTATTAAGATTTAGAGGGAAAAGTAGAATGTGAAAAGTCTATTTAATGAGGTATAGGAATAAGATAGACAAGTGAGGCAAAAAAAAAATCAAAATCCAGTAACAAAGATAGTAAGAAAGAAAGTATCAACAAGCTCACAGTCATATAGGAATGGGATGCATAAATATAAATGTGCAATTTTAAAAAAATGTTTTAGCTAAGTAGTGATTCTCATATTATTATATTTACAATCAAGATAATAATAAATATTTTCCTATAAACAAAAACATCTTTAACAGAAAGAATGGTCAAGCCTAACTGTATCCTGAAAATGATGATAAATCATTACATCTAAGGGAACAGCATAAAAATGTACATATTTTTTGTTTTCATTCATTCTTACTAACATTTTCTGCTGATCTCCTTTATATATTCAGAACAGAGTAGCTGACCATTGCTTTATGTTTTCAGCTTTATTGAGGTATAATTGACAAAATTATAAGATACTTAAAATGTACAACACAATTATTTGATATAAAAATATTTTGTGAAAGGCTTCCCCCCAAAAAGTTAAAACATCTGCCAAACACTGCTTTAAATAGAGAATTCAAAATACTGTGTGAGAAAATCTTCTTTATAAGCTTCAATTCAAAGCTTATAGTTTTAAGTAGGGGTGGTATACCTACATAAAAAGACTGCAGTAAAACTAAATATAAATTTATTACTTAGTTTTTTACTATAAAGAATAAGTCTCCCTACACCTTTTTTAAGGATTTATTTCCTTATTTTTCTATTTATCTATTTATTGTCACTATAGAGCCTTGAATTCTTATTTTATTCAGTGGGTTATACTTTCACATTGTACTAATTTTAATTGTTTTTTACCTGGCAACTAGTGACATGGTTCATCTTTTCCTGTGCTCATTGGCAATTTGGATATTTTATTTTATAAAGTGCCTGTTAATCTCTTGTGTTATTTTTTATGTCTGTGATTTGTCTTTTTGAATTTTTAAGTGTAGAAATTTTTTATATATTCTGTATATGTTCTTCTATACATTCCATCAGATATATGCATTATTATAAGTGAGGAAGGAACATAGTGCTCTAGTGATTCAGAAAAAGAAAGAGATTACTTCAAGCTAAGAGAGCATTTAGAACAATAAATTAGAATCAAAGAAGAGTTGATCAAGAGGATTAGTGGGTGCAACTCCTTTTCCAAATGGGAAAGTGGATCACCTTGAGAACATGTCATGCTGAATCTTTTCAGGTTTCTCTCACTAGAGTCAGTTTTTTGAATACTAGTTGTTATTCCCAGCTCTCATGATCTTTCCTCCCTTTAGGATTTCAAAAGCTTGTAGCGCAGAGTATGAGAGTGAATTTGTTTAACAATGAGTAATTAAAATTAAAGATAGGCATAGTCTATATGAAACACTGTAGATAACTTTCCAAATCATAAAATTGAATAAAGAAAACAACATGCAGAATATTACACATAATGTGTTACAAGTTATGTAAAATACATACAAACATACAAACATAAACACACATATTTATATAGTTTTTAAAGGTCTTATAACTCAAAATAAGAAAGATGGCTTTCTTTGAGGACAGGGTAATATGGTAGTAAAAGAGACAAAGATTAGTGTTGGCAGCCAAGGTATTTTAGTTTTATTTGTAATCCTCTAATATTTACTAATGAGAATTGATTCAAAACAACTTGTTATTAAAAATTAATGTACATAAAAAAGATACAGAAAAGTGACATAATGGAAATGGCAGAGTAGGAAATACCAAGAATTGGTCATTCCACAGAAAAAAAAAAACATTAACCTCACAAAACACAGAATCAACTTTTTCAGAATTGTCCTATCTAAACAAATATTTGAATTAACCAGGGGTTTGCTTAAGGAAGAAAGATACAGCTATATTTCAATACAGCATTTTTGTAGTATTTTTGTCTATCCACCTACAAATCCCCATTCCCCAGCTCAGCAATGGCTGTGTGGACAGTGGACCACATTCCTGGTATGATTTTCTGGTGCAAGTGGGGTAATACGGAAATTTTTTTCTCAAAATATTGTGGTTGTGCATTTTGACCTGTCTGGTAATTCTCTCAAGGATGGGTTCAGAAGCTGATTTTTGTTTCATCCCTCTCAGACTGCAGTGCCTTCTGGTCAGTGTCTTATGAAAACTTTTAAAGTCATACACTGCCCCTAGATGCCTGGGGCAAAAGACCTAAGCAAAGATAAGCATCAGTCAGACTGAAAAGTCTGAAAAGCTGGAGGCTGACAAAGAAGATTCTTCGAGTAATAAGGCTTTGAAGGCCAGCACATATCCTAAGGAATCTGGTGTGCAAAGTTTATGCCTAGGGACAGACACATGTTCAGAAATTATAGGAGAGGACCTTAAGCTTGCACATCGGGCTGATCACTGGGACCCATATTATCAAGAGGTGAAGGTTAAGGCAAAGTTGTGGTTCGACTTAGTGCTGAAGGAGTGCCTGGCTAAGAGTCAATTTGAAAAGACTGAGAGAGTATTTATTCTTATTTTTGCTACAGGAGTTTAAGGAAATCTCTGCCATGTCCCTGGCTGACCAGTAAGATAACAGAAGAGAAACATGTGTGACCACACATGACAAAGAATACAATTTTTGCAAAAATGGTTGGTTAAAGTCACTAAAGAATGGATGACTACAGTCCTGAACAATGATAGCAAACCCTGGGGAAGGAACAGAATCTGATTTCTAATATTTATTTTATCCAGCTTACAACACAAAATTACAAGGTGTAGAAAGAAATTTAACTCATTTATAGGAAAGTTTTAAAATGACATAAACCGTCCTTGAGGAGTCCCAGAGGTTGGATTTACTAAATAAAGACTCTAAATAAACTGTCTTAAATATGCTAAAATAGTTAAAGGAAACTATGGAGAAATACTAAAAGAAACAAGGAGATTGTTTTATGAAAAAATAGAAAATCTCAATATGGAAATAGAAATTATAAGAAGGAATAAAATAGAAATTCTGGAACAGAAAAATACAATAGCTGAAGTAAAAAAAATAGAGGGATTCAACAGCAGACTTATCAGGCAGAAGAATGAAGAGAGAACAATTGATATTATCTTGTCTAAGGAGTGAGAGGTAAAAAAAAATGAAGAAAAGTGACCAGAACCTAAGACACATCTGGGATACCAAAAGTATACCAACATACACATTATGGGAATCCCAAAAGGTCAAGAGAGAAAGAGAAAGGAGCAGAAAGAATGTTTAAAGAAAATATGGGCAAAATCATTCCAAATATTATCAAAGATAATAAATTACATGTCCAAGAAGCTCAACAAACTCCATGTAGGATAAATTTTAAAAAAAGATCTGTACTGAGACACATTATAATTGAGCTGACAATTATCCTATCTGAAGATCAGAAAGGAAAATGAATGATGAAAACTGAACAGAGCCTAAGAGGCCTGTGAGATAGCACCAAGAATATCAACATGCACATTATGGGAGTCATGGAAGAAGACGGTTGGGAGGGAGAGAAAGAATATTTGGAGAAATAATGGCCAAAAATCTTTGCAAATTTGATGAATAAGATAAATCTACACACCAAAGCTCAACAAATTTCAAGTAGGATAAATTCAGAGACCGAGCTGGGACACTTTATAATCAAACTGATGAAAGCCCACAACAAAAAAAATCTGAAAGCAGCAAGAGAGAAACAACTCTTCACATACAAGAGATCCTCAATAAGTTTCACAGCTTGTTTCTCATCAGAAACCATGGAGACCAGAAGGCAGTGGGATGACATATTCAAAAGGCTAAAAGAACAAAAAGAAAGCCTATCTACTAAGAATACTATATTCTGCAAAACTGTCTTTTAATAATGAAAGAACAATTAAGAAAATTTCCAAATAATAAAAGCTGAGGGAATCTGTCACAGGTAAGCTTCTCCTACACGAAGTGGTAAAAGGAGTACTGTACTTAAGGCTGAAATGAAATGATACCTGACAGTAACTTGAAGACATATGAAGAAATAAAGAACTCTGGTATAAATACAATATATTTATTGTAATTTTGGTGTTAAAATTGTTTTTTTATCTTCTGTATAATCCCACAATAAATGTGTAAAAATAAATATAAATTTATGTTAAAGGGTAAACAATGTATAAAGATGTAATTTGAGGCAATAACAACAAAAGATCAGAACTACATAGGAGCAGAATTTGTACATGTTATGAAAGCTAAGTTGGCAACAATTCAAACTAGATGTTTTATAAATTTAGCATGTTAATTGTGGCCTCCATTGTAACAGCTAAAAAAATAATTAAAACATACACAGAAATGAAATGAGAAGGAAATCAAAACAGTACACTAGAAAAAAAATCAGCTAAACAGGCAGAAAGGAAGAATGGAAGAACACAAATGATATAAGACATATAGAAAATGAATATGAAAGAATATTAAAGTTCTTTCATTTCATAAATCACTTTATGTGTAAATGGATTAAATATCCCAGTTGTAATAACAAGACAAGCAAAGTGGATTTTTAAAAGCATGATTTAATTAAATGCTTTCTGCAAGGGATTCACATTAGATCCAAAACCACAAATAGGTTGAAAGGGAAAGGAAAAATATCTGATGTAAATAGAAACCAAAAGAGAGCTGAAGTATCCACACAAATGGCAGACAAAATAGACTTTAAGTAAAAAAAAAAAATTGTTCAAAAATCAATGAAGGATATTATATACAAGATAAATCTATCCAAAACCCCCAGATAATACAACAAGCTTCCAAATATCTGAAACAAACATTGACAAAATTAAAGGGTGTAATACACAGTCCTATAATAATAGTTGGACATTTTAATACCCCATTTTCAATAATGGATAAAACATATATACAATGTATCAATAAAGAAATGCAGTAAGTCCCCTACATATGAACCTTCAAGCTGCAAGCTTTCAAAGATGTGAACGTGCATTTGCATGTCCAGTCACGTAAGTTAGCTCACATGTCTGCCATACATTGTCACGTGAGGGCATCCTCTACAAGTGGTTGTGATTTTGTGTACTTTGCTGTACAGTACAGTACAGAGTACAGTAGTACAGTATCTTTATTTCAAGCTCAGGATGTCCAGAAGCAAGCATAAAAGCAGTGATGATGTAGCTGGTACTGCTAAGAATTGCCAGCTGTTGTACTGTACTACTGTACTTTTCAAGGTACTGTACTGTAAGATTGAAAATGTTTTCTTTATTTTTTGTGTTTGCTTGTTTTTTATGTATTATTTGTGTGAAAAGTATTATAAATCTATGACAGTGCAGTACTATATAGCCAATTGTGTATCTAGGCTAACTTTGTTGGACTTAGGAACAAATTGGACTTACGAATGTGCTCTTGGAACAAAACTCATTCATATGTAGGGGACTTATGGTAGGGGAAATGAACAACATATAAACAAATGGAAACTAACAGACATATATAAACACTCAAACAACGTTAGAATACATATTCTTCTCAACTGCCTATGAAACATTCTCCAGAATAAATCGCATGTTAAGACTCTGATAAAGTCTCACCACATTTTAAAAGACTGAAATCATACAGAATAACTTCTCCAAGCACAATTGAATGAAGCTAGAAATTGATAGCAGAACAAAAACCAGAAAATTCAAAAGTATGTGAAAATTAAGCAACATATTCTTTAACAATCAATAATAGATTAAAGAAAAAATCACAATAAAAATCAGAAATTAGAGATAAAATGAAAATATAACAAAACTTATGGAGTGCAATGTAAGCAGCGATCAGAGGGAAATTTTTAGTCATAAGTGCTTATGTTTAAAAAAAGAAGTAAAATATCAAATTAATAGCCTCATTTTACAATTTAAAGAATTAGAAAAAGAAAAGTAAACTACTAGAAGCAGGAAAGAAGCAGTGAAGATTAGAGTGGAAATAAATACAATAGAGAATGGAAAAACAATACAGAGAAATCAATGAAAAAAGTTGATTCTTTTAAAATATCAACATAATTGGCAAACCCTTGCTAAAATTGACTAAGAAAAACAGACACAAGATGCAAATAACTAAAGTAAAAAAATTAGGTTATTACTAACATTACAGAAATAACAAGGATTTAAGAGAGTACTATGAATAATTGTGTGTCAACAAATTAGACAACCTATATCAAATGAATAAACTCCTAGAAACAGACAAATTACTAAAACTAACTCAAGAAGATAAAATATCTGATCCAACCTATATTAAGTAAATATATTGATTCAGTATTTTTTTCAAAATCACAGTGTAGAAAAAAATCCAGGATCACATGGCTTCACTGGTGAATTCTACAAAACACTTAGAAAGGAATTAACATCCCACTTTTCTCAAAGTCTTCCAAATAATAGGAGAGGAGAGGACACTTTTTAACTCATTCTATGAAACCAGTATTACCCTACTATCAAAGATAACATAAGGAAAGAAATATACACACCAATTTCCCTTAAGAACATATATGTAAAAATCCTCAACAAAATACTAGCAAACTAAATTCATTAACATATTAAAAGAATTATACGTGATGATCAATTGGGATTTATCCTACAAGTACATGAGTGGTTCAACTTAAGAAAACCAATCAACATTATATATGACATTAATAAAATCAAGAAAAAAAATGACATTTCAATTTACACCCAAAGAATATTTTAAATGCAACACCATTTCGTGATAAAAACAATCATTAAACTAGGAAGAGAATGGAACTTCCTGAACATGATAAAGGACATTTATGAAAACCAACAGGTAATATTGTGCTCAATGGTTAAAGGCTAAAAGCTTTTCCAGTAATACTAGGAGCAAAACAAGAATGTCCACTTTCAGCACTTCTATTCAACATGGTACTGGAAATTCTAGCAAGAGCAATTAGGCAAGAAAAGGAAAGAAAAGGCATCCAAACTGGAAAGGATACAGTAAAACTATCTTTATTCACAGAAGGCATACTCCTATATATAGAAAATCTAAAAGAACACATACACACACACACACACACACACACACACAAACTACTAGGCATAATAACAAATTATGCAAAGTTACAAGCTACAAGATCAACACATAAAAATCCATTCTATTTCTATAGCCAGCAGTGAACTTTCCAAAAAGGAAATTAAGAAAACAATTTTATTTACAATGGTATCCAAAAGAATTAAACACCTATAAATAAATTTAACCAAAGGGGCTGAAACCATATTCATTGAAAATTACAAAACATTGCTGAAATAAATCACAGAAGAACTAAATAAATGGGAGGAAGGAAGTATCCCATATCATAAATTAGAAAACTTGATATTGTAAAGATGTCAATACTACCTAATACAATCTTCAGATTCAATGCAACCTCTATCAAAATTTCATTGTCTATTTTAGCAGAAATGGAAAAACCTATCCTCAAACTCATATGGAATTGCAAGGTCCCCAAGTAGCCAAAACAATACTGCAAAAGAGAAACAAATTTGGAGGACTTACATTTTCTGATTTCAAAACTTAACTATACAGACACAATAATCAAGAGCATGGTGCATGTGTAAGGATAGATGTATAGATCACTGGAACAGAACTGAGAGTCCAGAAATAAAACCATACATCTCTGGTCAATTGATTCTCAGCAAGGGTGCTAAGACCATTCAATGAGGAAAGAATGGTCTTTTCAACAAATAGTGCTAAGACAACTGAATACCCATGTAAAAATAATGAATTTGGACACATATCTCATACCATATACAAAAAATAACTCAAAAGAGATCAATGACTTAAATATCAGAGCTAAAATTATAATACTCTTAGAAGATGATTTAGGGGTAAATTTTTATGACCTTGGATTTGTTAGTGGCTTCTTAGATATAACATTAGAATTATGAGAAACAAAGAAAAGGTAGAAAATTTGGTTGCATCAAAAGTAAACACATTCCTGCATCAAAGTATACTATCAAGAAAGTGAAAAAACAGTCCATAGAATAGAAGAAAATATTTCTAAATCACATATCTGGTAAGGTTCTAGTACCCAAAAAATACATAAAAGACAATTACAACTCAAAAACAAAAAGACAAATAACTCAGTTTAAAAATAGGAAAAGTACATGAATAGACTTTTCTTCAAAAAAGATATACAAATGGGCAATAAGCACATGTAAAATATGCAACATCATTAATCATTAGGAATAGGAAATATAAATATAAACCAAAATGAGATACTACTTCACATCTACAAGGATGGCTAAAGAATATTTTTTTAATTAAAAAAAAGAAAAATCACAAATACTAGTGAGAAATTGGCACCCTTGTATACTGCTGGTAGGAATGTAAAATTGTTCAGCTGTTGTGGAAAACATTTGACAGTTCCACAAAAAGATAAACATAGCACTACCATATAACCCAAATATTTCACGAACAACTATATACCCAAAAGAATTGAAAACAGGTACTCAAACAAATACTTTTACACAAATATTCATAGTAGCACTATGAACAAGAGCAAAATAGTGAAGACAACCTATCCATCAATGGATGAATGGATAAGCAAATTGTAGTATATACATGCAATGGAATAATATTTAGTCATAAAAAGCAATGAATTACTGACACATGCTACAATGTGGATGAACTTTGTAAACATTATGCCAATTGAAAGAAACCATACATGAAAGAATACACATTGTATGATTTCATTTATATGGAAATATACAGCAGAGATAAATTTATAGAGACAAAACAGATAGGTAGTTGCCTGAGACAAGGGAGAGTTGAGAATGTGTAGTGACTCTTTAATGGGTATGGAGTTTTCTTTTGGGATGAAGAAAATGATATTGAATTAGATAAAGTGTTTGTGTAACATTGTGAGTATACTAAATGTCACTGAATTGCTCACTTTTAAATGGTTAATTTTATGTTATATGGATTTTGCCTCAATAAAAAAAAATATGAGATACAGTTATCCAAATATAGTCATTTATTATGGAGTATCTCTGGGATAATATATAAGGGACTGGAATCAGCATTTGCTTCTCAGGATCAAATGACTGTGAGTCAGAGGAGGAAGGGAGATATATGGATACTGTATGTCTTTTGTACTGCATGAATTCTTTACTGTTTACTTATCTTTATAATAAAAACATTAAAGCTTTCTTTTTTTAATAAATAAAGGTTAAAGTACTTTAAAAGTCATAGTAGCAATATTTGCTGATAAACTTAGTCTTTAGATAAAGGAAAGGAGAAGTAGAGAAAGAAAAAGACTATTTCTAGCAGTAATAAGAAGGTGGGGGAGAGGGTATGGTGAAACAGACTTTAAAAGATGTTTAGAGAATGAGAATGGAATGGAAACATGTATATTGGCTACCATGAATGGTAGAAATCTAAAGAAAGTTAAGATCAGATGTGGTACATATATACAGTGGAATATTGCTCAGCCATAAAATTGAATGAAATTGGGTCATTTGCAGAGATGTGGATGGACATAGAGACTGTGATACAGAGTGAAGTAAGTCAGAAAGAGAAAAACAAATATCGTACATTAACACATATACGTGGAATCTAGAAAAGTGATACAGATGGATCTATTTGCAGGGCAGGAATAGAGACACAGACGTAGAGAATGGACTTGAGGACATGGAGGGGAAGGGGGTTGGGATAAATTGGGAGATTGGGATTTATATATATACACAACTATGTATAAAATAGATAACTAATGAGAACCTACTGTATAACACAGGGAACAATACTTAGTGCTCTGTTGTGACCTAAATGGGAAGGAAATCCAAAAAAGAGGAGATATGTGTATACATAGGGCTGATTCACTTCGCTATAGAGTAGACACTAACACAACATTGTAAAACAACTATATCCCAATAAAAATTTTAAAAAAAAACTTTAAAAGGAAACAGAAAAAAAAAGATCATTTCACCTTCTATCTTTCACTGCAGCTAAATAGGGCCATGGCCCAATTATGCAAAACAAAACAAACAAAGACAATAACAGTACATCACTCACAGAGCAAAGAGAGTATAAAAGATTAACTTTAGCTAAATTTTTGAGCAACTACTAGAAACAAAGTAATGTGGACCATTAAATAAAACAATCAGGAGTATCATGATGAAGTAATAATTCATATCAGGGGTGTCCACTAAAATCAGGATACAGCAGTTGTATTTCCAAAGTTAACTCTCTTTAAATTCATCTTATTGTCTAATCTTGTAGTTTCACAAGAGTGCAGTGGTATCTAGTATTAAAAGGTGATCTTGTGCTGAAAAGAATATGTATGCTAAAAGTTGCCATCAAAATAGTATTCACAGTGCACCATCGAAATATATCTCTTAAGGGAACTTCAGTGGGGTTGGCTCTTTTTGTAAAGCAAAGATTATTTTATAATGGGTCCCCTGCCTCATGGACATAATTAGAATGGGATGTAGAGTTTCTCTTCAAAGAGAGTTCACTAATTCTCCATGATTAAAACTTTTTTTTAAACTATGTGCATATTTCTACAGTGCAGTATCAGCAGAAGATTTTCCTGTTTCCCAAAATAACCATCTAACACCTATAAACATGAAAAACTATGCAGCACACACCCAGAGAAATGATAAATTGTTCAACTTCACTGTTTGGTAAGAAAAGGCTGTATTGGACTTGAATGAATTAAACAACCTTAAATTAAATAGAAGAAAAACTACCAATAACAGAGATTGTAAATGGGCAAGAGATTTTAGAACTAGATGAAGAAAAAACAAAAACCAATTGGATTCTTAGAAAATAATTCATTTTCAGCTTGGATAACATCCATCTAAAGATTTTCCCCCTACATATTAATAGTATAAAAGTCCCAAGCTGTGATAACTCTAATTCAGAACTATTTTGTGTTTGCTAAATGGACTGTGACAGGGATCTGAAACAGTGCTATACTACAGCAAATAATTAGTTGAGAACTAAATTGATAATTTTACCACTGAGAAGAGTGAACTGAAATCAACCTTCACTTCAATTATGTGTAAAGAAGAAGTATAATTACCTGCACAGATAATAAACAGGAAAAATGAAAATACATTTCTCTCTTATCTGGTAGATAGCAAGCTATCTTGTTTAATCTGGTCACCTCTTGTACAGTAAAGATAACAAATTAGTTACTGTAATGCCATCAAAATCTCACCCCACAGTAAAAACGTGAGGAAAAAATAAGCTTTTTTTCTAATATAATAATATACATTTCTTTGTTGGTATTCAACCTAACCAGGCAAATTTATGGAATTTCTTTATGGTAATTTTCCCAGGATATTAAGATAACAGCATCATGGCAAATTCCAAATTACTGGAGGCTTCAATCTAGGCACAAAAGCATTGGAGTCATTATGATACTACTATGTTTTTTTTTTTCTTTTCTTCCTGATTTAAATTCATTGACTGTTGCCTTTTTAATGCTGAAGGAATAGGACTTCTCTGGATTTTAGATATCAGTATCTACCATGGACATTTGATTTGTGCCTACACACTCTACGTCAATATTGCATTCACAGAAATTTGGGTCAACCCAATCAGCTGCAGCATGTATACACACTGGCAGAGTTGGCGGGCCCCCAGGGCTCTCAGCTGCTCTTGTCACAGGCTGGTCTGCTGAGCTGCAAGTTAACCCCGAGTTGCTGAGCCACAGATACTTCAGGCTGAAAAATCCCATACTGCTTTGTGAAACAACTGGAAATTTGGATATTCAGATGAGGTAGCAAAACTGTATGCAAGTGAAACTGCAGGAGGCCTATCTGAGAGTTGAATATTCCAATTGTCAAGCCACTGGCACAAATTTCACTGCGTTTATCTAAAGTGCTAGGGTGGATGGCCACATTCAATAATTTCACATTTCATCTGCAAGCCTGTAATTTAACTTAAGGCAGCAAAGAGCATGATGGTCTTGTTGCACAGTAAAGATGCAAAGGAACAGGCTTCTTTGCTTCCTACCACAGTAATCTTTTTTTAGATATGCTAAAATCATGCTGCTTTCACTTAATGTCTTTCATTCATGTCCCTAATCCCTCTAGATTATGAGGTGACAAGTCTATAGTTTCAGAAGAACTAGTTTGAGATGACGTGCTGCTTTGTATTATGTTGTTCTTCACAGTTCCTCCTGATTTGCTTTGTATGACAAATACTATACAAAATAAAGCTGTATCCCATGATGAAAATACCTGAGACTTTTGTTTTATTTCCATTACTGCAGGAGGTGGGTCAAAAAGATCTCGCTGTGATTTATGTCAAAGAGTGTTTTTCCTATATTTCCTTCTAAGAGTTTTATAGTGTCTGATCTTACATGTAAGTCTATACTCCATTTGGAGTTTATTATTGTGTATGGTGTTAGGGAGTGTTCTAATTTCATTCTTTTCATGGAGCTGTCCAGTTTTCACGGCACCACTTATTGAACAGGCTGTCTTTTCTCCATTGTATGTTCTTGCCTCCTTTGTCATAAATTAGGTGCCCATATGCACGTGGGTTTATCTCTGGGCAGTTTATCCTGTACAATTGATCTGTATCTCTGTTTTTGTACCAGTACCATACTGTCTTGATTAATATAGCTTAGTGGTTTAGTTTGAAGTCTGGGAGCCTGATTCCTCCAACTCCGTTTTCCTTTCTCAAGATTGCTTTGGCTATTCGGGGTCTTTTGTGTTTCCATAAAAATTGTAAAATGTTTTGTTCTAATTCTATGAAGAATGTCATTGGTAATCTGATAGGGATTGCACTGAAACTGTAGATTGCCTTGCGTAGTACAGTCATTTTCACAATATTGATTCTTCTAATCCAAGAGCATGGTATATTTCTCCATCTGTTTATGTCATCTTTGATTTCTTTCATCACTGTTTTATAGTTTTCTGAGTACAAGGCTTTTGCTTACTTAGGCGGATTTATTCCTAGTTATTTTATTCTTTTTGTTGCAATGGTAAATGGGAGTGTTTCCTTAATTTCTCTTTCTGATTTTTCATTGTTGGTGTATAAGAATGCCAGAGATTTCTGTTCATTAATTTTGTATCCTGCTACTTTACCAAATTCATTGATTAGCTCTAGTAGTTTTCTGGTGGCATCTTTAGGATTTTCTATGTATACTATCATGTCATCAGCAAACAGTGACAGATTTACTTCTTCTTTTCCAATTTTTATGCATTTATTTATTTTGTTTCTCTGATTGTTGTGACTAGGACTTCCAAAACTATGTTGGATAAGAGTGGTGAGAGTGGAAATCCTTGCTTTGCTCCTGATCTTAGTGGAAATGCTTTCAGTTTTTCACCATTGAGTATGATGCTTGCTGTGAGCTTGTCATACATGGCCTTTATAAACAAATGGGACTTAATTAAACTTAAAAGGTTTTGCACAGCAAAGGAAACCAAAAACAAGACAAAAAGACAATCCTCAGAATGGGAGAAAATATTTGCAAATGAAACAACAAAGGATTAATCTCCAAAATATACAAACAGCCCATGGAGCTTAATATCAAAAAACAAACAATCTAGTTAAAACATGGGTGGAAGCCCTAAATAGACATTTCAACAAGGAAGACATACAGACGGCCAAGAGACACATGAATAGATGCTCAACATCATTAATTATTAGAGAAAGGCAAGTCAAAACTACAATTATTACATAAAGGCAAGTCAAAATGAGGTATCAAGTCATGCCAGTTAGAATGGCCTTTATCAAAAAATCTAGAAACAATAAATGCTGGAAAAGGTGTGGTGAAAAGGGAACCCTCCTGCACTGTTGGTAGTAATGTAAATTGATACATCTAGTATGGAGAACAGTATGGAGGTTTGCTAAAAAACTAAAAATAGAACTACCATATGACCCAGCAATTCCACTACTGGGCATATACCCTGAGAAAACCATAAATCAAGAAGAGTCATGTACTACAATATTCATTGCAGCACTATTTACAATAGCCAGGACAGGGAACCAACCTAAATGTCCATTGACAGATGAATGGATAAAGAAGATGTGGCACATATATACAACGGAACATTACTCAGCCATAAAAAGAAATGAAATTGAGCTATTTGTAGTGAGGTGGCTGGACATAGAGTCTGTCATACAGAGTGAGGTAAGTCAGAAAGAGAAAAAACAAATAGTATATGCTAACAAATGTACATGGAATCCAAAAAAATAAAGGTACTGATGAACCTAGTTGCAGGGCAGGAATAAAGAGCTAGATGTAGAGAATGGACCTGAGGACATGGGGTGGGAGGGCAAAGCTGGGGCAAAGTGAGAATACATTGACATATATACACTACTGAATATAAAATAATTGGCTGGTGGGAAGAAGCAGCATAGCACAGGGAGATTGGCTTGGTGCTTTGCGATGACCTAGAGGGGTGGGATAGGGAGGATGGGAGGGAGACTCAAGAGGGAGGGGCTATGGAGACATGTGTATGCATATTGCTGATTCACTTGGTTTTGCAACAGGAAGTAAGACAGTACTGTGAAGCAATTATACTCCAGTAAAGATCTATTAGAAAAATATGCTCAGAATATTAAATTATTTTTTAAAAGTTAAAAAAAAAGAAAACAAAATTTCCTGAGACTTAAAGTCACTGACCTAAATGGATTGGCAAGTAAGATTCCATCAGGTTTTCATAGCAATTAGGTGAATTGACAGCTGGATTAATCCACTTCCCAAGTAGGACCAAAAAGATTCTTAAGGGGGAAAAATAGAAAGTCTCCAAATATTTTGGGGGTAAGGAAATAACTTTACAACCTTGATACAATCTCCTACTTGTGGTATTTAAAAGAAAGTGTGCAAAGAGGAAAAAAAGGAGATGATTAGAGCAATGAATGGCATGAGAAAACAAAAGGAAGCAGGAGGGTAATGCCGGTGGCTAGAATCAGTAAAAACCACAGTAGATAATATCCTCTGACTGAATGTGTTATAACAACCTACCATCTTAAAAGAGATGGTAGGGAAGATTACTGCTTTAACCATGGAAACTTGGAGTTTCTTAATGACTCCTTGGAGAAAGGGGAAGTGTTTACTACCACACTAGACAAGTTTAAACTAAAAGGGAAGATGAAAATAAAAGCTCAAGAATCTAAAATTATGCACCATTTCCCCCTCTGCGTGGTAGAAAAAAATCCCAAAGATATTAATAAGGAATAAAATCACAGAAGTTTCAGGAAACTAGGAACTTGTCAAAGTAGCCAATGAATATTCAGAAATGCCACTCATTCAGATAGAATTTTTTTAGATTCAGGCTGGAAGCAAAGGCATTTTAGGATGAAGCAGGCAGAGTTGAAACCTACTCTTTAGATATGCAAAAATTGATCATATATTTCCGAAAATTCCAGGCAGAATGAATTATTTGAGAGAAAAAATTAGCTAGAGAGGACTGTGAGTATAGAGAGTGAATAGAAAGACTGGAATCTTTTTATTTTATGAGTTTTATTCTGATCCAGAGAAACGTGTTGAGTAGCAGCTGGTGGTCTCAGGTAAAGTAGGAAGGAGAAACAAATGTAATGTTAACATACAACTCTCTTTGGCAGATTATATTGGAATGTTGCAAATGCCAGGACCACAAAACAAATTAGTTTATCTAAGGTTCCAGTTCATATGCCTTCCTATGTAGCCATTTGTCTGTAACATTCTCTGCTGCGTACATTTTTCCCTCCTTAATTCTGAGTCTTGTTCCCCAATGTACAATATTAATCACTATCTCATATTAAATTGATACTCTAACAACAGAGATAGATGAATGGATCAATGAACTATTTGGAGAAAAGCCAAAGATACATAATGAAAAAGCAGGTTTAGAATTTCATATATAAACTATATTGAGAATGAAGCCAAGTATGCCTGCTGGATTCTAGACCACAATCCATGTTTGAAATGAAATGTGACAGTTTACTCATAGGATGTTATCACAAATGACTCCAAACCTAAATAAATGAAAAAATATTAAAATAAAGAACTGCATTCAGTTCCCTTCTACAAAATCAGGGTGTCAAAAACATAATTAATTATGACAAAATGCGAAATTAATAGGAACATTAATTTTACATTTGAATATCCAAGAAAACCTTTTTTTGCACCTGGATTTGTATCAACATCAAGGTGAATAAAAGTATACACCACAATCACAGGAGTGTTATAAGGAAAAGATAAAAATGATCATGCAAAATTTATATAAAAACCTAAGCATAATGAAAGTTATTTAATAATATTAATAAGTTACTTATACTATAGATTGCTTTCAACAAATATAATTAGAGAGAGAAGGGAAAGAAGAGTTGTTTCTGTGCTTTATAAACTTTCCCTTTTTAATAATTTATTCTAAAATAAACAGTTCTTTATTGAGGGAGCTATAGTTCAGGGTTAGTTGTGTCTCCCATGTGCAAATTTTGTTTTAGTTTTATTGAGATATAATTGACATATAACATTGTGTAAGTTTAAGGTGCACAACTTGTTGATTTGATACACTTATATATTGCAAAATGATTACCACCACATCATCAGCCAACACTTCCATCATGGCACATAATTACCATTTCTATTTTTGTGGTGAGAACATTTAAGATCTACTCTCTTATATACATTTGTTTTATTTTGAAATAATTCCAAAATTACCAAAAATGTATCAAGGATAGTACAGAGAACTCCCACATAGATTTTACCTAGATTTTCCAAATTAAAATGTTTGCTTCATGTGTACCCTTTCTCCTTCCTTCCATTACCTATCTATCTATCTATCTATCTATCATCTATCATGTATCTTCTGTATCCACAGCCAGAATAGTACATAATGCTCTGTCCTCATCTTCTCATTGTGTCACAATTGGAGGCATACAATGACAATCTGTGATTTATTGATGATGTTAATTTTGGTCACCTGGTCAAGGCATTGTCAGGTTTGTCCATTATATAGTTACTAGCTTTTCCCTTGTAACTAATAATACCTCTTTGCAAAGACACGTTGATGTCATACCATAACCCTGCTCCTCATCAATCTCTCACCTCTCCTCCCCAGATTTCACAACCACTGATGATTTTTGCCTGAAACAATATTTATGATGGTGGTTATACAATGATGATTTCTGTTCCCCTCCCAACACTACCATGTCCTTCACATTTATTAGTAAGCATTCTTCTCTAAGAAAGTACTTCCCCACCTTTCTTAATATTTATTTATTAATCATCCACCTCTTTATTATCAGCATGAACTCATGGATTCCTCTTTCTGTTATATTTGGACAAAGTTTAATTCTTAGAATAGTATGCAATGCTCTGCTACAAGACGCTGCCTACTGAAGGAGGTTCATATCCTGCCACTAACCTACAAACATTCCATACTTAAAGTCATACTGAAATTCTTAAGTTCTTTAAATACAGCATGATCTCAGTTCCCCCAAGTCATTGTAAATGCTTTTCCTGGAACACAATTTCTCCCTTAACCGTGTCTCCAATTCTATCTCTTCCTTTAGGTGTCAACTAATATTTTATTACCACCAGAAAGATTTCCCTGAGTTTTAGTTTCCATACTTGTAAAATTGAAGTTAATAGTGTCTATCCAAAATAGATGCCCTTAGTAGATATGCAATAGAAGTTAATTTATCTTCCCTCCATTCTCTTCTCTCTTTTTCCCCCTAGTTTGTAAATTCCTGTAGGGCAAGAATTATCTTTTGTTTGTCTGTATGTCCACAAGGTCCTGCACATATTAAATGCTCAATAAATATTTACTGAATTAAATGGTGCAAAAGCATACTTAATACTCATTAATTATAAATTATTTTATAATAAATGTGTACTTATGTGACTGTACTCCCTGGACATCAACTAGAGCAGCTTAAATGAATTTAATGAAATGCACTATGAAATGTGAGACATAGAGATTCTTCTTCTGTAGAGGTATTACAAAATACTCATTCAGTTCTGGAAAATAAAGACACTTTAAGGAGGAAGTGAACAAGGAAAACAGGTAATTATTTACTTCTCACAATCATGACAAAAAATCAAGTGTCCAAAATCACAAAAATAAAATCTTCCAACAAACATCTTTCAAGCAATATGTGAAAGTAATATCCTGCTTTTAGAATATTCTTATTAAACAATTTTTTTACTTTTAATTTTATAATATTTTCAGATTTGCAAAATTTGCAAAATGCTGCAAGGATCCTTGTATACTCTCCACCCATCTTCTCCAAACTTTATACCATCTTACATAACCATAATACACTTATCCAAATCAAGATATTATTGTTGATACAATACCTTTAATTAATCTACACACCTCATTTAAATATCACAAATTGGGCTACTAATATCCTTTTAATTTTCCAGGATCCAATCCAGTATTTCACATTGCATTTAGTTCATGTCCTTTTAGTATTCTCCAATATAGGACAATTTCTCAATCTCATTTTGTGTTTCATGACTGTATTAATTTGCTAGGGCTGCCATAAAAAAATACAACAGAGTTGGTGGCTTATATAAGAGAAATATTTTCTCACAATTCTGGAACCTAGAAGTCGGAGATCAAGGTGTTATCAGGGTTGTTTTCTTCTGAGATATCTCTCCTAGGCTTGTAGATTACCATCCTCATCCAGTGTCCTCATGTAGTCTTCCCTCTGTGCCCTCTCTGTGTCATAATCTTTTCTTTTAAGGACACCAGTCATTTAAATTAAAGCCCACTCATAAGATTTAATTTTCCCTTAATTACCTCTGTAAGGTCTTATCTCCAAACATAGTCAAATTCTAATTTACTAGGGGTTAGAACTACAACAATGAACTTTGGGGGAGGTCACAATTCAGCCTATAACAATGACTTTGACATTTTTGAAGAATACTGACTAGTTACTTTATAAAATATTAATTCAGTTTGTCTAATGTCTCCTTATGTTTATAGCCAGGTTACATGTTTTTGACAATAACACCCCAGAAGTTAAAACTGTGCCCTTTTCAGTGCCTCATATCAGAAGGTGTATGATATTGATATGTCATATTATGGTACTTTTAACTTTGATTACTTAGTTAAGGTGGTGTCTTTCAGATTTGTTCACTGTAAAATTACTCCATTTTCCTTTAATAAGTAACTATCTTGTATAAACATCCCTATAGTATGCATATTTTTGTCTACTACTTTCAGCATCCACTGATGATCCTTGTCTATGGCAATTATTGCATACCAAATGACAGTTTTCCAGTTCCGTCATTTATTTTGCATTTAGCAATTAGAATACTATATTAAGAAAATGTTTTATTTTCTTTCTCATTTATTTTTATTAAATTATTCACATTTATCAATGTGGACTCCAGGATATTTCCTTTATTCACAAGTTACATTCCATTGTTTTAATTATTCATTTTATTGCTTTAATACATTGGACATTAGAAGATCCTTCAACTTGGATCCTGTGTTTTTTAGACAAGTTCCCATTAATTTTTGAGCATTTCCATACTTTCTTATATAGATAAATGTTCTAGGCTCATTAGTACTTTCAGTGACCCAATCCTGGAATCAGCCATTTCTCTAAGGAGCCCTGTTTCCTTGTAGTGAAGAATTGTATTTAAAATCTAAGACGCCCATTACAACTATCAGAAATGCCCAAACATCCCTGTAGCAACTGGTATATAAAGGACTTTGGCCAAATGACCAATTATTTAACAATTCATAACACTATTCTCAATATTTCTCAAATATTTCCTTTACATTAGAACAAAATTTTAAACAATATTCAAGGATCCAATTATTTTGGACTAATTTGGTCAATCATATTATTTCTTCTTCCAAAACTCCAGAAACATGTGGGTCTCTAATCAGCAAAGAATATATGTACCATTCAAAAGTTATTTTTTCAAACAAAGGGGATTATCTGTTTCCTCTAAACTAGATTTACAAGTGTGTGCACAATATACAGTTGAAGGATTTTGAAGAAGAAGTAGTAATGTAGCCTAATGTGTCTCATTACTTATTTTGTCACCTGCAGGATTCTCTGCACTATTTTTTTCTTTATGAGAACTTATCCCCAATCCCCTTCACAGCTCTTTTTACAAGGCATGTTGAGTTTTGCATTACCACAACAAAAGAAAGCCGTGTGAGAAAAAAAAAAAAAAAAGGAAGAAGAGAAAAGAAAATGTTTACAGAGGAAAAAAAATCCCTCTCCTTCATTGTGGTTTTCTGTGTATAATCTTAGTTTGGCAATCGCAGTAACATCCATTAAGTTCTTGATGAATAAAATGTGCCACTCATAAACACTTCCAGAAGTGCCCTGATAGTTGTCAGTAAAGTATTTGCCAGCTATTCAAATAAAGACAGATTACTCAGATAGCAAAGGCAATCTGGCTTTCAATACTAGCATCTGGCCACTTACTAATATCTTTATCTCCCTGAAATCTCAAGAAGATTAAAGTTTTCCTGAAATGGAGTCTCAGGTGTTCATTTTTGTAACCTAGCCCAGATACAAGCCTTTCATTCCCCAGCCCAGGAAATATTCTACAGAAAAAAAATTGTTTTTTGTGTTCAAAAGAGCTCAATGGCATTCTCACAAATAGATGTGTTTCCAACCAAGCATAAACTTCCAATTTTCTGTTGAATTTAACCTATCTCCCTTTTGGTAAAAGAATAAAAATTATCATCTTTGACAACACTACATTATGTGGCCTCCACACAGGCTGTGAAATAATTTATCTAATGTCTTAATTAATGGGTTTATTTTTCTTGCAGGATGTGTGTAATGAAACCGCCATGTTTCTCCTTCATCCATCTGTATAGAATACTGCAGTGTTTTGGACTCTGATTGTATCAGAAATATAAACATTACTTTTAAAAGAGTGTTGGAAACTCTTAGACGATTCTCAATTGTTCTCACTTTCACTTTCTATTTTTTCAAAATCAAACATAGTACGATTTCCCGGACAATGCATTTAGGAATGATGGAGGAAGATAGGAAAGAATGAGCTATGGTGTTTGGTCTCTTTGGAATTAATTTTTAACTTTTTTTCATCTTATCTTTCTCTTCATTACACTGGAGTTCTGCTTCTATCAGTGTGTCTCTTTCTCTCACAGATGATTTCCCTTTAATATACATACCTCTCTAGTGGCTGGCCAAATCTTCTGTAACTGTTCAAATATTTTCAAATGTAACACAGATTTTATGAGTCCACAGTATATAGACAAAGAGAATGAGAATATGAACTAAAATTTTCCTTTGTATTAAGTTTGTCTATTATTTAGTCTTCAGTAAATATCATTATAACCCTGGGCTTGCAACCACTGTTATTTTGTATAGTTAATAATAAATTTATATATTTCTTAAAATGGTGTGGAAGATACGAGTAGTAGATGAGATTGTGTTGGTTAACCAACTAGACATGCTTTTTTAAAATAATGTATGAGAACTTTGCACTAGATTTGGGAGCATGGGAGGAATTCAATTACCTGTCCCTTTTCCCTCAGCCTTCAAAGGTCAAATCTTAAGAGTAATTAATAACCTCCAGTAGTGTGGTACAAATGCTTGAGGTAATAGTGCCAGATGTGAGAAAACCCTTGCTGAGAAGCCCATAGAGGGAGCTGGAAACAAGGGTGAAGCCATGAATCCAGACTGTGGGAGCCTGTTTATTACCAGATACTCTCTGTTTTGCCAAAGATAAAGGACAGGTACCAATATCCTATGAAGAGAGCTAACTGCTCAAAACGGCAGAAAAGAAATAGTGGTTCTTCTTTAGCTTAGAACTCTGCTAGAGTTAGTTACTTCTATAGTAAATCCTCTGTGATTACTGTAGTTTACATTAGAATTTATGGAACAGTTCATAACTTAAACCATAGCATAGTTATCCCTCATATGTGTCCTAACTAAAGGACACCCTGCAGAGATATCCTTTGCAGGATACCTAGGATAAAATACACCTAGAGTCAATGTAAAATATTAAGTTTTATCAATTACCTGTGTAATTAGAGATAAAATAATGAAAAAGAAATGCCCCTTACTGTTACTGCTTTCTTGGGTGAGGAAAGGGGGAAAAGAAGAAATGTACTCCCTTGTAAAGCTTAATGCCTTTCCTATGGAAGGAATACTTTTAGAGTCTCATTAATAATAGTTCTCCAAATATGCAACAGCTTATGGGTAACATACCTTTGTAAAAAAAAAGAAAAGAAACAAAAGAAAAAAAGAAAAAACAACAACAACAAAACAAACAAAAAACCCTTCAATTTACAAAAATAAAGAGAACTACTAAGCTCTCCTCACCTCATTTGCAATAACACTCATCGGCTTTCTTCTTTCCCTACTTTCTCTCTTACCTCCTTAGTTATATTTTTGAAGTCTCCCTAACTGTTTTTATTTTTCTTTTTTTTAATGGCTCTATAACTTTCACAGATGTACTGGAAATACTGTGTCCTGATTTTTCATGCTTACCATTAGTAGAAATTCTGCAAAATTGTGTGCCACTAACAGAGGGAGTATATTGTAGAGGTGAAAAAAACAGGCTCCAGAATCAGACTGCCTGGGTTTAAGTTCTGGCTCTGCCACTCACATCTCTATGTCTCAATTCTCTTATCTGTAAAATGAGGTTAATTATAGCACATGTAAAACCTTTAGAAGAGGACTTAACACATACATGGTCACTATGTATTAACTTTTTATTGGTATCTCCACATTGCAACAAAGAGCATGGGGTTTCTCAAAGGAAAGCAGTTATATTGATAGATAGATAGATAGATAGATAGATATAGATATAGATAGATAGATAGATATAGATAGATAGATAGATAATTGAATTTTAATAAAACCACCTATAGATTATTTATATAATGTATTTACTCAACTACTTCTTATTAAAAAATATCCCAATCACTTCAAACTACTTTGGAGGCAGTATGGTAAAAGAGGAAGAACACCATTTTTATTTAGAAAACCTGCATTCAAATCCCAGTTTTAACATTTACTTGCTGTGTAACTATATGCAAGTTTCTTAGTCTCTCTAAGCCTCACTCTCTTTATTTGTAAAATAAGGATAATAATAGTACTGACCTCATAGATTGTTATGAGTCTTAAATAGCACATAGGAAATACTTAATAATAGACATTTTCATGTTAAATGCTCAAAAATACGAAGAGCTCTGTAATCAAACTTCCTGGGTTCATATCTGTGCTGGTTATTTTTATGTGTGAACCTGGAGGGTGTTTCTGGATGAAAGTAACATTTAAATCAGTGGCCTTTGAGTAAGTACATCATCCTTCATAATGTGGATGGGCCTCATTTAATCAATTGAAGGCCTGAAGAGAACAAACGAAAACAAACCCTCGCAGAGCAAGAGAGAATTATCCAGCAGCCTGTCTTTGGACTTCATCTGCACCATTGGTTCTCCTGAGTCTCAAGCCTGCTGGTCCACAATGCAGACTTGGACTAGCCAGCCATCATAATTGTCTGAGCCAATTCCTTATAATAAATCTCTTTCTATTAATAAGCACATATTATTGGTTCTGTTTCTCTAGAGTACCCTCACTAATACAATGTCTCAGCTCTGCAACTCACTGCCTCTGTGATCTTATACAATTTTTTTCATCACTCTGAGCCTCATTTTTTCATCTCCAAAATGGAAATAACAATGCCTTCCTCACTTGCTTGTTGTAAGAATCAAGTGAGTTAAAGTCTATACAGTGCCTAGTAGGTGATTTGGGAACTAGGAAGCACTCAGGATATGAGCTTTATGGAGTACCTGAAAACAGGAGTCACTTTTTCCCCAGATGAGAATATGGATGTTTTCAGTTCTTTATTTTGTTCAAGAATTAAAAGGGCAACATGCATTGATTGTCAGTATAAATTATTTCAGAAAGTTAAGGCAGGTCCCAAAGATTAAAAACTTTGGAATATGGGAAAATTTTCACTATTTTTTCCAGATCTAGCAGAGCTCCATCATGTGAGGACAATGCAATTTTAGTGTACAATATTACCTTAAGGAACTGGAGCCATGCTTCTGACAAGTTTCTGTATATTAATTTTGTGTATCGTTTTCTGAGCTGGCATTCATGGGGTTCTTTTTCCCCCAGGAAAATGTCCCCAAGAAATCTTCTCAGTTTATTTTGTAAAAGATCATATAAAACAAAACAGAACAGAACATGAGGTTTCCTGCTTTGACAAAACCTGTTTTGATATTGTGGAAATTAAAAAAAAATAATATATTATTTCTCCAGTGAGCCAAGACCTTCACAGGATGGCAAAAATATCCAGACTCTAACACACAGGGAAACAAACAGACAATGCTGACATTTTTCTGCATTAATGGTGGGTGGTCAGAGCAAGCTGCACGTTCACCTTGATCGAGCCTCAGGGTGGAATGTTGGGTCACCAGCGGAGCTGGCTGCCAAAGTGAGGACAGGGACACAATGTGCATTGGCTTTAGGGACATTGGTACTTCACTGAGGAAGTCTTGGATGGAGAAAATGGAGGATGAGGAGCTCTCAACCCTAGTTTGGGGGGTGGTGAGGTGGGGGAATGTCACAGAGCTGTTGGGTTGCACTCAGTTCTTGACCTCATCTTTGGTTTTCCATATTGAGCAGAACCTCTGTGTTGGAAACACTGTTACTTCCACAGAGGGCATAATCCTGGATTCAGCCATACAGGTCCTGAGCCCCATTATCTTAAGTCCTGGAGTACGGAGAACTTGAATCTGAAACTATGTATGTGTGGTCCTATGGCGTCTTCCCAAATAATCTGTAATGGTTCTAAAATCACTGTATAGATTAAACACAAGTACTTGTTTACTGCACTGTTACTCTGTGCTACAAATTGGGCTATGTTCTCCATTTCACTCTATAACTCTATAACACCTCTATGAGGTAGGTACTATATTTACCCGATTTTACAAATGTGGAAACAGGGGCTTTTTAAAGAGTATGCACTTTACCCAAGTATACAAAATCCCATGATCTAATCCAGTAGTTCTCAAATTCCACTGCAATCAAGATCTCTTTTTTTAGAAAAATATAAATAACTGGTCCAATTCCCAGAGATTTCAATTAAATTTGTGGTTGGGCCGAGGTATCAATCATAAAACAAAAAAACAAAACTAACGTCCCCAAATTATTCTAATGTGCAGCCAGAGTTGAGAAGCCCTGTTCTAAGCCATTACACTATATCAGTGCTTTCCAAAATTGTTTTAACTCTCCAGTAAGAGACTTATTTTACATTATAGCTCAGTAGATAGATATAAAACTGAAACAAAAATTCACAAAACAATATTTATGCTTACTACCTGCAAGCATTTGTTTATTTTCTATTCTAGTCTAGTCTATAACAGTTTTCATTGCTGGTTGCAACCTACTGAATTGATTTTACAACGCATTGACTGGTTGCCAATCAGGGTTTGAAAATTACTGCTCTTTACACTGCTTAATAAAAATGTGCCTCATTTTGCTACCTCTCCCTGCTGTATATTCTAGTTGAGCCTCACTCTCCACATGGAAGACCACTCATTCCTTGAGTGCTGGGAGACCATTCCCATCTACTTCCATCCCAGCATACTCCACTCATTCTGCATCCTCCTCTTACAGATGGTTGCCTACACATGGCAATTGACTCTGTCACATTTTCTTCAAGCATATGATTCTTACAGCCAATAAGGTTATGACTCAATAAAAATGACACTTTTAGGTCCAAGAACTGGTGACAAGTTCATAAAATTTATTTCATTCTGGAGCAGAAAAAAAACCCAATACTCTTAGTTTTCTAGTGTTGTGTAACAAATTACCACAAATTTGAAACAACGGGTTCCACAGGTCAGATATGGAGGAACAGGTTAGTTAGATCATCTGCTCAAGGTCTCACCAGGATGAAATCAAGTTGTTGGCTGCAGCTGTGATCTCATCTGGGGCTCAAGTTCTTCCTCCAATCTCACTGGTTTTTGGAAGAGTTCAGTTATTTGGGGCTGTGGCTGTAGAACTCATGGTGGTTAGCTTCTTCAAGGTCAGCAGGAGGACTCTCTTTACAGGAATGTTTCAGTCCCTCTTTTAATGGCCAATCTGATCAGGCCACACCCACCCATGATGATTTCCCTTGTGGTTAAGTATTAAAAATCAACTAGTTAGTAATCTAGTCATGAGAGTGATATCCCATTCACAGTTCCTGCCCATACTCAAGGAGTGGGAATCATATGGGGTGTGTACATCGAAGTCTTAAGGATCGTCTTAGAATTCAGCCTGCCACACCAATGATCTCTTTTTTTTCCAAGATCTATCCTGGTTGTAGCACTGAAAGTCCCACATCCCCAGGGAAAATGCTTGGTCACAGGAAAACTGGTACAGTTGGTTACCTTACCAGTAGAAACTGAAGTCTCTCAGCTAGCACTTTTTAAGTTCCATACCTAATGAAAGTCCAATTACAGGGAACCTGGATATGGAGTTTGTTCCTGTTCTCCTCTAATAAAATTTTTGTAAAGATGGATTATTAAGTAATATTCCTATGGTTAGATGCCTCAGAGTCAGCATCACAGAAACACTTGACCAAAATTTTATATTTCTCTTGTGGCATATCTCACCTACTGTGCACACCAAACAATGTACACAAATGGAACACTATGGAGAGGAAAGGAATATCACATTTTTATGGTTCCTTTTGAATGCACTGTGTGTAAACTAATAAATGCAGTTTTATCTCAGTAGTGTAAGTAAAATTCTAAGTGTAGGCAACAATGGCTAAAGTTACCAGTGCTTTCAGATCAAGTCTAATTTAAATTTCAAACATCACTAATTAACATAAATCTTCTTTTTTCTCCCTCAATATTTGTTTTACACATTCCCACCTAAATTCAACAAACATGGTAGCTTAATAAAATAATACAAGAATTTTAGAATAGTAAATGTGGTACTGCAACAACATTGAATTACAGTTTACTAGCACTTTTAATGTCTTCTTGCTCCCCCCTTTTGAATATTTTAAGGCAAATAAAAACAAAAGGAAAAGGTGAGCTTCCGATTAAAAGCAAACCTTAATTTTATATTTCATTATGCACTATGCATTCTTCCCATGATTGGAAAATTATTTTCTAAATCAAAAACTTAAACCAAGACAATTGGTTCCTATTTATTTCTATACAGATTATTTTTTATATCTTTTAAAAATGGAACGCAAATTCCAAGGTAAAAACCTAGAATATTTCCTCCCACAGTAGAATATAAGTTTTCAGCTTTTATAGGATATTAGTTCCCTGGAATTCTTGACACTGGGATGTGATTCTTTGTATTGCCTTTGTCTATTTGGAAGGATAGATCAATGGCCATTGTTCTTTTTATTATTTGATTCTAGCTTGATTTTCTCTCTCTGTTTCATCTGCTTTGGAACAACTTCAGTTGCAAAGAAACAAGTCCTTAGACACCCACTTATTATAAATGACTTCTCATCCTACTTTACATAGGTTTTACCATCAGCTCAAGAAATATCCTCAGAATAATAACAGACTTAAAAAATTCCACTCAAAATGACATTTGACTTTTCATTTAAAATTTCAGATGCTTTTCTTTTTCATATGAATATTCACTTCCCATATTTCCTCTCATTTCCTTTCCAAAAGTCGACTTCAGCATGTAAGTGACAATCATTTGTTGCTTCATGTCAAACATTTCTAATATAATGAGTTTATGTGTTGATTTTTAGTTTTTGTTTTGTTTTCTCCTGTGGAAGAAGAATCTGTTGAGCTTCCTAGTCCAACCAGTAATCAAACCTCAGCAAGACAGTACTTCACTGTCCTGATGCCTTGCCGTCATAAGCAAGGAGGCCATGTCACCACCCCAAACCTGGAAAATCTGTTTTCTCACTTTCCAGCTTTTAGACATTAGAGTTGATTTATTTGAAGAAGCACTTAGAAGGAAAGAGGGCAAGGATTTAATACACATCATGGGATTCTGTACTATATGGCTCACTGTACCTTAGTAAAACATATTTTAACATAATTGGTTATTCTGGAATCCTTCCCAGAAGCATAGAAGTGCCTACAATGGGGATAAAACCGAACTGCCAATGCTAAATCCAGACACTTATTTCAGACTTTTAATTCCACCATATGCAAATGTCTTTCCAGGCCTTAAAAATAAAGAAAAATGCTTCATTCAGAATGTTTAAGTATATCAAAGAGCACTGTTTCCTGGTTACTGCCAATGTTCACTGTTAAACACAGGGGGCCTCGAAGGAAACACAGACTGTTTAGAAATAGAATATTCATCAAGATATAATGGTTGATAATTATATTGCTTCATTCCCAAGTTGTTTCCCAAAGAAAATGTAAAAAACACTTACATGTTGGCATCATATCACCACCAACTGGTCGAAAGTGCTTACTAGGAAGAAAATCAGCTTTTAAAAGGAACACAAAAAGGAATAGACAATAAACATCCAGTATTTGATAAACTCATGGAGAAGCCAAATACTCCTCAAGTTGCCTTTAATTTATTATTTATTTATTTATTTATTTATTTATTTATTTATTTATTTACAACTGAGATTAAATTTCAACCACCTCAAATCTAAGGAATGCTGGCAGATGAGATTCTGGTAACTTTGTAAACAAGTCCACCATGTGTCAATCTATCTTTTAGCCTTGACAAATTTTGAAGGATTGGTTCACTAAGTTTGTTCACTCCTTTATGAACCTTGTCCAAATAGACTATTTTATGTATTCATTTGGTGACATTATCTGAACATCCCAACATTTTTAAAGAGACTTCTGCTTCCTGGTGGCTTATTAAACTTCATTTAGAACATCCAGATATATTTAGGGATATGCCTAATGGCATATGGTTTAGATAATGTATATACACTAACTTAGACAATTTCATTTGGCAGTGAGAAATTCCAGCACCTGTCTTCCCAGAGAAACTATCAACTTATAAAACTGGAAACCTGGTTGGAGTTATTAACCCAAAGCACTTAGGGTTTTACAACTAACACATAACACTTTTAAAGATTAGTTCTAACAATATTCAGCAGTCTACAGTACTTATCAAAAATGATATATTTCTAGTTCTTATGAAACCCTCAGGTTCACTTTCTCACCTACAGAACTCATCATAAAGCACAGCATGTATCTTGTAAATATTACTGTTTGTGTATGTGTGATCAAAGGTTATTGCACTCTATCCTATAGATATGTATATGGAAAACTATACTTCTTTCCTTGGTGATGATCCTTGTAGCTTTTTTTAGATGGTTATGTCAGCTTTTTCCTCTTAATTTTTACCTCATTCCCTATGCAATTATTTGGCTCTGGCCAGGGAAAATGAGGCTTCTGAGTGTTTAACAATTTAGTAGAGATGGACATGTAAAAATTGCACATCCTATTTGGTTAACTGCACCCTTACTTACCTTTTAACTTTTTTCAGTTCTCATTCTCTAGTATGGAAGCATGGTTTGCAATAGCAATCAGATTTAGCCCTTTATTTCTATTCTGGCTTCCACTACTCTGGATTATTTGCAAGACCACAACAATCTCCAAACTAAATTCCTTGTCTCAAGTATTTTTGTCCTCTAATCCACTCTTCATACCACTGCCAAATTTATCTCTTTCAAGCACCACTTACAATTTGTAATCCTTTATTTCCACATTCCTACAAAGGTATCCTGCTGTTTACTGGATCAAATGCAAACTCATCATTTGACAGATCAAACCCCATAATCTAATACAACACTCCCTCTCCCTAGCCAGTGATACTGACCTTCAGTTCTGGTTAGGTCACATTCTTGTCAACCCATTCACACTCCCCACAAAAGTCATGACACATTTATATGATTCAGCTATTCATTTATATTGTAAAATGAATATTATATTAATATAACAAAAATATTCAAGACAAAACTGCCCACAAGCTCATAGCAATCAGATATGTTCACTTGTCTTTTCTTCACATAATAATAACAGCAAATAATGATATAGTATTTATCATGTGTCAGCCATATTTTAATAGCTTTAAAAATATGATCTGTATAACCAGCATCTGTAACCAGCATCTACTCTGATTGGTTGATGCTTGTGCCACACTACTTGTTAAATATAGTGACTATCATTCTTGGTAACAGTAGTGGTCAGAGAAAGCTTTTATCTGTGCTGAATTAAGGGAGGGAGTACTGAAAAGCGTTTCAAGAAAAGGAAGTGATATGCTATGGGTCACCAACGTCTAAGAAAACATAGGAAATTGAAAGTATTCTGGGGCATCTGGAGTGAAAAAGTAGTAGGAGATTGAGAACAGATGCCAGAAAGGCATGCTCCAGAAAGATCATTATTGACCTTGAAAATCATTAAAGTAAAGAAAAAAACATAGTAGAGAAGTGACATGTTCAGATTAGTATTTTAGAAACTTTAGTCTGTCAGCAATGTGGGGAATAGATTTAAGAGGTTAGGTTGTAAGTAGGGTTACTTGTGTGGGGGAACTCTTTTCTGACTCTGTCACACTTGTCTATCTCAGGTTCTATTCTGTGAACAGTACTGAGGTTTTTGTTTGTTTGTTTTTGGTTTTGTGCTTTTTTTTTTGTATTGAGTTTTAAACTTCTTTCCCACATGAAAGTGGGATACAGCATTTTACCTATTCTCCCAAAAACTGTCTGTCAGTGCAACAGGAATGCCCATGTCTGTTCTGTATCCACATCACTCTCTAGTTCAATTGTTTCTAAGGACTTGCTGTGAAACAAAATAGAATCCAAAGACTTTCTTTTGGTTTACAATGTCCTCTATGATCTTTTCTCTGTCCAAGTCCATGAACTGATCTCATATCATTCTCAGCTTCACTCACCGTAGTCCAGCCACACTGGCCTTGTTTCATTATTTGAATAAATGAAGGACTTGATGTTAGTTGTTTACTTCTGCTTGGAATGTACCAACAACCTTCCATTCTCTATCTCCAATGCTACTACAGCTAGATCTTTTTTCTTCATATCTCAGCTTAGATATCACCTCAAAGAGGCCTTTCCTAGCCACTAAATCTAAAGAAGCCAAAGAGTGTTCTGCCTATTTTTTCCTCTAGTTTTACGGTTTCCAGTCTTACATTTAGAATTTTAATCAATTTTGAGTTTATTGTTGTATATGGCATTAGAGAATGTTCTAATTTCATTATTTTACATGTAGCTACCCAGTTTTCCCGGAACCACTTATTAAAAAAACTGTATTTTTTCCATGGTATATTCTTGCCTCCTTTGTCATAGATTAATTGACCATGGGTGCATGGGTTTATTTCTGGGCTGTCTATTCTGTCCACTGATCTACGTGTCTGTTTTTGTGCGAGAACCACACTGGTTTTATTACTATAGCTTTGTAGTATAGTCTGAAGTCAGGGAGCATGATTCCTCCAATTCTGTTCTTATTCCTCAAGATAATTTTATTGTTCTGATCTTAGAGAAAATGCTTTCAGCTTTTCATTGTTGATTATAATGTTAGCTGTGAGTTTGTCATATTTGGCCTTTATTGTGTTGAAGTATGTTCACTCTATGCCCACTTTCTGGAGAGATTTTAATTATAAAGAAATGTTGAATTTTGTCAAAAGCTTTTCCTGCATCTATTGAAATGATCATATGGTTTTTATTCTTCAATTTGTTAATGTGATATATCACATTAATTGATTTGTGTATATTGAAAAATCCTTGTGATAAATCCCACTTGATCATGGTGTATGATCATTTGCTGATGGTCTTTGACATAAATTATAACAATATTTTTGAATTTATCTTCTAAAAAATGGAAATAAAAGCAAAAATAAACAAATGGGACCTAATTAATCATAAAATCTTTTGCACAGCAAAGGAATATATCGAGAAAATTAAAAGATAACCTGCCGAATGGGAGAAAATATTTGCAAGTAATATGACTGGTAAGAGTATAATAACCAAAATATATAAACAACACATGTAACTCAACATCAAAAGAACAAACAACCTGATTAATAATAGGAAGAAGACCTGAATAAATATTTTTGTAAAGAGAACATGAAGATGGTCAACAGGCAGATGGAAATATGCTCAACATTGTTAATCATCAGGGAAATGCAAATCAAAACCACAATGAGATATCACCTCACACCTGCCAGAATGGCTATCATCAAAAAGGACACAAATAACAAATGTTGGAGAGTATGTGGAGAAAAGGGAACACTTGTACACTGTTGCTGGGAATGTAAGTTGGTGTAACCACTGTGTAAAACAGTACAGAGTTTTCTCAAAAAATTATAAATAGAACTGCCATATTACCCAGCAATCACACTCCTGGGTTTATATCTGAAAGAAACAAAAACACTAATTTGAGACCCTCTCTTCCTTGGCACTCCCTACGGGGTGGAAGCCATCTTCAACTCAGCATTATGGCTGCTCTCAGATCCCTCATGAAGCCCAAGATCATCAAAAGGAGGACCAAGAAGTTCATCCAGCACCAGACAGACTGATATATCAAAATAAAGTAGAAGTGGCAGAAACCCAGTGACATTGACAACAGGGTGTGAAGGAGATTCAAGGGCCAGATCTTGATGCCCAACATCAGTTATGGGAGCAACAAGAAAACAAACACAGCCTGCCCAGCATCTTCTGGAAGTTCCTGGTCCACAGCATCAAGGAGCATGAAGTGCTGCTGCTGTGCAACAAATCTTACTGTGCTGAAATTATTCATAATATCTTATCCAAGAACCACAAAACCATTGCAGAAAGAGCACTCCAGCTGTCCATCAGAGTCACCAATCCCAATACCAGGCTGAACACTGACGAAAATGAATAGACAGTTCATGGTGCACATTGGGTTTGTGTTAATAAAACCACGAAACTCGAAAAAAAGCACTAATATGAAAAGATACATGAATCCCAATGTTCACAGTAGCATTATTCACAGTTGCTAAGCCACCTACGTGTGTTCTTTTATTCTTTTTTAACATCTTTATTGGAGTATAATTGCCTTAAGATGTTGTGTTAGTTTCCACAATATAACAAAGGGAACCAGCTATACGTATACATATATCCACATATCCACTCCCTCTTGCATCTCCCTCCCACCCTCCCTATCCCACCCTATAAGTGGTCACAAAGGATGGAGCTGATCTCCTTGTGTTAGGCAGCTGCTTCCCACTAGCTATCTATTTTTCATTTGGTAGTGTATATATGTCAATGCCACTCTCACACTTCCTCCCAAATTACCCATCCCTCTCCCTGTGTCCTCAAGTCCATTCTCTACATATATGTCTTTATTCCTGTCCTGACCCTAGGTTCTTCAGAAACATTTTTTTTTAGATTCTGTATATATCTGTTAGCATACAGTATTTGTTTTTCTCCTTCTGACTTACTTCATTCTGTATGACAGTCTCTAGGTCCATCCAACTCACTACAAATAACTCAATATTGTTTCTTTTTATGGGTAAGTAATATTCCACTGCACATATGTGCCACATATTTTTAACCATTCATCTGTTGATGGACACTTCAGTTGCTTCCATGTCCTGGCTATTGTAAATAGAGCTGCAATGAACGTTGTGGTACATGGCTCTTTTTGAATTACAGTTTTCTCAGGGTATATGCCCAGTAGTGGGATTGCTTTCTCATATGATAGTTCTATTTTTAACCTTTTAAGGAACCTCCAGACTGTTCTCCATAGTGGCTGTACAAATACATATTCCAACCAACAGTGCAAGAGGATACCATTTTCTCCACACCCTCTCCAGCATTTATTGTTTGTAGACTTTTTCATGATGGCCATTCTTACTAGTGTGAGGTGATAACTCATTTTAGATTTGATTTGCATTTCTCTAATGATTAGTGACGTTGACCATACTTTAATGTGTTTGTTGGAAATCTGTATATTTTCTTTGAAGAAATTTCTCTTTAGGTCTTTGGCCCATTTTTGGATTGGGTTTTTTTTTTTTTTTTTTGATACTGAGGTGCATGAGCTGCTTGTATATATTGGAGATTAATCCTCTGTCAGTTGCTTCATTAGCAAATATGTTCTCTCATTCTGAGGGTTGTCTTTTCATCTTGTTTATGGTATACTTTGTCTGCAAAAGCTTAAAAGTTTCATTAGGTCCCATTGGTTTATTTTTGTTTTCATTTCCCTTTCTCTAGGAGGTGGGTCAAAAAGGACCTTGCTGTGATTTATGTCATAGAGTGTTCTGGCTATGTTTTCCTCTAAGACTTTTATAGTGTCTGGCATTACATTTAGGTCTTTAATCCATTTTGAGTTTATTTTTGTATATGGTGTTAAGGAGTGTTCTAATTTCATTCTTTTACATGTACCTGTCCAGTTTTTGAAGCACCAATTATTGAAGAGGCTGTCTTAACTCCATTGTATATTCTTGCCTCCTTTATCAATGATAAGGTGACCATATGTGTATGGGTTTATCTCTGGGCTTCCTATCCTGTTCCATTGATCTATATTTCTGTTTTTGTGCCAGTACCATACTGTCTTGATTACTGTAGCTTAGTAGTATAGTCTGAAGTCAGGGAACCTGATTACTCCAATTCCATTTTTCTTTCTCAAGATTACTTTGGCTATTTGGGGTCTACGTGTTTCCATACAAGTTTTAAATTTCTTTTCTAGTTCTGTGAAAAATGCCCTTGGTAGTTTGACAGGGATTGCATTGTACCTGTAGATTGCTTTGGGTAGTATAGTCATTTTCACAATGTTGATTCTTCCAATCTAAGAACATGGTATATCTCTCCATCTGTTTGGATGACATTTAATTTCTTTAATCAGTGTCTTATAGCTTTCTGCATACAGATCTTTTTTCTCCGTAGGAAGGTTTTGCAGTGGTAAATGTGATTGTTTCCTTTATCTCTTTCAGAATTTTCTTCATTACTGCGTAGGAATGTAAGAGATTTCTGTGCAGTTATTTTGTATCCTGCTACTTTACCAAATTCATTGATAAGCTCTAGTAGTTTTCTGGTAGCATCTTTAGGATTCTCTATGTACAGTATCATGTCATCTGCAAACAGTGACAAATTTACTTCTTCTTTTCTGATTTGGATTCCTTTTCTTTTCTTTTCTTCTCTGATTGCTGAGGCTAAAACTTCCAAAACTATGTTTAGTAATAGTGGTGAGTGTGGGCAACCTTGTCTTGTTCCTTATCTTAGTGGAAATGCTTTCAGTTTTTCACCATTGAGAAAAATGTTGGCTGTAGCTTTGTCATATATGGCCATTATTATGTTGATGTAAGTTCCCTCTATGCCTACTTTCTGAGGGTTTTTATCATAAATGAATGTTGAATGATGTTAAAAGCTTTTCTGTATCTATTGAGATTAACATATGGTTTTTATCATTCAGTTTGTTTATATGGTGTATCACATTGATTGATTTGCATATATTGAAGGATCCTTGCATTTCTGGGTTAAACTCCACTTGATCATGGTGTATGATCCTTTTAATGTGCTGTTGGATTCTGGTTGCTAGTGTTTTGTTGAGGATTTTGGCATCTATGTTTATCAGTGATATTGACCTGTAGCTTTCTTCCTTTTTGATATCTTTGTCTGGTTTCCATATAGGGTGATTGTGGCCTGGTAGAATGAATTTGAGAGTGTTCCTCCCTCTGCTATATTTTAGAAGGATTTGAGAAGAATAGGTGTTAGCACTTCTCTAAATATTTGATAGAATTCTCCTGAGAAGACATCTAGTCCTGGGTTTCTGTTTGTTGGCAGATTTTTAATCACAGTTTCAATCGCAGTGCTTGTGATTAGTCTGTTTATATTTTCTATGTCTTCCTGATTCAGTCTTGGAATGTTGTGCTTTTCTAAGAATTTTTCCTTTTCTTCCAGGTGGTCCATTTTATTGCCATATAGTTGTTTGTAGTAATCTCTCATGATCCTTTGTATTTCGGCAGTGTCCACTGTTACTTCTTTTTCACTTCTAATTCTGTTGATCTGAGTCTTCTTCATTTTTTTCTTGATGAGTCTGGTTCATGGTTTATCAACTTTGTTTATCTTCTCAAAGGACCAGCTTTTAGTTTCATTGAGCTTTGTTACTGTGTCCTTCATTTATTTTTCATATATTTCTGATCTAATTTTTATGATTTCTTTCCATGTGCTAACTTTGGGTTTTGTTTGTTCTTCTTTCTCTAACTGCTTAGGTGTAAGGTTTGTTGGTTATTTGAAATTATTCTTGTTTCTTGAGGTAGGATTCTATTGCTATAAAATTCCCTGTTATAAATGCTTTTGCTGAATCCCATGGATTTTGATTATATTGTTTTCATTGTCATTTGTTTCCAGGTATTTTTTTTATTTCCTCTTTGATTTCTTCAGTAATCTCTTGGTTATTTAGTCGTGTATTGTTTAACATCCATGTGTTTGTATTTTTTACAGTTATATTTCTCATAATTGATATCTACTCTCCTAGCGTTGTAGTCGGAAAAGGTACATGGTATGATTTCAGTTTTCTTAAACTTACCAAGGCTTGATTTGTGTCCCAACATGTGAATATATCCTAGAGAATGTTCATGAGCTCTTGAAAAGAAAGTGTATTCTGTTGTTTTTGGATGGAATATCCTGTAAATATCAATTACGTCCATCTTGTTCAATGTGTCATTTAGAGCTTGTGTTTCCTTATTTATTTTCATTTTGGATGATCTGTCCATTGGTGAAAGTGGTGTGTTAAAGTCCCCTACTATGATTGTGTTACTGTCAATTTCCCCTTTTATGGCTGTTAGCATTTGGCTTCTGTACTAGCGTGCCCCTATGTTGGGTGCATAAATATATACAACTGTTATATCTTCTTCTTGGATTGATCCCTTGAACATTATGTAGTGTCCTTCTTTGTTTATTGTTATAGTCTTTATTTTAAAGTCTATTTTATCTGATATGTGAATTGCTACTCCAGCTTTCTTTTGATTTTAATTTTCATGGAATATCTTTTTTCATCCCCTCAGTTTCAGTCTGTATGTGTCCATAGGTCTGAAGTGGGTCTTTTATAGACATCATATATACAGGGGTTTTTTTTTTTGTATCCATTCAGCAAGTCCATGTCTTTTGATCGGAGCATTTCATCCATTTGCATTTAAGGGAATTATCGATATGTTTGTTCCTATTGCTATTTTCCTAATTATTTTGTGTTTGTTATTGTAGGTCTTTTCCTTTTCTTTCATTTCCTGCCTAGAGAAGTTCCTTTATCATTTGTTGTAAAGCTGGTTTTGTGGTGCTGAATTATCTTAGCTTTTGCTTCTCTGTAAATGTTTTAATTTCTCTATCAAATTTGAAGGAGATCTTTGCTGGATATAGTAATTTTGTTTGTAGGTTTTCCATTTCATCATTTTAAATATGTTCTACTACATCCTTCTGGCTTGCAGTGTTTCTGCTGAAACATCAGCTGTTAACCTTATGGGAATTCCCTTTTATATTATTTGTTGCTTTTCCCCTGCTGCTTTTAATATTTTTTCTTCGTATTTAATATTTGATAGCTTGATTCATATGTGTCTTGGCATGTTTCTCTTTGGATTTTTCCTGTATGGAACTCTCTGTGCTTCCTGAACTTGACTGACTATTTTCTTTCCCACATTGGGGAATTTTTCAACCATAATCTCTTCAAATGTTTTCTCAGCCCTTTCTTTTTCTCTTCTTCTTCTTGGACCCTTGTAATTAGAACGTTGGTGCATTTAATATTGTCCCTGAGGTCTCTGAGACTGTCCTCAGTTCATTTCATTCTTTTTTGTTTATTCTTCTCTGCAGTAGTTATTTCCTCTATTTTATCCTACAGGTCACTTATCCGTCCTTCTGCCTCAGTTATTCTGCTATTGATTCTTTCTAGAGAATTTTAAATTTCATTTATTATGTTGTTCATCAATGTTTGCTTGCTCTTTAGTTCTTCTAGGTCCTTTTTAAATGTTTCCTGTATTTCCTCCATTTTATTTCCAAGAGTTTTGATCATCTTTACTATCATTACTCTGAATTGTTTTTCAGGTAGACTGGCTATTTCCTCTTCATTTGTTTAGTCTGGTGTGTTTTTACTTTGCTCCTTCATGTGCTACATATTTCTTTGTCTTCTCATTTATCTTAACATATTGTGTTTGTGGTCTCCTTTACACAAGCTTCAGGTTAGTAGTTGCCATTGTTTTTGGTGTCTACCCCCAGTGGGTGATGTTGGTTCAGAGGGTTTTGTAGGCTTCCTGTTGGAGGAGGCTGGTGCCTGTGTTCTGGAGGATGAGGCTTGACTATTTTCTGTCTGGTAAGCAGGGCTGCATTCGGTGGTGTGTTTTGGGGTATCTTTGAACATATTGTGATTTTAGGTAGCCTGTCTGCTGATGGGTGGGGTGGTGTTCCTTTCTTGCAAGTTATTTTGTATGGGGTGTCCAGGACTGGAGCTTACTGGCTGTTGAGTGGAGCTGGGTCTTAGCATTGAGACAGAGGTATCTGGGAGAACCCTTCCTGGTTGATATTACCTGTGGTCAGGAGGTCTCTGGTGATCCAATGTCCTGAATTTGACTCTCCCACCTCAGAGACTCAGGCCTGGCACTGAGTCAGCAAAACAAGATCCTGTCAGCCACATGGCTCAGAAGAAAAGGGAGATAAAAAGGTAAGGAAACATAAATAAAATAAAATAAAGTTATTAAAATAAGAAATTTTAAAATACTATCAAATTTAAAAATTAAAAAGTAATAAATAAAAAAGAAAAGAACAACCAACCCAATAAACAAATCCAACAATGATAGCAAGCACTAAAACCTATACTAAGATAAACATAAAACTCAGAATCTATTCAGTGGCAGGCAGCAAACCCCAAGTCTACAGTTGCTCCTAAATTCCACTGTCTCGGCTTGGGATGATTCATTGTTTATTCGGGTATTCTACCGATGCAGGGTACATCATGTTGACTGTGGGGATTTAGTCCACTTTTCCTGAGGCTGCATGGAGAAATTTCCCTTTCTCTTCCTTGTTCGCACAGCCCCCAGTGTTCAGCTTTGGATCTGGCCCTGCTTCTGCATGTAGGTCACCCTCTGGTGTCTGTTTTTGCCCAGACAGGAGAGGGTTGAAGGAGCCGCTGATTAGGAAGCTCTGGCTCACTCAGGCCGGGGGGATGCATTGGTATGGAATCCAGGGTGAGCCTGAGGCGGCGGAAGCCATCCTGACATTGCAACTGCCTGAAGCATGCCATGTGTTCTTGTGGGGATTTTGTCCCTGTTTCCCAGGACCCTGGCAGTGGTGGGCTGCACAGGCTCCTGAAAGGTGTGGTGTGGATAGTGACCTGTGCTTGCACACAGGATTCTTTGTGGCTGCAACAGCAGCTTTAACATTTTATGCCTCTTTTTGGAGTCCACACTGATAGCTGCATACCACGCTGGTCTCTGAAGCTCATTTAGGTGGCGTTCTGAATCTCCTCTCCTCACACACCTTGAAACAATTGTCTCTTGACTCTTAGGAATTTCCAGACTTTTTTCCCGGGCTCGCTGCCATCTAGTTGTGGTGCACTAGCTCCCTTCATGCAGCCAACCCCTGTCCATTCCCTCTGGTCTGACCTCCGAAAACTGAGACTCAGCTCCCAGTCCACACCCACCCCGGTGGGAGAGCAGGGAAGCCTCTCAGGCTGGTGAGTGCTGGTCAGTACCAATTCTCTGTGTGGGAATCTCTCCACTTTGCCCTTTGCACCTCTGTTGCTGCACTCTCCTCCATTGCTTCAAAGCTTTCCCACCACCCACCCCTCATTTCCACCAGTGAAGGGGCTTCTTTCCGTGTGGAAACTTTTCCTCCTTCACAGCTTCCTCTCATCAGTGCAGTTCCATCCCTAGTTTTTGTCTCTGCTTTTTTTCTTTCTTTTTCCCTACTCAGGTATGTGTGAATTTTCTTGCCTTTTGGGAAGTATGAAGTTTTCTGCCATCATTCAGTTGGTGTTCTGTGCAAGTTGTTCCACATGTTGCTGTATTTTTGATGTATTTGTGAGGAGAAGGGGATCTCCACGCCTTACTCCTCTGCCATCTTGAAGATCCTCAGTGTGTTCTTTTATATCTGTATGTGCTCCTAATTTAGAAAAATATTTTCTTTATTAAATGCTTCCTTTTACAATTAATGGCAATGCATTTGATCATTATGTACTTTCTTTATTCAAATCTTTATGTGTTACATTAGTCCCGAAATGGCTCTATTTAGGAAGCTTATATGAGGAAGGAAGAAAAATATGTTCTAAACTATCAGGTATTCTCCTAATGTCAAAAAGCTATTATAAGAGTGTGATTTTTTAGACTCAGAAAACTAGAATCAGGACAGGTGGAGTCTTTATTTTTTCCCTGACCAACTGATAGTTAATTTCTTGTAAATGTTACAAGTTTACATTAATTCTGATTCAGCCTCATCTCCATAGATTCTTAAGACTTTATGTTTAATGGGGTCTAAGAAAGTTTCAGTTAGTACCCTTGAACACTTTTTCTTTTGTACCAAACAAGTCATCACTGGTTTTGTATTTCAGGATATACCACTTACTTGCCAGGTTTTACTGAGCCACAGGCAATCTGTCTCATTGTAGTCCCTCAGTTCTACTTGCCCACCATTATTTGGGCAGTCTTTCTCTTGTTTTGTCATTTGGAGCTTGAGGTATCTCTTAGTACCATTGTAGATAAAGTTTGCTTGTTTTTTTCTGTTTCTCACTCTTCTCATATTTTACAGTGATTTTTGAGGAGAAAGGGAGAAAATGCCAGGTTACCTTCACTATTTTTAACTATAATTTTTTCTATAAATCACTCAGACTTTAAAGCATAATAGGAACTGGGTTTAGAGGTGCAGCACAGAAGAGGAAGTAGTGTTGGGATTCGATAATTTTTTTTTTGCATTTCTTTGTTTTTCTATTTAACTGTAATTTGGAGTAGTTTCAAATGTTCAGCACATACAGGGGGAAATGTTTCTGCTGCATCAATAAGTTTCTATGCATCAATAGCCTCACTTATATAGTGAGGCTGAGTACAGTAATTTAGTAAATTGAAAGGTCTATACATTTCTGCTTCATGTATACTTCTGAGAATTAAAACACCAGTGTAGTAAGAATACATAAGAAGGGATATAGCACAGAGCAAAGCCCAATTGTAAACAGTTATGGGAAGTGGCATATTTGTAGCTTAGTCTCAAATATAGCCTTAGATTAGTGCCACAAGAGTGAACAGTGTAAAATCATCAAAGGCATATATCCAAGCTGCTTAGAATTTCTTTTTGTAAGTATTTTAGTTTGACAGTGTTATTTAATTTCCTGTACCCCTTTAAACCATCATAAATTTTAAGACGCATATAATATATTTACAAGTACAATTTGAAAAATAAAAAAAAAGTAACTGAGCTTTCATTTGCCCACTTGTGAAGAAAGATACTGAGGTAATACATTTTAGCTTTAAAGGAGAAATTTTTGCATTTATGGTAATTTCTCATGAGAGAATTCTGAGAGGTATATGTGGCAGATTAAAATCATTTAAAGGGGCATAGAGAAACCATGGAGGGAAGAGCAGGCTGGAGTGCAGCATGGATCTACGTCTGCCATCCATGCTTTCTGTATTGCTGTGCCATTAGGTAAGATCTTAAAATCAGATACTGGCAGAAGACATGAAACTCCTTTGTCAGAGACAAAAGACCTCATCACTCATGGCATAAGAATGGAAAGGGAAGCAAGAGAAATAAGACAACTCAGTTAAAAATAAGATTGTAGATTGCACTACTTGCTTATGATACTCTTCTGGAGTTAAAAACTCTGTGAATGATATTGCTCAGGAATGGGTCTGCTCCTAGTTATCCCAGAAAACAGGCTGCCTAAAGTTGTCCTGAGGGCATAGCGACCTCTAAACATACCCCATGACCTGGCCCTGCCCATTAGAGGGACAAGACCTAGCTCCACCCATCAGTGAGCAGGCATTAGTACCTCCCACTAGGAAGTCTGAACAAGCCCCTGGACCAATCTCACCTGCCAGAGGCAGACACCAGAAGCAAGAGGAACTAAAAACCTGTAGCCTGAGAAACGGAAACCACAAACACAGAAAGTTAGACAAAATGAGATGACGGAGAAATATGTTCCAAATGAAGGAACAAGATAAAACCCCAGAAAAACAACTAAGTGAAGCAGAGACAGGAAATCTGCCTGAAAAATAATTCAGAGTAATGATAGTAAAGATAATCCAAGATCTCAGAAAAAGAATGGAGGTGCAGACTGCTAAGATGCAAGAAATATTTAACAAAGAGCTAGAAGATTTAAAGAACAGAGATGAACAATGCAGAAGAGCAAATAAGTGAGCTGGAAGACAGAGTGGTAGAAATCACTGCTGCAGAACAGAATACAATGAAAAGCATGAAAAGAAATGAGGACAGTCTAAGACACCTCTGGAATAACATTAAACACACCAACATTCACATTATAGGAGTCCCAGAAGGAGAAGAGAGAGAAAGGGCCTGAGAAAATATTTGAGGTGGTAATAGCCAAAAATCCCTAATATGGGAAAGGAAACACTCAATTCCAGGAAGCACAGAGTTCCATACAGGGTAAACCTAAGAAGAAACACAAGACACACAGTAATCAAATTCATAAAAATTGAAAACAAAGCAAACATATTAAAAACAACAAGGGAAAAGCAACAAATAACAAAGAAGGGAAACTCATACAGTTATCAGCTAATTTTTCAGAAGAAACTCTGCAGGCCAGAAGGAAGTGGTATGATATATTTAAAGTGATGAAAGGGAAAAACCTACAACCAAGAATACTCTACACAGCAAGGCTTTCATTCAGTTTTGACAGAGAAATCAAAAGCTTTATAGACAAGCAAAATCTAAGAGAATTCAGCACCAGAAAACCAGTTTTACAACAAATGCTAAAGGAATTCTCTATGCAGGAAAGAAAAGCCCACAACTAGAAACAGGAAAATTATGAATGAGAAAGCTCACCAGTAAAGGCAAACATACAGTAAAAGTAGGAAATTATCCACACAGAAATACCATATCAAAATCAGCAATCATAAAAAGAGGAGAGTACAAATGCAGGATATTGGAAATGCATTTGAAATTAAGAGACCATCAACTTAAAAAAATCTTGTGTATATACAGACTGCTATATAAAAACCTCATGGTAACCACAAACCACAAATCTCCAATAGATACACATACAAAAAAGAAAAAGCAATCCAAACACAACTCTAAAGATAGTCATCAAATCACAAGAGAAGAGAACAAAAGAGGAAAAAAGCCCTACAAAATCAAATCCTAAACACTTAACAAAATGGCAATAAGAACATGCATATTGATAATTGTCTTAAATGTAAATGGACTAAACACTCCAACCAAAAGACATAGACTGACTGAATGGATACAAAAAATGACTGGTATATATACTGTCTTCAAGAGACCACTTCAGATCTAGGGACACACACAGACTGAAAGTGAGCAGATGAAAAAAGGTATTCCATGCAAATGGAAATCAAAAGCAAGCTGGAGTAGCAATACTTATATCAGACAACTTAACTTCAAAATAAAGACTGCTACAAGAGACAAAGAAGGACACTACATAATGATCAATGTATCAAAAGAAGAAGATGTGACCATCGTAAGTATATATGCACCCAACATAGGAGCACTTCAATATATAAGGCAAATACTAAGAGCCATAAAAGGAGAAATAAACAGTAACACATTAATAGTGGGGGACATTAATACACCACTTACATCAATGGACAGATCATCCAGACAGAAGATCAGTAAGGAAACACAGGCCTTACATTTTCTCAGAACTAGTATAAAAAATCTTTAAATTTGTATGGAAACATAAAAAATCCCGAATAGCCAAATAAATCCTGAGAAAGAAAAACAAAGCTGGAGGAATCAGGCTCCCTGACTTCTAGCTATACTATTATATACAATACAAAGCTAGAGTAATCAAAACAGTATAGTACTGCCACAAATACAGAAATATTGATCAATGGAAGAGGATAGAAAACCCAGAAATAAACCCAGGGACCTATGGTTAATTAATTTACAACAAAGGATGCAAGAATATACAGTGGAGAAATGACAGTCTCTTCAACAAGTGGTGCTGGGAAAATTGGACAGATACATGTAAAAGAACGAAATTAGAACATTCTCTAACACCATATACAACAGTAAACTCAAAATGGATTAAAGATCTAAATGTAAGACCGGTTACTCTAAAACTCTTAGAGGAAAAGATAGGCAGAACGCTCTTTGACATACATTGCAGCAAGATCTTTTTGTATACACTTCTTAGAGTAAAGAAAATAAAAACAAAAATAAACAAATGGGATGTAAGTAAACTTAAAATCGTCTGCACACCGAAGGAAACCATAAATAAAATGAAAAGGCAACACACAGAATGGGAGAATATGCTTGCAAATGAAGCAACCAACAAGGAATTAACTTCCAAAATATACAAACAGCTCACGCAGCACAATACCAAAACAAACAAAGAAACAAACAAACCAATCAAAAATGGGTGGAAGATCAAATTGACATTTCTCCAAAGACACAGAGATGGCGAACAGGCACATAACAAGTTGCTCAACATTGCTAATTATCAGAGAAATGCAAATCAATATTACGATGAGGTATCACCTGATCCAGTCATAATGGCCATCATCAAAAAGTCTACAAATTATAAATGCTGGAGAGGGTGTGGAGAAAAAGGGAACCTTTTACACTGATATTGGGAATGTAAATTGGAGCAAACACTATGGAGAACAGTATGAAGATTCCTTAAAAAACTAAAAATAGAGCTACCATATGATCCAGCAAGTCCACTCCTAGGCATATACCTGGAAAAAAGCATAATTCGAAAATATACATACACCCTAATATTAATTTTATCACAATTTACAATAGCCACGACATGTAAGTATCCTAAATGTCCTTTGACAGAGGAATGGATAGAGAAGATGTGGTATGTATATACAATGGAATATTACTCAGCCATTAAAAAGAATGAAATAGGAGGGAGAGGGGGAAGATGGCAGAAGAGTAAGACACAGAGATCAGCTTCCTCCCCACAGATACATCAGAAATACATTTACATGTGGAACAACTACAGAACACATACTGAATGCTGGCAGAAGACCTCTGACTTCCCAAAAGGCAAGAAACTCTCCACGTACCTGGGTAGGACAGAAGAAAAAAAAACAAAAAGTACAGAGACAAAAAAATAGGAACGGGACCTGCACCAGTGCGAGGGAGCTGTGAAGGAGGAAAGGTATCCACACACTAGGAAGCCCCTTCGCGTGTGGAGACTACAGGTGGCGGAGGGGGGAAGCTTCAGAGCTACAGAGGAGAGTGCAGCAACAGGAGTACAGAGGGCAAAGCAGAGAGATTCCCGCACAGAGGATCAGTGCCGACCAGCACTCACCAGCCCGAGAGGCTTGTCTGCACACCCACCGGGGCAGGCGGGGGCTGGGACCTGAGACTCGGACTTTGGTCAGATCACAAGGAGAGGACTGGCAGCGTGAACACAGCCTGAAGGGGTTAGTGCACCACTGCTAGCCGGGAGGGAGTCCGGGGAACAGTCTGGAACTGCCGAAGAGGCAAGAGACTTTCTTCCCTCTTTGTTTCCTGGTGAAAGAGGAGAGGGGATTAAGAGCACTGCTTAAATGAGCTCCAGAGACAGGCGTGAGCCGTGGCTATCAGCGCAGACCACAGAGACGGGCATGAGATGCTAAGGCTCCTGCTGCCGCCACCAAGAAGCCTGTGTGCCAGCACAGGTCACTATCCACACCTCCCTTCCAGGGAGACTGTGCAGACTGCCACTGCCAGGGTCCCAGGATCCAGGGACAGCTTCCCTGGGAGAACACATGGTGCACCTCAGGCTGTTGCAAAGTCCTGCTGACCTCTGCCACCACAAGTTCGCACTGCACTCCATGCCCCTCCCTCCCGCCGGCCTGAGTGAGCCAGAGCCCCTGAATCAACTTCTCCTTTAACCCCGTCCTGTCTGAGTGAAGAACATATGCCCTCCGGCGACCTAAACACAGAGGCAGCACCAGATCAAAAGCTGAGTGGGAGCGGTGCGAACAAAGAAGAGAAAGTGAAATTTCTCCCAGCAGTGTCAGGAGCAGTGGATTAAATCTCAACAATGAACTTAATATACCCTGCATCAGTGGAATACCTGAATAGACAACGAATCATCCCAAATTGAGGAGGTTGATTTGATAGTAAGATTTATTATTTTTCCCCTTTTCCTGTTTTTGTGAGTGTGTATGTGTATGCTTCTGTGTGAGATATTGTCTGTATAGCTTTGCTTTCACCATTTGTCCTAGAGTTCTGTCCATCAGTTTTATTTGTTTTTACATTTAAAAATATTTTTTAATAATTATTTGTTATTTTCATTTTAATAACTTTATTTTATTTTATCCTCTTTCTTTCTTTCTACTTTTTCTCTCTTTTATTCAGAGCTGTGTGGATGAAAGGCTCATCATGCTGCAGCCAGAAGGCAGTGCTTTGCTTCTGAGGTGGGAGAGCCAACTTCAGAACACTGCTCCACAAGAGACCTCCCAGCTCCATGTAATGCCAACTGGCAAAAATCACCCAGAGGTCTCCATCTCAACACCAAAACACAGCTTCATTCAACCACCAGCAAGTTACAGTTCTGGACACCCTATGCCAAACAAATAGCAAGCCAGGAAAACAACTCCACGCATTAGCAGAGAGGCTGCCTAAAATCATAATAAGGGCAAAGACACGCCAAAACACACCACCAGACGTGGACCTGCCCACCAGAAATACAAGATCCAGCTTCATCGACCAGAACACAGGCACAAGTCCCCTCCACCAGGAAGCCTACACAACCCACTGAACAAACTTCAGCCACTAGGGACAGACACTACAAACAATGGCAACTACGATCATGCAGCCTGCAAAACGGAGACCCAACACAGTAAGATAAGCAAAATGAGAAGACAGAAAAACACACAGCAGATGAAGGAGCAAGATAAAAACCCACCAGACCTAACAAATGAAGAGGAAATAGGCAGTCTACCTGAAAAAGAATTCAGAATAATGATAGTAAAGATGAACCAAAACCTTGGAAATAGAATAGAGAAAATGCGAGAAACATTTAATAAGGACCTAGAAGAACTAAAGAGGAAACAACCAACGATGAACAACACAATACATGAAATTATACATACTCTAGAATGGATCTATAGCAGAATAACTGAGGAAGAAGAATGGATAACTGACCTGGAAGGTAAAATAGTGGAAATAACTACTGCTGAGCAGAATAAAGAAAAAAGAATGAAAAGAACTGAGTAGAGTCTCAGAAACCTCTGGGACAACATTAAATGCACCAACATTCGAATTATATGGGTCCCAAAAGAAAAAGAGAAAAAGAAAGGGACTGAGAAAATAGTTGATGAGATTATAGTTGAAAACTTACCTAATATGGGAATGGAAATAGTTAATCAAATCAATGAAGCACAGAGAGTCCCATACAGGATAAATCCAAGGAGAAACATGCCAAGACACATGTGAATCAAACTGTCAAAACTTATATACAAAGAAAACATATTAAAAGCAGCAAGGGAAAAACAACAAATAACACACAAGGTAATCCCCATAAGGTTAACAGCTGAACTTTCAGGACAAAATCTACAAGACAGAAGGGACTGGCAGGACATATTTAAAGTGATGAAGAAGAAAAACCTGCAACCAAGATTACTCTAACCAGCAAGGATCTCATTCAGATTTGATGGAGAAATTAAAAACTTTACAGACAAGCAAAAGCTGAGAGAGTTCAGCTCCACTAAACCAGCTTTACAACAAATGCTAAAGGAACTTCTCTAGGCAAGAAACACAAGAGAAGGAAAAGACCTACAATAGCAAACCCAAAACAATTAAGAAAATGGGAATAGGAACAGACATATTGAAAATTACCTTAAATGTAAATGGATTAAATGCTCTACAAAAAGGCACAGTCTAGTTGAATGGATACAAAAACAAGACCCATATATATGCTGTCTGCAAGAGACACACTTCAGAGCTAGGGACACATACAGACTGAAATTGAGGGGATGGAAAAATATATTCCATGCAAATGGAAACCAAAAGAAAGCTGGAGTAGCAACTCTCATATCAGACAAAATAGACTTTAAAATAAAGACTATTAGAAGGGACAAAGAAAGACACAACATAATGATCAAGGGATCGATCCAAGAAGAAGATATAACAATTGTAAATGTTTATGCACCCAACATTGGAGCACATCAATACATAAGACAAATGATAACAGTCCTAAAAGAGGAAATCGACAGTAACACATCCATGGTAGGGAACTTTAACACCCCACTTTCACCGATGGACAGATCATCCAAAATGAAAATAAATGAGGAAAAACAAGCTTTAAGTGATACATTAAACAAGATGGACATAATTGATATTTATAGGAGATCCCATGCAAAAACAACAGAATACACATTTTTCTCAAGTGCTCATGGAACATTCTCCAGGATAGATCATTTCTTGTGGCAGAAATCAAGCCTTGGTAAATTTAAGAAAATTGAAATTGTATCAAGTATCTTTTCTGACCATAATGCTGTGAGCAATATATCAATTATCAGAAAAATACTGTAAAGTATACAAACACTTGGAGGCTAAACAATACACTATTAAGAACGAAGTGATCACTGAAGAAAGCAAACAGGAAATCAAAACATACCTAGAAACAAATGACAGTGGAGACACCACAAACCAAAACCTATGGGATGCAGCAAAAGCATTTCTAAGAGGGAAGTTTATGTCAATAAAATCCTATCTTAAGAAACAGGAAACATCTCGAATAAACAACCTAACCTTGCACCAAAAGCAATTAGAGAAAGAACAACAACAACAACAACAAAAAAAAAACTAAGAGAGCAGAAGGAAAGAATCATAAAGATCAGATCAGAAATAAATGAAAAAGAAATGAAGGAAATGATATCAAAAATCAGTAAAACTAAAAGCTGGTTGTTTGAGAAGATAAACAAAATTGATAAACCATTAGCCAGACACATCAAGAAAAAAAGGAGAAGACTCAAATCAATAGAATTAGAAATGAAAAAGGGGAAGTAACAACTGAAACTGCAGAAACACAAAAGATCATGAGAGATTACTACAAGCAACTCGATACCAATAGCGTGGACAACCTGGAAGAAATGGATGAATTCTTAGAAATGCACAACCTGCCAAGACTGAATCAGGAAGAAATAGAAAATATGAACAGACCAATCACAAGCACTGAAATTGAAACTGTGATTAACGCTCTTCCAACAAACAGAAGCCCAAGACCAGATGTCTTCACAGGCGAATTCTATCAAACATTTAGAGAAGAGTTAACACCTATCCTTCTCAAACTCTTCCAATATATAGCAGAGGGAGGAACACTCCCAAACTCATTCTACGAGGCCACCATCACCTTGATACCAAAACCAGACAAGGATGTCACAAAGAAAGGATACAACAGGCCAATGACACTGAAGAACATAGATGCAAAAGTCCTCAACAAAATAGGAACAACAGAATCCAACAGCACATTAAAAGGGTCATACACCATGATGAAGTGGGGCTTATTCCAGGAATGCAAGGATCCTTCAATATATGCAAATCAATCAACGTGATACACCATATTAACAAATTGAAGGAGAAAAACCATATGATCATCTCCATAGATGCAGAGAAAGCTTGCGACAAAATTCAGTGCCCTATTATGATAAAATCCCAGCAGAAAGTAGGCATAGAGGGAAATTTCCTCAACATAATAAAGGCCATATATGAAAACCCACAGCCAGCATCATTCTCAATGGTGAAAGACTGAAACCATTTTCACGAAGATCAGGGACAAGACAAGTTTGCTCACTCTCATCACTCTTATTCAACATAGCTTTGGAAGTTTTAGCCACAGCAATCAGAGAAGAAAAGGAAATAAAAGGAATCCAAATCTGAAAAGAAGCAGTAAAGCTGTCACTGTTTGCAGATGGCATGATACTATACATAGAGAATCCTAAAGATGCTACCAGAAAACTACTGGAGCTAATCAATGAATTTGGTAAAATAGCAGGATACAAAATTAATGCACAGAAATCTCTGGCATTCCTATACACTAATGATGAAAAATCCGAAAGGCAAATTAAGAAAACACTTCCATTTACCATTGCAACTTAAAGAACAAACTATCTAAGAATAAACCTACCTAAGGAGAAAAAAGGCCTGTATGCAGAAAGTTATACTGATGAATGAAATTAAGGACGATACAAATAAATGGAGAGGTATACCATGTTCTTGGTTTGGAAGAATCAACATTGTGAAAATGACTCTACAGCCCAAAGCAGTCTACAGATCCAATGCAATCCCTATCATACTACCACTGACATTTTTCACAGAACTAGAACAAAAAATTTCAAAATTTGTATGGAAAAAGAAATAACACCGAATAGCCAAATCAAAATTGAGAACGAAAAACGGAGCTGGAGGAATCAGGCTCCCTGACTTCAGACTATACTACAAAGCTACAGTAATCACGACAGTGTGATACTGGCACAAAAACAGAAATATAGATCAATGGAACAGGATAGGAAGCCCAGAGATAAATCCACGCACATATGGTCACCTTATCTTTGATATAGGAGGCAGGAATGTACAGTGGAGAAAGGATAGCCTCTTTAGTACATGGTGCTGGGAAAACTGAACAGGTCCATGTGCAAGTATGAGATTAGAACACTCCCTAACACCATATACACAAAGAAGCTCAAAATGGAATAAAGACTTAAATGTAAGGCCAGAAACTATCAAATTCTTAGAGGAAAACATAGGCAGAACACTCTATGACAGAAATCACAGCAAGAATGTTTTTGACCCGTCTCCTAGAAAAATGGAAATAAAATAAAAAATAAACAAATAGAACCTAATGAAACTTAAAAGCTTCTGTATAGCATAGGAAACCATAAAGAAGACCAAAAGTCAACCCTCAGAATGGGAGAAAATATTTGCAAATGAAGGAACTGACAAAGGATTATACTCCAAAATTTACAAGCAGCTCATACAGCTCAATAACAAAAAAAAACAAACAACCCAATCCAAAAATGGGCAGAAGACCTATATAGACATTTCTACAAGGAAAATATACAGAATGCCAACAGACACATGAAAGAATGCTCAACATAATTAATCATTAGAGAATTGCAAATCAAAACTACAATGAGATATATCTCACACCAGTCAGAATGGCTATCATCAAACAATCTCCAAACAATAAATGCTGGATAGGGTGTGAACAAAAGGGAACACTCTTGCACTGCTCGTGGGAATGTGAATTGGTACAGCCACTATGGAGAACAGTATGGAGGTTCCTTTAAAAACTAAATTACAACTACCATATGACCCAGCAATCCCACTTTTGGGCATATACCCTGAGAAAACCGTAATTCAAGAAGAGTCATGTACCAAAATGTTCATTGCAGCTCTATTTACATTAGCCAGTAGATGGCAGCAACCTAAGTGTCCATCATCAGATGAACGGATAAAGAAGATATGGCACATATATACAATGGAATATTACTCAGCCATAAAAAGAAAAGAAATTGAGTTATTTGTAATGAGGTGGATGGACCTAGAGTCTGTCATACAGAGTGAAGTAAGTCAGAAAGAGAAAGACGAATACCGTATGCTAACACAGATATATGGAAACAAAAAAATTTTATGAAGAACCTTGGGCTAAGATGGGAATAAAGACACAGACCTACTAGAGAAGGTAGTTGAGCATATAGGGAGGGGGAAGGGTAAGCTGTGACAAAGTGAGAGAGTGGCATGTGCTTATATACACTACCAAACATAAAATAGATAGCTATTGGGAAGCAGGCACATAGCACAGGGAGATCAGCTTGGTGGTTTGTGACCACCTAGACGGGTGGGATAGGGAGGGTGGGAGGTAGCGAGATGCAGGAGGGAAGAGATATGGGAACTGTGAATATGTATAACTGATTCACTTTGTTATAAAGCAGAAACTAACACACCTTTGTAAAGCAATTATACTCCAAAAAGATGTAAAAAAAAGAATGAAATAATGCCATTTGCAGCAACATGGATGCACATTGAGATTATCACACTAAGTAAAGTAAGTCAGACAGAGAAAACATATATCATATGATACCACTTATATGTGGAATCTAAAAAGATGATACAAATGAACTTATTTACAAATCAGAAACAGACTCACAGACATAGAAAACACACTTATGGTTACCAAAAAAGGAAATGGTTGGGGGGAGTAGTGTGCTTCCTCTCATTTACCACCTAAACCCATTACATCACCATTTGATTCATTTACCACCCAAATATATATGTTAAAATATATCTCTCCCTTTTTTCTCCAGTTCCTTCATCTATCTGCCTTATTTTTCTTCAGTCTCACCATTAATGACTGCTTCAATTAGCTATTGCTGTGTAGCAGACTACTATAAATCTTAGTGGCTAAAAGCTCACTGAATTATTATTACTTACGAATCTGTGATCTGACTTGATAATCCTTTTGCTGTCTGGTCTCACTTTCACAATTACAATTAGGTGGCTGCTCTAATGGTTGTAAGGTACAAGATGGTATCACTCAAAAATTTTGTGGCTGGGGCTGGCAACTGGTTGGGGCATCTTGATCCTTTTTCATGTGCCCTCTCATATTCCAATAGGCTGGATCAGTATCTTCACATAGCAGTCTCAAGACAGCATTCCAAGAGGGTAAGAGTAAAATTGCAATACCCCAATATAGCACAGTGATATCATGCAGCTGAACCACTTTAAATACTATCAATATGCTGATCACATTTGAATTTGTATACTTATCATTTTACCTTTTCCTGATCTGTAGACATGTATGTCCAGCTGCTTACTCATCATGTCTACTTGGATGTGTAATAAATATCTCAAACTTAAAATTATGAAAATTTTGATTTTTCCCAACCTATGCCTCCATGAACATCCTCCATATTCAGAAAATGTATCCATTCAGCAAATATTTATTAAACATCTATTATGCCAAATGTCATTTTAGACAATGGATACAATAGTGAACAAAACAAAAAGCATTCATGATATTATGGAGTATATTTTCTAGTGAAGAGGTCAACTAATAAAAATAAAATGTCAGATTATAAGTGTGAAGGAGAAAAATAAAGTAAGAAGGGGATAAAGAGTGATGGAAATTGTTATTTCAGATAGGGAGGTCATGGAAAGCATCTCTGACTATATGACATCTGAATAGAGACCAAAATGAGTAACGGTGTGAGCCATGTGTATATAGGTGAGAATAACATAGTAGGCACCATCCAGCTGCTGGAGTCCCAAACTTAAGAATCATCTTTGACTCCTTTAATTCCCTCACTACTCTCTAAGTTGGAAAATAATTGAATTGACTTTAACAAAATATATCCCATATTAGTCTACTTCATTCCAGTTCAATTGCTATCACTGTGTTCCAAATTATTATCTATCCTTATGTACTACAAAAGTGTAACTTATATTTAGCTACCAATTCATTGAAACTCGCAGCTAGAATGATCTTTTAAGACTGTAAAACAAATTATATGGCTCCCCTGCTTACAATTTGACTTCCAATTGCACTTAGGATAAAATACAACATTCTTAACCAGTTCTACAGGGCTTCAAGATGTGATTCTTGCTTACTATTGTAGCTCCAGTCTGTTGCATTTTCCTTGGATTCTAAGCTTCAATAATTCTGTTCTTCCAACTTAGCCTCAGAGCTTCAGGGCATGAAATTGTCTTAGTGTCATCCATACTCCTTTCCATTCTCCATAGAACTATTAGCTTATTCTTCAGATCTCAACTCAAATGCCAGTTCATTTCTGCAGTGCTTAGATTGGCATAGTGCACTGTACTTTTGAGATTATAACTTTTATGACATTTTGTTGAAATTACCAATTTAACTATATATCTTTTCTGTTGGACAGAAAGCTCAGTGAAGTTAGGCAGCATATTTGTTGTGTTTATCATAACACTGAGATTTTATTATCATATTTATATAATTTATACATTTTATAATTTATACATTATAAATTCATGCAAAGTGAATAAAAATAAGGAAACACAATCTTTAAATGACACATTAAACATGATGGACTTAAATGATATTTATAGGACATTCCATCCACAAACAACAGAATACACTTTCTTTTCAAGTGCTCATGGAACAGTCTCCAGGATAGATCATATCTTGGGACACAAATCAAGCCTTGATAAATTTAAGAAATTTGAAATCATATCAAGTAACTTTTCCGACCACAATGCTATGAGAGTAGATATCAATTACAGGGGAAAAAAAACTGTAAAAAATAGTAACCCACGGAGGCTAAAGAATACACTACTAAACAACCAAGAGATCACTGAAGAACTCAAGGAGGAAATCAAAAAAATATCTAGAATCAAATGACAATGAAAACACAACAACCCAAAACCTATGGAATGCAGCAAAAGCAGTTCTAAGAGGGAAGTTAATAGCAATACAGTCCTCCCTCAAGAAACAAGAAACATTTCAAATAAACAATCTAACCTTATGCCTAAAGCAATCATATAAGAAAAAACAGTTAGCAGAAGGAAAGACATCATAAAGATCAGATCAGAAATAAATGAAAAATAAATGAAGGAAGTGATAACAAAGATTAATAAAACTAAAAGCTGGTTCTTTGAGAAAATAAACAAAATTGATAAACCATGAACCAGACTCATCAAGAAAAAAATGGAGAAGGCTCAACAGAATTAGAAATGAAAAAGGAGAAGTAACAACTGACACTGCAGAAATACAAAGGATAATGAGGGATTACTACGAGCAACTATATGCTAATAAAATGGACAACCTGGAAGAAATAGACAAATTCTTAGAAAAGCACAACCTTCCCAGACTGAACCAGGATGAAATAGAAAATATAAACAGGCCAATCACAAGCACTAAATTTGAATCTGTGATTAAAAATCTTCCAACAAACAGAAGCTGAGGACCAGATGGCTTCACAGGTGAATTCTATCAAACATTCAGAGAAGAGCTAACACCCGTCCTTCTGAAACTCTTCCAAAATATAGCAGAGGGAGGAACACTCCCAAACTCATTCTATGAGGCCACCATCACCCTGATCAGCTCAGTGCTTTGTGTCCACCAAAGGGGTTGAACAGGGAGGGAGACACAAGGGGGAGCGGATATGGTTATATATGTATATGTGTAGCTGATTCACTTTGTTGTTCAGCAGAAACTAACTCAACATTGTAAAGCAATTATACTCCAATGAAGATGTTATAAAAAAAGAATATAGCAAATATCCTGGCTGAACATTTAAGACCCTAAATTATCCAACTTTGTCACTCTAGTCCCATTGGATCACCAGTATGCTGGTTTCTTTTTTCCAAAGAATACTCCACTGCCTTAGCCACACCAAGATTTTCAATTCTGTGCCATACGAGATTTTTCAAATTTCCTCAAATAAAAGGCAGCTGGAGTTTCTTTGCTTCTAAAGGTTTTCTCCTTTCTGAAATGGCATTCCATATAGTTGTTTTTGCTTCTGTAGAACTCTGATGCCTTAAAAATTTTATATTTTCTCGTTGTTTCCAGTGATATTATTGTCCTATTTCAAACTGTACCATCCCATTTAAAAGAAGAAACTCATTCATCTATTTTTAATATCTATAGCAGTACCTCCTGAAGGGTATGTTTTATCTTTTGGCAATCTGATTTAGGAGTAAGAAACCTATAAGTTTTTCTGACAGAATCTTGGAAGGTGGTTTCTATCAGATATTATCCAGCTGGCCTGCATGGAAATAAGAATACAGCCACTTACTACTAATGATCAATGTTGATCATTCTGCACATTCTACATTAATACATTTACTTGAGAACCTGCATAGTGCTAATATCAATAACTAACCTCAAAGCTGATGTAATATTTTGTGTTGCCTCTGAAGCTAGGTGATAAATCAATTTTAAATGTCATGCTTTCTATTTAAGTACACTGTTCTCCTGTCTTTAGCCAATCATTCTCTGATAATCCATACTAAGCCAACTCCTTCGTTCTACATTGTTTACCCATTTTCTTTCTTAAGCCCTGCAGATATGCACAACATACATATTTGTCTTTATGTACCCTGTGCCCATACTTATTGCCTTTATTTCACAACATAGAATAATAACTTTTCATGTCCTATATTTCATATATAAGACCCCTGATATTCTAATCATCACCACTACTGTATTCTTATAGTTCCCCACTACTACTCCCAAATCATATAATATATGCCTACAGTGTTAAAGGCACTGTGATGAACATTATAATTCATATAGAACAACTAATACATAGTTTATGACATTAAGACTATTAAAAAATTGTAAAGAGATAATATCTGAATAAAAGTAGCAATAATGAATAAAGTAAGGCATATGTCAAAAGAAAGGTATGTGGTTTTAATCAGAATTAAAAGAAGGAAGAAAACATTTAATTTGGGAATCAGAAAAGGCTCCATGAAAGTAAGATTATTTAGGCTGGACCTTGAAGGTTGTATAATCTTGCAGTCAGAAATAAGCAGGATGAAAGCATTCCAACTGGAGAGTTTACATCTTTGTCATCTTACTGTACTTGCTTTTTCATCTCTTTTCAATGACATTCATTTCATTGCATTAAGGCATTAGTTTAAAGTGCCTCAGATTTTCAGATTGCTTCATTTAAACTTGTTAAAGCTTAGAGTGTATTTTTTAAGCACGGGGAGTTTAGTAAAATTTGGAAGTCACATAGATGTTATGTATGGGGCTAGAAGAAATGAGAACCAACATTTATTGAACACATATTATGTTTTAAAACCTCACATGCTTCCTTGTATTTCCCTATCTTCAATCCTATGAGGTTAAACTCCCATTTCTATTTTTAAATCGAGGATAATTGAGGCCCAGTGGAGTTGAAAAATTTGATTAAAGACACTCTACTGATGTCAGGGTTGTGATTTTAATCCATCTGCTTTTTGCTAAACACATGCACTTTGGCCACATGATGCCATTTCCTTACTACACTTTGGTACATAAGTCTTGAAAAGCTGGTTTGAGTTATATTGCGTAGGAAGTTAAATGTCAATCTTTTAGAAGTCAAAGCCATAATAGAGGTTTAAACGAAGTGATCTGAGGATTCAGAAGATTGGCATTTCAAACCAGTCAAGGAAAAGTGATGAAAAGCAAGTGCAGGATAGAGTTGGTAAAAATGCAAAAAACTGAATGCTATCATAGTTGACACAATGTTCTGAAAAGAGAAGTCAAGAAGAATAACAGTCCCAAGAACATATTCAAAATGTGTCCTCCAGCAAAATGTAGATAAAACTGTCCTTGGAAATTTTTTGACTCATTTTCTGAATTAAAAAAATAATATAATTTTAACTTAATGGTAATCAATTGCTTTACAATTTTGCTGGTTATTCATATGTGTTTTACATGAGTAATAAATCTCACTGTAGAAAAAATTTAAACATACAGAAAACAAAATGAAAAGCAATTGCAATAGTCTGAATTACTAACCTCCAAGAATAATCATAATTGCCAAAATTTTTGTGTATATTCGTTCAGGCTTGCGATGAAAATATATTTATGAAGTATGTTTTCTACACACATGCATACACACACATACACAAAATATGGAATTATGCTATAATGGTATTTGATCATTTAAAAACATTTATAATGAAAAGGTTGAATGCTTGCAAAAGTAAATATTATATTATTATGAACCCCACCCCCTGTACCTTTGCCTTGCTTCAGCAATTATCTACATATGATGAATCTTCTTTCATTTACATATCCACTTACTACCTCCCCCTTAGGATTATTTTAAAACAAATCTCAGATACTGTAAAACATTATAAAAATCTACAATATATATTTACAGTAGATAAGGTGCTTGTTTTTAAAATAATACCTCAATGAAATTATCATTCTTAACACAATTAATATAGTTCCTTAATATCATCAACTAATCAGGGACTGTATGACTTTCCCCAATACCCTAAAAAAGTGTCTTCTAGAATTTATTTGTTTAGATCAGGATCTACATTCCAAACAGTGCATAACAAAGATATACTTTTTATAAGATAACATTATTTTTACCTTTAAAATCAGATTTATTGAATTGTCATTTATATGCTATAAAATGCACCAAAGAGCAGAGATTGGTGAGTTTTGATAAATGTGGATGCCTGTGTAATCAGCCCCACAAAGAGACATTAGGATAACCCTCATTATGCCCTGTTTGTGGAAACACTGATTGGCTTTCTGTCACTATAGACTATTTTTCTTATCTTAAAATTTCATATAAATGGAATGACATAGTATGCACTCCTTTACTTTTGGATATTTTATTTTTCTAAAAAATATTTTTTGAGATTCTTTCACGTTGTTGAGTATATCATGTGTTTACTCTTTTCTTGGTAAATGGTTTCCCACTGTTTGATCATACAACAATTTTTTTTTCCATTATCAATTGACAGATATTTATTTGTTTCCAAATAGCTTTCACTATTATAAAGTTATTCTGAACATAGTACTACCAGTGACTTTGTGCACTATGCTTTCATTTTTTTCTGGATAAATACCTAGGAATAGAATTGTCAAGTCATACAGCAAGTGATTTTTTACTTTATAAATACCTGCCAGTTTTACACAATGGCTGTGCCATATTACATTACCATAAGCAATATATGAGAGCTCCTGTTGCTCTACATACTTGCTAACACTTGATATTATCAGGCTTTTTAACTTTAACAATGATATTAGGTGTGTAATTTTATCTCATTTCAGTTTGAATTTGCATTTCCATAATGACTAATGATGTTCTATAACTTTTTATGTGCTTATTGTCTATATATGCTATCTTGTTTAAATATATTCCAATTTAAAAACAAAGCTGTGGATTATTTGTTTTAAATTATTTAGTTGAATGACTTCTTTATATATTTTGTTTAAAAGTCTTTTCACAGATATAGGTAGATAGATAGATAGATCTAGGTCTGTACTCTCCCAGTCTTTGGTTTGCATTTTCATTTTCTTAACAATGTATCTCAAGGAACTGTGTTTTTTTAAATTTTGATTATATCAAATGTAAAAATTTTCTTTTTTATTTTGTTTTGGTTAGAGTTTTTTTAAATCTCCATATGAAGAAATCCTTGACTCCCCAAATGTTGCAACGTTTGCCTCCTATGTTATCTTCTAGAAGCTTTAAAATTTTAGATGTCAAATTTAATTTTATAATTCATTTAGAGATAAATTTTGTGTATGATATGAGGTAAAAGTCAAGGCTTTTTTTTCCCCATAAAGATTTCCAATGATTTTAAATTTATTGAGGAGACTGTCCTTTATCTAATGAATCACTTTGGCACCTCTGTCAAATATCAATTGATTACATAAGTGTGAGTTTATTTTGATGTATCTTCTATTCCTTTGACATATATGATTTCCTTTAGCTATCTTGATGATGGTAACCACCCTTGCCTCTGGCAACTACCAACTACCTTAATAGTAGGTAGTACAAGGTACAAGATTGTACTACCAACTACAATCAGTTCTCTGTATCTATGAATTAGGCTTTTGTTTTTCGGTTTTGTTTTTCTTTTTTGATTCCACATGTAAGTGAGATCAAAATTTTTGCATAACAACTGAAGATTCTTTTTTTTCTTTTTTCTTTTTGGCTTTATAACAAATATAATCAGTTATACATATACATATGTTCCCATATCACCTCCCTTTTGCGTCTCCTTCCCACCCACCCTATCCCACCCCTCCAAGCGGTCACAAAGCACTGAGCTGATCTCCCTGTGCTATGCGGCTGCTTCCCACTAGCTATCTACCTTACATTTGGTAGTGTATATATGTCCATGCCGCTCTTTCACTTTGTCACACCTTACCATTCCCCCTCCCCATATCCTCAAGTCCATTCCCTAGTCGGTCTGTGTCTTTATTCTTGTCTTACCCCTATGTTCTTCATGACATTTTTTTTCTTAAATCCCATATATATGTGTCAGCATACAGTATTTGTCTTTCTCTTTCTGACTTACTTCACTCTGTATGACACACTCTAGGTCCATCCACCTCACTACAAATAACTCAATTTCGTTTATTTTTAAGGCTGAGTAATATTCCATTGTATATATGTGCCACAACTTCTTTATCCATTCATCCGATGATGGATACTTAGGTTGTTTCCATTTCCGGGCTACTGTAAATAGGGCTGCTATGAATATTTTGGAACATACCTCTTTTTGAATTATGGTTTTCTCAGGGTATATGCCCAGTAGTGGGATTGCTGGGTCATATGGTAGTTCTATTTGTAGTTTTTTAAGGAACCTCCATACCGTTCTCCATAGTGGCTGTACCAATTCACATTCCCACCAGCAGTGCAAGAGTGTTCCCTTTTTTCCACACCCTCTCCAGCATTTATTGTTTCTAGATTTTTTGATGATGGCCATTCTGACTGGTGTGAGATGATATCTCATTGTAGTTTTGATTTGCATTTCTCTAATGAGTAAAGATGTTGAGCATCCTTTCATGTGTTTGTTGGCAGTCTGTATATCTTCTGTGGAGAAATGTCTATTTAGGTCTTCTGCCCATTTTTGGGTTGGATTGTTTGTTTTTTTGCTATTGAGCTGCATGTGCTGTTTATAAATTTTGGAGATTAATCCTTTGTCAGTTGCTTCATTTGCAAATATTTTCTCCCATTCTGAGGGTTGTCTTTTGGTCTTGTTTATGGTTTCCTTTGCTGTGCAAAAGCTTTTAAGTTTCATTAGATCCCATGTGTTTATTTTTGTCTTTATTTCCATTTCTCTATAAGGTGGGTCCAAAAGGATCTTGCTCTGATTTATGCCATAGAGTGTTCTGCCTATGTTTTCCTCTAAGAGTTTGATAGTGTCTGGCCTTACATTTAGGTCTTTAATCCCTTTTGAGCTTATTTTTGTGTATGGTGTTAGGGAGTGATCTAATCTCATACTTTTACATGTCCCTGTCCAGTTTTCCCAGCACAACTTATTGAAGAGGCTGTCCTTTCTCCACTGTACATTCCTGCCTCTTTTATCAAAGATAAGGTGACCATATGTGCGTGGGTTTATTTCTGGGCTTTCTATAATGTTCCATTGATCTATATTTCTGTTTTCGTGCCAGTACCATACTGTCTTGATTACTGTAGCTTTGTAGTATAGTCTGAAGTCAGGGAGCCTGATTCCTCCAGCTCTAGTTTTCATTCTCAAGATTGCTTTGGCTATTCGGGTTCTTTTGTGTTTCCATACAAATTTTGAAATTTTTTGTTCTAGTTCTGTGAAAAATGTCAGTGGTAGTTTGATAGGGATTGCATTGAATCTGTAGATTGCTTTGGGTAGTAGAGTCATTTTCACAATGTTGATTCTTCCAATCCAAAAACATGATACATCTCTCCATCTATTTGTATCATTTTAATTTCTTTCATCAGTGTCTTATAATTTTCTGCATACAGGTCTTTTGTCTCCTTAGGTAGGTTTATTCCTAGATATTTTATTCTTTTTGTTGCAATGGTAAATGGGAGTGTTTTCTTGATTTCACTTTCAGATTATTCATCATTAGTGTATAGGAATGCCAGAGATTTCTGTGCCTTAATTTTGTATCCTGCTACTTTACCAAATTCATTGATTAGCTCTAGTAGTTTTCTGGTAGCATCTTTAGGATTCTCTATGTATAGTATCATGTCATCTGCAAACAGTGACAACTTTACTTCTTCTTTTCCAATTTGGATTCCTTTTATTTCCTTTTCTTCTCTGATTGCTGTGGCTAGAACTTCCAAAACTAGGTTGAATAAGAATGGTGAGAGTGGGCAGCCTTGTATTGTTCCTGATCTTAGTGGAAATGGTTTCAGTTTTTTACCATTGAGGACGATGTTGGCTGTGGGTTTGTCATATATGGCCTTTATTATATTGGGGATATTTCCCTCTATGACTACTTTCTGCAGGGTTTTCATCATAAATGTGTGTTGAATTTTGTCAAAAGCTTTCTCTGCATCTATTGAGATGATCATATGGTTTTTCCCCTTCAATTTGTTAATATGGTGTATCACGTTGAGTGATTTGCGTATATTGAAGGATCCTTGCATTCCTGGAATAAACCCCACTTGATCATGGTGTATGATCCTTTTAATGTGCTGTTGGATTCTGTTTCCTAGTATTTTGTTGAGGATTTTTGCATCTATGTTCATCAGTGATATTGGCCTGTATTTTTCTTTCTTTGTGACATCCTTGTCTGGTTTTGGTATCAAGGTGATATTGGCCTCGTAGAATGAGTTTGGGAGTGTTACTCCCTCTGCTATATTTTGGAGGAGTTTTAGAAGGATAGGTGTTAACTCTTCTCTAAATGCTTGATAGAATTCACCTGTGAAGCCATCTGGTCCTGGGCTTTTGTTTGTTGGAAGATTTTTAATCACAGTTTCAATTTCAGTGCTTGTGATTGGTCTGTTCATATTTTCTATTTCTTCTTGATTCAGTCTTGGCACGTTGTGCATTTCTAAGAATTTGTCCATTTCATCCAGGTTGTCCTTTTTATTGGCATAGAGTTGCTTGTAGTAATCTCTCATGATCTTTTGTATTTTTGCAGTGTCAGTTGTTACTTCTCCTTTTTCATTTCTAATTCTATTAATCTGAGTCTTCTCCCTTTTTTTCTTGATGAGTCTGGCTAATGGTTTATCCATTTTGTTTATCTTCTCAAAGAACCAGCTTTTAGTTTTATTGATCTTTGCTATCGATTCCTTCATTTCTTTTTCATTTATTTCTGATCTGATTTTTATGATTTCTTTCCTTCTGCTAACTTTGGGATGTTTTTGTTCTTCTTTCTCTAATTGCTTTCGGTGCAAGGTTAGGTTGTTTATTCGAGATGTTTCCTCTTTCTTAAGGTAGGATTTTATTGCTATAAACGTCCCTCTTAGAACTGCTTTCGCTGCATCCTATAGGTTTTGGGTCATCGTGTCTCCATTGTCATTTGTTTCTAGGTATTTTTTAATTTCCTTTTTGATTTCTTCAGTGATCACTTCGTTATTGAGTAGTGTATTGTTTAGCCTCCATGTGTTTGTATTTTTTACAGATCTTTTCCTGTAATTGATGTCTAGTCTCATAGCATTGTGGTCAGAAAAGATACTTGATACAATTTCAATTTTCTTAAATTTACCAAGGCTTGATTTGTGACCCAAGATATGATCTATCCTGGAGAGTGTTCCATGAGCACTTGAGAAAAATGTGTATTCTGTTGTTTTTGGATGGAATGTCCTATAAATCTCAATTAAGTCCATCTTGTTTAATGTATCATTTAAAGCTTGTGTTTCCTTATTTATTTTCACTTTGGATGATCTGTCCTTTGGTGAAAGTGGGGTGTTAAAGTCCCCTACTATGATTGTGTTACTGTCGATTTCTCCTTTTATGGCTGTTAGTATTTGCCTTATGAATTGAGGTGCTCCTATGGAAGATTCTTATACATTATACATTATTTATATTATACATCTACTTTATATATTATACATTATTTAATAGGTGTTGCCAAAAGGACTAGATTTCTCACACCTTAACTATTTAGTTACTTTTCCAAATTATTGCTACTAAAGATAAATATTCTCCTGATATTTTTCTGGTCACTTTGATTTCCTAGTTGGGAAATATTTTGACCCTGTCTATATGCCGTTTTTTACGATGTACATTTTGTTGTTTGTATAACTCTTTAAATTTTATATTATCTTATTTTGTCATTTTCTTCTTGTTCATGTTCCACATTCTCTGAATGTTATAGTTTTTCAAGATATTTATATATAGTAAAGAAATCCCTGTTAAATACTCTCAGTTTTATCCACTTTCCTGGATATTCTCATATTTGTTTTCACAGAGGTTTAGAAAAATTTTGATCATTTTGTTAATGTAGAAAAATCACATTGCCCAAAATTTATGTATTATTTCAGTAAGCACTGACATAGTTACAGTATTGAACCTACTCTTTCAATTGCATTCTTTGTAAAAATACACAGCTGGAGGTTAATGTCCGTACTTTGTATTAAGAACAAATGCAATGGTAAATGAGAGTGTTTCCATAATTTCACTTTCATTAGTGTATAGGAATAAGAGAGATTTCTTTTCATTAATCCTGTATCTTGCTACTTTACCAAATTCATCGATTAGCTCTAGTAGTTTTCTGGTAGCACATTTAGTATTCTCTCTCTATAGTATCATGTCATCTGCAAACAGTGACAATTTTACTTCTTCTTTTCCAATTTGGATTCCTTTCATTTCTTTTTCTTCTCTGATTGCTGTGGCTAAAATTTCCAAAACTATGTTGGATAAGGGTTGTCAAGTGGTGAGACTTGACAACCTTGTCTTGTTTCTGATCTTAGAGGAAATGGTTTCAATGGAAATAAAACCAAAAATAAACAAATGGGACCTAATGAAACTTAAAAGCTTTTGCACAGCAAAGGAAAACATACGAGACAAAAAGGCAACCCTCAGAATAGGAGAAAATATTGGCAAATGAGGTAACTGACAAAGGATTAATCTCCAAATTTTACAAGCAGCTCATGCAGCTCAATGTCAATAAAACGAACAACCCAATACAAAAATGGGCAGAAGACTTAAAGAGACATTTCTCCAAAGAAGATATACAGATTGCCAATAAACACATGAAAGGATGGTCAACATCACTAATCATTAGAGAAATGCAAATCAAAACTACAATGAGGGGCTTCCCTGGTGGCACAGTGGTTGAGAGTCCGCCTGCCGATGCAGGGGACATGTGTTCGTGCCCCGCTCTGGGAGGATCCCACATGCTGCGGAGCGGCTGGGCCTGTGAGCCATGGCCACTGATCCTGCGTGTCCAGAGCGTGTGTTCCGCGGCGGGAGAGGCCACAACAGTAAGAGGCCCATGTACCGCAAAAAAAAAAAAAAAAAATCTTCAATGAGGTATCACTTCAGACCGTCAGAATGGCCATCATCAAAAAGTCTACAAACAATAAATCCTGGAGAGGGTGTGAAGAAAACGGAATCCTCTTGCACTGTTGTTGGGAATGTAAATTGATTCAGCCACTATGGAGAACAATATGGAGGTTCCTTAAAAAACTAAAAGTAGAATTACCCTATGACCCAGCAATCCCACTATTGGGCATATGCCCTAAGAAAACCATAATTCAAAAAGAGTCCTGTACCACAATGTTCATTACAGCTCTGTTTACAATAGCCAGGACATGGAAGCAACCTAAGTGTCCATCGACAGATGAATGGATAAAGAAAATGTGGCACATATATACAATGGAATATTACTCAGCCATAAAAAGGAACAAAATTGAGGTTTTTTGTAGTGAGATTGATAGACCTAGAGTCTGTCTTACAGAGTGAAGTAAGTCAGAAAGAGAAAAACAAATACTGTATGCTAACACATATATATGGAATCTAAAAAAAAATTTAAAAAGTTCTGAAGAACCTAGGGACAGGACAGGAATAAAGAGGCAGATGTAGAGAATGGACTTGAGGACACAAGGAGGAGGAGCGGTAAGCTGGGACGCAGTGAGAGAATGACATGGACATATATACACTACCAAATGTAAAACAGAGAGCTAGTGGGAAGCAGCCAGATAACACAGGAAGATCAGCTTGGCGCTTTGTGACCATCTAGAGCAGTGGGATAAGGAGGGTGGGAGGGTGGTGCAAGAGGGAGGAGATATGGGGACATATGTATATGTAAAGCTGATTCACTTTGTTATAAAACAGAAACTAACACACAGTTTTAAAGCAATTATACTCCAATAAAGGTGTTAAGAAAGAAAAAGAGAACAAATGAAACAAGGCTTTTTTGTGAGTGAACTTGGCTTGTGTATTCTTTAAAAAATGTGGAAGATAATGGAGTATGGGTGGAGGTGCAGCTGCATAGTAATGTACAAGAAGAAAATGAAATTAAAACCCATTAATTCTGGGATCACCCAGGTGTCCATGGACCACACACCTTTTTAAAAAAATTTTTTCTTTAGATATATAGGGTTTATTTGATATCTTTGAGTGCTTATTTCTTCTTGAAATTCTTGAATCTCTTGGCTTCTACTACACTACTTTCTCTGGGTTTTCTTTTTTTTTCTTTTTTGTGGTACATGTGCCTCTCACTGTTGTGGCCTCTCCTGTTGTGGAGCACAGGCTCTGGATGCACAGGCTCAGTGGCCATGGCTCATGGGCCCAGCCACTCCGTGGCATGTGGGATCTTCCTGGACTGGGGCATGAACCCATGTCCCCTGCATCGGCAGGCAGACTCTCCACCACTGCACCACCAGGGAAGCCCTACAAACCTTTTAAAACAATAAATGTCAATAGAACTCAGAATGCAGGGGTAAGATGGTGGGAGAGTAAGACACGGAGATCACCTTCCTCCCCACGGATACACCAGAAATACAGCTACACGTGGAACAACTCCTACAGAACACCTACTGAACGCTGGCAGAAGACCCCAGACCTCCCAAAAGGCAAGAAACTCCCCACATCCTGGGTAGGGCAAAGCAGAGAGATCCCCACACAGACGATCGGTGCTGAGCGGCACTCATCAGCCCAAGACGCTTGTCTGCTCGCCCGCCGGGGAGCGCAGTGCTGGAATCTGAGGCTCGGGCTTCGGTCAGAGCGCAGGGAGAGGACTGGGGCTGGCGGCGAGAACTCAGCCTGAAGGGGGCTAATGTGCCACAGCTAGCTGGGAGGGAGTCCGGGAAAACTCTGGAGCTGCCGAAGAGACAAAAGACTTTTTCTTCCCTCTTGGTTTCCTGGTGCACGAGGAGAGAGGATTAAGAGCGCTGCTTAAAGGGGCTCCACAGACGGGCGCGAGTCGCGACTGAAAGCGCGGAGCCCAGTGACGGGCGTGGGACGCTGGGGCTGCTACTGCCGCCGCCAAGAAGCCTGTGTGCGAGCGCAGGTCACTGCCCACACGCCCTTCCGGGAGCCTGTGCAGCCCGCCACTGCCGGGGTCCCGGGATCCAGGGGCGGCTTCCCTGGGAGAATGCACGGCGCGCCTTGGGCTGGTGCAATGTCACGCCGCCTCTGCCGCTGCAGACTCGCCCCGCACTCCGTGCCCCTCCCTCCCGCCCGGCCTGAGTGAGCCAGAGTCCCCGAAGAGGCTGCTCCTTTAACCCTGTCCTGTCTGAGCGAAGAACAGACGCCCTCCGGCGACCTACACGCAGACATGGGGCCAAATCCAAAGCTGAGACCCAGGAGATGTGAGAACAAAGAAGAGAAAGGGAAACCTCTCCCAGCAGCCTCAGAAACAGCGGATTAAAGCTCCACAATCAACTTGATGTACCCTGCATCTGTGGAATACATGAATAGACAACACATCATCCCAAATTGAGGAGCCCCGAGTCAGTGCTGTGCCTCTGAGGTGGGAGAGCCAACTTCAGGACACTGGTCCACAAGAGACCTCCCAGCTCCACATAATATCAAATGGCAAAAATCTTCCAGAGATCTCCATCTCAACAGCAGCACCCAGCTTCACTCAACGACCAGCAAGCTACAGTGCTGGACACCCTATGCCAAACAACTAGCAAGACAGGAACACAACGCCACCCATTAGCAGAGAGGTGGCCTAAAATCATAAAAAGTCCACAGACACCCCAAAACACACCACCAGACGTGGACCTGCCCACCAGAAAGACAAGATCCAGCCTCATCCACCTGAACACAGGTACTAGTCCCCTCCACCAGGAAGCCTACACAACCCACTGAACCAACCTTAGCCACTGGGGACAGACACCAAAAACAACGGGAACTACGAACCTGCAGCCTGCAAAAAGGAGACCCCAAACACAGTAACATAAGCAAAATGAGAAGACAGAAAAACACACAGCAGGAGAAGGAGCAAGATAAAAACCCACCAGATCTAACAAATGAAGAGATAAGAGGCAGTCTACCTGAAAAAGAATTCAGAATAATGATGGTAAAGATGATCAAAGACTCTATTTCCCAGATCCAAAATCTTGGAAATAGAATAGAGAAAATGCAAGAAACAGTTAACAAGGACCTAGAAGAACTAAAGATGAATCAAACATCGATTAAAAACACAATAAATGAAATAAAAAAATACTCTAGATGGGATCAATAGCAGAATAACTGAGGCAGAAGAACGGATAAGTGAGGTGGAAGATAAAATAGTGGAAATAACTGCTGCAGAGCAAAATAAAGAAAAAAGAATGAAAAGAACAGAGGACAGTCTCAGAGACCTCTGGGACAACATTAAACGCACCAACATTCGAATTATAGGGGTTCCAGAAGAAGAAGAGAAAAAGAAAGGGACTGAGAAAATATTTGAAGAGATTATAGTTGAAAACTTCCCTAATATGGGAAAGGAAATAGTTAATCAAGTCCAGGAGGCACAGAGAGTCCCATACAGAATAAATCCAAGGAGAAATACGCCAAGACACATATTAATCAAACTGTCAAAAATTAAACACAAAGAAATCATATTAAAAGCAGCAAGGCAAAAACAACAAATAACACACAAGGGAATCCCCATCAGGATAACAGCTGATCTCTCAGCAGAAACTCTACAAGCCAGAAGGGAGTGGCAGGACATAATTAAAGTGATGAAGGAGAAAAATCTGCAACCAAGATTACTCTACCCAGCAAGGATCTCATTCAGATTTGATGGAGAACTTAAAACGTTTACAGACAAGCAAAAGCTGAGAGAGTTCAGCACCACCAAACCAGCTTTACAACAAATGCTAAAGGAACTTCTCTAGGCAAGAAAGACAACAGAAGGAAAAGACCTACAATAACGAACCCAAAACAATTAAGAAAATGGGAACAGGAACATACATATGGATAATTACCTTAAATGTAAATGGACTAAATGCTCCCACCAAAAGATACAGATTGGCTGAATGGATACAAAAAGAAGACCCATATATATGCTGTCTACAAGAGACCCACTTCAGACCTAGAGACACATACAGACTGAAAGTGAGGGGATGGAAAAAGATATTCCATGCAAATGGAAACAAAAAGAAAGCTGGAGTAGCAATTCTCATATCAGACAAAATAGACTTTAAAATAAAGACTACTAGAAGAGACAAAGAAGGACACTACATAATGATCAAGGGATCGATCCAAGAAGAAGATATAACAATTGTAAATATTTATGCACCAAACATAGGAGTACCTCAATACATAAGGCAAATACTAACAACCATAAAAGGAGAAATCGACAGTAACACACTCATAGTAAGGGACTTTAACACCCCACTTTCACCAATGGACAGATCATCCAAAATGAAAATAAATAAGGAAACACAGGCTTTAAATGATACACTAAACAAGATGGACTTAATTGAGATTTATAGGACATTCCATCCAAAAACAACAGAATACACATTTTTCTCAAGTGCTCATGGAACATTCTCCAGGATAGATCATATCTTGGGCCACAAATCAAGCCTTGGTAAATTTAAGAAAATTGAGATTGTATCAAGTATCTTTTCTGACCACAATGCTATGAGACTAGAAATCAATTACAGGAAAAGATCTGTAAAAAATACAAACACATTGAGGCTAAACAATACACTACTTAATAACGAAGTGATCACTGAAGAAATCAAAGAGGAAATTTAAAAATACCTAGAAACAAATGACAATGGAGACACGACGAACCAAAACCTATGGGATGCAGCAAAAGCAGTTCTAAGAGGGAAGTTTATAGCAATACAATCCCACCTTAAGAAAGAGGAAACATCTCGAATAAACAACCTAACCTTGCACCGAAAGCAATTAGAGAAAGAAGAACAAAAACACCCCAAAGTTAGCAGAAGGAAAGAAATCATAAAAATCAGATCAGAAATAAATGAAAAAGAAATGAAGGAAACGATAGCAAAGATCAATAAAACTAAAAGCTGGTTCTTTGAGAAGATAAACAAAATTGATAAACCATTAGCCAGACTCATCAAGAAAAAAAGGGAGAAGACTCAAATCAATAGAATTAGAAATGAAAAAGGAGAAGTAACAACTGACACTGCAGAAATACCAAAGATCATGAGAGATTACTATAAGCAACTCTATGCCAATAAAATGGACAACCTGGAAGAAATGGACAAATTCTTAGAAATGCACAACCTGCCAAGACTGAATCAGGAAGAAATAGAAAATATGAATAGACCAATCACAAGCACTGAAATTGAAACTGTGATTAAAAATCTTCCAACAAACAAAAGCCCAGGACCAGATGGCTTCACAGGCGAATTCTATCAAGCATTTAGAGAAGAGGTAACACCTATCCTTCTGAAACTCTTCCAAAATATAGCAGAGGGAGGAACACTCCCAAACTCATTCTACGAGGCCACCATCACCTTGCTACCAAAACCAGACAAGGATGTCACAAAGAAAGAAAACTGCAGGCCAATATCACTGATGTACATAGATGCAAAAATCCTCAACAAAATACTAGGAAACAGAATCCAACAGCACATTAAAAGGATCATACACCATGATCAAGTGGGGTTTATTCCAGGAATGCAAGGATTCTTCAATATACGCAAATCAATCAACGTGATACACCATATTAACAACTTGAAGGAGAAAAACTATATGATCATCTCAATAGATGCAGAGAAAGCTTTCGACAAAATTCAACACCCATTTATGATAAAAACCCTGCAGAAAGTAGGCATAGAGGGAACTTTCCTCAACATAATAAAGGCCATATATGACAAACCCACAGCCAGCATCGTCCTCAATGGTGAAAAACTGAAACCATTTCCACTAAGATCAGGAACAAGACAAGGTTGCCCACTCTCACCACTCTTATTCAACATAGTTTTGGAAGTTTTAGCCACTGCAATCAGAGAAGAAAAGGAAATAAAAGGAATCCAAATCGGAAAAGAAGAAGTAAAGCTGTCACTGTTTGCAGATGACATGATACTATACATAGATAATCCTAAACATGCTACCAGAAAACTACTAGAGTTAATCAATGAATTTGGTAAAGTTGCAGGATACAAAATTAAGGCACAGAAATCTCTGGCATTCCTATACACTAATGATGAAAAATCTGAAAGTGAAATCAAGAAAACACTCCCATTTACCATTGCAACAAAAAGAATAAAATATCTAGGAATAAACCTACCTAAGGAGAAAAAAGACCTGTATGCAGAAAATTATAAGACACTGATGAAAGAAATTAAAGATGATACAAATAGATGGAGAGATATACCATGCTCCTGGATTGGAAGAATCAACATTGTGAAAATGACTCTACTACCCAAAGCAATCTACAGATTCAATGCAATCCCTATCAAACTACCACTGGCATTTTTCACAGAACTAGAACAAAAAATTTCACAATTTGTATGGAAACACAAGAGACCCCGAATAGCCAAAGCAATCTTGAGAACGAAAAATGGAGCTGGAGGAATCAGGCTCCCTGACTTCAGACTATACTACAAAGCTACAGTAATCAAGACAGTATGGTACTGGCACGAAAACAGAAAGATAGATCAATGGAACAGGATAGAAAGCCCAGAATTAAACCCACGGACTTATGGTCACCTTATCTTTGATAAAGGAGGCAGGAATATACAATGTAGAAAGGACAGTCTCTTCAATAAGTGGTGCTGTGAAAACTGGATAGGGACATGTAAAAGTATGAGATTAGATCACTCCCTAACACCATACACAAAAATAAGCTCAAAATGGATTAAAGACCTAAATGTAAGGCCAGACACTATCAAACTCTTAGAGGAAAACATAGGCAGAACACTCTATGACATAAATCACAGCAAGATCCTTTTTGACCCACCTCCTAGAGAATTGGAAATAAAGACACAAATAAACACATGGGACCTAATGAAACTTAAAAGCTTTTGCACAGCAAAGGAAACCATAAACAAGACCAGAAGACAACCCTCAGAATGGGAGAAAATATTTGCAAATGAAGCAACTGACAAAGGATTAATCTCCAAAATTTATAAGCAGCTCATGCAGCTCAATAACAAAAAAACAAACAACCCAATTCAAAAATGGGCAGAAGACCTAAATAGACATTTCTCCACAGAAGTTATACAGACTTCCAAGAAACACATGAAAGGATGCTCAACATCTTTACTCATTAGAGAAATGCAAATCAAAACTACAATGAGATATCATCTCACACCATTCAGAATGGCCATCATCAAAAAATCTAGAAACAATAAATGCTGGAGAGGGTGTGGAAAAAAGGGAACACTCTTGCACTGCTGGTGGGAATGTGAATTGGTACAGCCACTATGGAGAACAGTATGGAGGTTCCTTAAAAAACTACAAATAGAACTACCATATGACCCAGCAATCCCACTACTGGGCATATACCCTGAGAAAACCATAATTCAAAAAGAGACATGTACTAAAATGTTCATAGCAGCCCTATTTACAATAGCCCGGAGATGGAAACAACCTAAGTGTCCATCATCGGATGATTGGATAAAGAAGATGTGGCACATATATACAATGGAATATTACTCAGCCATAAAAAGAAATGAAATTGAGCTATTTGTAATGAGGTGGATAGACCTAGAGTCTGTCATACAGAGTGAAGTAAGTCAGAAAGAGAAAGACAAATACTGTATGCTAACACATATATATGGAATTTAAGAAAAAAAATGTCATGAAGAATATAGGGGTAAGACAGGAATAAAGACACAGACCTACTAGAGAATGGACTTGAGGATATGGGGAGGTGGAAGGGTAAGCTGTGACAAAGCGAAAGAGAGGCATGGACATATATACACTACCAAACGTAAGGTAGATAGCTAGTGGGAAGCAGCCGCATAGCACAGGGAGATCAGCTCGGTGCTTTGTGACCGCCTGGAGGGGTGGGATAGGGAGGGTGGGAGGGAGACGCAAAAGGGAGGGGATATGGAAACATATGTATATGTATAACTGATTAAATTTGTTATAAAGCAAAAAATATATATTAAAAGTTTTATTTATTAAAAAAAAGAACTCAGAATGCAGAAGAAATCCTCTTTATCTGTCACTAGCAGAAGAATATTGAGTTATGTGGTTTGTTTCTTTAGCATGTTTTAAGTATGTTGGTGAAAAATTGGTTCCTAATTTTTGTTTAGAAACGTATAACCAATCTTCAGAAACAATTTTTCCCAGAGTTAGTGATGCACCTTTTCTGAATTAGTTCATTTTCAAGAAAGGAAGTTGTTAATACATTTGGGCATCCAAGTGGGAAAGAAAATGAGTGATCTCTGATTATATGTAAAAATAATATGTAAAGTGTTTAGAGTACAGATCATTCAGCATCACACCTGGAGAAGAACATTTAAATTGTTTTGATGATATCTCGAAACATTACAATGCAAGACTAAACTATAAATCATATGCTTAATAAAGTAATACACATTTTGTTTGTAAATTCCACCAATTTTCATAGCAATCTTACTGATTTAGAATTCTTACAATGTAGGTTTCTAAAAGCATACTCTAGAAAGGTAAAATTGTATGATTCTGGCACCCCAAAATCTACTTATATATACATTTTGTATTAGGAACAAACTAAATGAGGATTGACTAGGGAATTTTATATCTATCTAAATCTATCTATCTATGTATCTACCTACCTATCTATCTATCTACCTGTCTATCTTTCTATCTATCTATGTATCCATCATCTATCTGTCTGTTTAAAGAAATGATGCAACTGCTTATACACATTACTTACATGTTAAATCCAAAGGTCAGATGGAAGCCTCTAAATTGCAGACATAACCTTTGATTTCCCACTTCATCCATTTTCTTTAGATTATGTCTGATCAATCATTTGGGACAGTGTCAATTTGGAGTCAGATGCTTATTGACATATTGAAAAGAATATCTGAAAAATATGTCAAAGGAAAGGAAAATTGTATAAGCCCAAAGTAATAATAAGAAAAAAGGTGTTGACATTGTAATGATTATTTTAAAAAATCTGAGAAGTACTTTAAGAAAAAGGAATGTAGAAGAATCTATAGAGATCACTAAGAAGAGAAATTTTCAGAAAAAAATTTTTGGAAATAAAAATATTCTTCAATTTAAACTCTTTAATACAGTGTTTGCTACCTCTATTATTAATTGAAAATATCTGATTTATATGTGAACAAATAAACATAATTTACTAACTTGAAGGAGCAAAAAATCTATTAACCCTATCCAATATCTCAAAAATCCTTACTCAAATAATCACACATATCATGTTTGGCATGAAGTTGACTCATCTCTCATATCAAACCTGCATACCAGCCTGGGATTCTTCTACTGTGGTTGACCTAGTCAATCTGTTTTGATTATTTTTGCCTTGGTAGCTTATACTACAAATAATGTGATGTGCTTGAGATGTTCATTGACATAGACATGAAGTAGGCTCCCACCATCTTCCCTGAAAGATATGAAATAGGATATATCATTTTTTATTTTCTAACACTGAAGGCAATCTATAGTGCTTAACAAAATCTAACATGAAATAAGCCTTTCAGGAACTGGTCCTGAAAATGTGAGTTATTGCAAGATTCAACAAGGAGCAAATCCGTGGTTTAGAAAAATTATAAGAACCTGTCCTGCTCAGACTATAGAATCAAACCACAGAGAGGAGTTCAAAATGGCAATGTAGGGAGACCTTGATCTCTCCTCCTTCCATGAACACACTGAATCCACAACTTGCATATAGAGCATATTCTCTTAAAAAAGACCTGAAGGCTGATTGTGTAGATGCTGTATATAAAAGGACCACATAGAAATGGGTAGGAAAAACAGACACAATATCCATGGGAACCACAGCCCTGACTCTGCAGTAAGAAAGGATATTGCTGAGGAACCTGAGTGCAGACTTGCTTATCCTGAGCCACAGCAAAAGGACACAGCAGTTTAAAGGGCACCTATATTATATGGGAATAAAATCCATTTACTAACACTAGAGACTTGCCAATCAGTCTGGGGTCTTCTGGAACCCTCTTTGGGGTCAGAGTCTTTGGAAAGCAGCATGGATTGAGTTCCTCATGGGGTCCCCACAACCCATACCTGCTCCAGCTCCATCTACCTCACCACAGCAGCCTCAGGTACAGTGCTTCTCAGAGACTACCTCTGGCTCGTGCCTGCTCCAGCTTAAGCTGGCCTGCCAAAGCTGCCAGGCATAAGCAATATACACAGGGGATGTTCCCACACAAGGGAACACCTTCAATACCAGGAAAAGTAGCTGTTTCACCTAACTCATAAAAGCAAACACTGAAAGTAAAACAAAATGAGGAGATAGAAGAATATGTTCCAAAAGAAAGAGCAGAAAAAAAACAGAAAAAAGCCCTAATAAGATAAAGATAAGTAATTTACCTAATAAAGTGTTCAAAGAAATGGTCATGAGAATGCTCACCAAACATGGGAGAAGAATGGAGGAACTCAGAAGAAATTCAACAAATACTTTAAAAAATATAAGAACCAATCAGACCTGAACAATATAATAACTGAAATTAAAAAATACACTAGACGGAATCAATATTAAATTAGACGATACAGAAGAACAGATAAGCAATCTGGAAGATAGAATAATAAAAATCACCCAATCAGAACAGCAAGAAGGAAGAATTTTTTTTAATGAGGAGATCTTAAGATACCTCTAAGACAACATCAAATGTACTAACATTTGCATTATAAGGGTCCCAGATAGAGAAGAGAGAGAGAGGGAGAGAAAACATATTTGAAGAAATAATCACTGAAAAATTCTCTAACCTGGGGAAGGCAACAGACATACAGGTATAGGAAGCACAGACATTCCCAAACAAGATAAACCCAAAGAAATTCACACTAAAACATACAATTAAAATGGCAGAAATTAATGATAGAGAGAATCAAAGTCAACAAGAGAAAAACAACTAGTTACATACAAAGGAAACCCTGTAAGACTATAAGCTGATTTTTCAGAAGAAAATTTATAGGCCAGAAGGAATTGGCAACATATTCTTAAAGTGTTGAAAAAAAACTTACAACCTATAATATTCTATCTGGCAAGGTTATCATTCAGAATTAGAGGCAAAATAGTTTCGCAGACAAGAAAAACTAAAGAAGTTCATCACCACTAAACTAGCCATACAATAAATATAAACAAGGTCCTTTTAAGTGGAAAAGAAAAGGCCACAACTAGAAGCAATAAAATATATGAAAGGAAAAATCTCATCAGTAAAGGCAAATATATAGTATAGGCACAGTGAATCAATCACTTAAAAGCTAGTATGAAGGTTTAAAGACAAGAAATTGTACAATCAACTATAACAACATTAATTAGTTAAGGGATATACAAAATAAAGAGGTATAAACTGTGACATCAAAAACAAAACTTGCCTGAGGGGAGTAAAAATGTAGTACTTTTAGAATGGCTTCAAACCTAAGCACCTATAGTTTAAAATAGACAGCTATACATGCAGGTTGATATATATGAACCTTATGGTGACCACAAACCAGAAACCTACAATGGATATACAAAAAACTAAAGAGAAAGGAATCCAAACATAACACTAAAGGAATCTACCAATCCACATGGGAAGAAACCAAGAGAAGACAGGAACAGATAAAAACTACAAAAACAACCAGAGAACAATTAACAAAATGTAAACAAGTACATACCCACCAATAACTACTATGATGTAAGTGGACTAAATGCTCAAATCAAAAGACATAGAGTAATAGACATTCTGACAGGTGTGAGGTGATATCTCACTATGATTTCAATTTGCATTTTCCTGATGATTAGCCACATGTGCCTGTTGGCCATCTGCATGTCCTCTTTGGAAAAATGTCTATTCAGGTCTTCTGCCCATTTTAAAATCAGGTTGTTGTTTTTTTGCTTTGTTTTTGATTTTTTTTTTGTTTTTGATGTTGCTTTATGAGTTGTTTATATACTTTGGATATTAACTGTTTATTGGCCATATCATTTGTAAATATTTTCTCCAATTCTGTAGGTTGTATTTTCATTTTGTTGATGGTTTCTTTTGCTATACAAAAGCTTTTAAGTTTAATTAGGCCCCATTTGTTTATTTTGTTTTTATTTCCTTTGTTTAAGAGATGGATCCAAAAAAATATTACTATGATTTATGTCAAAGAGTGTTCTGTTTCTGCCTATGTTTTCCTTTAGGAGTTTCATGTTTTCTGGTCTTACATTTAGGGCTTTAATCAATTTTGAGTTTATTTTTGTATATAGTGTTAGAGAATGTTCTAATTTCATTGTTTACATGTAGCTTTCCAGTTTTCCCAGCACCACTTATTAAAGAGACTGTTTTTTCCCTGTTGCACATTCCTGCCTCCTTTGTAATAGACTAACTGACCATAAGTGTATAGGGTTATTTCTGGGCTCTGTATAGTATTCCACTGACCAATGTGTCTGTTTTTGTGCTAGTACCATACTGTATTGATTGCTGTAGCTTTAGAGTAGTCTGAAATCAGGGAATGTAATTCCTCCAACTCTCTTCTTCTTTATCAAGATTGTTTTGGCTATTTGGGGTCAAAAAACAAATGTTGGTGAGGATGTGGAGAAAAGGAAACCCTTGTACACTGTTGGTGGGAATGTAATTGGTGCAGCCATTGTGGAAAACAGTATGAAGGTTTCTCAAAAAACTAAAAATGGAACTACCAGCAATTCCCAGCAATGACTCAGCAATTCCACTCCTGGGTATATATCTGAAAGAAACAAAAACACTAATTTGAAAAGATACATGCACCTCAGTGTTCCTAATAGCACTATTTAAAATTGCCAATATATGGAAGTAACCTCAGTGTCCATAAACAAATGAATGGATAAAGAAGATGTGAGATGATGATATAGATATAGATATAGATAGATATAGATACACACACACACACACTAGAATGCGACTTAGCCATAAAAAGGAAAGAAATTTAGCCATTTGCAAAAATGTGGATGGACTTGGTGGGTATTATGCTAAGTGACATAAGTCAGACAGCAAAAGCCAAATATACCCTTGTCTGTATGATATCACTTATATGTGGAATCTAAAAAATACAACAAACTAGTGAATATAACAAAAAAGAAACAGACTCACAGATATAGAGAACAAACTAGAGTTTATCAGAGAGGAGAGGGAAGGGGGAAGGGCAATATAGGGGTAGGGAATTAAGAGGTACAAACAATTATTATATAAAATAGGCTACAAGGATGTATTGTACAACACAGAGAACATAGCCCATGTTTTATAATAACTCTAAATGGAGTACAACCTTTAAAGATTGTCAATCACTTCATTGTACACCTGTAACTTATATAATATTGTACATCAACTATACTTCAATTTAAAAAAAATTAAAAATAAAGAAACCAACAAGATACTTACTTTACCCTTTTAAAATGCTATGTGTTAGTACATCTTCTTTACTACTTTTCTTGTTTTTGTTTGTTGGTTTGTTGGTATGTATATTTGTCTATATTCTGTCTTCCTTCAACACTAGAATATACACTGTGAGAATACAAGAACATTATCTATCTTATTTAATGTTGAATTTCTAGGGACAGGGACAAAGTAGTTGTTCAATAGTTGTTCAATAAATATTTGTAAAAGGAATAGATGAATCAAGTGGACAATGGCCACACTGATTCCCCTGGAGTGAAGACTAGACCTGGTTTACTGAATATCAGGAAATAAGTGTTAAAATAATTCTTATGGGATTAATTCTTTATGCTTGATTTTTCTGCATATTGGTACACAACTGTTGCTTACACAAAATGTGAATATCAAGGAATAATAATGTTATTTTGTACCTTGCAATCACTTAAAGGGATGGATCCTTCAAAGCTTTTGCAAGTTGAGAGAAAATTACAACAGAAATCTGATAAGCTACTAATAATTTATGACAAAAATACAGTGAAGATTGAAGATGTCAATGTACAATTTCATGAACATTGATCAACTTTAGCCAAAATTTTCTGAATACACACATGCTATTACTTAAACAAATTTTATCACTCAAGTGTATCCTCTAGGTTATTTTGTGGTAGATATCACTAAATGAAACACTTTCTATTACTTTTGATTGCAAAATAAACCCAGTTTTTTCAAGGGCCTCTACTGTTTCCTTGAGGTTTTATATTCACTTACACATGCTGTACAGGTTTAATCTTGCATTTAATCAAAAAGTAATTATTGATTATTACAAACAAAAAAAAACTGACCAATAGGACCGAAAAGAATGTGTAGAAATATATCTACACGTTTACTGAAATGTGACTTATGACAACCAAATAGAAACTTGGGAAGAACACGTGAACAGAAAATATTCACATAAAAGAGTATCAAAATTATTAAGAAACATATGAAACTGTGGTAAATCACATTAGATATCAGGAAGATGTAAACCAAAACCACAATGAAATACCCTACAAACCAACAAGAAACTAAATGAAAAAATAGAAAATATATGTTGACAAGAATATAGAGCAATTATAACTCTCATACCTTGTTGGTGGAAGTGTAAATTAGTGCAACAACTTTGGAAAACATTTTGGTAGTACCTATTAAAGCTGAATATATGCCTATTCTATGACTCAAAAATTCCACTTTGTTAGCTTGGCATATAACCAACAGAAATTCCTACATTTTGTTCACCTAAGGACATGCATTGGAATTTTTATGTCAGCACTATTTGTAAAACCCTCAAAGTTGAAACTTTCCATAAATATGACAATGAATAAATATTGGTATACCCACAGAATGAAATATTATATAACAGTCATAAAGAAAAACTGCAAGGACACCAAGTAATATGGGTAAGTATTACAAAAACAATGTTGAGTGAAAGAATCCAGACACAAAAGAGTACTTACTGCTTTTTCCAAGTATATAAAGTACAAAAAGAGACAAAACTAATCTTTGTTGGTAGGTATCAGGATTTCAGTTACCCTGTGGACATGGGTAATGAGAGGCAGGGAGGACAGGTGGGTTTCTAAAGTGCTGGTACTGTAACATTTTGGGGTCTGGATACAGATTACATGAATATATTCAGTTAGTGGTCATTCATTAAGTTGTATACTTATGTTCACTTTTCTGTGTGTATATTTTAAATTTAAGTACAAGTTTGAAAACATTTTCCTGAGTGCATACTATATTTTAGAACTTTTTAAAGGGTGAAGGGCCTATAGAGATGAACAAGCTGATAAGCTCCCTGCCTTCAGAGAGCTTACCTTTTAGATAGGGAAAATAGAAAAGCAAACAATAAATAAGTAATTTATATAATTGGTGAAAGTGGGCTGTGAAAGTCCCCTACTATGATTGTGTTACTGTTGATTTCCCCTTTTATGGCTGTTAGCATTTGGCTTATGTACTAAAGTGCTCCTATGTTGTGTGCATAAATATATACAACTGTTATATCTTCTTCTTGGATTGATCCCTTGATCATTATGTAGTGTCCTTCTTTGTCTCTTGTAACAGTCTCTGTTTTTCTTCTTTTTTTTACATCTTTATTAGAGTATAATTGTTTTAAAATGGTGTGTTAGTTTCTGCTTTATAACAAAGTGAATCAGTTACACATATACATATGTTCCCATATCTCTTCCTTCTTGCCACTCTCTCCCTCCCACCCTCCCAATCCCACCCCTCTAGGTGGTCACAAAGCACCAAGTTGATCTCCCTGTGCTATGCGGCTGCTTCACACTAGCTATCCATTTTAGGTTTGGTAGTGTATATATGTCCATGCCACTTTCTCACTTTGTCACAGCTTACTCTTCCCCTTCCCCATATCCTCAAGTCCATTCTCTAGTAGGTATGTGTTTTATTCCTGTCTTATCCCTAGGTACTTCATGACATTTTTTAAATTCCATATATATGTGTTAGCATACAGTATTTGTCTTTCTCTTTCTGACTTACTTCACTCTGTATGACAGACTCTAGGTCCATCCACCTCATTACAAATAGCTCAATTTTGTTTATTTGAATGGCTGAGTAATATTCCATTGTATATATGTGCCTCATCTTCTTTATCCATTCATCCAATGATGGACACTTAGGTGGTTTCCATCTCCTGGCTATTGTAAATAGAGGTGCAATGAACATTTTGGTACCAGACACTTTTAGAATTATGGTTTCCTCAGGGTATATGTCAAGTAGTGGGATTGCTGGGACATATGGTAGTTCTATTTGTAGTTTTTTAAGGAACCTCCATACTGTTCTCCATAGTGGCTGTAACAATTCACTTTCCCACCAGCAGTGCAAGAGTGTTCCTTTTTCTCCACACGATCTCCAGCATTTATTGTTTCTAAACTTTTTGATGGTGGCCAATCTGACTGGAGTGAGATGATATCTCATTGTAGTTTTGATTTGCATTTCTCTAATGATTAATGATGTTGAGCATTCTTTCATGTGTTTGTTGGCAGTCTGAATATATTCTTTTGAGAAATGTCTATTTAGGTCTTAAGCCCATTGTTGGATTGGGTTGTTTGTTTCTTTGTTATTGAGCTGCATGAGTTGGTTGAAAATTTTGGAGATTAATACTTTGTCAGTTGCTTCATTTGCAAATATTTTCTCCCATTCTGAGGGTTGTCTTTTGTTCTTGTTTATGGTTTCCTTTTCTGTGCAAAAGCTTTGCAGTTTCATTAGGTCCCATTTGTTTATTTTTGTTTTTATTTCCATTTCTCTAGAAGGTGGGTCAAAAAGGATCTTGCTCCGATTTATGTCATAGAGTGTTCTGCCTAGGTTTTACTCTAAGGGTTTGATAGTTTCTGGCCTTACATTTAGGTCTTTAATCCATTTTGAGCTTATTTTTGTGTTTGGTGTTATGGAGTGATATAATCTCATATTTTTACATGTACCTATCCAGTTTTCCCAGCACCACTTATTGAAGAGGCTCTCCTTTCTCCACTGTATATTCCTGTCTCCTTTATCAAACATAAGGTGACCATATGTGTGTGGGTTTATCTCTGGGCTTTCTATCCTGTTCCATTGATCTATATTTCTGTTTTTGTGCCAGTACCCTACTGTCTTGATTACAGTAGCTTTGTAGTGTAGTCTGAAGTCAAGGAGCCTGACTCCTCCAGCTCTGTTTTTCATTCTCAAGATTGCTTTGGCTATTCGGGATCTTTTTTGTTTCCATACAAATTGTGAAATTTTTTGTTCTAGTTCTGTGAAAAATACCAGTGGTTGTTCGATAGGGATTACATTGAATCTGTAGATTGCTTTGGGTAGTAGAGTCATTTTCACAACGTTGATTCTTCCAATCCAAGAACATGGTATATCTCTCCATCTATTTGTATCATCTTTAATTTCTTTCATCAGTGTCATAATTTTCTGGCTACAGCTATCTTGTCTCCTTCAGTAGGTTTATTCCTAGATATTTTATCCTTTTTGTTGCAATGGTAAATGGGAGTGTTTTTTGATTTCACTTTCAGACTTTTCATCATTAGTGTATAGGAATGCCAGAGATTTCTGTGCATTAATTTTCTATCCTGACACTTTACCAAATTCATTGATTAGCTCTAGTAATTTTCTGGGAGCATCTTTACGATTCTCTTTGTATAGTATCATGTCATCTGCAAACAGTGACAGCTTTACTTCTTGTTTTCCTATTTTGATTCCATTTAATTCATTTTCTTCTCTGATTGCTGTGGCTAAATCATCCAAAACTATGCTGAATAAGAGTGGTGAGGGTGGGCAACGTTGTCTTGTTCCTGATCTTAGCGGAAATGCTTTCAGTTTTTCACCATTGAGGAAGAAGTTGGCTGTGGGTTTGTCATAAATGGCCTTTATTATGTTGAGGAAAGTTCCCTCTATGCCTACTTTCTGGAGGGCTATTAACATAAATGACTGTTGAATTTTGTCACAAGCTTTCTCTGCATCTACTGAGATGACCATATGGTTTTTCTCCTTCAATTTTTTTAATATGGTGTATCACATTGATTGAGTTGCATATATTGAAAAATCCTTGCATTCCTGGAATAAACCCCACTTGATTATGGTTTATGATCCTTTTAATATGCTGTTGGATTCTGTTTCCTAGTATTTTGTTGTGGATTTTAGCATCTATGTTCATCAGTGATACTGGCCTGCAGTATTCTTTCTTTGTGACATCCTTGTCTGGTTTTGTTATCAGGGTGATGGTGGCCTCGTAGAATTAGTTGGGGTGTGTACCTCCTCCTGTTATATTTTGGAAGAGTTTGAGAAGGATGTGTGTTAGCTCTTCACTAAATGTTTAATAGAATTCTCCTGTGAAGCCATCTGTTCCTGGGCTTTTGTTTGTTGGAATATTTTTAATCACAGTTTCAATTTCAGTGCTTGTGATTGGTCTGTTCATATTTTCTATTTCTTCCTGATTCAGTCTTGGCAGGTTATGCATTTCCAATAATTTGTCCATTTCTTCCAGGTTGTCCATTTTATTGGCATAGAGTTGCTTGTAGTAACCTCTCATGATCTTTTGTATTTCTGCAGTGTTAGTTGTTACTTCTCCTTTTTCATTTCTAAATCTATTGATTTGAGTCCTCTCCCATTTTTTCTTGATGGGTCTGGCTAATAGTTTTTCAATTTTGTTTATCTTCTCAAAGGACCAGCTTTTAGTTTTATTGATCTTTGCTGTCGTTTCCTTCATTTTTTTTCCTTTATTTCTGATCTTATCTTTATGATTTCTTTCCTTCTGCTAACTTTGGGTTATTTTTGTTATTTTTTCTCTAATTGCTTTAGGTGCAAAGTTAGTTTGTTTCTTCCAGATGATTCCTGTTTCTTAAGGTAGGACTGCATTTCTATAAACTTCCCTCTTAGAACTGATTTTGCTGCATCTCTTAGGTTTTGGTCATCGTGTCTCCATTTTCATTTGTTTCCAGGTATTTTCTGATTTCTTCTTTGATTTCTTCAGTGATCACTTCGTTATTAAGTAGTGTATTGTTTAGCCTCCATGTGTTTGTACTTTTTACAGATCTTTTCCTGTAAGTGATATCTAGTCTCATAGTGTTGTGGTCAGAAAAGATACTTGATACAATTTCCATTTTCTTAAATTTACCCAGGCTTGATTAGTGACCCAAGATATGATCTAACCTGGAGAATGTTTTATGAGCACCAGAGCAAAATGTGTATTCTGTTGTTTTTGGATGGCAAGTCCTATAAATATCAACTAAGTCCATCTTTTTTAATGTATCATTTAAATCTTGTGTTTCTTTATTTATTTTCATTTTGGATGATCTGTCCATTGGTGAAAGTGGTGTGTTAAAGTCCCCTACTATGAATGTGTTACTCTCCATTTCCCTTTTTATCGTTGTCAGTATTTGCCTTATGTATTGATGTATTCCTATGTTAGGTGCATAAATATTTTCAATCACTGTATCTTCTTCTTGGATCGATCCCTAGATCATTATGTAGTGTCCTTCTTTGTCTCTTCTAATAGTCTTTATTTTAAAGTCTATTTTGTCTGATATGAGAATTGCTACTCCAACTTTCTTTTGGTTTCCATTTGCATGGAAAATTTTTTTCCATACCCTGACTGGCAGTCTGTATGTGTCTCTAGGTCTGAAGTGGGTCTCTTGTAGACAGCATATATATGGGTCTTGTTTTTGTATCCATTTAGCCCATCTGTGTCTTTTGGTAGGAGCATTTAATCCATTTACATTTGAGTTAATTATCAATATGTATGTTCCTATTCTCATTTTCTTAATTGTTTTGTGTTTGTTATTATAGGTCTTTCCTTCTCTTGTGTTTCTTGCCTAGAGAAGATCCTTTAACATTTGTTGTAAAGCTGGTTTGGTGGTGCTGAACTCTCTCAGTTTTTGCTTGTCTGTAAAGCTTTTAATTTCTCCATCAATTCTGAATGAGATCCTTGCTGGTTAGAGTAATCTTGCTTGTAGGTTTTTCTCCTTCATCACTTTAAATATGTCCTGCCAGTCCCTTCTGGCTTGAAGTGTTTCTGCTGAAAGATCTGCTGTTAACCTTATGGGGATTCCTTTGTGTGTTATTTTCCCCTTGCTGCTTTTAATATGTTTTCTTTTTATTTAATTTTTGACAGTTTGTTTAATATATGTCTTGGTGTGTTTCTCCTTGGATTTATCCTGTAATGGACTCTCTGTGTGTACTGGACTTGATTAACTATTTCCTTTCTCATATTAATGAAGTTTTCAACTATAATCTCTTCAAATATTATCTCAGTTCCTTTTTTTTTTCTTTTCCTTCTGGAACACTTATAATTCGAATGTTGGTGCATTTAATGTTGTCCCAGAGGTATCTTAGACTGTCCTCAGTTATTTTCATTCTTTCTCTTCATTCTGCTCTGCAGTAGTGATTTCCACTATTTTATCTTCCAGGTCACTTTTCCATTCTTCTGCCTCAGATATTCTGCTCTTGATCCTTTCTAGAGTATTTTTAATTTCATTTATTGTGTTGTTCATCATTGTTTGTTTCCTCTTTATGTCTTCCTTGTCCTTGTTAAATGTTTCTTGCATTTTCTCTATTCTATTTCCAAGATTTTGGATCATCTTTACTTTCATTATTATGAATTATTTTTCAGGTAGACTGCCTATTTCCTCTTTATCTGTTATGTCTGGTGGGTTTTTATCTTGCTCCTTCATCTGCTGTGTGTTTTTCTGTCTTCTCATTTTGCTTATCTTACTGTGTTTGTGGTCTCCTTTTTGCAGACTGCAAGTTCGTAGTTCCCATTGTTTTTGGTGTCTGTCCCCAGTGGCTAAAGTTGGTTCAGTGGGATGTGTAGGCTTCCTGGTGGAGGGGACTAGTGCCTGTGTTCTGGTGGATGAAGCTGGATCTTGTCTTTCTGGTGAGAAAGTCCACGTCTGGTGATGTGTTTTGGTGTGTCTTTGCCCTTATTATGATTTTAGGCAGCTTCTCTCCTTATGGGTGAGGTTATGTTCCAGTCTTGCTAGTTGTTTGGCATAGGGTGTCCAGCACTGTAGCTTGCTGGTCGTTGAGTGATGCTGGGTGTTGGTGTTGAGGTGGAGATCTCTGGGAGATTTTCACTGTTTGATATTACATGGAGCTGGGAAGTCTCTTGTAGACCAGAGTCCTGAATTTGGATCTCCCACCTCAGATGCACAGCACTAACTCCTGGCTGAAGCACAAGAGTCTTTCATCCACACAGCTCAGAATAAAAGGTGAAAGAAAGTAGAAAGAAAGAAAGAGGATAAAAGAAAAGAAAATAAAGTAAGGTAAAATAAAGTTATTAAAATAAAAAAATAATTATTAAGAAAAAAATGTTTAAGTAAAAAATAAAAGCAAAAGAAAATGGAGAGATAGAAACCTAGGACAAATGGTGAATGCAAAGCTATACAGACAAAATCTCACACAGAAGCATACACATACACACTCACAAAAAGAGGAAAAGGGGAGAAAATATTAAATCTTGCTCTCAAAATCCACCTCCTCAATTTGGAATCATTCGTTGTCTATTCATGTATTTCACAGATTCATGGTACATCAAGTTGATTGTGGAGATTTAATCTGCTGCTCCTGAGGCTGCTGGGAGTGATTTCCCTTTTTCTTCTTTGTTTGCAGAGATCCCGGGGTTCAGCTTTGGATTTGGCCCCTCCTCTGCATGTAGGTCCCTGGAGGGCGTCTTTTCTTCGCTCAGAGAGGACGGGGTTAAAGGAGCCTCTGATTTTGGGGCTCTGGCTCACTGAGGCCTGCGGGAGGGAGGGGTCCAGAGTGCGGGGTGAGCCTATGGTAGCAGAGACTGTTGTGACATTGCAGCAGCCTGAGGCATGCAATGCGTTTTCCTGGGGAAGTTGTCCCTGGATCCCGGGGCCCTGACAGTGGCGGGCTGCACAGTGTCCCCTGAAGGGAAGTGTGGATAGTGACCTGTGTTCACACACATGCTTCTTGGTGGTGGAAGCAGTAGCCTTAGCATCTCATGCCCATCTCCGTAGTCTGTGCTGTTAGCCGCATATTATTCCAGTCTCTGGAGCCATTTTAAGCAGCGCTCTTAATCCCATCTACTCATGCACCAGGTAACAAAGAGGGAAGAAAAGTCTCTTGCCTCTTTGGCAGGTCCAGACATTTTTCTAGCCTCTCTCCCAGCTATCCATGGTGCACTAACCCCTTCAGGCTGTGTACACGCCACCAGTCCTTTCCCTGCGCTTCAACCAAAACCCAAGCCTCAGCTACCAGTCCCGCCCGCCCCTGTGGGTGAGCAGGCAAGCCTCGCGGGCTGGTTAGTGCTGGTCGGCACCAATCTTCTGTGCAGGAATCTCACCACTTTGCCCTCTGCAACCCTGTTGCTGTGCTCTCCTCAGTGTCTCCAAAGCTCCCCCCCTTCGCCACCCGCAGTCTCCACCTGTGAAGGGGCTCCTAGTGTGTGGAAACCTTTCCTCCTTCATGGGTCCCTTCCACTGGTGCAGGTCCCGTTCCTATTCTTTTGTCTCAGTTTTTTTTTTGCTTTTGTCCTACCCAGGTACACAGGGAGTTTCTTGCCTTTTGGGAGTTCTGAGGTCTTCTGCCAGTGTTCATTAGGTGTTCTGTATGATTTGTTCCACGTGTAGATGTATTTCTGATGTGTCTGTGGGGAGGAAGGTGATCTCCGCATCTTACTCTTCTGCCATCTTCCCCCTCTCTCCTAGTCTTTGTTTTAAAGTCTATTTTTCCAGATATGAGAATTGCTACTCCATCTTTCTTTTGATCTCTATTAAAATGGAATATCTTTTTCTATCCCCTTACTTTCAGTCTGTATGTGTCCCTAGGACTGAAGTTGGTCCTTTGTAGAGAGCATATATATGGGTCTTGTTTTTGTATCCATCCAGCCAGCTTATGTCTTTTGGTTGGAGCATTTAAACCATTTACATTTAAGACAGTTATTGATACATATGTTCCTATTACCATTTTCTTAATTTTTTTGTGTTTGTTTTTGTAGGTCTTTTCCTTCTCTTGTGTTTCCTGCATAGAGAAGTTCCTTTACCATTTGTTGTAAAGCTGGTTTGATGGTGCTGGATTCTCTTAGCTTTTGCTTGTCTGTAAAGGTTTTAATTTCTCCTTTGGATCTGAATGAGACCCTTGCTGTGTAGAATAATCTTGGTTGTAGGTTTTTCTCTTTCATCACTTAAATATGTCCAACCACTCACTTTGGGCTAGCAGAGTTTCTGCTGAATGATCAGCCATTAACTTTATGGGGATTACCTTGTATATTATTTGTTGCTGTTGTCTTACTGTTTTTAATATTTTTTCTTTGTATTTAATTTTTGATAGTTTGATTAATATGTGTCTTGGCGTGTTTCTCCTTAGATTTACCCTGTATGGGGCTCTCTATGCTTACTGGACTTGATTGACTGTTTCCTTCCCCATGTTATGGAAGTTTTCAACTATAATCTCTTCAAATATTTTCTCAGACACTTTCTTTTTTTATTCTTCTTCTGGGACCCCTATAATTCGAATGTTGGTGCATTTAATGTTGTCTAAGAGCTCTCTGAGACTGTTCTCAATTCTCCCCATTATTTTTTCTTTATCCTGCTCTGTGGTAGTTATTTCCCATATTTTATCTTCCAGGCCATTTATCCGTTCTTCTGCTTCAGTTATTCTGCTATTGATTGCTTGTAGAGAATTTTTTATTTCATTTATTGTGTTGTTCATCATTGTTTGTTAGCTCTTTAGTTCTTCTAGGTCCTTTTAACCATTTCTTGTATTTTCTCCATTCTATTTCCTAGATTTTGGATCATCTTTAATATCATTACTCTGCATTCTTTTTCATGTAGACTGCCTATTTCCTCGTCATTTGTTTGGTCTGGTGGGTTTTTAACTTGTTCCTTCATCTGCTGCATATTTCTCTGTCTTCTCATTTTGTTTTACTTACTGTGTTTGTGATCTCCTTTTCACAGGCTGTAGGTTCACAGTTAACTTTGTTTTTCTGTCTGCCTCCAGTGGGTGAGGTTTGTTCAGTGGGTTGTGTAGGCTTCCTGGTGTAGGGACTGATGCCTTTGTTCTGGTGGGTGAGGCTGGATCTTGTCTTTCTGGTGTGCAGAGCCACATCTGGTGTTGTGTTTTGTAGTGTCTCTGAACTTAGTATGACTTTAGATAACCTCTCTGTTAATGGGTGGTGTTGTGCTCCTCTCTTGCTAATTGATTGTCATGGAGCATCCAGCACTGGAGCTTGCTGGCTGTTGGTTGGAGCTTGGTCTTAGCATTGAGATGGAGATCTGTAGTAGAACTCTCGCCAGTTGAAATTACATTGTCCTGGGAGGTCTCTGTGGTCCAATGTCCTGAACTTGGCTCTCCCACCTCAGAGGCTTAGGCCTGACACCAGGCCAGAGCAACAAGACCCTGTCAGCCACATGGCTCAGAAGAAAGGGAAGAAAAAAGAAAGAAAAAAATAAAGAAAATAATAAACAAAAACAATATTAAAATTTAAAAAATAATAATCATAAAAAAGAAGAGAGCACCCAAATCAATAAACATATCCACCAATGATAACAAGTACTAAAAATATACTTAGGTAAACATAAAAATTATAAACAAATGAGTCAGAGACAGCAAACCCCAAGTCTACAGTTCCTCCCAAAGTCCACCATCTCAATTTTGGGATGATTTGTTGACTATTCAGGTATTCCACTGATGCAGGGTACATCAAGTTGATTGTGGCAGTTTAATCCACTGCTCTCGAGGCTGCATGGAGAAATTTCCCTTTCTCTTCTTTGTTCGCACAGCTCCTGGAGTTCAGTTTTGGTTTTGGCCCCACCTCTGCATGTTGGTTGCCCTCAACCATCTGTTCCCAACTAGAAAGGATGGGGTTAAATCAGTGGCTGATTAGGGGGCTCTGGCTCACCCATGCTGGGGGAAGGGAGGAGCTTGGTAATTATAATTGGAATGCAGGGCGAGTCTGTGGCAGCAGAGATCAGCATGATGTTGTAACTGCCTGAGGCACACCATGCGTTCTCCCAGGGTAGCTGTCCCTGGATCACGCAACCCTAGCAGTGGCCTGTTGCACAGAGTCCCCACAGGTGTGGATAGTGACCTGTATTGAAAACAGGATTCTTGGTGGCTGCAGCAGCAGTGTTAGTGTTTCATGCCTGTCTCTGGGGTCCAAGCTGATAGCCATGGCTCACACCCTTCCCTGGAACTCTTTTAGGTGGTGTTCCACCTTCTGTGGCAAGCAGGGAAGGAATCCCCTCTCCTGGCACACCCCAAAACAATTATCTTGCCTCTTACGCAGCTGCAGACATTTTCCTGCACTCCCTCCTGGCTAGCCCCCTTCAGGGTATGTTCACACAGCCAAACCCAGTCTTCTCCCTGGGATCCGACTTCTGAAGCCTGAGCCCGGGAAAATATATAAACAAAAACTATTCAAAAAAGCTACTGTGGGGGCTTCCCTGGTGGTACAGTGGTTGAGAGTCTGCCTGCCAATGCAGGGGACACGGATTCGTGCCCTGGTCTGGGAAGATCCCACATGTCGTGGAGAGGCTGGGCCCATGAGCCATGGCTGCTGAGCCTGCGTGTCCGGAGCCTGTGCTCCACAATGGGAGAGGCCACAACAGTGAGAGACCCATGTACCACACACACACACACACAAAAAGCTACTGTGGCCTCATTGATATTAGGAAAAGTATAATTTAGGATATAAGTCTTGTGAGAAATAATGAAGGAAATTTCATAAAAATAATGAGAGCAATACAATTGGAAAATATAAAAATCCAAAAGTTATTGTATCTAGTAACATAGCTTTGAAATAGCATACATAAAGCAGAAATTGACTGAAGGAAAAGAAGAGATAGACAAGTCCAAAATTATAGCTGGAGATTTAAAAACACCTCTTTTGGTAACTGATAGAATAAGAAAACAAAAGTCAATATGATTGTAGAAGATTTAAGTAAGACAAAAAAATTGATCTAGTTGAAATATCTACACTACTATATCCAACATCTGCAGAATACACATTTTTTCAAACACACATGGTACATACACCACAATAGAGCATATCCTTTGATATGAACTAAGTCTCAAAAATTGCAAAGAAGAGAGTGGTGTCAACCACATCTCAGGCTGGGAAAAGTTGTAGGGAGTAGAGTGCATTGCACATGGGTGTTTATTGTGAAAGCTGCAGGGGAACTATGGACCTTAAGACTCCTGCTGCAAGGAGATCATAAGAAAATACAATAGAACATCTAAGGCTGTGAAAAGAAGCAAGAGTTAGATTCCTTGGGAAAATAAGTTATTTAAAAACAGACATGTATAAGTGGGGTGGATCAAAAAAAGCACACACATAGGCCCAGGCAAGATGCATGACAAGAAAAGGCCTGAGGAAACCTTAAGCCTTCATGCCAGGCTGATCTCAAAGCACAGAACACACTCTGCTAACTAGTGAAGGTCATCCCTAGCAGAAAGCCTGTCTTCAGAGACTCAGAGGTGGCTGCTTTTATTTTCAACAAGAACAAGAAAAAAAACTCAAAAAGCATACAAAGAAACAGGAAAACATGGCCTATTCAAAGAAAGAAAATAAAATCGCAGAAAATGTCCCTAAAGAAACAGGCATCAAAACTAATAGACAAATAATTTAAAACACCATCTTAAATGTGCTCAGAGAGTTAAAGAAAACATTGACAAATAACTAAAGGAAATCAGGAAAGGCAGATATGAACAAAATCATAAATATCATCAAAGAGGTAGAAATTACAGCATGAAACAGAACAGAAATTCTGGAGCCTAAAAATAAAATAACTGAATTTTAAAGTTCACTAGAGAGGTTCAACAACAGAATTGAAGAGACTGAAGTTTCAGCCAACTTTTTTCTTTTATTGAAGTATATTCGACATATAATATTATGTTAGTTTTATGTGTACAGTAGTGATTCAACATGTGTATACATTGTGACCTGAACACCACAATAAGTCTAGATACCATCTGTCACCATACAAAGTTAATGCAATGTTACATTATTGATTGTATTCCCCATGTTGTACGTTTTGTCCTCATGACATATTTATTTTATAACTGGAAGTTTGTGCCTCTTGATCTCCTTCATCCACTTCACTCTCTCCAAATTTCCTCACCCCGGCAAACATCTGTTCTCTGTATCTGAGTCAGGGTTTTGTTTCATTTATGTGTTCCTTTCAGTTTTTTAATTTTCACATATAAGTGAAATCATGCTGTATTTGTCTTTCTCTGTCTGACTTATTTCACTTAACATAACACTCTCTACATCCCTTCATGTTGTGGCAAATAGCAAGATGTCTTTATTTTTTAATGGCTGAATAGTAGTCCATTGTGTATATATATATATATATATATATATATATATATATATATAAAACATCTTCTTTATCCATTCATCCATAATGGACACTTAGCTTCCATATCTTGGCTATTGTAAATAATGCTTCAAAGAACATGGGTGCATATATCTTTTCAAATTACTGTTTTCATTTTCTTCATACAGATACCCAGAAATGAAATTGTTGGATAATATGTTATTTTTTTCAATTGTTGAGGGATCTCTATAATGCTTTCAGTACTGTCTGCACCAATCTATGTTCTCACCAACAGTGCATGAGGGTTCCCTTTGCCTCACATTCTTGTTAACACTTGCTATTTCTTTTAGATAATAGCCATTCTAGTAAGTATGAGTTAATATCTCATTGTGGTTTTGATTGGCATATCCCCAATGATTAGTGATGTTAAGCATCTTTTCATGTGCCTATTGGCCATCTGAATGTCTTCTTTGAAAAAAGCACTATTCACATCCTCTTCCCATTTAAAAAATTGGGGGCTTCCCTGGTGGCGCAGTGGTTGAGAGTCCGCCTGCCGGTGCGGGGGACACGGGTTCATGCCCCGGTCTGGGAAGATCCCACATGCCGCGGAGCGGCTGGGCCCGTGAGCCATGGCTGCTGAGCCTGCGCGTCCGGAGCCTGTGCTCCGCAGGGGGAGAGGCCACAGCAGTGAGAGGCCCGCCTACCGCAAAAAAAAAAAAAAAAAAAAAAAAAAAAATTGGATTGTTTGTGGGACTTCCCTGGTGGCAACGTAGTTAAGAATCTGCCTGCCATTGCAGGGGACACATGTTTGATTCCTGGTCCAGGAAGATCCCACATACTGTGGAACAACTAAGCCCATGCCACAACAACAGAGCCTTCACTCTAGAACCCATGAGCCACAACTACTGAGCTCATGTGCCACAACTACTGAAGCCCACGTGCCTAGAGACCATGCTCTACAACAAGAGAAGACAAGGCAGTGAGAAGCCCATGCACCAAAACAAAGAGGAGCCCTCACTTTCCCCAAGTAGAGAAAGCCATGTGCAGCAATGAAGACCCAACATAGCCAAAAATAAATAAATGAACTAAATATTTTTTTAAAAAAAATTGGATTGTTTGTTTTGTTTTGGGTTGTATGACTTCTTTAAATATTTTTTGTATTCACCCTTTACTAGACATATCATTTTCAAATATCTTTTCCCATTTAGTATGTTGCCTTTTTATTTTACTGACAATTTCCTTAACTGTGCAGAAGCTTTTTAGTTTGATAGTTCCAATTGTTTATTTTTGCTTTTATGCCCTTGCCCTTTGAGTCAGATCCAGAAAAACATCACAAAGACTGATGTCAAGGAGCTTGCCACCTACATCTTCATCTAGGAGTTTGATGGATTCAGACCTTACAGTCAAGACTTTAATACATTTTAAGATAATTTTTGTATAAATGTAATATAATGATCCAGTTTCATTCTTTTGCAGTAGTTGTCCATTTTTTTCCAGCACCATTTATTAAAGAGGGAATCTTCTCTCCACTGAATACTGTTAGCTCCCTTGTCAAATATTAGTTGACCAAATATGTTTAAGTTAATTTGGGGGCTCCCAATTCTTTTCAGCTGATCTATGTGTCTGTTTTTATGACAGTACCACACTGTTTTAATTACTATAGGCTTGTAGTATAATTTGAAATCAGAAGGTGTAATACCTCTCACTTTGTTCTATTTTCTCAGGATTTCTTTGACTATCGGAGTTCATTTGTGGTTCCACAGAAATCTTAGGATGTTTTTTACAATTTCTGGAAAAATGTCACTGGAATTTTGATAGGGATTGCCTTGAATCTATAGATGGCTTGGAGTATATGGACATTTTAACAATATTAAGTTTTTTAAACCATGAGCATCGAATATCTTTTCATTTATTTCTGTCTTCAGTTTCTTTCATCAGTGTCTTATAGTTTTCTGTGTATAAGTCTTTCACCTCCTTCATTAAATGTATTCCTAGGTAGAGATTGGTTCAAGATGGTGGAGTAGAAAGACATGTGCTCACTCCCTCTTGTGAGAGCACCAGAATCACAACTAACTGCTGAACAATCATCAACAGGAAGACACTGGAACTCACCAAAAATATATATCCAAAGACAAAGGAGAAGCTGCAATGAGATGGTAAGAGGGGTGCAATCACAATAATATCAAATCCCATAACTGCTGGGTGGGTGACTCAAAAACTGGAGAACAATTATACCACAGAAGTCCACCCACTGGAGTGAAGGTTCTGAGCCCCACGTCAGGCTTCCTAGCCTGGGGTTCTGGCAACAAGGGGAGGAATTCCCAGAGAATCAGACTTTGAATGCTTGCAGGATTTGATTGCAGGACTTTGACAGGACTGGGGGAAACAGAGACTCCAATCTTGGAGGGCACACACAAAGTAGTGTGTACATCAGGACCCAGGGGAAAGAAGAGTGACCCCATAGGAGACTTAACCAGACCTACCTGTTAGTGTTGGAGGGTCTCCTGTAGAGGCAGGGGGTGGCTGTGCCTCACCGTGAGGACAAGGACAATGGCAGCAGAAGTTCTGGGAAGTACTCCTTTGTGTGAGCCCTCCTGGAGTCCACCATTAGCCCCACCAAAGAGCCTGAGGCTCCAGTGTTGGGTTGCCTCAGGCCAAACAACCAAAAGGGAGGGAACCCAGCCCCGCCCATCAGCAGACAAATGGATTAAAGTTTTACTGAGCTCTACCCACCAGAGCAACACCCAGCTCTACCCACCACCAGTCCCTCCCATCAGGAAGCTTGCACAAGCCTCTTAGAGAGCCTCATCCACCAGAGGGCAGAGAGCAGAAGCAAGAAGAACTACAATCCTGCAGCCTGGACAAAAACCATATTCACAGAAAGATAGACAAAATGAAAAGGCAGAGGACTATGTAAGAGAAGAAGGAACAAAATAAAACCTCAGAAAAACAGCTAAATGAAATGGAGATAGACAACCTTCCAGAAAAATAATTCAGAATAATGATAGTGAAGATGATCCAGGACCTCAGAAAAAGAATGAAGGCAAAGATCGACAAGATGCAAGAAATGTTTAACAAAGACCTAGAAGAATTAAAGTACAAACACCTAGAAGAATTAAAGAACAAACAAAGATGAACAATACAATAACTGAAATGAAAAATACACTAGAAGGTATCAATAGCAGAATAACTGAGGCAGAAAAATGGATAAGTGACCTGGAAGATGGAATGGTGGAATTCACTGCTATGGAGCAGAATAAAGAAAAAAAGAATGAAAACAAGTTTATTCCTAGGTATTTTACTCTTTTGTTGCAATCAAAATGGGATTATTTTCTTAATTTCTCTTTCTGATAATTAATTATTAGTGTATAGAAACAACATATTTCTGCATATTTATTTGGCATTCTGCAATTTTACTGAATTCATTTTATACTTTTAATAGTTTTTTGTGGTCTTTATAGTTTTCTCTATATAATATAATATCATCTGCTATTAGTGATAATTTTACGTCTTCCTTTCTAATTTGTATGCCTTTTATTTCTTCTTCTTTCATAATCAGTATGACTAGCCATTCAATACTATATTGAATAAAAGTGAAGAGAATGGACATCCGTGTCTTGTTCCTGATCTTATAATGAAAGATTTCAGATTTTCACAGTTGAGTACAATATTAGCAGTGAATTTGTCATATATGGCCTTTATTATGTTGAGGTATGTTTCCACTGTACCCAATTTGTTGAGAGTTTTTAACATAATTGAATGTTGAATTTTGTCAAATGCCTTTCTGCATCTATTGAGATAATCATATGATTTTTGTCTTTAATTTTCTTAATGAGGTGTATCATATTGATTGATTTGTGATGTTAACACCTTTTTGCATGCCTATTATAATTCCCACTTCATCATGGTTTATGATTCTTTTAATGTATTGTTGAATCTGGCTTGCTAATATTTTGTTGAGAATTTTTGCATCATATTTATCAGAAATCTGTAAGCCAGCTTTCAAAAAGCACACTTAAAATGATTAATTTGAAGTATCAAAAAGAAAAAAGAACAAAGAAAAGTGAACAGAGGCTAAGGAATCTATGATAAACCATCAAGCAGATGAATATAATCATTAGGAGAGTATCAGAAGAAGACATGAGAGAGAAAAAGATAGGAGATAATTGAAGGAATAATGGTCAAAATTTTCCCAAATTGGAGGAAAGACATGTATCTACAAATCCAAGAAGCTCAATGAAATCCAAATAGGAAATGTCAAAGACACCTGCACCAAGGTACATTATAATTGAAATATTGAAAGACAAGACAAAGAGAGAATCTTGAAAGCAGCAAGAAAATAGTGACTGGCAGTGTACAAACCTTCAATAAGATTAGCAATGGATTTTTTAGCAGAAAACTTGGAGGCCAGAGGCAGTGGGATAATATATCTAAATTGCTGAAAGAATGAACTGTTAAATGAAAATCGTGTATCCATCAGAGTAATTAGGCAAGAAAAACAAATATAAAGCATACGAATTGTAAAGGAAGTTGTAAAATTTTCTCTGATTGCAGATGACATGATTATCTATGTAGAAAATCCTAAACATTCCACAAAATTTTGTTAGAACTAATAAACAAATTAGGCTAAGTTACACAATAGAAATCAACACAAGAAAACGTTTCCTTTTTATACAACAACAATGACCAATCCAAAAAGGAAGTTAAGAAAAGCATTCCATTTGCAATAGTATCAAAAAGAAAAAAATACTTAGAAATAAATGTAACCACAGAGATGAAAGACTTCTATACTGAAAGTTGTAAAATTGTTGAAATAAGTTAAAGACACAAAATTATCAAAATATATCTCATGTTCTTGGACTGAAGAATTTAATATAATTAATGCGTTGATACTACCCAAAATGATCTGCAGATTCAATGCAATTCTTGTTAAAGTACTAATGATAGTTTTTGCAAAAATATAACAATCCATACTAAAATTTATATGAATTCCCAGGGGACCCCAAATGATTGAAAAAAAAATGTTGAAAATGAACAAATTTTCAGGTCTCACACTTTCTGATTTCAAATATTACTACAAACTATGGTAATCAAAAAAGTGTGATAATAACATAAAAACAGACATATAAGACCAAGAAATAGATGAGAGAGCACAGAAGTACACACTCACACATATTGTCAAATGATTTTCATCAAGATTTCTAAAACCATTCAATGGGGAAATAGTCTTTTCAACAAATTTTGTGGAAAAAAACTGGTTGCCCACATGCAAAAAAATGAAGTTACACCTTATATTATACCATACACAGACACTCACACACACACACACACACACACACACACACACACACACAAAAGCCCTTAAAATTGATCAAAGTGATCAATGTAAGAGTTAAAAGTATAAAACTCCTAGAAGTATATATAGGGGAAAAGATTCATGATATAGGACTTGGCAATGATTTCTTGAATAGGACATCAAAAGTACAGACAACAATAACAAAAAAAATACGTAAGTTGGACTTCATCAAAATTAAAAACTCTTGTGCATCAAAAGACATTATTAATAGAGGCAAAAAGCAATCCACAGAAAGAGAAAAAAATACCTGTAAATCATATATCTGATAAGTGATTGATATCTAAGACATATAAAAAACTCTTCCAACTCAACAACAACAACAAACAAACAACTCACTTTATTTTTTTTATTTTTATTTATTTATTTGTTTTTCAGAATGCGGGCCTCTCACTGTTGTGAACTCTCCCATTGTGGAGCACAGGCTCCAGATGCGCAGGCTCAGCAGCCATGGCTCACAGGCCCAGCTGCTCCGTGGCATGTGGGATCCTCCTGGACTGGGGCACGAACCCGTGTCCCCTGCATCGGCAGGTGGACTCTCAACCACTGTGCCACCAGGGGAGCCTCCAACTCACTTTAAAAAGGAGCCAAGGACTTTTTTTTTTTGGCCACATGTGAGATCTTAATTCCCCAACCAGGGATCTAATCTGTGCCCCCGTGCCCCCTTAAACACTGGACCACCAGTGAAGTCCCCCAATGACTTAAAATAAATTTTATTGGAGTAGAGGTAATTTACAATGTTGTGTTAGTTTCTGTTGTACAGCAAAGTGAATCAGTTATACATATACATAGATCCACTCTTTTTTAGATTATTTTCCCATATAGGTCATTATAGTGTATTGAGTAAAATTCCCAGTGCTTTACAGTAGGTCCTTATTAGTTACCTATTTTATATAAGGTAGTGTTCATATATCAACACAAACCTCCTAATTTATCCCTCCCCTCCTTTCCCCCCTGGGTAAATATAAGTTTGTTTTCAACATTTGTGACTAAAAATAAGCCAAAGACTGTAATAGACATTTATTGGAAGAAGATATTCAGAAAGTAAATAGGCACATGAAAAAAAATGTCAGCATACTAGTCATCAGGGAAAAGCCAATCAAAAGCAAAATGAGATACTGCTTTGCACCCATTAGATTTGCTGTTATAAATAAGAAAAAAGTAAAATGAATCAAAATTGAAGAAACAGAACATAAAAAATGTTGGTAGGGATTACAAAACTTATAACAGTTTTACATTTCTGGGGGCTGTGTCAAATGGTGAAGCCATTGTGGAAAACCATACAATGGTTCCTCAGAAAATTGAACACAATTAATATACAAATTAGCAATTTTTCTGGGTATATACCCAAAACAAGTGAAAGCAGGGACTTGAACAGATATTTGTATACCCATGTTCATAGCAGTTTTATTCACAATAGCCTAAAAAGGGAAACAATTCAATGTACATTAATGGATGGATGGTTAAACAAGTTATGGTATAGCCATATAGTGGAATATCATTCACCCTTAAAAAGGAAAGAAATTCTGATGCTTGCTACAATATAAATGGGAGGACATTATGCTAAATAAAATAAGCCAGATATGAAATGACAATTATTGTATGATTCCACTTACATGAAATACCTAGAGTAGTCAAGCTCATAGACAGAAAATACAATGTTCTTGTCAGTAGTTGAGGAGGGGGGAATGGGCTATCCTTGTTTAATGAATACAAGGTTTCAGTTATGAAAAATTTCTGGAAATGGATAGTGATAATAGTTGTACAACAATTTGACTGTACTTAATTTCATTAAAATGTATATTTAATATAGTTAATTGGTTAATTTTATGTTATGTTTACTTTACCATGCTAAAAAGTAATTGCCACGATTTGATATCACACAGAGTGTGACAGAGTATAATTAAATAGGCATTCAATAACAGAAAAAACTAGAAAATATCAAAATGCATGGAAACAATGTAATTCTAAGTAACTCATAGGTCAATGGATGAATGAATGTAAATTTAAAAGACAAAATGAATGATTATGGTAATATGACACATCACAATGTGTGAGATGCAACAAAACTGGGAGATTATTTATAGCTTTAAATACATATATTAGAGAGGTGAAAGAAGTTAAAAGTCATTGATCTCAATTTCCAATTCAGAAAGGTAGAAAAACTACAGCAAATGAAACTTAAGGAAAATATAGGAAAAGGAAATATAAACTTAAAAGCAGAAATAGAAAACTGATATACAATGGTGAAAGTTCAACACAGTCACACATTTATTTTTATGACATTAATAAAATTAATAAACCCATAGCAAGATTGATCAAGAAATAGAGAATGCACAATTTACCAATATAAGAAATAAAAAAAGGAGTAATCTTGAAGACCCTGCATACATTAGAGCATAATAAGAGCATATTATAAACAACTTTATTCCAAAAAAGTTAACACATTAAATGAAATGGACAAATTCCTTGAAAGACATAATTTGCTAAAACTGATACAAAAAGAAATGCAAAATCTGAATAGTAAGCTCATTTATTAATTAAAACAAATCTGTAATTAAAAACCTCCCTACGAAGAAAATTCTAATCCTGGATGGTTTCCCTGGTGAATTCTGGCAAACACTTATGAATGACACCAGTCTTACACAAAAATGGAAACATTCTCCAACTCTTTATATAAGCCTAGCATAACCATAATACCAAAACCTGACAAGGACATTGCAGTAAAGAAAGATGATAGGCCAAATTAAACTTAGATACAAAAATTCTTCAACAAAATATTAGCAATTATAATCCAGTGATATATAAAAAGAATAATGCATCATGACCAATTAGAGTTTATTCATGCAAGGTTGGTTTAACATTTGGAAATCAATCAGTATAATTCTACATATTAGCAAACTAAAGGGGGAAAAATATGATCAACTCATAGAAGCAGACAAAATATTTGACAACACTGAAAACCCATTGATGGTAAAACTAAAAATTAGCAAGAGAGCTTATTTAATTTGGTAGATAATGCCCACTGAAATTTATAGAAAATATTAATTTAATGGTGTAAAATGGAACACTTAACCCCTGATGTTATAATTATTCAAGGATGACCACCAGTACCACTTATATTTATTATTTAATGGAAGGTCTAACTAATTGGATAAGACATTGGAAAAGCAATAAAATAATCATTCACATAGGACTTGACAATGAGCATATAAAATCTAAAAAAAATATTAGAAACTCTTACAATTAATAATGGAATTTAACGAGATCAGCACTTACAAGGTCAATATAAAGTATCATTTTATCCATATACTAGCAGGAACATTAAAATTTATACTTTAATTATAATACCATTTAAGATACCATTAAAATGTTAAGTACCTAAGTAATAATTCTAAAGAGAGATATGCAAGGTTTCTACATGGAAAACTACAAAAATATCACTGAGAAAAACTGATAACCTGAATAAATTCCTCATCCTGCATTAGAGGACTTTATATTAAGATGTACGTTCTCCAAAAACTGATATATAGATTCGAATCAAAACCAATCAAAATCCCAAAAGACATTTTGTCGAGTATAATGAGATGATTTAAAAATGTATACAGAAGGACCTGGGGGAAGATGGCGGAAGAGTAAGACACAGAGATCACCTTCCTCCCCACAGATACACCAGAAAATCATCTACACGTGGAACAACTCCTACAGAACACCTAATGAACGCTGACAGAAACCTCAGACCCAGCAAAAGGCAAGAAACTCCCCACATAACTGGGTAGGGCAAAAGAAAAAAGACTAAACAGAGACAAAAGGATAGGGACAGGACCTGCACCAGTGGGAGGGAGCCATGAAGGAGGAAAGGTTTCCACACACTAGAAGCCCCTTCGTGGGTGGAGACTGCAGGTGGCGGAGGGGGAAAGCTTTGGAGTAGCGGAGGATAGCACAGCAACAGGGGTCCAGAGGGCAAAGCAGAGAGATTCCCGCACAGAGGATCGGTGCCGACCAGCGCTCACCAGGCCAAGAGGCTTGTCTGCTCGGCCGCCAGGGTGGGCAGCGCTGGGAGCTGAGGCTCGGGTTTTGGGTTTCAGTCAGAGCGCAGGGAGAGGACTGGGGTTGGCAGCGTGAACACAGCCTGTAGGGGTTAGTGCACCACGGCTAGCCGGGAGGGAGTCCGGGAAAATGCCTGGAGTTCCTGAAGAGGCAAGAGACTTTTTCTTCCCTCTTTGTTTCCTGGTGCACGAGGAGAGGGTATTAAGAGCGCTGCTTAAAGGAGCTCCAGAGACAGGCGCGAGCCGTGGCTAAAAGCATGGACACAAGAGAAGGGCGTGGGACGCTGTGGCTACTGCTGCCACCACCAAGAGTCCTGTGTGTGAGTGCAGGTCACTGTCCCCCCCCACCATTCCAGGGAGCCTGTGCAGCCTGCCATTGCTGGGGACCCGGGATCCAGAGATGGCTTCCCCGGGAGAGCGCACAGCGCGCCTCAGGCTGGTGCAATTTCACGCTGGCCTCTTCCACTGCAGGCACTCGCCACACTCCGTACCCCTCCCTGCCCCAGCCTGAGTGAGCCAGAATCCCCGAAGCACCTGCTCCTTTAAACCCGTCATGTCTGAGTGAATAACAGAAGCCCTACAGCGACCTAAATACAGAGGCGGGGCCAAATCCAAAGCTGAGACCTGCGAGCTGTGAGAATAAAGAAGAGAAAGAGAAATCTCTCCCAGCAATCTCAGGAGCAGCGGATTAAAGCTCCACAATCAACTTGCAGTACCCTGCATCTGTGGAATACATGAATAGACAACGAATCATCCCAAATTGAGGAGGTGGACTTTGAGAGCAATATTTACGATTTTTTCCTCTTTTTCTATTTTTATGAATGTGTATGTATATGCTTCTGTGTGAAATTTTGTCTGTATAGATTTGCTTCCACCATTTGTCTCAGGGTTCTATCCATCCGTGTTTTTCTTTTTCTTTAATGTTTAAAATTTTTAATAATTATTTTTTATTTTAATAATGCTATTATATTTTATCATTCTTTATTCTGTTTACTTCATCTTCTCTCTTTCTCTTTTTCCTACCTTCCCTCCTTCCTCCTTCCCTCCCTTCCTGCCTTCTTTCTTTCTTTCTTTCTTTCTTTCTTTCTTTCTTTCTTTCTTTCATTCTTTCTTTCTTTCTGTCTACTTCTACTAATTCTTCCTTTCTAATTTTTCTCCCTTTTATTCTGAGCCAGGTGGATGAAAGTCTCTTGGTACTGAAGCCAGTGCTGTGCCTCTGAGGTGGGAGAGACAACTTCAGGACACTGATCCACAAGAGACCTCCCAGAACCACATAATATCAAAAGGCGAAAATCACCCAGAGATCTCCATCTCAACACCAACAACCAGCTTCACTCAACGACCAGCAAGTTACAGTGCTGTCACCCTATGACAAGCAACTAGCAAGAGAGGAACACAATGCCACCCATTAGCAGAGAGGCTGTCTAAAATAATAATAAGGCCACAGACATCCCCAAACACACCACCAGACATTGACCTGTCCACCAGAAAGACAAGATCGAGCCTCATCCATCAGAACACAGGCACCAGTCCCCTCTAACAGGAAGCCTAGACAACCAACTGAAACAACCTTAGCCATTGGGGACAGACACCAAAAACAACGGGAACTATGAACCTGCAGCCTGCAAAAAGGAGACCCCAAACACAGTAAGATAAGCAAAATGAGAAGACAGAAAAACAAACAGCAGGTGAAGGAGCAAGATAAAAACCCACCAGACCTAACAAGTGAAGAGGAAATAGGCAGTCTACCTGAAAAAGAATTCAGAATAATGACAGTAAAGTTGATCCAAAATCTTGGAAATAGAATAGACAAAATGCAAGAAACAGTTAACAAGGACCTAGAAGAACTAAAGATGAATCAAGCATCGATTAAAAACACAATAAATGAAATAAAAAATACTCTAGATGGAATCAATAGCAGAATAACTGAGGCAGAAGAACAGATAAGTGACGTGGAAGATAAAATATTGGGAATAACTGCTGCAGAGCAGAAAAAAGAAAAAAAGGATGAAAAGAACTGAGGACAGTCTCAGAGACCTGTGGGACAACATTAAACGCACCAACATTCGACTTACAGGGGTTCCAGAAGAAGAAGAGAAAAAGAAAGGGACTGAGAAAATATTTGAAGAGATTATAGTTGAAAACTTCCCTAATATGGGAAAGGAAATAGTTAATCAAGTCCAGGAGGCACAGAGAGTCCCATACAGAATAATCCAAGGAGAAATACACCAAGACACATATTAATCAAACTGTCAAAATTTAAACACAAAGAAATCATATTAAAAGCAGCAAGGCAAAAACAACAAATAACACACAAGGGAATCCCCATCAGGTTAACAGCTGATCTCTCAGCAGAAACTCTACAAGACAGAAGGGAGTGGCAGGACATAATTAAAATGTTACAGGAGAAATAACTGCAAACAAGATTACTCTACCCAGCAAGGATCTCATTCAGACTTGATGGAGAAATAAAAACCTTTACAGACAAGCAAAAGCTGAGAGAGTTCAGCACCATCAAACCAACTTTACAGCAAATGCTAAAGGAACTTCTCTAGGTAAGAAACACAACAGAAGGAAAATGCCTACAATAACAAGCCCAAAACAAGAAAATGGGAATAGGAACATACATATCGATAATTACCTTAAATATAAATGGACTAAAGGCTCCCACCAAAAGACACAGATTTGCTGAATTGATACAAAAACAAGGCCCATGTATATGCTGTCTACAAGAGACATACTTCAGGCCTAGAGACACATACAGAGTGAAAGTAAGGGGATGGAGAAAGATATTCCATGCAAATCGAAATCAAAAGAAAGCTGGAGTAGCAATTCTCATATCAGACAAAATAGACTATAAAATAAAGACTACTAGAAGAGAAAAGAAGGAAACTACATAATGATCAAAGGATCGATCCAAGAAGAAGATATAACAATTGTAAATATTTATGCACCCAACATAGGAGCACCTCAATACATAATGCAAATACTAAGAGCCATAAAAGGGGAAATCGACAGTAACACACTCATAGTGGGGGAATTCAACACCCCACTTTTACCAATGGAAAAATCATCCAGAATGAAAATAAATAAGGAAACACAAGCTTTAAGTGATACATTAAACAAGAAGGACTTAATTGATATTTATAGGACATTCCATCCAAAAACAACAGAATACACATTTTTCTCAAGTGCTCATGGAAGATTCTCCAGGATAGATCATATCTTAGGTCACAAAAGAAGCCTTGGTAAATTTAAGAAAATTGAAATTGTACAAAGTATCTTTTCCGACCACAATACTATGCGACTAGATATCAATTACAGGAAAACATCTGTAAAAAATACAAACACATGGAGGCTAAACAATACACTACTTAATAACGAAGTGATCACTGAAGAAATCAAAGAGGAAATTAAAAAATACCTAGAGACAAATGACAAAGGAGACACGGTGACCCAAAACCTATGTGATGCAGCAAAAGTAGTTCTAAGGGGGAAGTTTATAGTAATACAATCCCATCTAAGAAACAGGGACTATCTCGAGTAAACAACCTGACCATGCACCTAAAGCAATTAGAGAAAGAAGAACAAACCCCCCCAAAGTTAGCAGAAGGAAAGAAATCATAAACAACAGATCAGAAATAAATGAAAAAGAAATGAAGAAACAATAGCAAAGATTGATAAAACTAAAAGGTGGTTCTTTGAGAAGATAAACAAAATTGTTAAACCATTAGCCATACTCATCAAGAAAAAAAGGGAGAAGACTCAAATCAATAGAATTAGAAATGAAAAAGGGGAAGTAACAACTGACACTGCAGAAATACAAAAGATCATGAGAGATTATTACAAGCAACTCTATGCCAATAAAATGGACAACCTGGAAGAAATGGACAAATTCTTAGAAATGCACAACCGGCCAAGACTGAATCAAGAAGAATAGAAAATATGAATAGACCAATCACAAGCACTGAAATTGAAACTGTGATTAAAAATCTTCCAACAAACAAAAGCCCAGGACCAGATGGCTTCACAGGCGAATTCTATCAAACATTTAGAGAAGAGCTAACACCTATCCTTCTCAAAATCTTCCAAAATATAGCAGAGGGAAGAACACTCCCAAACTCATTCTACGAGGCCACTATCACCTTGATACCAAAAGCAGACAAGGATGTCACAAAGAAAGAAAATTACAGGCCAATATCACTGCTGAACATAGATGCATAATTCCTCAATAAAATAGGAGCAAACAGAATCCAACAGCACATTAAAATGATCATACACCATGACCAAGTGGGGTTTATTCCAGGAATGCAAGGATTCTTCAATATACACAAATCAATCAATGTGATACACCATATTAACAAATTGAAGGAGAAAAACCATAAGACCATCTCAACAGATGCAGAAAAAGCTTTTGACAATATTGAACACCCATTTATGATAAAAACCCTGCAGAAAGTCAGCATTGAGGGAACTTTCCTCAACATAATAAAGGCTATATATGGCAAACCCACAGCCAACATCATCCTCAATGGTGAAAAACTGAAAGCATTTCCACTAAGATCAGGAACAAGACAAGGCTGCCCACTCTCACCACTCTTATTCAACATAGTTTTGGAAGTTTTAGCCACAAAAATCATAGAAGAAAAATAAATAAAATGAATCCAAATCGGAAAAGAAGAAGTAAAGCTGTCACTGTTTGCAGATATCACAATACTATACATAGAGAATCCTAAAGATGCTACCAGAAAACTACCAGAGCTAATCAATGAATTTAGTAAAGTAGCAGGATACAAAATTAATGCACTGAAACCTCTTGCATTCCTATACACTAATAATGAAAAAATTTGAAAGAGAAATTAAGGAAACACTCGCATTTACCATTGCAATAAAACCGATGAAATACCTAGGAATAAACCTATCTGAGGAGACAAAAGACCTGTATGCAGAAAACTATAAGACACTGGTGAAAGAAATTAAGTTTGATACAAACAGATGGAGAGATATACCATGCTCTTGGATTGGAAGAATCAACATTGTGAAAAAGATTCTACTACCCAAAGCAATCTACAGATTCAATGCAAACCCTAATCAAACTACCAATGGCATTTTTCACAGAACAAAAACAAAAAAATTCACAATTTCTTTGGACACACAGAAGGGCCCGAATAGCCAACTCAAACTTGAGAAAGAAAAATGGAGCTGGAGGAATCAGACTCCCTGACTGCAGACTATATTACAATGCTACAGTAATCAAGACAGTATGTTTCTGGCACAAAAACTGGAATACAGATCAGTGGAACAGGATAGAAAGCCCAGAGCTAAACCCATGCACATATGGTTAACTTATCTTTGATAAAGGATGCAAGAATATACAATGGAGTTAAGACAATTTCTTCAGTAAGTGGTGCTGGGAAACCTGGACAGCTACATGTAAAAGAATGAAATTAGAACACTCCCTAACACCCTACAGAAAAAATAAACTCAAAATGGATTAAAGACCTAAATGTAAGGCCAGACACTATAAAATTCTTAGAGGGAAACATAGGCAGAACACTCTATTTCATAAATCACAGCAAGATCCTTTTTGACCCACCTCCTAGAGAAATGGAAATAAAACCAAAAATAAACAAATGGACTTCATGAAACTTAAAAGCTTTTGCACAGCCTAGGAAACCATAAACAAGATGAAAAGACAACCCTCAGAATGGGAGAAAATATTTCGAAATGAAACAACTGACAAAGGATTAATCCTAAAAATATACATCCAGCTCATGCAACTCATATCAAAAAAACAAACAACCTAATCCAAAACTGGGCAGAAGACCTAAATAGACATTTCTCCGAAGAAGACATACAGATTGCCAACAAACAAATGAAAAGATGCTCAACATCACTAATCATTAGTGAAATGCAAATCAAAACTACAATGAGGTATCATCTCACAGCAGTCAGAATGGCCATCATCAAAAAATCTACAAATAGGGCTTCCCTGGTGGCACAGTGGTTGAGAGTCCGCCTGCTGATGTAGGGGACACAGGTTCGTGCTCTGGTCCAGGAAGATTCCACATGCCGCAGAGTGGCTGGGCTTGAGAGCCATGGCCGCCGAGCCTGTGCTTCTGGAGCCTGTGCTCCACAACGGGAGAGGCCACAACAGTGAGAGGTCTGTATATCACAAAAAAATAAATAAAATAATATCTACAAATAATAGATGCTGGATAGGGTGTGGAGAAAAGGGAACCTTTATACACTGTTGCAGAGAATGTACGTTGATACAGCCATTATGGAGAACAGTATAGAGGTTCCTTAAAATACTAAAAATAAACTACTATATGACCCAGCAATCCCACTACTGGGCATATACCCTGAGAAAACCATAATTCAGAAAGACACATGCACCACAATATTCATTGCAGTTCTATTTAGAATAGCCAGGACATGGAAGCAACCTAAGTGTCCATCGACAGGTGAGTGGATAAGGAAGATATGGCACATACATATAATGAAATTTTACTCAGCCATAAAAAGAAATGAAATTGAGTTATTTGTAGTGAGGTGGATGGACCTAGAATCTGTCATACAAAGTGAAGTTATTCAGAAAAAGAAAAACAAATACCGTATGCTAAAACATATATTTGGAATCTAAAAAAAAAAAATTCTGATGCACCTAGGGGCAGGACAGGAATAAAGATGCAGACATAGAGAATGGACTTGAGGAGATGGGGAGAGGGAAGTGTAAGCTGGGACAAAGTGACAGAGTGGCATGGTCATATATACAAACATAAAATAGATAGCTACTTGGAAGCAGCCGCATAACACAGAGAGATCTGCTTGGTGCTTTGTGTCTGCCTAGAGGGTGGGAGGGTCATGCAAGAGGGAGAACATATGGGGATATATGTATAGCTGATTCACTCTGTCATACAACAGAAAGTAACAGTCTATTGTTAAGCAATTATACTCCAATAAAGATGTTAAAATATAATATATATATATATATACATATATATATATATGTATATATATATAGTTCACAAAGACTAAAGAAATACTGATTTTCCCAGAGGAAAATATAATAACACACTCTCTGGCTAGAACGAAGGAATACTGAAAATATGTATTCTTATATTTTCATCACATTATCCAGATTGTGCAAGCAGTCAACACCTGCTATTGCATTTACTTCCCAGTTGTACTTACTTCCTATTTGGAGTCAAGACCTTTGATGAACTAGTCTTACAATTACAAGGATCCATCCCAGGCTTTGAGTACTGGTGTTTGTGGCAGAAATCCAATGGGAGTTGATAGCGTTGTAAGTAGCATTTCAACCAAACTGCAGGTATGGTACTCGATAAAGCTGCCAGCTTTTGCACTCAAAGTGTATTTATGGGCAGAATAATAACTTATAAAAATGGCATCCTGGGACTCCATATTTATTCTCTTTCAATGATTCCCAGATCATATTTGCTCAATTTACAAGTTAAACGAGGATTTTCTTCCTAGCTCTCAGCCTAGGAAATTCCCATTAGGATAAAAACAAAGCTGTATTTGCTCAACCTCTGACACTATCACTTGGAATGACATTTCTGCAATTCAAGCTCAAGATCAGATCATGTTGAAGCATAAGCTGGAAGCTGCATCAGTTTTACCAACTTCCCCATCATTTCTGATATATTTGTTGCTTTCTATCACTATTGAAATTCCAAATGTGGCCCTTTACGACAGGTTAAAAATATATTTTTTAAATTACATCAGTAAAGAGCCCAAATTCTCCAATTTGATATCATAAATAATTTGTTCCATAACTCCTAAATTGGTAGAATTGTCATTCAGATTGGATTCTTAGACATAACTATATTTCTAGGTAGCTATTAAGCTGTATATCATGCATTGCAGTAATAGCTACAAAAGATTCACTTAATAGTGATATAGCTGGACATTGCGGTTGCCACTTTTCAAAAGGTCTATCTAAAATATGCTAGATCAGAATGATTAATAACATTGAATCAAAGTATTATGGCTATAAAAGAGAGAACAGAAAAAATGTAATGTTAGTGAAATTTGGTGAGTTTAAAGTGAAAAAGTACATGTGATTCAATTTGTTGTTGATCTTAGATGTATTGGGCTATTTTCACAAATGTATAAAGATTGGCAATAAAATCTCTCTGTTGGCTGTGATACTCTTTCTGCATGAAATTTTAAAGCACAGGTTCAGCCACTTCATAGAAAAAGCCAACTGACAATCCTGAAAAAAAAATCTCATAATAAAATAAAAACTGTATGCACCATAGTTACTAATATTATAATTAACGTATTCTTTTTCTATTGCTTTGTAACCAACATAGCAGCTTAAAGCAAAACTCATTTATTAGCTCATAATTCTATATGTCATCATCTGCCTGGGTTCTCTGCTCAGGGTCTCACAGGGCTGAAATCAAGGTAATGGTTGAACTGAGTTCTTATCTGGAGTCTCTGAGGAAAATTTCCCTTCTATCTCACTCTTGTCATTTGCAGAATTCAGTTCTTTGTGGTTATAGGACCTAGGTCACCATTTCCTTTCTGACTGTAGACTGGGGGCCACTCTCAGCAACTAAAAGCCACCTATATTCCTTGTAATATGTTCCCCTCCATATTCAAGCTAGCAACATGTTAAATCCTTCCAGTGCTTCAAATCTCTGGCATCCACTTCTACAACTAGACACAGAAAATGCTGCTTTTAAAGAGTTCATGTGATTAGCCGAGGCTAACTCAGGTAATTTTCCTTTCTCAAGGGCAACTCTGCCATATAGTATAACCTAATCATGGGAGCAAGATCCATAATATTTATAGTCCCAGATATTGTACAGAATGTGTACACAGGGTGTGTGTGGAAAATCTTGGGGACCATCTTAGAATTATGCTAACCACATTTAGAAAATTTAGACTCACAGTTAATTAATTTAAAAAATGATGTTAAGCACCTAACGTGTTGAGCACTGTTCTATTTGAATTCTTATTTCCAACCAGAAATTAGGGCTTACTCATTATTGTAAATCTGCAACAATCTACTAAAGAGTTTTAGAGTATAACTTTGTGATAAAACAGATGAGAGTTGAATTTCATGTACACCACTTATTGGCTGCATAACCTTGAGTAAGTTAATTCATTTCTCTGAGCTTCAATTTCTTCCAAAAATAGGAATAATGATGGTATCTATTTCAGAGGATTGAGATAATGTCCAAAAAGTGTTTAGCACAATCATGACATATATCAATTACTCAAAAAATAATAATAAAAAGTGTTACACAACTTTTTGAAACCCATATAACAGTATGCCCAGGAGATTTTCTATTTTTCTTCTTTGCAAGATCTGGTGATGGATACTTTATATTCTCTGAATTTTTATTTCACTATATAACTCCTCCTGAAGATATGCTGATATCTGTGTCCATGGTAACACCTTCAGGCAGCATTAACTGTAATGCACATCAAGGTTACCATTAACTGAGGCAATAATGCTGACCCTTTTCTGGAGAGGATGGCAGCTCTGTGGTGCATGGATGATCTCATTTCAGCTTTTATTCAGCTAAATGATCTCTGAAGAATCGTTCTTCCTCTCAATATAAGAGAAATTAGAAAACACACACATTCATATGCTCACCATGTTCATCATAATTGAATCTCAAGATCAAAGAAGCATTGATGGGAATCTAACCACAATACTAAAAAAACCTAATATTTCTACTTTTAGCTGAGAGATTAGAAAACTTTTCATAAGTTTTACCAATGGCTATACTCTACCACTAAGCAGAGACTCCATGGGAAAAATTATATATCCAACAGAGTTTGCATTTGACTAAGAACAGGGAAGTGTACAAAAGGCATGGATATGCAGAGAAATATGTAGGACTTCTACTAATGGAGAACCAGTCTAAATTCAAAGTCATACTTGTACTTTTTACAAGTACAAGAGACAGACCAACAACAAACAGCCATATTTTAAATTTTGAACTAAATAATTTCATACGGTTTTAGAGAAATACAGTTGCTGAAGAAGCTGTGAAGGATGATCCTTTATCTATGTCCAGAAATTTAATAATGCAGGAGATTGATCATCACATTCAGAAATTGAAATTATCTGCTTTTGCTGCATCCCATAAGTATTGGGTCATCGTGTTTTCATTGTCATTTGTTACTAGGTATTGTTTGATTTCCTCTTTTATTTCTTCAGTGATCTCATGGTTATTTAGTAGTATATTGATTAGCCTCCATGTGTTTGTATTTTTTAAAGATTTTTTTCCTGCAATTGATATCTAGTCTCATAGCATTTTGGTTGGAAAATATACTTTATATGATTACAATCTTATTATATTTACCACATTTATAGCAATACAATCCTACCTCAAGTAAACAGAAACATCTCAAATAAAAAAACCTAACATCACACCTAAAGCATTTAGAGAAAGAAAAACAAAAAAACAACAAAAGTTAGCAGAGGGAAAGAAATCATAAATATCAGATTAGAAATAAATGAAAAAAACATGAAGGAAACAATAGGAAACATAAATAAAAGTAAAAGATGATTCTTGAGAAAATAAACAAAATTGATAAACCATTAGCCAGACTCATCAAGAAAAAAAAAGGAAGAAGACTGAAACCAACAGAAATAGAAACAAAAAAGGAGAAGTAAAAACTGTCATACCAGAAATACAAAGGATCATGAGAGATTGCTAAAAGCAACCATATGCAAATAAAATGGACAACCTGGAAGAAATGGAAAAATTCTTAGAAATGTACAACCTTCCGAGACTGAACCAGGAAAAAATAGAAAATATGAACAGACCAATCGCAAGCACTGACAATGAGACTGTCATTAAAAGTCTTCCAACAAACAAAAACCAAAGACCAGATGGCTTCACAGGCGAGTTCTATCAAACATTTAGAGAAGAGCTAACACCTATCCTTCTTGAATTCTTCCAATTATAGCAGAAGGAGGAACACTCCCAAACACATTCTACAAGGCCACCATCACCCTGATACCAAAACCAGACAAAGATGTCACAAAGAAAGAAAACTACAGGCCAATATCACTGCTGAACATAGATACAAAAATCCTCAACAAAATACTAGCAAAGAGAATGCAACAGCACATTAAAAGGATCATACACCATGATCAAGAGGGGTTTACACCAGGAATGCAAGGAATCTTCAATATATGCAAATCAATGTGATAAAACATTTTAACAAATTGAAGGAGAAAAACCATATGATCACTTTAATAGATGCAGAAAAAGCATTTGACAAAGTTCAAAACCCATTTAAAATAAAAACACTCCAGAAAGTAGGCATCCAGGGAGCTTTCTTCAAAATAATAAAGGCCATATATGACAAAACCACAGGGAAGATCATTCTCAATGGTGAAAAACTGAAACCAATTCTACTAAGATCAGGAACAAGACGAGGTTGTCCACTCTCACCACTATTATTCAACATAGATTTGGAAGTTTTAACCACAGCAAACAGAGAAGAAAAATAAATACAAGGAATTCGAATGAGAAAAGAAGTAAAGCTGTCACTGTTTGCAGATGACATGATTCTATACAGAGAGAATCCTAAAGATGCTACCAGAAAACTACTAGAACTAATCAATGGATTTAGTAAGGCAGCAGGATAAAAAATTAATGCACAGAAATCTCTTGCATTCCTATACACTAAAGATGAAAAATCTGAAAGGGAAATTAAGGAAACACTCTCATTTATCACTGCAATAAAAAGAATAAAATACCTAGGAATATACGTACTTAAGGAGACAAAAGACCTGTATGCAGAAAACTACAGACACTGATGAAAGAAATTAAAGATGATATAAACAGATGGAGAGATACACCATGTCCTTGGATTGGAAGAATCAATATTGTGAAAATGAATATAGTACCCAAAGCAATCTACCAATTCAATGCAATCCCTATCAAACTAGCAATGTCATTTTTTACAGAACTAGAACAAAAAATTTCACAATTTGTATAGAAACACAAAAGACCCCGAGTAAATAAAGCAATATTGAGACAGAAAAATGGAGCTGCAGAAATCAGGCTCCCTGACTTCAGAATATAATACAAAGCTAAAGTTATCAAGATAGTATGGTACACACCCATAAACAAAACTATAGATCAGTGGAACAGGATAGAAAGCCCAGAGATAAACCCACGCACATATGGTCACCTTATATTATAAAGGAGGAAAGAATATACAATGGAGAAAAGATAGTCTCTTTAATAAGTGGTGCTGGGAAAAATGGACAGCTAAATGTGAAAGAAGGGAATTAGATCACTTCTTAACACCCTACAAAAAAATAAACTCAAAGTGGAGTAAAGACCTAAATACAAGGCCAGACACTATCAAACTCTTAGAAGAAAACAAGCAGAACACTCTAGGACATAAATCACGGCAAGATCCTTTTGACCCACCTCCTAGAGAAATGGAAATAAAAACAAAAATAAACAAATGGGACCAAATGAAACTTAAAAGCTTTTTCACAGCAAAGGAAACAATAAACAAGATGAAAAGACAATACTCAGAATGGGAGAAAATATTTGCAAATGACACAACTGACAAAGAATTAATCTCCAAAAATTACAAGCAGCTCATGCAGCTCAATACCAAAAGACAAACATCTCAATCCAAAAATGGGCAGAAGACTTAAATAGACATTTCTCCAAAGAAGATATACAGATTGCCAACAAACACATGAAGGGTTGCTCAACATCATTAATCATTACAGAAATGCAAATCAAAACTACAGTGAGGTATCACCTCACAGCAGTCAGAATGGCCATCATTCAAAAAATCTACAAATGATAAATCCTGGAGAGGGTGTGGAGAAAAGGGAACCCTCTTGCATTGTTGATGGGAATGTAAATTGATACAGCCACTATGGAGAACAGTATGGAGGTTCCTTAAAAAACTAAAAATAGAACCACCATACAACACTGCAATCCCACTAGTGGGCATATACCCAGAGAAAACCATAATTCAGAAAGAGTCATGAACCACAATGTTCATTGCAGTTCTATTTACAATAGCCAGGACATGTAAATAACATAAGTTTCCATCGACAGGAGGATGGATAAAGAAGATGTGGCACATATATACCATGGAATATTACTCAGCCATAAAAAAATTGAAATTGAATTATTTGCAGTGAGGTGGATGGACCTATAGTCTGTCATACATAGTGAAGTAATTCAGAAAGAGAAAAACAATACTGTATGCTATCACATATATCTAAAAAAAAAAAGAAAAAAAAATGGTTCTGATGCACCTAGGGCTGTACAGGAATAAAGGCACAGATGTAGAGAATGGACTGGAGGACACAGGTCAGGGATGGGTAAGCTGGGATGAAGTGAGAGAGTGTCATGGATATATATACACTACCAAATGTAAAATAGATAGCTAGTGGGAAGCAGCCATATAGCACAGGGAGATCAGCTCGGAGCTTTGTGACCACCTAGAGGGGTGGGATTCGGAAGGTGGGATGGAGACACAAGAGGGAGGGCTTATGGGGATATATGTATACATATAACTGCTTCAGATGTTTATACAGCAGAAACTAACACAGTGTTGTACAGCTGTTATACTGCAATAAAGATGTTAAGAAAAAATAAGAAATTGAAATTAATAAAGTATGGACTATGCTATCCTTCTCATTTTCATGGTTATTTTGTTTAGGGCTGGGGTTATATAGTAAAGGAGTGTTTGTAGCTTATATTTGGTGGTTTCAGGGCCTTCCAATCTAAATTAGTGATTGAATTTTTTATAACAAGGGGTTATTCCAATTAACACTTTCCAATCCTTTTGAGGAATGTTTGTTGCCCAAAGGGACAAAAGTCTATCAAAGAGAATGTACCTTAAAATGGCATTAAATACATATATATCAGTATGAGATATTTGAAGTTTTGATATTTTATACAAGATAGCCAATCTCTAGAGCATTATCCTCCAGATACAGTTCACTTTGGAACCTTTAAATATGTACTGAGATACATATTCAACTCCATATCTGGGTCATCATATCAAGTCTTTGCTGAATAACAATAGAACTGGAAACTACTTTTTGAGGTATTCTATAAGCTCTTAAGCAGTTGGAAGCTGTCCCAAACCAGTGGGTTAGCAATCTAATTAAGTACTTAATTTTAAAAATTGAGCCCCTGGTGTTATCCCTTACTAATCAGATGGCTGATTGCAAGATAGGAGTGGAAGGAGGTAGGAATGAGAACTAAAATACTTAACAGAAGTTACCTGCTAACTCACATTGACAGTGGATAGCAAAAATCAGATAACAGTGTGAAGTGTTGAACAGTATAACATGACTTAATGTTGACCTTTGAGAAAGGTGAGAACTCTAAAAATGTCATGTCAATTAAACACAGATAATTTGAGAAACGTCATAGATCTCCATTCTAGAATAGGTGGGCTTGGAAAAGAGAATTTAGTTAGCCATTAGTGCTTTTCATCAAAAATTTCTGGTTCTCCTTCTGGACAAATGGTGAAAATGTACTACCCTGTCTCCTTGAAATTAGATATGGCCATGTGAGTTTTTGTCATTGAAATATGAACAAAAGTGACTCGTGTCATTTTCAGAGTGAAACCTTAAGAGCCAGAGTGCAATTTATTGAATTCTTTCCTTTGCTCTGCCATAGTGACTGGCAATGCCCTGGATTATAGGGACTTCAGTAGTCTGGGAAAGTGAGAAATAAACCTTGATATTTTAAGCTAATGAAACATTGAGACTGTTTGCTTCCATAATGTATTCTCCAAGCCTATGCTGACAATTACAAGGACCATAAAATCCGTTTCTGAATAAGAGAAGTAGTGAAAAGCTAATTAGAATGAAGCCCTATTTTTATAACAGAGGGAGATGGGCACACTTTCTGGCTCTTATCTTTTTATTTTTTTTACATTTTTATTGGAGTATAATTGCTTTAAAATTGTGTGTTAGTTTCTGCTTTATAACAAAGTGAATCAGTTATACATATACATATATCCCCATATTTCTACCCTCTTGCATCTCCCTCCCTCCCACACTCGCTATCCCACCTTTCTAGCTGGTCAAAAAGCACCGAGCTGATCTCCCTGTGCTATGCGGCTGCTTCCCACTAGTTATCTATTTTACACTTGGCAGTGTATATATGTCCATATATACACTACTGCTCTCTCACTTTGTCACAGCTTACTCATCCCCCTCCCCATATCCTCAAGTCCATTCTCTTGTAGGTCTGCGTCTTTATTCCCATCTTGCATCTAGGTTGTTCATCACCTTTCTTCTATTTATTTATTTTTTTAGATTCCATATATATGTGCTAGCATACAATATTTGTTTTTCTCTTTCTTACTTCACTCTGTATGACAGGCTCTAGGTCCATGGACCTCACTACAAATAACTCAATTTCGTTTCTTTTTATGCCTGAGTAACATTCCATTGTACATATGTGCCATATCTTCTTTATCTATTCATCTGTTGATGGATGCTTAGGTTGCTTCCACGTTCTGGCTATTGTAAACAGAGCTGCAATGAACATTTTGGTACATGACTCTTTTTGAATTATGGTTTTCTCAGGGTTTATGCCCAGTAGTAGGATTGCTGGGTTGTATGGTAGTTATATTTTTAGTTTTTTAAGGAAACTCCATAAGGTTCTCCATAGTGGCTGTATCAATTTACTTTCCCACCAATAGTGTATGAGAGTGCCCATTTCTCCACACCCTATCCAGCATTTATTGTTTGTAGAATTTTTTATGATGGTCATTAAGACTGGTGTGAGATGATATCGCATTGTAGTTTTGTTTTCCATTTCTCTAATGATTAATAATATTGAGCATTCTTTCATTTGTTTGTTGGCAATCTGTATATCTTCTTTGGAGAAATGTCTATTTAGGTCTACTGCCCACTTTGCATTGGGCTGTTTATTTTTTTGATATTGAGCTGCATGAGCTGCTTGTAAATTTTGTAGATTAATCCTTTGTCAGTTGCTTCATTAGCAAGTGTTTTCTCCCATTCTGAGGGTTGTATTTTCGTCTTGCTTATGGATTCCTTTGTTGTGCAAAAGCCTGTAAGTTTCTTTATGCCCCATTTGTTTATTTTTGTTTTTATTTCCATTTCTTAGGAGGTGGGTCAAAAAGGATCTTGCTCTGATTTATGTCCTAGAGTGTTCTGCCTATGTTTTCCTCTAAGAGTTTGATAGTGTCTGGCCTTACATTTAGGTCTTTAATCCATTTTGAGTTTATTTTTGTGTATGGTGTTAGGGAGTGTTCTAATTTCATACTTTTACATGTAGCTGTGCAGTTTTCCCAGCACCAATTATTGAAGAAGCTGTCTTTTCTCCATTGAATATTCTTACCTGCTTTATCAATGATAAGGTGATCATAGGTGTGTGGCCTTATCTCTGGGCTTTCTATCCTGTTCCATTGATCTATATTTCTGTTTTGGTGCCAGTATCATACTGCATTGATTACTGTAGCTTTGTAGTATAGTCTGCTGTCAGGGAGCCTCACTCCTACAGCTCCGTTTTTCATTCTCAAGATTGCTTTGGCTATTCGGGGTCTTTTGTGTTTCCATGCTAATTGTGAAAAAATTTTTTTCTACTTATGTGAAACATGCCAGTGGTGGTTTTATAGGGATTGCTTTGAATCTGTAGATTGCTTTGGGAAGTAGAGTCATTTTCACAGTGTTGATTCTTCCAATCCAAGAACATGGTGTATCTCTCCATCTATTTGTATCATCTTTAGTTTCTTTCATCAGTGTCTTAAAATTTTCTGCATACAGATCTTTTGTCTCCTTTGGTAGCTTTATTTCTAGGTATTTTATTATTTTTGTTGCAATGGTAAATAGGAGTGTTTTCTTAATTTCACTTTCAGATTTTTCTTCCTTAGTGTAAAGGAGTGCCAGAGATTTCTGTGCCTTAATTTTGTATCCTGCTACTTTACCAAATTCATTGATTAGCTCTGGTAGTTTTCTGGTAGCATCTTTAGGATTCTCTATGTATAGTATCCTGTCCTCTGCAAAGAGTGACAGCTTTACTTCTTCTTTTCCAATTTGGATTCCATTTATTTCTTTTTCTTCTCTGATTGCTGTGGATAATTCTTCCAAATCTATGTTGAATAATAGTGGTGAGAGGGGGCAACCTTGTCTTCTTCCCTTATCTTAGTGGAAATGATTTCACATTTTCACCATTGAGAACGATGTTGGCTGTGGGTTTGTCATCTATGGCCTTTATTATGTTGAGGAAATTTCCCTCTATGCCTACTTTTTGGAGGGTTTTTACCATAAATCGGTGTTGAATTGTGTCAAAAGCTTTCTCTGCATCTATTGAGTTGATCTTATGGTTTTTCTCCTTCAATTTGTTAATATTGTGTATCGCTTTCATTAATTTGTGTATATTGAAGAAACCTTACATTCCTGGGATAAACCACACTTGATCATGGTGTATGATCCTTTTAACGTGCTGTTGGATTCTGTTTGCTAGTATGATGTTGAGTATTTTTGCATGTATGTTCATCAGTGATATTGGTCTGTGGTTTTCTTTTATTGTGACATCCTGTCTGGTTTTCATATCAGGGTGATGGTGGCCTCGTAGTATGTGTTTGGGAGTGTTCCTCACCCTGCTATATTTTGGAAGAAATTGAGAAGGATAGGTGTTATCTCTTCTCTGAACTTTAATAGAATTCACCTGTGAAGCCACCTGGTGTGGGGCTTTTGTCTGTTGGAAGATTTTTAATCACAGACGCAATTTCAGTGCCTGTGATTGGTCTGTTCATATTTTCTATTTCTTCCTGGTTCAGTCTTGGATGGTTATGCATGTCTAAGAATTTGTCCATTTTTTCCAGATTTCAATTTTATTGGCATACAATTACTTGTAGTAATCTCTCATGATACTTTGTATTTCTGCAGTGTCATTTGTTACTTCTCCTTTTTCATTTCTAATTCTATTGATTTGAGTCTTCTCCCTTTTTTTCTTCATAAGTGTGGCTAATGGTTTATCAATTTTGTTTATCTCCTCAAAGAACAAGCTTTTAATTTTATTATTCTTTGTTATCATTTCCTTACTTTCTTTTTCATTTATTTCTGATCTGATCTTTATGATTTCCTTCTTTCTGCTAACTTTCGGGATTTTCTGTTCTTCTTTCTGTAATTGCTTTAGTTGTAAATTTAGGTTTTATATTTGAGATGTTTTTTATTACTTAAGGTAGGATTTTATTGCTATAAAATTCCTTCTTAGAACTGCTTTTGCTGCATCCCATAGGTTTTTGGTCACCGTGTTTTCACTGCTATTTGTTTGTAGGCGTTTTCTGATTTCCTCTTTGATTTCTCCAGTGATCTCTTGGTTATTAAATAGTGTATTGATTAGCCTCCATGTGTTTGTATTTTTACAGAGTTTTTTCCTGTAATTGATATCTAGTATCATAGGATTGTGGTCACAAAAGATACTTGATATGATTTCAATTTTCTTAAATTTGCCAAAGCTTGATCTGTGACCCAAGATATGATTTATCCTTGAGAATGTTCCATGAGCACTTGAGAAGAAAGTATTTTCTGTTGTTTTTGGATGGAATGTTCTATAAATATCAATTAAGTCTATCTTGTTTAATGTATCAGTTAAAGCTTGTGTTTCCTTATTTCTTTTCATTTTGGATGATAGGCCCAGTGGTGAAAGTGGGGTGTTAAATTCCCCTAGTATGATTGTGTTACTGTCGATTTCCCCTTTTATGGCTGTTAGCATTTGCCTTCAGTATTGAGGTGCTCCTCTTTAGGGTGCAGAAATATTTATAATTGTTATGTCTTCTTCTTAGTTTGATCCCTTGATCATTATGTAGTGTCCTTCTTTGTCTCTTGTAATAGTCTTTGTTTTCTCGTCTATTTTGTCTGATATGAGAATTGCTACTCTATCTTTCTTTTGATTTCCATTTGCATGGAATATCTTTTTACATCCCCTCACTATCACTCTGTATGTGTACCTAGGACTGAAGTGGGTGTCTTGTAGACAGCATATCTACAGGTTTTGTTTTTGTATCCATTCAGCCAGTATGTCTTTGGTTGGAGCATTTAATCCATTTACTTTTAAGGTAATTATCAATATGTATGTTCCTATTATGATTTTCTTAAATGTTTTAGGTTTGTTTTTTTAGGTCTTTTCCTTCTCTTGTGTTTCCTGCCTAGAGAAGTTTCTTTAGAATTAGTTGTAAAGCAGGTTTGGCAGTTTTGAATTCTCTTAGCATTTACTTGTCTGTAAAGTTATTGATTTCTCCAACAAATCTGAATGAGGTCCTTGCTGGTTAGAATAATCTTGGTTGCAGGTTTCCCCCTTTCATCACTTTAAATATGTCCTGACACTCCCTTCTGGCTTGCAGATTTTCTGCTGAAAGATCAGCTGTTAACCTTATGGAGACTCCCTTGTATATTTTTTTGTTGCTTTTCCCTTGTTGCTTTTAATATGTTTTCTTTGTATTTAATTTTTGATAGTTTGATTAATATGTGTCTTGGCGTGTTTCTTCTGGGATTTATCCTGTATGGGACTCTCTGTGCTTCCTGGACTTGATTAAGTATTTCCTTTCCCATATTAGGGAAGTTTTCAACTATAATCTCTTAAGCTATTTTCTCAGTCCCCTTCTTTTTCTCTTGTTCTTCTGGGACCCCTATAATTCGAATCTTGGTGTGTTAAATATTGTCCCAGAGGTCTCAGACTTTCCTCTATTCTTTTCATTCTTTTTTCTTTATTCTGCTCTGCAGTAGTTATTTCCAGTATTTTATCTTCCAGGTCACTTATCCTTTTTTCTGCCTCCGTTATTCTGCTATTGATCCCTTTTAGACAATAATTAATTTCATTTACTTCATTTTTCATGATTGCTTGTTTGCTCTTTAGTTCTTCTAGGTAGTTATTAAACGTTTCTTGTATTTTCTGCATTTTATTTCCAAGATTTTGGATCATCTTTTCTATCATTATTCTGAATTCTTTTCAGGTAGACTGACTATTTCCTCTTCATTTGTTAGGTATATTGGGTTTTTACCTTTCTCCTTCATCTGCTGTGTGTTTCTTTGTCTTCTCATTTTGCTTAACTTACTGTGTTTGGGGTCTCCTTTTTGGAGGCTGCAGGTTCGTAGTTCCCATTGTTTTTGGTGTCTGCCCCAGTGGCTAAGTTTTGTTCAGTGGGTTGTGTAGGCTTCCTAGTGGAGTGGACTAGTTCCTGTGTTCTGGTCAATTAGGCCAGATGTTGTCTTTCTGGTGAGCAGGTCCATGTCTGGTGGTGTGTTTTAATGTATCTGTGACCATATTATGATTTTAGGCTTTCTCTCTGCTAATGGGTGTGGTTGTGTTCCTGTCTTGCCAGTTGTTTCGTATAGGGTGTCCAGCACTGTAGCTTGCTGTTGGTTGAGTGGAGCTGGGTCTTGGCGTTGATTTGGATATCTGTGGGAGGTTTTGCCATTTGATATTATGTAGAGCTGGGAGGTCTCTGGTGGACCAATGTCCTGAACTTGGCTCTCCCACCTCAGAAGTACAGCCCTGACACTTTGCTGGAGCACCAAGAGGCTGTCATCCACATTTCTCAGAATAAAAGGGAGAAAAGAAAGAAAGAAAGAATGAATGAATGAATGAAAGAGAGAGAAAGAAAGAAAGAAAAAAGAACGAAAGAGAAAGAAAGTAAGAAAAAAGAAAAAGATAAAATTAAATTAAATTAAAAAGTTATTAAATATTCAAAAAATATTTATTGAAAAAAAAATTTAAGTGATTTTAAAAAAAGGAAGAAAGAAGAGAGCAACCAAACCAAAAAGCAAATCCACCAATGATAACCAGTGTTGAAAACTATACTAAACACACAAACAAAGAAACAAACAGAAACAAAAAAAAACGGACAGACAGAAGTCTAGGACAAATGGTAAAAGCAAAGCTAGACAGACAAAATCACACACAGTAGTATTCGCATACACACTCACAAAAAGAGAAAAAGGGGAAATATATATATATATCATTTCTCCCAAAGTCCACCTCCTCAATTTGGAATGATTATTTGTCTATCAGGTATTCCACAGATGCAGGGCACATCAAGTTGACTGTTGAGACTTAATCCACTGCTCCTGAGGCTGGAGAGAGAGATTTCCCTTTTTCTTCTTTGTTCACAGAGCTCCTGGGATTCAGCTTCGGATTTGGCCCTGCTTCTGCATGTAGGTCGCCTGAGGGCATCTGTTCTTTGCTCAGATAGGACTGGGATAAAGAGCAGCTGACTTGGGGGTTCTAGCTCACTGAGGCCAGAGGAGGGAGGGGTACAGAGAGGGGGGACAGCCTGCAGTGGCAGAGGCCGACGTGATGTTGCACGAGCCTGAGGTGCGCCGGGTGTTCTCCTGGCGAAATTTTCCCTGGATCACAGGACGCTGTCAGTGGCAGGCTGCACAGCCTCCCCGGAAGGGAATTGTGGTTAGTGACCTGTGCTTGCTCACAGGCTTCTTGGTGGCAACAGCAGCAGCCTTAGCATCTCATGCCCTTCTCTGGGGTTCATGGTGATAGCCACAGCTCATGCCCATCTCTGGAGCTCCTTTAAGCAGTGCTCTTAATACCCTCTCCTCATACACCAGGAAACAAAGAGGGAAGAAAAAGTCTCTTGCCTCTTTGGCAGTTCCAGACCTTTTCCCGGACTCCCTCCTGGATAGCCATGATGCACTAGCCCCCTTCAGGCTTTGTTCATGCAGCCAACACCTGTCCTCTCCCTGGGATCTGACCGAAGCCCTAGCCTCAGCTCCCAGCCCCCACCTGTTCTGGAGGGTGAGCAGCCAAGCCTCTCGGGCTGGTGACTACTGGTTGGCACCGATCCTCTGTGTGGGAATCTCTCCACTTTGCCCTCTGCACTCCTGTTGCTGTGCTCTCCTCCATGACTCCAAAGTTTCACCCCTCTGCCACCTGTAGTCTCCACCCAGGAAGGTGCTTCTAGTGTGTGGAAACCTTTTCTCCTTCACAGGTCCCTCCCACCAGTGCAGGTCCTGTCCCTATTCTTTTGTCTCTGTTTTTTGTTTTTTCTTTTGCACTACCCAGGTACATGGGGAGTTTCTTGCCTTTTAGGAGGTTTGAGGTCTTCTGCCAGCGTTCAGTAGGTGTTCTGTAGGAGTTGTTCCACATGTAGGTGTATTTCCAATGTATTTGTGGGGAAGAATATGATCTTCATGTCTTACTCTTCCGCCATCTTGAAGCTCCTCCCTAGCTCTTTTCTTAACCAATGAAGTAAAAATATAACACACCATGGACCGAAAACATAACCTCCTATATCTGGATCCAAAGGTCATTGTATGTTTTTGCATAAGTCAGAGCTTACAGTTTATACTTTTAGGCAGGATTTGCATTGAAGAGAGTTTCAAATAAAATCAAGAATAATATATATGGCAAATATTTTAAGAATTCTCCTGGAGAATTATGTCACAGTACTTAAGAAATCATCCATATAACTATTGTGATTGTGTCCCACAACTATGGATTTATTTTCAGTTGGCATTATTGAGATGACAGAAGAATTTCTCCCTGGAATTGTCAACCAATTTTTTGCATTGTGACATTATCAGCATACTATATTGTCTTATAGTTTGATCTTATGTTATATATTAAACATAGTTGTGAAAAACAGAGCCTTCAAATGAGATAGTGTATATTAAATCATATTTGCTTATTGACTTCCATTATAATTTTAGAACTGATTTCCAAGTAGAAAGAAAGCATACTTGCCTGAAAATAGAATGTGAATTACATTTTCAGAGCCTAATATTCACTTTGAGGAACATTATATTCATCTATGTGCATTTAAGTATCTTAGGAAACATCCTACAATGTTGCCAAATGAAAATATCATATTGTTGGTTCTATTGTTTATTCACTGGTTCTTCCACTAAGGTTTACTGAGTGTCTTTTATGTGGTAAGGGAGATCCAGAAATAAACCATGGTTCCTACCCCATGAATTATAGTTGCATAGTTATTTTTTATAATATATATTGAATATTAAAATTCACCATAATTGTTTTATGTCCTTGGAAATTCTTATTTACTCCATTAAACTTAAATTTTTAAAAAAGTCACCACATTTACATTTCATACACTTAACAGAGCTCACTATCTAAAAACTGTCATTAATGTAATTTCCATACTGAATTCAAAAAATTTTAAGTGATTATTAATTGGCACTAACAATAATTATATTATTAATCCTGAAGTTTTACAAATGCAGGGCACATTATCCACCCATTTTTCTACAGTAATTTTTACAAAAGAGACAATAAACAGGTATTTCTATTACTGAGTAACAACTAGAAATTATGTTAATAGCAGCAGAATAGATTTTACCCTAAGGGAGCCCAACTAGGCAAAGCTGAAAGAATTAGGTAACATACATAAGTTTAGTCAGGGAAGGGGCTGATTCCAGGGCTGATGTCTGGGGTAGTAAGAGTTTAAAAATTGGTACAGGCAAGCAAGTTCTAGGGTACAGAAAGACAGATGAGTTAACAAAAATGGAACTAGGAAACAAATGACTATGGAGATAAATTACGATTCTAACACATTGATTGTTTAATGTCTAACTGGGGAGATCCATACGTGAACTTCCAAGAGGCATAGACGTTTACCTCTGCTTGAATTGAAACCCATTTTATGTCTAATTTCACTGGATTTTATAAACCACACATTGAAACATTGTGAAGCATAGAACACTTTCTTTGGTACAGGACCACCTCTCCCATGAAAATGGTACTGGAAATCTGCAAAAGAAAGATATTGAAAGCAGAAAGTCAATTATAAGATGAAAAATTAAGAACCATACTCCAGGGAATGGGCAAAAGCAGAAGACCTGGGTAAGCTCTGAAACCAGAACTGTGCCTATTTGATTTCTGTCCTATTTTATACTTCTTGCTGTTGGGAGTTAAGCAGGCATTTTCAGGTAAATGTTTATAGCCAGCAGAAGAGGCAGGGCCCTACAGGTGCAGCTAGCTACTGTTTTTTATTTATTTATTTATTTATTTTTTTTTGCGGTAGGCGGGCCTCTCACTGTTGTGGCCTCTCCCCTTGCAGAGCACAGGCTCCGGATGCGCAGGCTCAGCAGCCATGGCTCACGGGCCTAGCCGCTCTGCGGCATGTGGGATCTTCCCAGACCGGGGCACGAACCCGTGTCCCCTGCATCGGCAGGCGGACTCTCAACCACTGCGCCACCAGGGAAGCCCGCTAGCTACTGTTTAAGCTAAGGACAAAGGCACTAGGCCTTTTGGGAGGTACTTACATCAGTCTTTAAAAGATCTTTGCCACTGTGGCTTCTCCTTTGAAGGCAGTAGAGATGCTGCAGGCAAGATGGCACGTGGTGGAAGAGCCTGAACATGGGCACATGTGAGACATACAGATCAGTAATTCAATTCACTGCTGTACTTTATCAATTGAAAACATCCAAAGCAAAATGAAATCAGTATGAAAAGTATGGCTGACTTTTATTTGTAATGTCATATTAACGGTCTTACTGATACATATTTACATCATTTACTCATGATTAGTATGTCTTTTTATATAGATTAGAAAGATATTCAAGTGACGAGAACCATTTTCTCTTCAAATTCCTGAGAGACAAATATTAGGTCCTGTTCAGTTTTATTCAGCCGACGTTCAACCAGCTACATTTTTAGCATGAAAGCGAATGAGCTAAAGGTATAAAAAAATCTGTTTTGAGTCTCCCTGAATCAGTACTGCAGAACATGCTTTCCCTCTGACCTTAGGGAATCGTAGTAGGTCTTTGGGCCCCTACATTGAACAGTCAATATGGTGTTTGCTGAAGAGCAGATAAGGAAAGCAATAGATGAGCTCTTGCCCTAAAGTAACTAACATTCTAGGCCTTCTACATCATGACATGATTATTTCTGTTTTTGTAGGTTTAATGTTTAAAATGAGCTGAAGCTCCATTATAGTTGGAATCCAGTCTTTAATCTATATTATACGTATAGCTGTATTTGATACAAAAGCAAGAATCGTTCTAGAGGGTGTTGTAAGATATTTCTAAATTTTCTGGTAAATAAAATGAATTTTGCTCATCAAATAACACGGATAATAATAGTTATCACAATAAATAAAATATTATTTTGCTAGGTTGATATATGTACATCCCAGGCTCTACGTCAAGTTTTATTTCTCCCCCATAATTCATAACTAAACTGTAAAATGAGAGAACACCACAGAATGAGGGTAGGGATAACTGACTGGCTATCTCAGAGGAATGAAAGATACAAAAAGAAAGAGGAAGTAAATGACACTAGAGAAAAGCCATGGATCTTTCTCTTTCTCTCTCTCTCTCTCTCTGCTTTCTTTGTTAAAGTGTGTTAAATAGAGAAATAATCCAGGAAGTCAAGCACATGAAAATTATAATAAAAATATAAAATAAAAACAATAACCATTTGCTGAGTTCTTATTATGTAGCAGATCTTCTGTTAAGTATACTACATGGAATATCTCATTTACTTCCCAGTGTAAAGATAAGAAAACTGAGGTCTAAGGAGGTTGACTATACTAAAATCAGGCAGCATTCAAACCCAGGTGCATTTGACTCCAAAGACTACCTAAGCTCCTGGACTTTACCAAGAACTTGTAACAACTGCATTACAGTGAGAGTTGCCTGTGGGAATAGCGAAGATTGCCTGTAACCTGGCCTCTGAGTCAGACAAGATACCTTATTTCTGCCACATTAGTGGAGGTATACTTCTAGTTTTATTTTGTAAGCTGCAGGAATATTAGTTTCTTTGTGAAAATACTAGCTTAATGGATTTTTTAAATGTTCTAATTACATTTGTTTAAAGTTAACTTTGTGGTAAGGGAGGCTCTTTCTTATTTTATGTATTCCCATGAGTTCTAGGAAAGGAGGAAAGACCAACAAAGGCCATATTCTCATGAACCAGGCAGCAATTCCCATTGGCAACAAAATACTGAAATTTGTGACAATGTTCTGTCACACATACACTATTCTAGCTTGTAATACACTGATTTTCAAGGAAATAGAGTCCTAAATTAGAAAGGCCACTGTGTCTTTTAGGGAAACTGAAAGACAGAGTATTGCCCTAAAATAAAGTATCAATCCAAAACCAAAATGATTTAGAGAGCAGAAGCCATGATTGACTTTTAAATAGCTATAAAAACTCAATGTGCTAAAAAAAACAAAAAACAAAAACCAAAAAACCTCTGGCTTCTCTTGAGCCACTTCATTTGTTTGAGTATTATCATTGTCATCATAACTGAAATGTGTTGAATACTTATCATAATTTAAGTATTGTACATATAAAAAATCATTTAATCCTCACAATAATACTATGTGGTAATTACTCTTATCATGACAATTTTACATTGGAGGAAACCCTGGAAATTAGAAACTACATTACTTGCCTTTGGTCACCCAGGTAGCAAAGGCAGATCTGGAATTCTTCACTCAGGCAGTATGACATCAGAGCCTACCTTTTAACCACTATACTCTACCTCCTCCTGAAATTGAAAAGGCAGTAGGATTTTCACGATAATTAACCTGGAGCCTAGTCAATTTCAGTATTAAAATAATACTCATAGTTACATATCTCCTCTGGCTTGGACATAGACACCTATATATTTGTGTCAGAAAGATATGGCAGGCAGCTGCTCTAAAGTGAACAGAAATGGGTCAACTGTAAACACTCCAAACAAAGGAAGGTTTTAAGGGTACACCAATATACACATACAAAATCAGTTGCTCAAAAGAAAGACTACTCTATTCTAATTGTTTCATGCTCAAATGGTCTTTTCACTTCTGCTGCTTTCTGGCCAAGAGATCAAAAGGAATACAAATGAAAGAGGCAGAACTGCAAAAAGCATCACACTGAAAATAACAGCTGGAACCTTAAACAAATATATTGTAGGTGTATGTATTTTAAGAAAATGACTCTTAGTTGTACATAGATCATTTGGAAAAATATATATAAACTGAGATAATAAGTCATTGATATAAAGCCCAAATAAAATACAATCCTCCAAAGTTTAGTTTCACTAATTTGAAGTAATGATGATGATGGTGATTGTTGCAATTCATTATATTCATATTATGAGTTAGGGACTATACTCTACACTTAAGCCCAAATTGTTTTTTATAATCTTATTTTTACAAAAATACTGTAAGTATAATCAGTATATGATTATTTTTCAGGTAAGAAAATTTAGGCTAACATAAGTAATTTTCCCCAAAATTACACTAATATTTAGAAGCAAGGCTAGGCTTTGATCTCAAGGGTAATGAATAGGGTCTAATAATTTTTCCTACTGTATGCTAGGCAATTCATAAGCATTGTATCATTTGCCCCTGATAGATGTTCAGTGGAAAGCCATAAATAATATATTTCAATGGATATAAACCATAGCTGCCAACTGTTTACTTGCCGGAAAAGAGGTTTATGGTCAGGTGAAATCATGAAATAGTCCAATTTTACTCTCAGAGACTGCCTTTCTCCATTTCTTTGGTCAGACTGATCGAAAGCATGCCGACAGCTCCTGAACCAGCAAGTAGGATCTCAGAACATGTTGAAATATCAGCTATTTGTTGTACATGAAGCCATAGTTCCATGGTTGATGGACTATATTCCTGAGCCAAGTAGGCTCATAGCTCGAAAAGACACTGACTGATGGCCAAATCATGTTTCCCAAAATATAACTATATACAGTAAAGAAGTGATAGAACATGTCTAGCCAATAATTCAGGTTTTAGTCTTGTCCCCAGAGACAAGGGTTATAAAGAGTTTCTATAAAATATCAATAAGTTTGCACATTTAAGACCTAACACCAAAAATATCCTTTCTCTCCTTTTTCTTCAGAGAGAAGCTTAAGTAATTCACCTAAAGTTGCAGAGCAAGGGAGATGAGCACCAAGGGACTGTTATTTTTCAGAGGTATGTTTTGTGTTAAATTTGGATACCTTGTTAAAAAGGGTTTTCTTTTTCTTTTTGCAGTGCTTGTCTTTTTTTCCCTTCATTTTTTATAGCAAGCTCAAGAAAACATTAAAAAATATAGTGGTCAGTGACTGTAAAGTAGATGTGTTTCTGGCCATTGAGAAAACCAGTTGTTCACGTGTTTTGGAGGTGATTGCTTGCTATTTTTGTGAAAATATAAGTTTGAAAATTATTTTCAGGAAGGAATCTTGCAGAGCTCTGACTAAAGAGGGCTTTCTAATGCAAAGCAGTTTGAAATAGCTGCTCAAGAATTTAATAGCCCCTTTACATGTGTAGCATTTTGAGCTAAAGCTGAAATGCAACAAAGTCATAAAGGCCTTCTCCTGTCTCCAATTCATATCAAGATGAACCCAAAAGAGCCCTCTTGAATTCATTCAACATCCTTCCCTGTCTCTGACACACATGAAATAGCCCTTCTTCCTTATTCACTTGCCGCTTCACATGCCTACCCATTATTGTCCACAACCAACACCATCACAATCACCCAAGAGCTTGTTAGAAATTGCAGAATCTCTGGCCTCATCTCAGACCTACTGAATCAAAATTTGCATTTTAACAAGATTCCCAGGTGATTCATATGCACATTAATGTTTGATATGCACTGTCCTAAAATAGAGTTTCTCAACCCTGGCTTACCATTAAAATACATATTGAGGAGCTTTATAAAATAATAATGCCTGGTCCTAAGTCCCTTCACCTCCCCAAAATTCTCATTTATTTAGCTTGGTGTAGAGTCTGGTGACTGTAATGTGTAGCCAGGGAAGTAATATATTATTATTATTATTATTATTATTATTATTATTATTATTATTATTATTATTCTAGATGTTCAGATATTTTGACTGCACTTGCTTTGGATCATCCAGCTTTGCTCTAGTCCCATTTGTCCCTAACTCTAACTTCTGATGCCAATTTGTTGTCTTTTACCTTATTTCTGTTAATGATGGTTAATGTCTTTGAGAAACAAAATGAATACTCCCAAAATAATTCTTACGGCTTTGTCACTGGACATAACTGTCTTTTAATTTCAGTTCTTAAATGGTGGCTACTGGCCCACTCATATCTGAGCCCTGGGTATTTGGCATGTGACTAGAGAAACCAAAGAATATCTGACATAGCAATAAACTTCAAACTACTTTGTAAGAGTAGAATTTCTGATAACCCATCCACCTTGACTGAGTGCTATTAACTTTGCTATTAAAAGATATTTCCTACTGACCATAACCATATTTACAAATATATTTGCTGAAGCTGCCATCTATATGAAATATCCTTGTCCCTTCTTGGTTAGTCATAATCAGTAAATCCTCATTAGGAAAATGACAAATACTCTTTCATTAAGAACACTAACCCCAAAATTCTTTATCATTCATATTGATATAATAGATATTTCCAAAGGAATTATGGATTAAGGGGGACTTGAGATCATAATGCTTTGTTTTCTATGGTGTTGCCATGTTCATTATGCAAAATTTAGTGCAAACTATATTTCTCAGTCAGAGTAAATGAACAGGAGTACAGAAAAGATCACCTTTTCTTGAAATTGATTAAAGTGATATTTTCACCTTGAATAAAGCAGGAGCAATACACTGATAATTTTCATTATAACCGCTGAATCACTTCTCAAGAGACTGAAAATAACCATCTCTTGTAATTTTGAAATTCAGCGTGTGTGTGTGGGTGTGTTTATTTTTCCTAGTTTCGTTGAAGCCAAATTATGAGGTAACCATGAGTACTTATGACTCCACCAGTATAACTTTGAAAACTCATTAATTACTTAGTTTTAAATGATTAATACGGTACTTAAATGGAGATCTTTTGTTTGTTTTACTTTAGCTTAGTTTTGTTGTTGTTTTATCACAGCCTCACTTCTATCCAAACCCCAGAGGAAATCACATTCACAAATAATATCAACAGACAAAACCAGAGCTAGAATTTTTATACCAGGATCCAAATACTAACATACCAGGATTTATCAGGTCACTGAAGAAAGAGACTTCAAAAAAGCCCTTTAAGTCCTTTCCTTCTCCAAGCCATGTTCTGTGTTGTATATTACAACTCTCCATATGAATATCTTATAATGAAAGCACAGAGCACTCTGGGGCTGTGAACAAAAATGGTACCTACCAATGAGATCACTGCAGCATTTGTCCATAGGATCCCCTTGGAATTTGATAATGCTTTGTGAAAATACCACCTTAATGCCCAGAGACATTCTGTTTGGACTGGAACAACTTGCTTCCAGCAGTCACAGTCAGCTTAAACAAACTGAACATAGAATAGCAAAAGGTTAGACTCAGAGGCCTTGAAAGCTTACCAATATGTCTATGTACTTGAATAGTAGTTTTTTCAATGTAGACAATCTTTATGATCAACTCAGGCTAGGGACCAAAAACTAGCACACTAATTCCCAACAGGCTCATGTTATTGAGTCAAATCTATGAACCTTAGCAGAACACTAGGCATGCAGTAGGGGTTTAATAACTGACTTGTGAATTCAATGGAAAATTTTATATCTAAATACTGAGTGTGGGGGTGGGTATGAAAAGGGTAAATTGCATGTGTCGTTAACAGTAGTTCCAGACAATAACAGACTGCTGTTGGGAGCATTGTATTGCCAGAGTTACTGACATTACCTGGGGTCAAGTTTTTGAGTGGCTATAATCTTGAATTGTCCATGTCAGGAAGATCTTGACATTTGAATTAAGTCCCTGTCTATCTCTGATCATGGAATCTCTATCTGATGTGTAGTAGGTTCTTGAATTTTAGGTGGTTATAAATGACAGTGGCATGAGGATATGCTACCAGCTATGGTTATTGGCATGTAAATGCATAAAACTATGGCTAATTGGCCCTGGCATTTCTTCTTTTGCAAAGTCTTTGAGTCTGCTAGGCTAGAGGAATGATTTCTCTCTCTCTTTTTTTAAAATCTGTCTTTTCTATCTATATTGACTCTTTCCCCACTTGATTGTTTAAGTCAGAATCATCTAAGTTATGTTCTTACTTTGGAAGTTCTCCTGAGAAGCCCGAAATACATGGAAGCAAACCCTGACAAAACCTCAGTCTCTCCTCTCTCTCTCTCTCTTCACCGCCTTCCTTCCATTTCTCCCTCCCTCCCTTTCTTCTTTATTTTGCTTAGTTGACATGGATACCAGTGGCATCCCTGCTCAGGTTTGAAAATGCGTAGAGTAGGTGTTTCTATGAATTGGGGCAAACACTTTTTCTCTTACTCCTCTCATCAGTTTCTGTTTCTTACTGCTACCACGCTCTGGATTGGCAATTCCTTGTCATTACAGTATTAATATCTGAAGCTCTGGTATTGGCCATAAATATATAAGGTAAAAGAGGAGGCTGTTTGGCTTGCATTGGTTCTAGGCACCAGGCTATCCCTAGTCTATGTAAAAGAAAGTTTACCACATGGTCCAGCGTAACTCACTGAGGATCCACATTATGGTATGGGACTAATCTTAGTGGTAATAAAATGTGGATAAAAATAAGCACCTACTTCAAAGACCTGTAAACATTCAATGAGAAAATGTATATGGTGTGCTTGAAATAAGAGCTAGCTTTAATAAGAGCTGTATAAGTGTTTGCTATTATTTCTATTATTTACTATTAAAAAGAAGATGGGTCCATAGCATGGGGGTAGTCAGGGACATCATAATGACTTTATCCCTAACCAAAACACTCACCAAACCCTGGTACCTTCCTTGGGTGTTGAAGATATATCATGGCTCCAGTTAATGGCATAAGAGGAGAAGAGACATTCATGTCTGCCAGCCAGCTAGTCCTAATCCAGCTGGTGTATCTTCCTTCTAGTTCAACTATGTTTATATCTAGGTGTGATTCCAGAAATGCAAATAAGATTCTTTGAAGAGAGTCATAGGCAAGTTCTCTTGTTGTATTTTACCCCCATATATAGTCTGTTCTAAAAAGAGATATTGCAATGCAGCCATTGTTGGGCTGGCACAGAAATATAATTTCCTATTTAGCGATCACTGTGATAATGTACACCTCACTCTAACAAAATAATTCACTTGGGTACATAGGATTGTGTATATGTGGAAAAAGAGGAGAAAATGGAGAGGTGGGAGGAGAGAGAGAGAGACAGAGAGAGAGAGAAAGAGATTGATTGATTTCTTCTCTAGCCAAGAAACAATTGCTTGGCAGTCTTTTCTACATGCCTTCCAATTCAGTGTTTCAAACCCAAGGAATTCAGATGACTAGACATGACTGAACATTGACCCCCAACACGACCATCTAAAAAAATCACTGTTTTGCACATTTTCTAAAAAGAAGAACTTTAAACATCAAGAAGCTCCTTTCTCCTCAGCAATAAGCCCTCTTGCTTGCTCAAACTTTAAAAGGTTCTGATCAACTATCTATACAAAAATGAAATAAGAAAGTAAAGAAAATGAAAGTGTTGTTCAAGTCTTACCTGCCATTACAATAACAAAACAAATGAGCTGTTTACCTTCTCTTTCAACCTTCTAACAAGGTCTCGCTTTCACACATATCCCCCCTTGGGTATGTGTCATGCATTTGCTAAACCCTATTACACACTTCAGTTCTTTGATGAAGGATTAACTGGGAAAATCTACCTGTCTTATGATGCAATCATGGTTTTGGTGAATTTGACTAAATTAATATATATAGATTTACTATCCTGCAAAGAATTTAGACTGAGTATCTAGTATAATGAACAAAGTCTGCATGCCTTGATATTAAACCTCCACTAGGAAATATCAGTTTTGGGTAGTACTTGGTACACTATAGATTTGGGCTCTTGAGACTATTCCTCAGGAAGAAAAATGTCACCTATATGCAGGAAAATTCTGTTTGGGTTATACTTACAAATTACTTTATTATGATCATATTATATAAAAAAACTGATTAGAATTCAGTAATTTACAGATTGTTTTCAACATCACTGATTCAACAATTTTTGTTTCTAAATCATTTTGTGTGTATATGTAGTGCTTTCTATCTGAGCTTTTTGACCATATTAGGAGGAATTTGAGTACTTTATTCATGATGAGGATGAAATAATACTTATAAAAGCACAATGTAAACTACTCCACACAATGCAAGAGTGAGATGGTATTATTACCATGTGGCATTCTTCCAAGGGGATGTAGTGGCATGCAAATGAGCTTACAACTGCCTTGGCTTAAGCTCTGTTTCTATATCCCTGTCTCCTATAATATCCCTGGAAAGGGTAAACATCCCAGAAACATGACTTACAAAGCTTCCCCAGTGTCGTAATATCATGGGAGTTTGAATGGACCACTAAATGGAGGTCTTTTAACCTTGTTCATAATTTTGTTTCAGTGCTATTAATGACCTTTTACTCTCATCCAAATTATTCAACCACTCTATATTACTGTGTACTGTCCTTCCCTCTCTCTGTAAAATGGGAATACAAGCACTAACTCAATTATGGTTTCATGGCGGTAGGAAGATGGGTTAATATTGACAAAACACTTTGTAGTTTAAAAGGTCCATTCCAACACTAATGAGCATTATTAGAGGATTGCATTGCAGCTTAATGAAGTGCTGACTCAACTAACATTACATTTTGGATCTCAATTAGCCAGTTTTAAGCTCACTGAGTTTGAGTGCTCAGATGTCCATTTTGCCAGTCAGGAACTGATTTTGCTTGGGTTCATATGTTTTTACAGAATTTTTTCTAGCTATATGGTATCTAGCTACTGTGTTTAAAAAATTGGATTAGTATTTTCTTTACAAATATGATAACATTAAAACGTTGCCTGTAAAGTGAATTTCTGTATGTCAAAAAGTATTTTTCTATTGACTGTCATTGTAAAATGACGGATTTGTTTCTCTGATCTCCAAAATGATCTTAACACATAATTAATTAATATTTGAAGATGCAACAGTACTTTAAAAAGATGCATCTAGAATAAAATGTTCATCTTTTGTGAAACAATATTTAGTTGTTACATACAATGAACACATACTAAACATGGATATAAAATAAAATGCAAGTTCATTAGCTATGATATTATAATATTAATATTATAAGTCACCAAGATTTCAAGGGGTAGAGAGGGTAAGTGGAAGGATGTATAAGAGTGTGAATTTGTTTAGGTGACTTCTGTTGTAAATTGGCCTCCCTAAACCTTTGCACATTGTTTCACCTTGGGTGATATTTAGCTGTATTCAGTTCCCTCAGCTTTAGAATTAAAATATCATCCAAAAGAGGATGGGAGTGGATTTAGAATAATGTATGCTAATATTCAAACTCACAACATACCAAGTAGGCAAGGTTGCTTTTATGTTTGACATAGCAGCTCAAAGATCTAAAAAGGAAGAAACTTTAAATGAAATAGACTCACAAGACTAAACTAAAAAGTAGTTTAGCATCTATTAGAGCCTCCTCCTTCCCCATAATCTTAAGCAGGAGTACATTCTTCCCCTATTTCTCAGCCACTGGTAATAGATTCTTGGTTTTGGAAAATGATCTAAGATGAAGGAAGAAAGATAAATAGAAACATCATGTTCCAAACAGTTACAGTTCCAAGTGAAGCTACAAAAAGGTAAAGAAGAGTGTGTCAATAAAAGGGCAAACAGACTGGAAAAATCTCTCAAAAGTGTCATCAACTGTTTAACAAGTTGTATCAGTATCCATGTCTCCTGGCCAGTTGTAGGACAATGAGGAAACAATATATCCATTGGAGATACTCAGGGTTCTAGTATGACCAAGAATAATATTTTCTTCATTGTAGCACTGTGACACAATGATAAACACTTAGGCATATAAAATAAATAAATAAATAAAGGGAAGTTTCAGCATTTCCAGGAGTTAAACATGTTATTATACGAATTTGGGAATTGCTGAGTTAAGGCTCAGGTCATTCAGATATACTATAAAAGACTGCAAGACAAGGTCAGATATGTCATCTATTGAAAGAGTAATGCTTCCTTCAGGCAAGGAGTTAGACTTTAAATTCAAAATTACCTCAACCATTTGAATCATGTTATGCTATCCTTATAGTATTTAAAATATGCCATTCAAATATATGAATTTTACTGCTAAGAAGTAACTCGAAAACAAAGCTATTTATTGCAAATTGAGATTGTAGTTTTTTTTTTCTTTTTTTTAAATTAAACATCTTTATTGGAGTATAATTGCTCTACAATCTTGTGTTAGCTTCGGCTGTATAACAAAGGGAATCAGCTATATGTATACATGTATCCCCATATACCCTCCCTCTTGCATCTCACTCCCACACTCCCTATCCCACTCCTCTACGAGGTCACAAAGCACCAAGCTGATCTCCCTGTGCGATGCAGCAGCTTCCCCTTAGCTATCTATTTTACAGTTGATAATGTATATAGGTCAGTGCTACACTATCACTTAGTCTCAGCCTAACCTTCCCCTTCCTTGTGTCCACATGTCCATTCTCTGCATATGTGTCTTCATTCCATTCCTGCTCCTAGGTTCATCAGAATAATTTTCCTTTTTAGATACCATGTATATGTGTTAGCATACAGTATTTGTTTTTCTCTTTCTGACTTATTTCACTTTGTATGACAGACTCTAGGTCCATGCATCTCACTAAAAATAACTCAATTTCATTTCTTTTTATGGCTGAGTAATATTATGCTGTATGTATGTGCCACATCTTTTTTATCATGCATCTGTTGATGGACACTTAGGTTGCTTCCATGTCATGGCCATTGTAAGTAAAGCTGCAATGAACATTGTGGTACATGACACTTTTTTTAACATGTTTATTGGAGTATAATTGCTTTACAATGGTGTATTAGCTTCTGCTTTATAACAAAGTGAATCAGTTATACATACACATATGTTCCCATATCTCTTCCCTCTTGCATCTCCCTCCCTCCCACCCTCCCTATCCCACCCTTCTGGGTGGTCACAAATCACCAAGCTGATCTCCCGTTGCTACACGGCTACTTCCCACTACCTATCTATTTTATGTTTGGTAGTGTATATATGTCCATGCCACTCTCTCACTTTGTCCCAGCTTACCCGTCGTCCCCCCCATATCCTCAAGTCCATTCTCTAGTAGGTCTGTGTCTTTATTCCCGTCTTACCCCTAGGTTCTTCATGACCTTTTTTTTCCCCTTAGATTCCATATATATGTGTTAGCATACGGTATTTATTTTTCTTTTTCTGACTTACTTCACTCTGTATGACTGACTCTAGGCCCATCCACCTCACTACAAATAACTCAATTTCGGTTATTTTTATGGCTGAGTAATATTTCATTGTATATATGTGCCACATCTTCTCTATCCATTCATCTGTTGATGGACACTTAGGTTGCTTCCATGTCCTGGCTATTGTAAATAGAGCTGCAATGAACATTGTGGTACATGACTTTTTTTTGAATTATGGTTTTCTCAGGGTATATACCCAGTAGTGGGATTGCTGGGTCATATGGTAGTCCTATTTTTAGTTTTTTAAGGAACCACTATACTGTTCACCATAGTGGCCATATCGATTTACATTCCCACCAACAGTGCAAGGGGGCTCCATTTTCTCCACACCCTCTCAAGCATTTATTGTTTGTAGATTTTTTGATGATGACCATTCTGATGGGTGTGAGGTGATACTTCGCTGTAATTTTGATCTGCATTACTCTAATGATTGGTGATGTTGAGAATACTTTCATGTGTTTGTTGGCAATCTGTATATCTTCTTTGGAGAAATGTCTATTGAGATACTGTGCCCATTTTTGTATCGGGTTGTTTGTTTTTGATATTGAGCTGCATGAGCTGCTTGTATATTTTGGATATAAATCCATTGTCAGTTGCTTCATTTGAAAATATTTTCTCCCATTCTGAAGGCTGTCTTTTTGTCTTGTTTATGGTTTCCTTTGCTGTGCAAAAGCTTTTCAGTTTCATTAGGTCCCATTTGTTTATTTTTGTTTTTATTTCCATTTCTCTAGGAGGTGGGTCACAAGGGATCTTGCTGTGATTTATGTCAAAGAGTGTTCTTCCTATGTTTTCCCCTAAGAGTTTTATAGTGTCTGGCCTTACATTTAGGTCTTTAATCCATTTTGAGTTTATTTTTGTTTAGGGTGTTAGAGAGTATTCTAATTGCATTATTTTACATGTAGCTGTCCAGTTCTCCCAGAACTACTTATTGAAGAGGCTGTCTTTTCTCCATTGCATATTCTTGCCTCCATTATCAAAGATAAGGTGACCTCATGTGCATAGGTTTATCGCTGGACTTTCCTGTTCCACTGATCTATATTTCTGTTTTGGGGCACGTACCATACTGTCTTGATTACTTTAGCTTTGTAGTATAGTCTGAAGTCAGGGAACCTGATTCATCCAGCTCCATTTTTCTTTCTCAAGATTGCTTTGGCTATTCGGGTCTTTTTTGTTTCCATACAAATTGTGACATTTTTTGTTCTATTTCAGTGAAAAATGCCATTGGTAGTTTGGTAGGAATTGCCTTAAATCTGTAGATCACTTTGGGTAGTACATTCATTTCATTTTCACAAAGTTTATTTTTCCAATCTAAGATCATGGTATATCTCTCCATCTGTATCATTTTTAATTTCTTTCCACAATGTCTTATAATTTTCTGCATACAGTTCTTTTGTCTCTTTAGGCAGGTTTATTCCTAAGTATTTTATTCTTTTGCTGCAATGGTAAATGGGAGTGTTTCCTTAATTTCTCTTTCAGATATTTCATCATTAGTGTATAGGAATGCAAGAGATTTCTGTGCATTAATTTTGTATCCTGCTACATTTCCAAATTCATTGATTAGCTCTAGTAGTTTTCTGGTAGCATCTTTACGATTCTCTATGTATATTTTCATGTTATCTTCAAACAGTGACAGATTTAATTATTCTTTTCTGATTTGGATTCCTTTTATTTCTTTTTGTTCTCTGAATACTCTAAAACCTCCAAAACTGTATTGAATAATAGTGGCGAGTGTGGGCAACCTTGTCTTGTTCCTGATTTTAGAGGAAATAGTTTCAGTTTTTCACCATTGAGAATGATGTTGCCTGTGGGTTTGTCATATATGGCCCTTATTATGTTGAGGTAAGTTCCCTCTATGCATACATTCTGCAGAGTTTTTATCATAAATCGGTGTTTAATTTTGTCGAAAGCTTTTTCTGCATCTATTGAGATTATCATATGGATTATACCCTTTAGTTGGTTAATATTGTGTATAACTGATTGATTTGCATATATTGAAGAATTCTTGCATTCCTGAGATAAACCCCACTTGATCATGGTGTATGATCATTTTAATGTGCTGCTGGATTCTGTTTGCTAGTATTTTGTCCAGGATTTTTACATGTATGTTCATCAGTGATATTGTTTTGTCATTTTCTTTTTTGGGGACATCTTTGTCTGGTTTTGGTATCAGGGTGATGGTGGCCTCATAGAATGAGTTTGGGAGTGTTCCTTCCTCTGCTATATTTTGGAAGAGTTTGAGAAGGATAGGTGTTAGCTCTTCTCTAAGGATAGGTTTTAGCTCTTCTCTAAATATTTGATAGAATTTGCCTGTGAAGCCATCTGGTCCTGGGCTTTTGTTTGTTGGAAGATTTTTAATCACAATTTCATTTTCAGTGCTTGTGATTGGTCTGTTTATATTTTCCATTTCTTCCTGGTTCAGTCTCAGAATGTGGTGCTTTTCTAACAATTTGTCGATTTCTACAAGGTCGTCCATTTTATTGGCATATAGTTGCTTGTAGTAATCCATCATGATTCTTGCATTTCTGCAGTGTCAGTTGTTACTTGTCCTTTTCCATTTCTAGTGCTGTTGATTTAAGTCTTCTCTCTTTTTTATTGATGAGTCTCACTAGTGGTTTATCAATTTTGTTTATCTTCTCAAAGAACCAGCTTTTAGTTTTATAGACCTTTGCTACTGTTTCTTTCATTTCTTTTTCATTTATTTCTGATGTATCTTTATGATTTCTTTCCTTCTGCTAACTTTGTTTTTTTTTTCTTCTTCTTCTTTCTCAAATGGCTTTAGGTGGAAGGTTAGGTTGTTTATTTTAGGTTTTTCTTGTTTCTTCAGTTAGGATTGTATTGCTATAAACTTTCCTCTTAGAACTGCTTTTGCTGCATCCCATGGGTTTGGGCTTGTCGCGTTTTCATTTTCATTTGTTTTGAGGTTATTTTTTGATTTCCTCTTTGATTTCTTCAGTGATCTCTTGGTTATTTAGTAGTGTATTGTTTAACTTCCATGTGTTTGTATTTTTTTACATTTATTTCCTCTAATTGATATTTAGTCTCATAACATTGTGCTTCAAAAAGATACTTGATATGATTTCAATTTTCTTCAATTTAACAACACTTGATTTGTGACCCAGATATTATCTATCCTGGAGAATGTTCCATGAGCACTTGAGAAGAAAGTGTATTCTGTTGTTTTTGGATAGAATGTCCTATAAATATCAATTAAGTCCATCTTGTTAAATGTGTCATTTAAAGCTTGTCTTTCCTTATTTGTTTTTATTTTGGGTGATCTGTCCATTGGTGAAAGTGGGGTGTTAGTGTCCCCTACTATTATTGTGTAACTCTTCATTTCTGCTTTTATGGATGCCAGCATTTGCCTTATGTATTGAGGTGTTCCTACATTGGGTACCTAAATATTTATAATTGTTAAATCTTCTTCTTGGATTGATGCCTTGATCATTATGTAGTGTTTTTCTTTGTGTCTTGTAACAGTCTTCATTTTAAAGTCTATTTTCTCTAATATGAGAATTGCTACTCCAGCTTTCCTTTGATTTCCTTTCTCAAGGACTATGTTTTTCCATCCCTTATCTTTCCATCCCCTCACTTTCAGTCTGCATGTGTCCCTAGGTCTGAAGTGGGTCTCTTGTAGACAGCATATATACAGGTCCTGTTTTTGTATCCATTCAGCCAGTCTATGTCTTTTGGTTGGAGCATTTAATCCATTTACATTTAAGGTAATTATTGATATGTATGTTTGTATTACCATTTTCTTAATTGTTTTGGGTTTGTTTTTGTAGGTGTTTTCCTTCTCTTGTGTTTCCTGCCTAGAGAAATTCCTTTAGCATTTGTTGCAAAGCTGGTTTGGTGGTGCTGAATTCTCCTAAGCATTGTTTGTCTGTAAAGTTTTAATTTCTCCATTGAATCTGAATGAGATAATTGCTGGGTAGAGTAATTTTGGTTGTAGGTTTTTCCCTTTCATCACTTTAAATATGTCTGCCACTCCCTTCTGGCTTTCAGAGTTTCTGCTGAAAGATCAGCTGTTAACCTTTTGGGGATTCCTTGTATGTTATTTGTTGCTTTTCCCTTGCTGCTTTTAATATTTTTTCTTTGTATTTAATTTTTGATAGTTTGACTAATATGTGTCTTGGCATGTTTCTCCTTGGATGTATCCTGTATGGGAGTCTCTGCACTTCCTAGACTTGATTGAATATTTCCTTTCCCATGTTAAGGAAGTTTTCAACTCTAATCTCTTCAAATATTTTCTCAGTCCCTTTCTTTTACTCTTCTTCTTCTGGGACCCCTATTCAATGCACCAATTTAAATATCGTTGCATTTAATGTTGTCCAAGAGATCTCTGAGACTGTCCTCAATTCTTTTCATTCTTTTTTCTTTATTCTGCTCTTTATTCTGCTCTTCAATAATTATTTCCCCTATTTCATCTTCCAGATCACATATCTATTCTCCTGCCTCAGTTATTCTGCTATTGATTCCTTCTAGAGAATTTTTAATTTCATTTATTGTGCTATTCATCTTTGTTTGTTTGCTCTTTAGTTATTCTAGGTCCTTGTTAAAAGTTTTTTTTGTATTTTCTCCATTCTATTTCCAAGATTTTGTATCATCTTTACTATTTTCACTCTGAATTATTTTTCAGGTTGACTGCCTATTTCCCCTTCATTTTTTTTTGGTCTGATGGGTTTTTACTTGCTCCTTCATCCACTGTATATTTCTCTGTCTTCTAATTTTTTTTTGTAATTACTCTGTTTGGGGTCTCCTTTTCGCAGGCTGCATGTTTGTAGTTCCCATTGTCTTTGGTGTCTTCCCCTAGTGGTAAGGTTGATTCAGTGGCTTGTGTATGCTTCCTGGTGTAGGGGACTGGTGCCTGTGTTCTTGTGGGTGGGGCTGGATCTTGTCTTTCTGGTGGGCAGCGCCATGTCCAGTGCTGTGTTTGGGGGTTTCTATGAACTTATTATGATTTTAGGCAGCCTCTCTGCTAATGGGTGGGGTTGTGTCCTTGTCTTGCTAGTTCTTTGGCATGAGGCATCCAGCACTGGAGCTTGCTGGCCATTGGGTGGAGCTGGGTCTTTGCGTTGAGATGGAGATCTCTGGGAGAGCCCTCGCTGATTGATATTATGTGGGGTGAGGAGGTCTCTTGTGGTCCAATGTCCTGTACTTGGCTCTCTCACATCAGAGGCTCAGGCCTGACACCCGCTCTGAGCATGAAGACCCTGTCAGTCACGTGGCTGCAACAGGACTGAGTGAGGTTGCTGGAGTAATTATCCCTCCAAGTGGGGCAGAGTCCAAAGGAAATGGGGCAGAGTTTTTAACCAATTCTCCAAAATGACTCTGATGCCAGATTCAAGGACTCTTATCCTCGAGGATGACACTTCCTTCCTGATGAAGGACCCTTTTTTCTTTTCCTTGGTGCTTAGTCTGGTTTCACTTGCTCAGAGGGGGCCGCATGCAGAGGCCTCATACCCGGCCCTTCAGTCCATAGTTTCTGGTGTGAAATGTCTCTGTTGTTCTTGTTTTACAAAAGAAAAAAGAAAAAAAATCCCCATTCTAACAGTGAAATCAATTATCTTCATGACTAGGGACCCCTTTTATGGGAATCATTAACAGAGTTGAAGTACACATGCCCTTAATGTGTTTTTTTGATTGATGTGAAAATTATCAGTCATGGCTCACATCACAAGATGGAAACCAAAAAAGAAAAAAAAAATGGCGGGGTGTGGGGGAAATGCATAGGCAATCTAGTACTTGGCTTGATTCAGGGTTCTGATAACTCCTCAAAATTTTAGGTTAAAATAACATCACACATAGGTGGAATATAGGAGCATGCTCCTGTTTTAAGTATTCCAAAACTACTGAAAATTTGAAATTAGTCATATATCACATTTTCCAAATTTACAACACATAAAATCCCTATGCTTTTTGGACACTGTAGGTACTAAATTTATTTTTCAGGGTTGTGTCTATAGGTTCATTCCCAAGAGGAGTCAGCTTCCCACTCCTTTTATCTATTTAATGTGATCAATTGTAACATAGAATTAGAACCTTTGCTGAAAACTTCAGAATAAGTATTTGACCCATGTTAAAATACTGTTCACCAGTGATCTAATTTTTGAATTATTTTCTTTCTAATTCTGGTTTCAGGTCTGATTCAAAGAACTGCACATTCAAAGGAGGATCTAGAGAAAGTGCAGCCATTAGTTCTTCTGGATCAGTGATTTTTCAGATTCTTGGTAATGCATACCCCCAGATCCCATCTCCAGAATTTCTCATTTAGTTGGAGAAAATCTGTAAGGATAACAGATTCAGTTGCAGGTGGTCAGTGTCCTCATGGTGATAAACACTGCTCTAGGGATCTCTTTGAGAATATGATGAAAGATGGTTATGTTCTCACCATTAAAAAACAATATTTTGCATGCAGTTTCAGTCTCCTGTACTCCTGAGGTCTATCCAAGGACACCAGTTTAAGATCTAGATCTCTATCAAAGTAGAATACACAATTTGTAAGTATTCTAGTTTTCTTTAGAAAATAATTTCAGATTTATAATTTAACATAACTGTCCTCAGCTTTGACATATTATTGAAATAAGAATTGATTGTATAAAATGTTTCTGTACTTTTCGATACAGAAAGATGCCTTCATCTCTGAATTTGCCCTGAGTACGTCAAAATATTGAGGCTTCCAGCTTCCCATGCTTGGTTCAGAGGCTTGTATTCATACTTCATCCACACTGTCAATGTTGCTCTACAGTAAATTTCTTCATGGCAGAGCTACCCCTATTCAATTTTAAAATTTTTATTTTATATTGGAGTATAGTTGATTTAAAATGTTGTGTTAATTTCAGGTGTACAGTAAAGTGATTCAGTTATACATATACATATATCTACAGTTTCTCAGATTATTTTCCCATATAGGTTATTAGAGGGTATTGAGTAGGGTTTTCTGTGCTATACAGTAGGTCCTTGTTGATTATATATTTTATATATAGTACTATGTATAAGTTAATCTCAACCTCCTAATTTATACCTCCACCCTCTTTTCCCCTTTGGTAACCATAAATATGTTTTCTAAGGCTGTGGGTCTGTCTCTGTGTTGTAAATAAGTTCATTTGTATCATTTTTTAGATTCCACATAAAGTGGTATAATATGATATTTGTCTTCCTCTGTCTGAATTATTTCACTTAGTATGATCATCTCTAGGTCCATCCATGTTGCTGCAAATGGTATTATTTCATTATTTTTATGGCTGAGTAATATTGTATATGTGTATCAAATCTCTTTTATTCTTCTGCCAATGAGCATTTATGTTGCTTCCATGTCTTGGTTATTGTACAATACTGCTGCTATGAACATTAGGGTGCATGTATCTTTTCAAAGTATGGTTTTCTCTGGATATATGCCCAGGAGAGTGATTATATGGATATATGCTCAGGAGTGGGAACTCTATTATTAGCTTTTTAAGGAACCTCCATACTGTTCTCCATAGTGGTTGTACCAAGTAACATTCCCATCAACAGCGTTAGGAGGGTTCCCTTTTCTCCACACCCTCTCCAGCATTTATTGTTTGTAGATTTTTTGATGATGGCCATTCTGACTGGTATGAGGTGATATCTCATTGTAGTTTTGATTTGCATTTCTCTAACATCGCATCTTTTCATGTACTTTTTGGCCATCTGTATGTCTTCTTTGAAGAAATGTCTGTTTAGATCTTTTGCCCATTTTTTGATTGGGTTCTTTGTGTTTTTGACATTGAGCTGCATGAGCTGTTTATATATTTTAGATATTAATCCCTTATCAATCGCATCATTTGCAAATATTTTCTCCTATTCTGTGTGTTGTCTTTTTTTGTTTGTTTTATTTATGGTTTCCTTTGCTATGCAGAAGATTTTAAGTTTAATTAAGTCCCATTTGTTTATTTTTATTTTTTTTATTACTCTAGGAGGTGAATCCAAAAAGATATTGCTGCGATTTATGTCAAAGAGTGTTCTGCCTATCTTTTCCTATAAGAGTTTTTTGATTATCTTGTCTTACATTTAGATATTTAATCCATTTTGACTGTATTGTTATATATGGCAGTTGAGAATGTTCTAATTTCATTATTTCACATGTAGCTGTCCAGTTTTTCCAGCACCAGTTGTTAAAAAACTGTCTTTTCTCCATTGTATATTCTCGCCTCCTTTGTCATAGATTAATTGAGCACAGGTACATGGGTTTATTTCTGGGCTTTCAATCATGTTCCAATGATATATAAGTCAAACATTTAGAGAAGAGTTAACACCTATCCTTCTGAAACTACTTTTAAAAACTGCAGAGGAAGGAACACTCCCAAACTCATTCAATGAGGCAATCATCACCCCGATACCAAAGCCAAAGATACTACAAAAAAAGAATATTACAGACAGTATATTTGACGAACATAGACACAGAAATCCTCAACAAAATACTAGCAAACTGAATCCAACAGCACATTAAAAGGATCATATAGCATGATCAAGTGGGATTTATCCCGGGGATGCAAGGATTCTTCAATATATGCAAATCAATCAATGAGATACACTATATTAACAAATCAAAGTATTAAAAACCATATGATCATCTCAATAGATGAAGAAGAAGCTTTTGACATAACTCAACACCCATTTATCATAAAAACTCTCCAGGAAATGAGGCATAGAGGGAACATACCTCAACATAAAAAAGGTCATATATGATGAACTCACAACTAGCATCCTACTAAATGATTAAAAGCTGAAAACATTTCCTCTAAGATCAGGAGCAAAACAAAGATGTCCACTCTCATCACTTTTATTCAACATAGTTTTGGAAGTCCTAGTCATGGCAATCAGAGAAGAAACAGAAATAAAAGCAACACCTGTTCATAGAGGCACCTTCTGTCCCGGGCATGTTTATGTATAGGGAAGGGGAACAAGATCTATAAAACATAATTCTTGTTTATAGGAGTTTAGCGTTTAGGGGGGTTGAGGGCACTCAATGACTCAATGAGGATGAGCCTGATGCAGGTGGCTACAAGGTCACCCTTGAATAAATTCTGCTTTAGGAAAAAAAAATAATCCAAATTGTGAACAAGGAATTAATACTCTCACTGTTTGCACATGACATGATACTATACATAGAAAATCCCAAAGATGCTACCAGAAGACTACTAGAGCTCATGAATGAATTTGGTAAATTTGCAGGATACAAAATTTTCAGAAATCTCTTGCATTTCTATACACTACAAATGAAAGATCAGAAGGAGAAATTAAGGAAACAATCCCATTTACCATCACATCAAAAAGAATAAAATACATAGGAATAAACCTACCTAAGGAGGCAAAAGACCTATACTCTGAAAACTATCAGATTCTGATGAAAGAAATTGAAGATGACACAATCAGATGGAAAGATATACCATGTTCTTGGATTGGGAGAATCAATATTGTCAAAATGACTACACTACCCAAGGCAATCTGCAGATTCAATGGCATTTTTTCACAGATCTAAAACAAGTTTTTTTTTAATTCATATCAAAACACAAAAGACCCAAAATAGCCAAAGCAATTTTGAGGAAAAAAGAGAAAAATGTAGCTGTAGGAATTAGGTTCCCTGACTTCAGACTATGATATAAAGCTATAGTAATCAAAACAGTATGGTATTGGCACAAATCCACCTATTCATTTTTATACCCTGCTCCTTCTTTCCCCTACAGCCTCAGTGCCTAAGGTAATACTAGGTTCTAAATAAACACTCTTACTTGGCTTAACTTATGTTTTACTAATTGCAAATGTAGCACATGTACATCACAGAAAATGTACAAAATATTCAAATGGTAAAATAATGGTCAACTGCCATATCATTCATTTTGTCTCAGAGTTATTGTTTGTAAATATATTTTCAAAATTAATCTCCCTCTATTCTAACCCCAACATCATTTCCTAGAGATGGCCATTGTTAATAATGCAGTACATTTGTAGTATATTTTATATTTCATATTTTTTATTTTATATATTATATAAAATATTTTATATATTTATAGTATATTTTTCTTACATAAACATAAATGTACATGTATGCATATACACATCTAATCCTTTTTGTAAAAAAATAGGATTGTACTGTTTTTTATATTGTATAAATTGCTTTTTTCACCATAATCAAAATACTATGAACATTTTCTCAAGTTACTTAATGTAAAGCTACTTCACTTATTTTAACATTTTCATAGTATTTGATACATATTTTGAGCTTATGAGTTTATTACCTAATTAGTAAATAAATAACTTTTGGCTAACATCTTATTGCATTTTATTAGAAATGAATAGGAATGTAACTAAATGGATATGACTATTGTTTGTTATAGGATAATAGAATACCAGAATTATTTATTATTCTGGCTTAGGATATAGAATTTCTTTTTCAGAAACTAGCCAAATTATGACTAGTTTCCAATGATTGGGAAAAACATAGCTTTATACATCATCCCCAAACTTAATAGATGTAAAATTCCTTTCAGCTAGTGTTAAGTGTCCCACTTCATTTTGTCAAGCCACTAGACTGACTCAAATTTTTCTGATACTTCAGAGGGTCTGCCACCTGCCCTGTGTTTCAGAAAGCAGGACTCCAAATCCCATTGCCATTACAATAACAATAACAATAGACACAGTGGTTATGTTTTAATGGCACTACTTAATGAATTCTATGAGACAAGAATAATGGTGAGAAACCTCAAGGTCAGCAGTGTTACTTTGAGAAGCACCCAGCAATAGCTCTGAGAAGCCCTTCAAGTGCATTCAGCATCTATCTGCTCTGCCTGCAGTTAACTAAGACTTCCTTTTCTTTTCCCTCATCCTCAGTAGTATATGTGAAGCAAAACAATTTCAGTCCAAGAAAAGTGATAGCCCTTGATGTTATCATAGTAAACTTGGGTTTAAACAAAAGGTTAAAAGAAAACAGACAAGATTACATTCTAACAATTTTCCCATAGATATAGGGTGAGAATTTGGACCAATAAATTTGTTTTCAACAACAACAAAGCAGGATTCTCCAAGTATCCTTGGTAGAAAGTCTAAAATTATGGAAAAGATGATAAAAGTCACTTGGAGCTACTCTGTCCAGATATTTGAGGGTATTCATTGTCCCCAGTGAATCACATCTAAAATTAGAAATCTAGGAGTAAACAGACAAAAGCTAACTACTTCCTGCAAAGGATAATAGAGTTTGGAATAAGTTCCTAGGAAAACAGTTAAGCATGAATATGCTCAGCTAATTTCATGAGTAAAATAAAAATGACAAAGAAATAGAATGAGAAAGAATCAATCCTAAATTAAGATTAAAAACTTCTTTGCGAGGAGCAAAACAACTAGATAGTCTGCAAATTATCTATATAGTTAACCATTTTCAGTTTTTAAAAATACCAGGAAACATCTCTGAATGCATTCCATGCATCTCAAAATTCTTTCTCATGTATCTACCTAACATTATTATGTGGTAGAGAGGGGAAGAGAGTTATTATACATTCCTATTCTCTCTCTCTTTCTTTCTCTCTCCCTCTCCCCTTCTCTTGCTCTGGGACCCTCTTTCTCTCTCTTTCTTTCCCATAAGAGAGAATTGAAGAAAAGAGTGTGTGTGTGTGACTGTTTGTCTGTCTGTATGTCTCTCTCCATAATGCATACCTCCTTCCAAAAGTAACTCTAGTTGGTTTAGAGGTGGCTTGCTCAAGGCCATACACCAAGTCAACATATGATAAAAGGCTTCAGAGAACAGAGAATATTTCTCAGCTATTAAATCTAAACTATTGCACACTGTAGCATCACAAATTGTTAGAGATGAAAAGTAACTTAGAGACTCATTTCTTCATTTTCTGGATGAAACTGAGGCCCAGCAAGTTAAATACAAAAATCCAAATTATCCAACTAGTTAGTGGCAGATCTGTCCTACTTTTTTACATGGTAAGATTAGAGTGGTGCTGTAAGGCCCTCTGAAATATATCCTACACCGCATTCCAGAGGTCTTGAAATTCCAAAGTTCAGAATCTTTCATCTGAGTTATTAATATTCTTCTGTTCCAAGTGTTGTCATGGATGAACTAGCCATAACATTTATCTAATGTCAATTATCTCCTCTTTTGCACAAGATCTCATCTCCACTCACCTATTCCAGCAATTAATCATCTCTCTCCATTTCTTGTGGTCTATTTTTCCTTCTTTAATGGATCATTCCCATTAGCATGCTTTTATTATTCTCTTATGCTTTTGTTAAGCCCTTCCCGAAAATATATATTTTAAAGTCCTCTTTTGGCCCTGCTTTCATTGCCAATTATAGCTCCAATTCTCTGTTCCCCTTGGCTGCAAACCTGCCTGGAAGAGTTCTCTACATTTGCTCTAGAAGTCCCCCCTTCCTATTCTCTTTTAAACACACTCCAACCAGACTTTACCTCTCACTGCTCCACCAAAATTCTCTTGTTGAAATTTTCAATGATCATCTCTCATCTAACTTCACCTATCAGCAGTATTTGACAAATCAATCACTCCCTCTTCCTTGATACATTTTCTTCACTTAGCTTCCAAGATATCACATTGTCATGATTTACCTTCTAGCTACTCACTTATTCCTTCCTAGTTGCTTTTTCTAGTCTTTTTTCTATTCCCAACTGCTTAGTGTTGGAATTCCCTGAGGTTCAGGTCAACCTGGAGATCTCATCCACTCTTATAGTTTTAAATAACATCTCTATGTCAATAATGCCTGTATTTATATCTCTAGGTCAGACATCTCTCCCAAATTCAAGACTCATTTATCCAACTACCTTCCCAACATTTTCACGTAGGTATCTAACAGATAGTTCACCTCCAAAAGTGAATTTCTAACCTTCTTCCCACCTTCATTTTCTCCATCTTCAACTTTCTATCATTCTGTAACAACCAAGTCAATTTTGATGGGCCCAATTACAGGGTATACTTCTGCAATAATTGCTTCGAGCAGTAGGAATGAATTGAGAGTCAGGGAGTAGAATAAAATATTTCATATATATAGAAATAAAATGTATGTAATAGAAAAAATTATGTACATTTTATACATTAAGCTCCATATGCATAGAGTCTAGGACTATTGGAATACAGCATGATTTCTATTCCTCTTAAGTCATATGTATGTGTGTATGTCTGTGTGTTTTCTAGATATTTGTAGAATTTTACTTTTTCTTATCATAATTCAAAACTTTTAAAGTGTGGACATCTTTCCATTTACTAAAAGACCTTTTAAATCTCTAGTCTGTAGACTTTTTTTATCTAAATCTGAAGTGAGAAGGAAAGTCCAAGTGTGGAAAATTTTAAACATTGATTTCTGGAGTCTGAATTTTAACTGGTTCTGTCAGGATACACAGATATATTCATTAATGATGACAATGATCATTTATCGAGTGCTTACTTTGTAACAGGCACTTTATAAAGCAATTATTTTATAAATGTTTTTAATGGATTACCTTATTTAAATATCATGAAGTCTATGAATTAAATACCACTATTTTGACCATTTTATAGATTAGGAAACTGTGGAACAGAGTGATTTAATAACTTGCTCATGTGCGGATTCAAGCCCCACATGTTAAAATCAAGGGCTCAGCTTTTAATCAATGTATCATGAATGATTGAAGTAGCATAAACCCTCTAATTTCCTGTCAAGTAATTTTGATTTTTTCTATAAAATATTTACAAGAAACAAAGCAGAATATTACAATCAGTGTTTAGTAATTTAGGCAGTGCTTCATTTATTTACATAATGCCATTTATAAAATGCCACTTGGGTATTGTCTGTCCATGTACTTTGGCAAAATGAATTCATGCTTAGAATCCTTCACACAAATACTTTGTCATCTCTGAGGATGATTGAAAGGAAATTAAATGTTAGTTCAATGAAAATAGAATAATCAAAATACATGGGTCATCCTACATTTTTCTAGTTTGTTGATTCCAAATTTTAATTCCTCATTTTTCTGAGATTTCAGCATTATGTATTCTTTTCAGTTTCTCCTTTAGTAACTTTAATGTATGGTAACATTTTGAGAAGTACAATTGTTCTTTTTCAACAACAAAAATAAATCACACTATTATAAAACTGTCTCACCTTAATACCTTGCTAAGTTGTTTACCAGTGACACCATATTGAGGATGTTTCAGTTTAATGAGTATAGGAATAATAAGGACAGAAAAATATAATACAGTAAAGTTGTATGAAATATATAATTCATGAGTTGTGTTGAATATGACTTCTTATTTCAAGTAAAACGTGATGAGGTTCTGACTTTTCTATTAAGCCCTTAGCTTATTCTCCAATTGGAATTTCAACTCACTTCCGCCTTTGTAGAGTCTAAGTGGCAAACAGGTGAAACTCCGAATGAAATGCTGTGCTAATTGGAAAAGCACAGCTGGGCACATGACTTCTAAGGTATGGGCTGTACTCTGCAGTGGGCTTTAGTCACAAGGTTGTTCTTAAAGCAAAATGAGATATTCAACAGAGTCAAAGTATAATACCTTAGATTTCTAAGCATAAACAACAATCTTCAAATGAATTCAGACACATTTTCTGTTGAAATGTACCAGTGTAGTGTCCTTAAGTCACTCATGACTCATTATTCATATACCCTTTTGGAACAGTATTTGTCACGTATTTACCCACCTTTAAGACCTTAACCTCATTAATTTCCTTGCCTGCTGTCTTTCATTTCCTATTCTACTCTCTCTTATAGCCATACCTTCAAACTTGACATTTATTTAGGATATATGCTTTTTTCAAAAACATTCTGCACATGTGCAGTCACTGATGTTAATATTATATCCTGCTAAAATATTTGTTGTTTTCTTCAATTAAGACTATGAATCAGGAATGGCAGGGCACATCTGAAAATAAGTGTAGTCTCCTCCTAGTACAATCTTAGAGACAAAAGTGTTTTCAGAATTGATGCAGACTAAATAGCTACCCATCCAATGTGTTAATCCCCTCTGCAACATGCTATGCAGAAGGCCACCCAAACTCAGCTAAATTATTTCCAGGGATGAGGAAGCTTACATGCTATGAGAAGCAGAACATTTCATTGCTAGGCTTTAGAAATGTGTTCTTTTACTCAACTTAAATCTGTTTCCCTGTAATTTTCATCTATTTTTCTATGCTCCACTTTTTAAAAATTAATTAATTAATTACTTTATCTATTTATTTATTTATTTATTTTTGTGGTACATGGACCTCTCACTGTTGTGGCCTCTCCCATTGCAGAGCACAGGCTCTGGAAGTGCAGGCTAAGCAGCCATGGCTCACGGGCCCAGCCGCTCTGCAGCATGTGGGATCTTCCCAGACTGGGGCACAAACCCGTGTTCCCTGCAACAGCAGGCAGACTCTCAACCACTGCACAACCAGGGAAGCCCTGCTCCACATTTTTTAAGCAATACAGGCTAAGTCTAAATCTAACATATGATAGTATAATTTGAATTCTAGGAAATAGATATCAAGCCCTCTTCTCAAAATTTCTCTTCTTCAGGCTAAACTTCCTCTAATCTTTTAAGTTCCTCAGACAACATTCCTTTTTACTCGTAAGTTTCTCATCTTCCTCTGAGCACAAGTTTTTCCTAAAATACGGCACCCAAATGCTGACTTCCAATATCCACCACACAATCTATCATGTAAGCATAACTTATCTGTTTACATTAAGGTCTTTATTTTTTAAAGTTCATCTTGATAAGGTCAAATACAGAGTTTGGGGGCACATTACCAGAATTTGGCCTTCATATTGTAATTCTTTTGGTATAGTGTAATCCAATCAGCCTTATCCAGCTCATGTATGTAAATCTTTTCCACTAGGTTATAACAAGAAATTTTGTCCAATGTATTCCTAAAATCAAGAATAAATATGTCTAGCAAACTTACCATAAAGGGAAGTGAAGTAGGGTGTGACATCAGCAAGATGGTAAAGAGGAAGCCCTGGGCCCTGCTTTCTCCCATGGACACATCTATTCAGCAACAATTCATGGACAAATTATCTTTGTGAGAAATCCAGAAACTAATAGAATGTCTCCTGCACCCCTGGTAAACATGAAACCAGACTCACTGAAGCCAGTAGGGAGATTCAAGACACTCTCTCAACAGGATCCCTACTCCTAGCATAGTGACATATGATCAGGAAGAGATCTCCTAGCAACCAGGTTCTCCCAGGGTAGAGAAAGTGTTGGTTAACACATGCAGTTTCCCAACTTTTCCAGTAAGTCTCCCCAGAGGACTGGATTCTATCTTTTCGCTCTTGGAGCTCTGACAGATACAGCCACTATAGAAGCCATAGTTCTTCACTACTGCTCAGTACAGAACAAGTGGATGAACAAATTCCCAGCTTTCAACTTCTCTCTGGGAAGGGAAAATGTTGATCCATGCACAGAGTGTCCCAATTTTTCTAAGGCTGTCCAAAGAACTGGCATCTGTCTCGGCATTTTTGGAGCTCTGACAGTCCCAGCACAGTCTGTCAGCCATGGGGAGAATTGAAACAGTGGCTCAGGATGCTAAAAGACATGGCTATTCTCCCTGGCTCAGTACAGAGTGAGCAGACAAAAATGAGAGCTGTCTGCTTCTCCCTGAAGAAGGAAAATGTTGGTTTGGTCATACAAAACTACAACTTTTCTGAGGGCTTCCCAAAGGACTGGCTTCTGACTTGCATGCCTCAGAGTGATGCAGGGACCTGACATATCCTAGGCCCTGTGGGAAAGTGAGAACAGAGATGAATATTTAGGATGGCAGTTGACATCAACCCACCACCACTGCCACCTAGTTCAGCACAGAGTGAGCAGACAAAAACCCAGCTCCAAGATTCTCCCAGTGAAAGGAAAGAGTTAGATGAAATATCCAATGACCGAACTTTTCTGGGGAACTGGTTTTAGCCTCTCTTGACACAGTGTGCTGATGGGACATAGCATACCCTAGATGCAAGAAGGCTGCAAAGAAAAACGAAAGTGTGTTAAACTAGCAGAAAGTTTTGAAAGACTTCCAGAATCCCTAGTTGAGCTGATTGGTAAGAATCTTCTCCTGTATGAGTCTGGGAGAGGTGGTTTCTTTGTCTACTGCACAGACTCTAACACAGAGATTCAAGGAAAGTGAAGAATCAGGCAAAGATGTTCCAAACAAAGGAATAAGATGAATTGCCAAAAACAGACTCTATTGAAATAGAAGTATATGGGTTTACCTGACAGAGAATTCAAAATAACAGTCATAGTGATGCTCATTGAGGTCAGGAAACAATGCATGAACAAAGTAAAAATTTTAACAAAGAGATAGAAAATATTTTAAAAAGTACCAAACAGAAATAATGCTGCTGAAGAACATAATTGAATGAAAAAATTCACTAAAGGAATTCAACAGCAGACTAGATCAAGCAGAAGAAAATATCAGGGAAGTTGAAGACAGTTTATTGCAGTGGAGGATAAAAAGAATAAAAAAGAGTTAAGAAAGCTTATGGGCCTTAAGGGACAGCATCAAGTATTGTGGAATTTATACAGATTGAGAAGAGAGAGAGAAGAGAGAACCAGAAAGCTTATTCAAAGAAATAATGAGTGAAAGTTTCCCAAATCTAGGGAAAAAATTGGATGTCTAGTTCCAAGAAACCTAATGGAACCAAACAAGATGAATCAAAAGAAATTCACACTGAGACACAATGTAATGAAATTGTCAAAAGTCAAAGACAAAGAGAGAATTTTGAAAACAGTAAGAGAAAAGTGACTTGTCACGTATAAGGGAAACTGCATAAGACTGGCATTGGGTTTTACAGCAGAAACCATGCAGAACAGAAGGGAGTGGGATGATATATTAAAAGTGCTGAAAAATGCTAACCAAGAATACTACACTCAGAAAAACTCTCCTTCAAAAATGAAAGAAAGATAAAGACCTTCCTAGAAAAACAAAAGCTGAAGTAATTTATCACAACACCTGCCTTATAAGAAATGCTAAAGCAAGTTCTTCAAATTGAAACAAAAGGAAGCAAAACAGCAACTTAATAACATAAGAAACTATGAAACTCATTGGCAAAGGTTAAATATATAGACAAATGCAGGATGTAATGGTGGTGAGCAAATCACCTTTAATTTTAGTATAAAAGTTAAAAATAAAGTTAAAAGACAAACAATGACTATAACTAAAAATATATTAAAGGACACACAAAATAGATTTTTGACAATAGAACCATGCATAATGTGTTATAAGTATAAGATATTTTATGTAAGTCTCAAGGTATCCACAGAACAAAATACATAGAGAAGTTACATAAAAGAAAAATAGCAAGGAATTAAACATATTGATAGAAAACAAAAACACAACAAAACACAGAGGAAGAGAGCAAAACAGGAAAAGACAAAGAACCACAAGACTAACAGAAAACAATTAAAATGGCAGTATTAAATCCTTTAATCAATAATTACTTTAAATATAAATAGATTAAATTATCCAATGAAAAGTCCAAGAGAGGCTGAAAGGATATAAAAAGAAGACCCAATTACATGCTGTCCACAAGAAACTCTCATTAGATTTAAAGATACATAGGCTGAAAGTGAAGGGATGGAAAAGATATTCCAAGCAAATGGCAAACAAAAGAGAGAAGTGACTATGTTTACATCAGACCAAATAGACTTTAAGTCAAAAACTGTCACAAGAGATAAAGCACATTATATAATGATAAAAGGGCCAATTCACTAAGAAGATATCACAATTATAAACATATGTGATGTTCACACAACATCAGAACACTTAAATATATCAAGCAAACATTGACACAACTGAAGGTAGAAGTATAGTAATTGAAAAACAGCATAAAAAATCTTATAGAATACAGCAAAAATAGTGTTAGGAGGGAAGTTTATAAAGATAAACATCTATAATAAAAAGGAAGAAAGATCTCAAATACACAATGTAGCATTACACCAAAAGGAGCTAGAAAAAAGAACAAGCTACAGCTAAATTCAGCATGGAAAAGAAACAACAAAGCCTAGAGCAGAAATAAATGAAATAAATGAAATCATGAAAAGAAAAATAATAGAAAAAACTCAATGACACTAAAGAGTTCATTTTCTGAAAAGGTAAACAAAATTGAAAAACCATTAACTAGACTAAGTAAAAAAGAGAGATTAGAATGAATAAAATTAGATATTAAAGAAGAGACATTACAACTGATGCCACATAAATAAAAGGATAAGAGACTACTATGAAAGTTATATGCAAACTGGATAATTGAAAAGAAATATATAAAGTCATAGAACCATACAACCTAACAAGACTGAATCATAAAGAAACAGAAAGTCTGGGGCTTCCCTGGTGGTGCAGTGGTTGAGAGTCTCCCTGCCGATGCAGGGGACGTGGGTTCGTGCCCTGGTCCAGGAAGATCCCACATGCCGTGGAGCAGCTGGTCCCATGAGCCATGGCTGCTGAGCCTGTGCATCCGGAGCCTGTGCTCCGCAACAGGAGAGGGCACAACAGTGAGAGGCCCGCGTACCACAAAATAATAAAAAAAGAAAGAAAGAAAGAAATAGAAAGTTTGAACAGACCTATAACTAGTAGGGAGATCAAATCAGTAATCAAATATCTCCCAACAAAGAAAAGCCCAGGCTCAATGATTTCACTGGTGAATTCTCCAAAACATTTGAAAAGGAAATAATGCCAATTCTTTTCAAACTCTTCCAAAAACTAAAGAGGAGGGAACACTTTCAAACTCATTTTATGAAGCCAAAATTACCATGATAAAAAACACTACAGAACCAGACAAAACACTACAAGAAAAGAGAACTACAGTCCCATAACCTTGATGAATATAGATGAAAAATTCTCAACAAAATACTAACAAACTAAATTCAACAGCACATTAAAAGTATCACACACCACGATTAAGTGAGATTTATCCTTGAGGAGCAACTTTATTTAAAAATGGCAAAATCAATAATTGTGTTGCACCACATTAACAGAATAAAGGGGAAAAGTCACATGATTGTCTCAAAACATGCAGGAACACATTTAATAACATTTAACACCCTTTCATGATAAAAACCCAACAAACTAGAATAGAAGGAAACTATGTCAACATAGTAAAGGCCATATATTAAAAGTCCACAGCTTACTACTCAGCCATAAAAAATGAACAAAATAATGTCATTTGCAGCAACATGAATGCAACTAGAGATTACCATGCTAAGTGAAGTAAGTCAGAAATAGAATGACAAATACCATATGATATCACTTATATGTGGAATCTAAAATATGGCACAAATGAACCTAACTACAAAACAGAAACAGACACATAGAGAACAGACTTGTGGTTGCCAAGGGGCAAGGGAGAGAGAGAGAGGTGGACTGGGAGTTTGGGGTTGGTAGATGAAAACTATTACATTTAGAATGAATAGAAAACAAGGTCCTGATGTATAGTGCAGGGAACTATTCAATATCCTGTGATAAACCATGATGGAAAAGAATATAAAAAATAATGTATAAAAATAAAATTTATTAAATAACCTAAAAAAATAAAAGTCCACAGCTAATCATATTCAACTGTGAAAAACTGAAAATTTAGCCTACAGGTTCAGGAAAAAGGCAAGGATGCTCACTCTTGCTACATCTATCCAATATAATTCTGGAACAGCTATCCAGAGCAATTAGGAAAGAAAAGGAAATAAAAGGCATCTACATCAGAAAGCAAAAAGTAAAATTCTCCCTGTTTGTAGATGACATGACCTCATAAAAAGAAAACCCTAAAGATGCCAGTATAAAAAAAAAAACTATTAGAACAAATAAATTCAGCAAAGTTTCAGGATACAAAATCAACATACAAAAATCAGCTGCATTTTTATACACCAATAACACATTATCAGAAAACGATATTAAGAAAATGCCATCGCAAAAAACAAACAAACAAAAAAACACAAAAAAAGGGCTTCCCTGGTGGTGCAGTGGTTGAGAGTCTGCCTGCCGATGCAGGGGACACGGGTTCGTGCCCCGGTCTGGGAGGATCCCACATGCCGCAGAGCGGCTAGGCCCGTGAGCCATGGCCGCTGAGCCTGCGCGTCCGGAGCCTGTGCTCCATGACGGGAGAGGCCACAACAGTGAGAGGCCCGCGTACCGCAAAAAACAAACAAACAAAAACACACAAAAAAAGAAAATGCCACTTACAATAACATCAAAGAGAATCAAAGAATTAAAATGCTTAGGAATGAACTTAACTAAGGTGGTGAAGATTTGTATACTGAAAAGTAGAACACATTGGTGAAAGAAATTAAAGAAGACACAGAAAACTGAAAGGCATCCTGTGTTCATGGACTGAAAGACAATATTGTTAGTGTCCATACTACTCAAAGTAATCTACAGATTAAATGTAATCCCTATCAAAATCACAATGACAATTTTTACATAAATAGAAAAGATAATTCTAAATTTATATGAAACCATAAACAACCATGAATAGCCAAATCAATCTTGAGGAAAAACATACTGGAGACATTTCACTTATTTATTTCAAAACATATTATAAAGCTACAGTATAACCAAATCACTTTGCTGTACACCAGAAGCTAACACAACATTGTAAATCAACTCTACTTCAAAAACAAGGCTACAATAAACAAAACAGTATGGTACTGGCATAAACACAGACATATAAAGCAATGGACCAGAAGACCAGAAATAGATCCGCACATCTATGGGCAAATGAGCTTTGACAAAGGTGCCAAGAAGACATGATGGGGAAAGTACAGTCTCTTCAACAAATGGTGTTGGGAAGGCTGGATATTCACACGCAAAAGAATGAAATTGGGACTTCATCTTATACCATACACAAAAATTAACTCAAGTTGTTAAGACAGTATTATAAATCCTAAGATTTCTCATCACAAGGAAAAAATATTTTTCCTATTTATTTAATGTTGCATCTATATGAAATGATGGATGCTCATTAAACATACTGTGGTAATCATTCTATGATGTATACAATTCAAATTATTATGTTGTATACCTTAAATTTTATAATACAGTATATCAATTATATCTCAATGAAACTGGAAGGAATAAAATGTACTCACATTGGATTAAAGACTTAAACACAAGAACTGAAACTTTAAAACTCCTAGAATAAAACATATGGGTATTGAGTCTGCTCAATACTCTGTAATAACCTAAATGGAAAAAGAATTTGAAAAAGAATAGATACATGTATATGTATAACTGAATCACTTTGCTGTACACCTGAAACTAATACAACATTGTTAATCAACCATACTCCAATATAAAATAAAAATTCGTTAAAAATAAAAAGAATAAAATGTGAATTATATTGCAAAATAAAAAACATGGGAAAATTTTCACAGTCTTGACGATGATTTCATGGGTATGTCACCAAAACCACAGGCAAAAATAGACAAATGGAACTGCATCAAACTGTAAAAAGATTCTGCACAGCAAAGGAAATAACCAACACAGTAAAAGGTAACCTATGGAATGAGAAAATATTTTCAAACCATATATATGATAAGAGATTAATCTGCAAAATATATAAGGAACACATACAACTCAAAAGCAAAGAAACTAATAGCCTGATTTTTTTTAAATGGACTAAGAGCTTGAATAAACATCTCTCCAAAATTATATACAAATGGCCAGTGGACATATGAAATAATGCTCAACATCAGTAATCATCAGGGAGATGTAAATCAAAACCACAATGAGTTATCATCTCACACCTCTCAGGATGGCTGTTTATCAAAAAATAAATATATAAAAATAAAACAGAAGACAAAAAGTAAGAATGTGGAGAAATTGGCCCTTATATACTATTTTGAGGAATATAGGATGTTTTAGCTACTATGGAAAACAGTCTGGAAGTTTCTCAGAAAATTACAAAGAGAGCTACTATATGATCCAGAAACCCCACTTTTGAGCATTTATCCAAAGGAGCTGAAATCAGGATTTTGAAGAGAAATTAGGACTCTCATGTTCATTGCAGCACTATTTGCAATAGCCAAGATGTGGAAACCACCTATCTGTACATCAACAGATCTAATGGATAAAGAAAACGTGGCATATACATACAATGGAATATTATTCAGCCTTAATAAAGAATTCATATTTTTTAATAAACAAGGAAATTCTTCAATATGCAACAGCATGGATAAAGCTTGAGGTCGTTACCCTAAGTGAAATAAACCAATTATAGAAAGATGAATACTGTATTATTCCATTTATATGAGATATCTAATATGGTCAAATTCATAGAATCAAAGAGTTCTGATGGTTGCCAGGGGTTGTGTGGCAGGAGGGGAGGAGGAATGCAGAGTTGCTAATCAATGGGAATAAAATTTCAGTTAAACAAAATGAATAAGTTATAGACATCTGCTGTCCAACACTTTACCTATAGTCAACAATATTGTATTGTGCACTTTAAAATTTGTTATGAAAATATATCACATGTTAACTATTACTACTACGGTAAAATAAAATATAAAAAGGAAATTGTCTAAGTTTGGTATGTCATTTTCTAAGTCAGTTTGCAGTGGTTTTATTAATCACTGCTTTCTGTTTAATAAAGTAATTCTAAAATTTGACAGTAAATAATCTGTACGACATGTCATGTTTGGTTTTCCATCACCACACTGCTGATATCTCTGTGTATGACATGGATTCTCAAAGATATCACCCTTTTTCTGGAAGAAATCACATGGTACAGATATACTTTAGCTGCTTTTGGAAATTTAAACTATTTTAAGTGCATTAAGAGTAGTCAAGATGTACACAACTATAGTTTGCTAAGGAGTCTTCAGATAGTATCTTAAATGTTCACATTTCATAGAAAAATGGTAAGCAGCATAGTGAAAACAGTAGAGTCTATTTATCAATGGGTAGAAGTGACCATCAGCAGGAGTAATTATGGTTAAATACTAAGTTAACTTCTGAATGCATTGTCCAATTTAGTGTCAAAGTAGAAACCACCAGATGGAAACAAGAATCATCTACAGTAGCTGTGCCATGCAAAATGTCATGGGAAGCTCTCCATTCTCCATGCTTTCACCCTAAAGCAAGGAAAGTACTACTGAGGGATTCCTACAGAGGGAATTCTACAAAATCCTACTGAGGCAAAAATGACCAGTAAGCATGTTTATTTATTTGTTTATTGCCTCATTTGAATACCATATTTTGTGAACACATAAAATTTTGACATAAACATTTTAAAAATCAAATGAAAACCCAACCAAATACCTTTTTGCTACCTAACAATGTATGATTTAAAATGTAGACAGTTATAAATAGTTCTTAATATTGAATATTAATCGTCACTTTTAGATGAATCTGTATTCTTTATAGACATTTTGATATTAAGGAAATGCAACTAAGTCTAAAACAGGTCAATTAGTGACATTCATGTTGTTAGTAACATTCACTAACTATGAGAATCTTTTTCATTTACACTTTTAGCTTTCACCTTTTGCAAATAACTCAGATATTATTTTTCAAATGGTCACAACTGCACCTAAATGCTGCTGGTGAAAGAAAAATTTCCAAAAACCTCTGTGAAGATGATAGTTAATGTCCTGCCCTCAATCATTCACTTATATTTTATGAAAGGGTGAGGTCATATCTCAATTTACAAGCAAGTGTTTCATGTATGCAATAAATAAGGCATGGGCTAATCAAACAGAGGGGTGCAATTAAGGAACTGATTTAAGAGCTAAAGCCATATTGTCAATGAGATTATTATAAAAACTGATGTAAATATATTCAAAAGATCAGGAACCAGTTCAAACCAAAGTTATATAAATTGTAGAAGCTTCCTAATAAAATATTTATGGCTCTCTCTGCAGTGTTTGAAAAATTAAATTATTAAAAGCAAATATTATAGCAAATTGGTTCTCATCAATCTCAATAAAAGTTACATTTCACTATCACTGTCACATTATTACTTTTTTGCTTTCAGTCTTTTAAGATTGAAGAGAATTGTAACAAACTCTGGTAACAAATCAAAGCTTTTCAATGTAATTTACATTGTGAGTAATTTCTAATTGATTCAGACTGATGGAACTGCACAGTTTGATGTATTGCTTAAGCAGGTGATACTTTGGACCAAGTAAATTTATAATCTCCTCTTGGGAGAAAAATGACTGTTATATTTCATGTTGCTATTTTTTAGTTGTAACAATGTAGTTGTATACCTGTATGGATTGTTACAAAAGAATACCAAACAATGTGTACACCTGTAACTGTCTCACCCACCTATCAATTTCAGATTCTGCATGCCCAACCTTCTACTTGCTCAAAGTGAAGGATTTAAACAAAGTGCAGAATTAACCCAACAGGGCCAATCTCATATGTAAAAAACAAAGTTGCCTAGCAATATCACTCATCCACCTGCAGTTCAGAGTTCATATCTTCTTAACATCACTAGAATTAGAACACAATGCAATGGTTTGGTTTTGTGTCTTGGTTAGATCATTTCTGTTACTGTTGAGATCTGCTCTGTGCATTGCTCAAAAAGCCTGAACATTATTTTCTAAAATATTATTCTAGACATTGTTCCTGTGTTTTGAAAATGGCCGTGGGGGGGGAGGGAGATTGTGCTTGTGTGTCTTAACTGCTCAAAATGTTAGAAGCACTTCACCTCAATTCAGTGACAAATTGCCTTATTTTACAGCAGGTGTAACACTGGAATTTGAAAAGAGACATGTCTGACATACCTTTGGGTTTTAACTAAAGATCCCCATCCAGTGTGTATGTTTCTTGGCTGATAGAACTTTGTGTGTGTGTGTGTGTGTGTGTGTGTGTGTGTGTGTGTGTGTAAGGGAAAAGGATAAAAACAACAATTTTTAATCTGTTCTCATGTCATCCATTCCAGGATGGAATATCCCCAGAGGCCTGAGTCTGAAGGGCTTTCTTCACATCTCACAACACAATGGAAACCTCTCTACGATCTTTATCCCCTTCAGCTACACATTGTACCATCTGGTTGAGGAGCCACCTGTTATCTCTGCTGTTCCCTGATATGTTATAACAAGAGGTGTCCCTAAGCCTAGATAAAGATTTGAGATGCAGTGAGTTAAGACACTCTTTAGAGACCTCCAGCATATCAAAGGTTGTAACAATACTAGCAAGGCATAGATGAATAACTGTGGAACCATAATAGGATTTCAAGACCTTCTCATGACCCAGTTCCTTGTAATTCCAAACAGTGTCTTGTCATTAAATGTGAAACTCTTGATGTTTGAGTGTTGGGGTCTAGTAGACAATAGGATAGATGATGAAGACAATTCTTTATATAATTTAGAAAAGTAAACTGTATTCTCTGCTTAAAATAAACATTATAGGCATTCTTCATTATAAGTAAACCAAACTCCCTCTCCATTCCTCCCATTCTTGCTTTATGCCATACTCCTTTTCTAATAGGACCACTATTTTGAAATTTAAAACTCTGAGTTCATTTTTGAGTCTTTCTTTTTCTTAATCCCTCTATCAAATTTAATCGCTCTATCAAAAAAATCATATCATTTCTTCTTCCAGAAATGTCTCAGATTAACTTCTTCTCCATTCCCACAGTGCTAGTCCAGAATGTTCCAAAACCCATATCTGATTTACTGCCAGTGACATCTCATTATTTCCCAGGTATCAAGGTTCTCTTATCTGCCATCCATTTTATTTAGCACCATCAGGATGCATTTCCTAAATCACTTGCAAGCATGAATATGCTCCACTTTGACTTCTGCATCAAGACTAGACAGCTTTGCCTTATTATCCTTCATACTCATCATGCTTAATCTTGTGCTTTTTTCGTGATGCTACCCTCAACTGGAATGCCATAAATCTTAACCTTCACTTTCTTATGGTTGACAATTCCTCAAGGTCTGAGTTAAGCCTCAATTTCACAAAATCTTATATTTCAATCCACACTAATTTTCCTTCACATAAACCTAGCACTGTAGTGAGTACTTAATGCTTCCTGATAGAAGAATTTAATTATATGATTTCAACATATTTAAATTTTCTGTTATATTATTTATTATATGTGGAATATATTGCTTTATATTAATAAAGATTCAGAATTAAAATGTGTTTAGATTTAGTTCAAAAAGAAAAGGAACAAGTCACAGAGAAAAGCTACACATACGAACATATATTTATGAAAACACATAGGAAAAGAACAGGAAGGATGCTGGCTTCAAATTATAAACAGTGATACATCCAAGGAAAGAAGCAAGATTGACAAAAAAGTTAGTAAAGGAGATCTGTCAAGTTTTATGTTAAATATACCTATGCTGCTAGAGAAATTCCAAGAAATATATTCAGATTTTAATTCTGAGATTTAAAAAAATATTTAGGTGAAGAGAGGACTTGAGGACACAGGGAGGGGGAAGGGTAAGCTGGAATGAAGTGAGAGAGTAGCACTGACATACATACACTACCAAATATAAAATAGATAGCTAGTGGGAAGCAGCCACATAGCACAGGGAGATCACCTCGGTGCTTTGTGACCACCTAGAGGAATGGGATAGGGAGGGTGAGTGGGAGAGCCAAGAGGGAGGGGATATGGGGATATATGTATACATACAGATGATTCACTTTGTTATACAGCAGAAACTAACAAAACATTGTAAAGCAATTATACTCCAATAAAGTTGTTAAAAAGTATTTAGGTGAAGGGAAAAATAAAGGTCTCAGAGGTCATCCTAAAGCCTCAAGAAATGCACTCTACCATTCCTCTTCCCCTTTTATTCATAGCCTGTTGCATCCTGAGACAGCATTCTAAAATAGCCTTGTATCTTTGCTGTTTCTGTATCCACTTCCCTTCAGCTCAGACCAACTTGCTCTCTACTCAAAATCAGTAGATTTGATAACTTCCTGGGAAACATAGTTCAAACACTTAAAAGAACTTCATTTTTCTTGCTGCAGGAAACTCAGGCAGGGGATTGACAAAAGTTGAGTGACTTTCAATCCAGTGAATTCCATTAAGATATGAATTTCTCCCTTAAATCTAAAATTATTGTTGTTTCCTCCCTCAAACAACAAAAAAAGAAAAGTCTTACCTATTTTTCCTACACATTTATATAGTTATTTTTTGAATATCATTTTAGAACTATTGGCTTTCTGCTAAATATATGATTTTAAAATATTTTTTTTCTTTGATTTTGGTCTTGGAGAAAAAGTCTCTTCCATTGTTTACTCTCTTTTCTTTTTCTCAGATTTATTTAGTTATAATTGACATGTAGCATTGTCTAAGTTTAAGTTGTACAAAGTGATGGTTTGATGCACATATATATTGTGAAATATTTACCATAGTAAGGTTAGTTAACACATCCTTCACCTCACACAATTAACATTTTTTTGTTCTTATTGTGAGAACATTTAATATCTACTCCTTGGGGATTCCCTGGTGGCTCAGTGGCTGAGAATCTGCCTGCCAATGCAGGGCACACGGGTTCGAGCCCTGGTCTGGGAAGATCCCACATGCCGCAGAGCAACTGGGCCCCTGAGCCACAACTACTGAGCCTGCTCGTCTGGAGCCTGTGCTCCGCAACAAGAGAGGTCGCAACAGTGAGAGGTCCGCGCACCGCGATGAAGAGGGGCCCCCACTTGCCGCAACTAGAGAAAGCCCGAGTGCAGGAACAAAGACCCAACGCAGCCAAAAATAAATAAATAAATAAATAAAATTTATTTAAAAAAATATATACTCCTTTAGCAACTTTCAAGTATTCAACACAGTATTGTCAACTATAGTCACCATGCTGTATGTTAGATCCCTGGAACTTGTTCCCCTTACAACTGGAAGTTTGTATACTTTGACCAATATGACCTCATTTCCTCTACCCCAAAGAACCTGGCAACCACTACTCTACTATCTGCTTCTATGAGTTTGGCTTTTTTAGATCCACGTGTACATTATATCATAAAGTATGTGCCTTTCTCTGTCAGACTTATTTCACCTAGTGTAATGCTCTCGAGGTCTATCCATGTTGTTGCAAATGGCAGGATTTCCTTCTTTTATGACTGAATAATATTCCATTATATATCTATATCTTTATATCTCAATCACATTTTCTTTATCCATTTATCCATCAAAGGACACTTAGTTCGCTTCTGTGACTTAGTATTCTGATAATGCTGCCGAGAATCTGTGTCTGGGGGTGCAGATATATACTCGAGATAGTGATTTCATTTCCTTTGGATATACATCCAAAAGTGGGATTGCTGAATCATATAATAGCTCTATTTTTTAATCTTTTGAGGAACCTCCATATTGTTTTCGATAGTGGCTGAACAAACTTACATTCTCACCAGCAGTGTTTGGAGTATCCTTTTTCCTCAAAGTCACCAGCATTTCTTATGTATTTTTAATAATACCTATTGTAACAGGTGTGAGGTGTTACTCATAGTGGTTTTGATTTGCATTTCCCTAATTATTTGTAATGCTGAGCACCTTTTCATGTACTTGTTGGCCATTTGAATTTTTTTTGAAAAGTATCTTTTTAGTTCCCCTACTTATTTTTAACTGGATAGTTTTGGTGGGTTTCTTTGTTTGTTTTGATATTGAGCTTATGAATTTCTTATATATTTTGAATATTAACCTCTTATCAGATGCTTGTTTTGTAAATACTTTCTCCCATTCCATAGGTTGCCTCTTCCTTTTGATGTTTCAACTACCTGATTTTTTTTTTCAAAAACTCCTATGTATCCTGGCTCCTCCCTTACCTATTTGTAGCACTCCTTCAGAGCTATATGAGAGGCTGTCTTCTGTGCTTAAGTCCTCAGAAAGTCTGCTGAATAAAACATAATTCTTGGGACTTCCCTGATGGTGCAGTTGTTAAGAATCCGCCTGCCAATGCAGGGGACACGTGTTTGACCCCTGGTCTGAGAAGATCCCACATGCCGCGGAGCAACTAAGCCCTTGTACCACAACTACTGAGCCTGTGCTCTACAGCCTGCATGCCACAACTACTGAGCCTGCATACCACAACTATGGAAGCCCGTGTGCCTAGATCCTGTGCTCTGCAACAAGAGAAGCCACTGCTCACCACAACAAGAGAAAGCCTGGGCACAACAAGGTGGACCCAACACAGCTAAAACAAACAAACAAAAAACACCCAAAAAACATAATTTTCAACTTTTAGGTTGTGCATTGTTTTTCAGTTGACACATTCTAGTTGCTGCAGTGAAGATTTTCTAAAGTGGGCAAAGGGTGAAATTGGGGGAAGAAAATAGGAAATTGTTGTAATAGTTCCAGTAAGAGAAGATGATGGTTTGAGCCATGTAGTAACAGTGGAGGTGGTGAGAGGTTTCAAGAAGTCAAGATGACTTGGACTCAAAATGACTCCAAGGTTTTTGTCCTGAGAAACAGGAAGAAATGAATTCGTCATTAATTGAGATAGGGAAGAATGAAAAGAAAACATGTTTGATAGGAATTAAAAATAAGAAGTTTGATTTTAGGCATTCTAATTTTGAGCTGTCTATTTGTATCCTCAAAAGGAGATGTTGAATAGACAATTAGATATATGAGTCTGGTATTTTAGGGAAGAATCAGGACAGGATATATATATTTGGGAGTCATTGGTATATGGAGGGTATTTAAAGCCATGAGAATGGATGTTAAATATGGCTTAACACAATAGAGAAGAGTACAATTGCTATAGTGAAAAAAAAAGGACTTGGTGATATGAAATGTAAACAAGGGGTGTCCACCTTGTAAAGACAGCCAGTTTTGAGAGAAATTTTGAGGAAGTCAGGAGAAAAGTTGTCATATATTCTGAGAAAAAAAAAATAACAGTAGGAATCAGCTAAAAGAAAAGTTGAGGAAAGCATTTTAAGATTGTGCAATGGCCTGGAGGCAGCACTGATCATGGTGCAGTGGGAAGAAGTGAAAAAATAATTCAGACTGGCAGCAACATAGACTATAAGACATCGGGCTCCTTGGAGCAAGTAAAGAAGTGTGGTGCAAAAGAGGCTAGAGAGAAAAGACAGGACAGATTATCAAAAATGTTGTAAGCCATAATAAAGAGACTGAATTTTAGAAAATAATTAATAATGGTGTTTGGAGATAACATTTATGTAGGTTGCAGCCTCTTGCCAATGATGCTGAATGATGCCCCCCTAAAAAAAAGTTAATGCAAATCTATAGATGCACATATATATTCCTCAGACCATAGGACTGAGTTCACTTTCCCTTACAATTTATTTCTCCCTTACAGTTTATTTCTGCCAATCTCAAGAAATAAATTTTCTTACTTCCCTTTCCACTGCCAATGCCTGCTGCTTCAAATATTCTTTCCTTCTTGACCTTTTTAACCTAAATTGTATGAAGTGGGAAGAAAGCAAATGGGGAAGCTCTTTCTCATACACCCTTATCTTCATCAGTTTCATCATCACTAGTGTGAAGAAGTCCTTCCCTAGGTTGGTACTTAAGCAACATAGGAGTTAAGAAGAAGGGTAGGATGAAGAAGAAGCTCCAAGGATTTCCTATCTATGTGGAGTTAGATACATAGTATCATCTCAAGATAAATGAAATTTTAAGAAAATCACATTACAGCGTGAAGCTATCTCCTGCCAAGTTTGCAGTGAAATAATTTTAAGGACTTGAGAAAAAATGAATTCTTATATTTAATTTCTATTCATATTTATTATAAAAAGAAAGGGATGTAAAACTTGAGTGTAGCATTGTGGCCCTCAGGATCATAGAACTTTAGAGATAAAAGGGATATAGAGATGCTTTCATCCAATCTTCTCGTCTTCTCATTTCCCAGATGAGTAAACTAAGACCCAGAAATGTTGATGTGAAATCTGGTGGCAGTCCTTTATAGGATGAGCTCTCTGGCTTTGAATTATTCTTCCCTTTTAGGTTTGTTTTAGAGGAGTCAGGAATCAAATGGTCTCACTGGAAAGTGAGTACTGTTGAATGAATCAGAATCTGTATTGCTTGCAGTGGCTTGGATGCTAACTGATTAAAATTTTAAAACCGAAAGAAAAAACTCCTTTATGTAGGTTCTTAGGCAGCCCCATTGAACTTTAAGGAAAATATGTTTAGTGGTTTGAGATTTCATTGTTGTATTGCCTCTATACTGTTCTTGTTATGTCTTCATTTTGAGTCTGTTGGCACTAGACTTCAGAACTATTGCTGATATGCTGCCTACTCCATCACAACAAGTCACAGCAAAAGCTCTTAGGGTGAAAGACTTTGTCTTTAATAATATAAGTTCTCATTAGTGAGCTTTTAGTGCTCCATGCACAGATATTTTGAATTTACAAAATGACACTAGTTGGTCCTATTAGCAAATTCTGTTATGTGAGTAACTCAATATTCTCACTTTGCTTTATCTGACATGTAGGTGAGGAGATTAAGAATGTTTAAAACAGAGGAGATTCTGGAAAACTTTCAGCACTACAAGTAATGGGGGATAGAAGGATAGGCTTAGAGGTTTTTGGAAACAATATTATGTTAGCACTGGAGTTTCTCTCTACTGAAATATTCAATTAAAATTTTATATATAGGAAATGGATACATATAGTATGTACTTGTACATATGTGAATATGCATTTTATGTTTTGTTTGAAGACAGATAGTGTTATTTATTACTGAGTGATATATAAGACTAGAGGGGCCTATAAAATCATTTGCCTTTACTGTCCCATCTCCCTACAGCGGAAGACACACAAAAAAAGTCCTGTAAAAGTATTAGATTATAGTTAACAGCCTGATAACATTTGGTAGAATCCAGCTGCACAACTGCAGGTGTACATAGACCAGGAAAGATCCATCTAGAAAGGGGAATAAATGATGATGAAAAGCAATAATTTATGATGATGGAACATACATATATTTCAAGATTATTCCCTTTCTGAAGGCATTATAGAGGCAAATAACAGTGGTTTCTATGCTCCTACTCTTATATACACACCATTATTACATGAAAATAATTTGGAGATTAAAAACAGTACCTGTCTCCTGAAAGCATGTTGAAAGCATGTTGAAAGCATAAACATGTTTCTTATAGTAGGGGTAATATTTCCTATTTGTACATGGAGAAATGGAGAAAGGAGCTCAATAAAATATTGCATGAATACTAAATGGTTACCTGCTTCAGCAATATATTAACATAATGATTTATAGTCAACATGAGTTCATCCTAAAGAGTTCTTGGTAAAGGGAAACAACAGAATCTATTTCACGAAATCCAGAGTTTAATATATATCTCTTTGACTGTTAGTGAAATTCCAGTATGTGTGGTTCTCCAGAGAGTTAGATATTATAACTATAAAAAGTTATCTCTACAAACTCTCATTTCTTTGCAAAAGCTGCTTTTTAATTGCATATTTTTCATAAGATGACCAATTAAAGTTGAAATTGAAGGAGCTATGCATGTAAGATGTGTATAATCTACACAGATTTTGTCCACATAAGATGTGTATATACTAGAAGGATTATTTCCAAGACTTGTCTTTTAGAACCATATATTGGACAGATTCCCCATAGACTAAGTATGATTCTTAGTAGGTGGTGGAAATATGATATTGGTAAATAAGTTTTAAAATAAATATGTAATCAAGAAATGTACAACTTTGTTTCTCAAGCACTGTGCATTTGTCAAAAACATTTGGAAATATTTCCCAAAGAGAACTTATAAAATGATTGAAGGGTTTGAGAAAAGGTATCACTTACTGCTCATTCTTGCCTAACCCACGTTCCAGCCTGCAGTTGGGTGGAGAGTTATAATCAGCCTCCTATCAGTTTGTGTAGCCTAATGAGATTACAGTGCATCACTGGAAATGAAGAACTGAATTTCATCCTCATATGACAACATTCTTTAAAAAAAATGCTTGTCAATCAGGGCTTCTCACACTCTTTACAAAAATAGAAGCTTAAATAGAAAACAGCAGCAGCAACAGGTGGAATGGATTCCAGAATGGGCTTACACCCAAGAGGAGAAACAACACTGATTCATAAGCATATTTACAGGGCCTGGTGCCAAGCCAGATTCAAATCCCTCTGCTTTTAGAACAGCTTTTAATTTTTTATCATCATATGAAATGGGAGTGAATTAGATGCTGATGACTGGCAGCACTGTTGCCTTTCTTTGCCACAGGGGAGTTTATCCAGGTGTGTCAGCAGTGCCCATGGCCACATGCTTAAAACCTAATCTGGAGAAATAGCCTTTAGGATCCTTTTACTCTGCCTGAGTCTAACGTGAGTCCAGAGATGATGGGGTTTTCTGCCTCACAAAAACAGTTGCTTACTCAAGAACTAGGCTGGAGCACATAAACTTTGTTTCACTGAGATCATCATGATACAGCTTTTCTAAGGGAGTCCCTTTTTACTTTCTCTTAACCTGAGGGTAATATGCTTTAAAAGTTGCATGCAAACGATCTATCAAAAGATAATTTGAAAGTTTCAAAAATGAAAATTTATCTCAGATTATTAGGATAATTTCTCCAATGAGTGGATTGTATATGAATGTCTTTATGTTCTTGAAAAAGACAATGAGAGCTGGGTAACTTGTTCCCAGCTCTACTCACAAATTACTTTGGAATTATTTGTAAGTTGTTGGCCAACGACCCTGCAGTTCACAAAGAATAAAGCAACAATAGAATTAAAATTTGAAGGATCAAATAAAAAGAAAAAAATGGAAGAAGAAAGAGACACAAATTTAAGTAGAAAAAAATGGAAAGAATGGAATTGTTACTCTGTGACCTTGAGGATGTTTTGTAACCTCTCTCTGCTTTACTTTCCTTATTCCTCATCTGAAAAAGGAGATTAAAACAGTACTTATTTCAAAGTTTTGTTTTGAAGGTTATTTGCATTTATATCATATATAGAACATCACAATTCCTGACTCATGCTAAGCATTTAATAAATTTTAGCAAAAATAATAATTATTAATTAAACGATAAGAATGCACCAGGCTCTGTGCTTGTTGCAATGTAATATTTAATATTTTATCACTTAATCTTCACAATATTTCTTATGATCTTTTTAAAGATGAGGAAACTTAGGTAACTTACATAGGGAACACAGTTGGCAAATAGCAAAGCCAAAATTAACACCCAGCACTTCGTTTTTCTAAAGCTCATGCCTTCTAGATCAAGCTACATCTATTATTACTAAACAGTTTTTAACACTCTATCTCTTCTGTAAAAGAAAAAATGAATCATCCTCAAAAATGTAAACAATAATATTGCATTTGGTAAATTTTACACATTGCTTTTGTTATACTAAATGCATCAATCTACTCTTAGGCATTAAATTAGATATGATGGTCTCTTGTAATCTCCAGAACAAGTGATCTGGAGTCTGTTACACATCATTAGTGCAAGGAAATTAGGTAGCATTATATGGTATCTGTCATTATTCTTATCTGATAGTAATAGTAATGAACTCTAGCTATTCTAGGAAATAAAAAGGGATTCATCAGAAGCTTATATTGGATACTATTATATTGGCTGAGAAAACACACTTCTAAGTCTGGCAGAAACCAAATGAGGTTTGGAAGGATACAAAGCAAAGAATAAAACAATCATTTTTAGCTTTAAAAATCTGTCCTGGACAGAGACACTGATACTTGTAGGTCTCCACCTCCTCTTAACACCACCACTACTACCACTAGACACGGTAGTAGCTTCCCAAAATTAATTATTCATCATTTCAATCTTGTGTTCCTTTAGATTCATAGTCTGGGATGGTAGCATCCAATTAGCTGAGCCTAGGTTACATACCCATAACCTGGTTGCTAGGGGAAAAGAAAGCCTTTGATTCTGAATGGAAGATGAGATACAGTGTCCAATTAGTACATTACCCAATGAATATCTGGACAATGGACAGCCAAAAAAGCAACAAGTTTCTACTACATCTACTCAGGTGGCCCTGGATCTTTTTCCCCAGTGGCTTTCATATTAAAGGGTTAGTTATTTCATAAACCACCAGGTTTAATTTAAAAATTGAAGATACACCACATTGTACATACTGCTATTTTCAATGGTTTCCTGGAACTGATTATGAACCAAAGAGCATGCCTCTTGTACTGGCATATAGATCATGAGGTTTTAAGCCTTACACACTCTCAGAAAAAAAGCCAAAAGATAACACTTTGAGTGCATGTATGATTCAAACCTCTTTTCCATATGCTACCAATTTTTCTTTCCATGTCATTTGAACAGCAATAACAATCTATATCCGGGCCTGTATCTTAAAAATTTGGCATTATTTTATGTTTGTAAGAACATTTAAATTCCATTACTGACAATGCTCAACCACACAACCACCTTTTCATCTTTACCATAGTTCATCTTAAGTGGAGAAATAATCTTTTCCTACTTATACACCTCTCTGTTGCTATGTTAAATGTTCAGAAAAGTTGAAATACTATTCATAGGAAGAATTAAAGTAATTAATTTATAGATATACTGGGACCTAAGAACATAGGCAGTTTATACAGCACCCATGGACAGAATATTAATTCAATATTTAAGAAAGATTTAAGTATCTACTATGTAGTGTCTAGAAACATAACATATTATTGAAATATGTCCTTTCTCACTGTATTTGAAAGACATGAAATTGTCTAATTTTTATATGACATCATTTGTTAATAATATGCTTGGATTATAAATGATGCATCTCCTGAGAACAGCATGAACAAAAAAGATGAGTTCTGCTTTAAATAGTGAATGATGAGAACATCGAAGTGACTGGCTCACTTTTGCTAATTCACTCATTAAAATAATACCATACCATACAATTTCATAGGAATTGCACAAAACATTACTTTTATGCTAAGTATGTTGAAATTGTACTACCCACTCACCACCTGTCAACTCCTGATGTATTTGATTGAACTTCCAAACTGGCAAAGAGGAATACTGAGGAGAGTGAGGAGAGAAAAGACACCCAAGAGCTTGGATCTGGCTTTACTGTACTATCCTTTACTCTTGCTGTGTCCAAAACCACTGAGAAGCAAACCATCAAAGACATTTAAACTTGACATTTGTATCCATGATCATTTAAGAGTCCCAAGACAAACTGGGACACAAAGCTAATATGCTTTTATCTCTGTTGTTTGTCTGCATTCCTTAAAAGAAAAATGAATGATAGTAAGAAAATAGAGGCATATGAAGTCTTCCAAGGCATAGTTTTTCAGAACAATGCAGCCCTACTTTATAATAAATTAATCATTCAGCACACATTAATAAGTATATTCAATTAGACTAATAAGAAGTAATTTTGAAAACTAGGTCCCTACAATATCCCTGTTAGAAAACCATATGCTTAGAGAGAAAAAAAAAATGTTTCACTACACTAGATCCACAAGCATCTCCTCACCAAAGAAGCTTCAAGGATGGAAGAGAAAGTAGTTAGAGAAAATACAGTCGCAGCAGCTTTTTTGGTTTGATAAGAAGAAAGCAACATTTTGTGAAAGAGGATGATCACTATTTCTTAAAATGCTGAATTATATATTACCCAAGAGTATTATGAGGACTATATGATATTTGGTTTAGTTTAATTTATTCTTGACCCTTACAATGTTAAAGTTGACTTTTCCCAAAACCTCATAAGGAAGTATACACGATCTCCTAAAATCAGTATATATAAAGACAAGGGATGCTACTGAAGCCCACATATACGGGTGAATGAAACAAAGAAGAACCATAAAAGCAGCAAGGAAAGATATATGTGATGTGTCTGTAGCAAATATATGACAGTAGGAGACAAAATTGAGGTACCACACAACCAAAAGAATTGTTTTTTTCTACCTAAAATCATGGAACATTATAAATTTGACTCCCATCACAGATGCATTTGCATTTTACAACAGGGCATCAGCAGAGCAAACTCATATTGGACAGAAGTTGTGCACCTGGCTTTCCTTCTTATATGGATTTGTGGAGTGTCTAACAGAAACTAAAAACATCTACATAGTTTTAAGAAATATGGTTGATATGTGTTTGCTATATATTACAAAGACTGAAATATGAGCAATTTGGACCAAAAGACAGAAGCATCTTTTAAGGTAGCAGATTAACATCAGCCAAGATACAAAGACTGACCAGTCTGATGGGAAGTATGAAGTGGTATGGTCAAACACAGAATGTGAAACTCTGTGTGATATAGAACCAACTCTACAGAAAGGAATACACTATCAGAACCATTAATTTATTCATCCAGCATGCATTTTTTATTGTTTTTTAACATTATATGTTTTACATGTATACTATTTTTTTCAACTTCTGTACACACCACAGCATGGTCTCCACCAAAGGTTTAGTTTCCATCCATCACCATAGAGTTGACCTCCTTTACTGCTTTTACTCTACCCCACTTCCCCTTTAGCAACCACTATTCTCCTCTGTATCTATGTGTTTACTTTTGCTTGGTTTGGTTTGCTCATTTATTTATTTATTTATTTTTATTCCCCATATAACTGAAATCATATGGTATTTGCCTTTCTGTGTCTAACGTATTTCGCTTAGCATAATACCATCAAGGTTTTTCCATTTGTAGCAAATGGCAAGATGTCATCTTTTTCATGGCTGAGTAGTATTTTATATATATATATATATATATATATATATATAACATCTTCTTTATCCATTCATCCATTGATGGGAACTTCAGTTGCTTCCACATCTTGGTTATTATAAATAAGGCTGCAATGAGTATAGGGGTGCATATATATTTTCCAATTAAAGTTTTCCCATCGATTGGATAAATACACAGAAGTGAAATAGTTGGATCATATCGTAGTTCTATTCTTAATGTTTTGAGGAATCTCCATACTGTTTCTACAGTGGCTGTACCCATTAACATTCTCACCTCATCCAGCATGTATTGAGTGAGCACCTCTGATAAACTATGCAGTGTGAGAATATGAAAATGAATAAGAGACATTCATGTTCTCCCAGAACTCATGGTGAAAGGGATAGAGATGTAAACCAATAACTACAACAAAACTTGGCAAATTCCCCCTTCACTGCTAATTACTCCTTCAGTGATAATAGATTAGTAAGAAACACTGGCAACATTTTGGTTATACATGTTTGTTACTTTTATTTGTATGCATGTAAATGACCTACTTAAATAGTGAAAACAAAATCTACTCCCAGAAATAATCCCCTTGTACTTGCATAAGATTCTACCAATTACAAAACTGTGAAAAAACCTCCCAAAAGAAACAAAGTCCAGGACCAGACAGCTTCACCAAACTTTCAAAGAAGAATTTAAATCAATCCTCCTCAAACTCTTCCAAAAAGTAGAAGAGAAAGGAACACTTCCAAAATCATTTTATAAGTCTAGCATTACCCTGAAACCAAAACCAGAAAGGACACCACAGGAAAAGAAAATTACAAGACAATATTCCTGATAAGCAAAGATGCAAAAATCCTCAATAAAATATCAGCAAACTAAATTCAACAATACATTAAAAGGATCATGCACCACAATTAAGTGAGATTTATTCCAAGGATGCAAAGATGGTTTAATTAAAAAATTAAGTTAAAAGTTAAAAAAAGTAATTATGCAAAACACCTTTTCTTCTTCCAAGGAAAGAGGTCTCTGTTATCATGATCATCTTTTACTCTTTTAACAGTATGTTCATCAGGTGGCATGCTAAAATATAACCCTATGAATACAGATTTCAGTATTATTTCAGTCAGGTACAAAGTATTGGGGGAGAGGACAATAATATTGAAACATAAATATAAATTCAAGAAGAAACCAAAGTAAATCAGGAATAATGTGAAATAAATAGATGACGAAAAACACTAGAAAATGCTAGAACAATTTCAATCATTTAGCAATACCTCATCAATTACAGACAGAAAGGGCTGCCTATAGCAGAGCTGAATCAGGCATCAGGAAGAGGATTGAAACCATCAAGCCCATATTAAATAATGTGTGGTGGCAACCTCAGGGAGCTGGCATCTGGAGAAATCCAGAATGAGTTTTTAAATCACTTTTATTGGAACTCCTCAGCTGCAGGTAATGGCTTAAGTGTTGCCGAATATGCAGATTTGAAGGGAATGCAACCTTACTATTTAGGTTTGTTTCCCTTGACTCCCTGGCAGAAATCCTTGAGAATGTTTCTGCGCCTGCATGCCCAGCACATTTTCTTGCCTTTCACATATTTCCTCCTCTCCTTCCCAGTATCACTAGATCTTGGAAAAGTAAATCACTCCCACTTACGGTTTTCTTATATTACTCTTCTTCATTTTACACAAAATTTTGCAGTTATACAACATAGCACCTAGACAGCATAAAATCCATTGAATCTCTTGTTGAATTTACTTTGAACAAATCACATCTCCCTTAAATTTCTACCTACCAGTGATAATCAGTGCTGTGTGTGGTTATCAATCAACATAAACCTGGCTTCATAATTATTTTTGGTCTTAATAATCCAGCTTAGGTCCAGACTAGTACATAACATAACAGGTAAATGCATAGTATCTCTTAAACCCTTGAGAAGCTATCTTTTTGTGGAAAATACCTTAGGTTCAATGTTTATATTTCCATCCTTAAAATAATAGTAAAACTAATTATGTACATTCAATTTAAAACCAGGGCTTCCCTGGTGGCACAGTGGTTGAGAGTCCGCCTGCCGATGCAGGGGACACGGGTTCATGTCCCGGTCCGGGAAGATCCCACATGCCGTGGAGCGGCTAGGCCCATGAGCCATGGCCGCTGAGCCTATGCATCTGGAACCTGTGCTCTGCAATGTTCGAGGCCACAACAGTGAGAGGCCCGTGTACCGCAAAAAAAAAAAAAAAAAAAAAAAAACACAGCAAAATTAACAGCAAAACTGTTAATTTACACCGAATAACAATCTATGTTTGTCTTGATTATTTTAATGAAAACTAGCTGTGTTACATGTGCTGCTGCTTTAATCCTCAGATATTGTACATTTTTTGTCTTCTCAAAGAACTACCCATCCACGGGCCTGCTTCCACAGGCTTCTCTGAGGAGACTGAGGGTGTACTGAATAAAAGATAACAAAATAACAACAAGAAGAGAAGCCCTGCTACAGAAAGAGCTGGGTCATGCCAGTAACATTGGCCACCTCAAGGGTTAGGTCAACGTAAGGGAAAGGGACCTTTCACCATCTTTGCTATCCTGACATTAGAAACGAACTTCCAGATGACCGCTTACTCAGACGTTTTTCTACAACCCGTGTCCCAATTCAAACTTTCATTCATTCATGTCTAGGGAAAGAGATTCTATCGAAATCTAGAGAAAAATCTCAAAATTGGGATTAAAAAAAAAACATATTAACTTTCCAGTAAGGACACCCAATAAGTAGGTCATCTCTCTTTGAATTAAGATACACAGTTATTTACCTCTCTTCCTAATTGGTCTACAACTAGTTTTATAATAATTTTGTGTTGTAAATAGAATTGCACTCGATCAAGTGCTATTTTTCATTCAGTACAAAATACATGAAGTATTTAAAATGACAGCAGTGTATATAGCTTATTATTGCTGATTGTTATCTACCCACACAGAATTTAAAATCTAAAAGGGAAGCATAATGGAGAAGTTTATTTTAACACCATCAGTAACAACTGCAGCAGAAGCATTACAAACAAGCGTGTAGTACTATAGAGTTTATGTAGGACATTCATATCATGATATATATTGATATTAAGCATCAAACACCGCATGAGTTAACATGGCAAGGATTACTCTTACCCATTTTTTACAGATGAGTCTCTGACAAACTTTATATGTAAAATTCAGCATACTTTTGCTGCCATGTTGTTTCCCATACACATGTGAAGAAGCATAAGTATTAGTGATAAAAGCACTTTGAAGAAAAAAGTTGAGTCAGGGCTTATGTCAGTGTGTAAGTGTGTAATATGTTAGACAGTCCATGACAGCCAAGGAGATTAGCCTCAGTTGCCTAGTCACAACATAGATGAATGATACAATTTTGATAAGGAAAGGTTCTGATTTCCATGATAAATGTGGAAGCCCAATCTTTCACTGAGACCTTCTGCTCACACTACCTCCAGATATGCAAAAGCTTCCTCCATTGTTCTGGAAGCTTACGGTCATTCCAGGGAACCAAAATGATACAGTGGGAAGAGAAGATGCTCCAGGTAATGTGATGGTTTGGGTCTTGAAAATTTACTTAGAGATACTATCAAGTAATATCTCTGTTATTGCTGTACCCTTAACCTAAAATCAGTTCAGTTTTCTCTGTGAAGATCAAGCGTTATAACCCTCACACGTTGTTTACAGAGTGATGTACATGTACACCAATCTGTGTCTGGACATAAAATTAGTCAGCTCATACAAACTGGATGATTTGAAGAGAATATGAAATAAGAAATACTTTCAAAGGTGTGGACAGTGTGTAGGAATACCACTGGAAATAATAAGGCAAACCCCTGAGGTTCAGTAAAGAATGAGGAGGGGTCTAAATGGGCCAGGGGAGGTGAATGATGGCAAAATCTTGAGATGGAGTGGATGTGTAGCTTCTTTACAGATGCAGCTAATCCATAGTGACCTCAAAGGAAGGTGAGAAGCTACTCCAATCTCAGTCTTCATCTGATTGATCTCATTATTCTGCCCTTTGTACTAACCCGAAATGAAGCCAGAAGACAAGGTGTCCTTTAAGGTGGACACTCAGGTTGCACTTTCAAGGTGGAAAGGATGGAATGGGGATTTGGAGAGACATTTACTGACTTTTAAATTGTTTTTAAATGTAGTTGAGAGATAAATTAATTAAAACTAAAACACTGTGTAAATCTTCCTAGGACATACCTTTACAATAGAAATAGTAAGTACATAAATATAAGGTAAGCAATTTCTAGTTTTTTAATAATTTATGTTCCCAAGTGTTAATAAAATTATGAAAAAAACAATGGTATAAATTGTTTTTATATTCCTTGTTCAACTTGCCAAATGTTATTTCATCCATAATGTCCATCAAATAATGTGCCTAATATTGAAGCAATATTAGATTCTCATTAATTAGAAGTATGGGATTTGGAATCCAACAGACCTGGGTTTGAAATATTACACAGCTGCTAATTTATCATGTGATTTTCAGCAAGTTACCTAACTTCTGTAAGTTCCACTTCCACATCTATGAATTGGGGATAATAATATAAATTATTTCATAGAGTTATGATGAATAAATAAGTTAATTAAGATAAAATGTCTAACAGTTTTCAGTGCAAAAAATGTCCACAATCAAGTTTAACTCCCAGTAATATTATTAACAGTAGCTCAACTATATCTAATCACTTTATAGATCTAAATGAGATGGCATCTCCCTAGGAAAATTCCTTCCCAAATATGGCTCTTACAATGACTGGCAGATACATATTGAGATTCTCTAACATATGACCACAGGTGTACTTACAGTTTATTTGTAAGTCAAGTCTCTATTACTCAAAGCCTGTCTACCCCTGCAATGAGAGTTAAGCAGCATACCTCCATAATGTGTCAGGGAAGCAAGACAATTGTATGAAATTTTTATGGTATGTAGGACGGGCTACCCAGGACACAATCACTTTGTCTCACTAAGCAGCTGTTCTGCATGTGGTATTTTTGATGTTTCCTGCTGTGATGATGAGTTTCATTTAACAGCAACAAAATATTGGGGAAAATATTTGATTCTGTTGTTCTCCATGGTCATTACAACCCAAAGTGAACTCCAGTTCATGGTCTAAAAAGGCTATCTCCAATATTCAGTATTTTATAGATCTCGTATCAAATCCCTTTGCTGTAGTTTTAAAGTACAAATAAATTTCTTCCTACTATTTGCAACAGAGGATCAATTCTTATTTACCCAGAAGGACTGATTAATCTCATCTAATTCTCTGGTTTGTGGCTTATTAAGAATTGCAAATCCTTCTATTTCAATGTGTCCAGGCATTGCATTGTTCATTAGCAACCATGCCAAAGGGCATGAAAAGGAACAGAGTAAAATGAAATGCTAACAAATCATGTGGACTATTATTTTTACTCTTGGTAAATATGATAGGTTAAGGGGTGGTAACCATTGATTAACATTAAATTTGTAGAGTTGCTACTGATTTGACACATCCATGTCGTTCTGTCTCAGGAGTTTTAAACATCTGATCCAATTAACAAAAAGATCTAACAATAGTCATCTTCTTAGGGTCTTAAATTTTAATCAAATTTTGAGTCAAGATACACCCTGGAATGAATGAGTGAATGATTAAATGAATGAATGAAATTCAATAATCATGAAAAATATAAAAAGTAAGTTTCAGATCACCCTTAAATCACTTAAATATAATATATATCCTTATATGTATGTATGTCTATATATCTATGCATACTTATTAAAAAACTGACCCTTACAGCTCAAACCGTACATTTCAGAGGAAAGCACTGTAAATATTTTGGTTTTTATATTTCTTATTTTTTCCCTATGGATTTATAAACATAAAATTATATTCATTTGGCATCAATATCTATATAGAGATGTTTAGACGTAGATATGCAAGAACATATGCTTTATTTAGAAAAATGAGTTCATATTATAATTTTCATTCTCATTAACAATACAATATGAACACCTTTCCAGTCTGACACGTATTCTTTTATAATGAATACACCATTCTTTTATAATGAATACATAATATTCCACTGAATAGCTATATCATCCCTTTTTAATGAACATTTAAATACTTCCCAGTTTTTGGCATGTTTTTGTTTAATTATCAAAAAATACTTTAATAGCTATCCTTGAACATAAATATTTTTACTTATCTACATTATTACTGCTTTTTCTTTTTTTAATTAGTTTCTGTTTTATAACAAAGTGAATCAGTTATACATATACATCTGTTCCCATATCCCTTCCCACTTGCATCTCCCTCCGTCCCACACTCCCTATCCCACTCCTCCAGGCGGTCACAAAGCACCTAGCCGATTTCCCTGTGCTATGCGGCTGCCTCCCACTAGCTATGTACCTTAAGTTTGGTAGTGTATATACGTCCATGCCTCTCTCTCGCTTTGTCACAGCTTACCCTTCCCCCTCCCCATATCCTCAAGTCCATTCTCAAGTAGGTCTGTGTCTTTATTCCCGTTTTACCCCTAGGTTCTTCATGACATTTTTTTCTTAAATTCCATATATATGACTTAGCATAAGTTATTTGTCTTTCTCTTTCTGACTTACTTCACTCTGTATGACAGACTCTAGGTCTATCCACCTCATTACAAATAGCTCAATTTCGTTTCTTTATATGGCTGAGTAATAGTCCATTGTATATATGTGCCACATCTTCTTTATCCATTCATCTGATGATGGACACTTAGGTTGTTTCCATCTCCAGGCTATTGTGAATAGAGCTGCAATGAACATTTTGGTACATGTCTCTTTTTGAATTATAGTTTTTTCAGGGTATATGCCTATTAGTGGGATTGCTGGGTCATATGGTAGTTCTATTTGTAGTTTTTTAAGGAACTTCCACACTGTTCTCCATAGTGACTGTACCAATTCACATTCCCACCAGCAGTGCAAGAGTGTGCCCTTTTCTCCACACCCTCTGCAGCATTTATTGTTTCTAGATTTTTTGTTGATGGCCATTCTGACTGGTGTGAGATGATATCTCATTGTAGTCTTGATTTGCATTTCTCTAATGATTAATGATGTTGAGCATTCTTTCATGTGTTTGTTGGCAGTATGTATACCTTCTTTGGAGAAATGTCTATTTAGGTCTTCTGCCCATTTTTGGATTGGGTTGTTTGTTTTTTTGCTATTGAGCTGCATGAGCTGCTTATAAATTTTGGAGATTAATCCTTTGTCAGTTGCTTCATTTGCAAATATTTTCTCCCATTCTGAGGGTTGTCTTTTGGTCTTGTTTATGGTTTCCTTTGCTGTGCAAAAGCTTTGAAATTTCATTAGGTCCCATTTGTTTATTTTTGGTTTTATTTCCATTTCTCTAGGACGTGGGTCAAAAAGGATCTTGCTGTGATTTATGTCATAGAGTGTTCTGCCTATGTTTTCCTCTAAGAGTTTGATATTGTCTGGCCTTATATTTAGGTCTGTAATCCATTTTCAGTTTATTTTCATGTACAGTGTTAGGAAGTGTTCTAATTTCATTTTTTTATATGTAGCTGTCCAGTTTTCCCAACACCACTTATGGAAGAGGCTGTCCTTTCCCCACTGTACATTCCTGCCTCCATTATCAAAGATAAGTTGACCATATGTGCGTGGGTTTATCTCTGGGCTTTCTATCCTGTTCCATTGATCTATCTTTCTGTTTTTGTGTAAGTATCATACTGTATTGATTACTGTAGCTTTGTAGTATAGTCTGAAGTCAGGGAGCCTGATTACCCCAGCTCCTTTTTTCGTTCTCAAGATTGCTTTGGCTATTCGGGGTCTTTTGTCTTTCCAAACAAATTTTGAAATTTTTTGTTCTAGTTCTGTGAAAAATGCCAGTGGTAGTTTGATACAGATTGCTTTGAATCTGTAGATTGCTTTGGGTAGTAGAGTCATTTTCACAATATTGATTCCTACAATCCAGGAACATGGTATATCTCTCCATCTATTTGTATCATCCTTAATTTCTTTCATCAGTGTCTTATAATTTTCTGCATACAGGTCTTTTGTCTCCTTAGGTAGGTTTATTCCTAGATATTTTATTTTTTTTGTTGCAATGGTAAATGGGAGTATTTTCTTGATTTCACTTTCAGAAATTTCATCATTAGTGTATACGAATGCCAGAGATTTCTGTGCCTTAATTTTGTATCCTGCTACTTTACCAAATTGATTGATTAGCTCTAGTCATTTTCTGGTAACATCTTTAGGATTCTCTATGTATAGTATCATGTCATCTGCAAACAGTGACAGCTTTACTTCTTCTTTTCCAATTTGGATTCCTTTTATTTCCTTTTCTTCTCTGATTGCTGTGAATAAAACTTCCAAAACTATGTTGAATAAGAGTGGTGAGAGTGGGCAGCCTTGTCTTGTTCCTGATCTTAGTGGAAATGGTTTCAGTTTTTCACAATTAAGGACGATGTTGGCTGTGTGTTTGTAATATATGACCTTTTTTTATGTTGAGGAAATTTCCTCTATGCCTACTTTCTGCAGGGTTTTTATCATAAATGGATGGTGAATTTTGTCAGAAGGTTCCTCTGCATCTATTGAGATGATCATATGGTTTTTCTCCTTCAGTTTTTTAATGTGGTGTATCACGTTAATTGATTTGCATATACTGAAGAATCCTTGCATTCCTGGAATAAACCACATTTGATCATGGTGTATGATCCTTTTAATGTGCTCTTGGATTCTGTTTGCTAGTATTTTGTTGAGGATTTTTGCATCTGTGTTCATCAGTGATATTAGCCAGCAGTTTTCTTTCTTAGTGACATCCTTGTCTGGTTTTGATATCAAGGTGATGGTGGCCTCGTAGAATGAGTTTGGGAGTGTTCCTCCCTCTGCTATATTTTGGAAGAGTTTGAGAAGGATAGGTGTTAGCTCTTCTCTAAATGCTTGATAGAATTCTCCTGTGAAGCCATCTGGTCCTGGGCTTTTGTTTGTTGGAAGGTTTTTTATCACAGTTTCAATTTCAGTGTTTGTGATTGGTCTGTTCATATTTTCTATTTCTTCCTGATTCAGTCTTGGCACGTTGAGCATATCTCAGAATTTGTCCATGTATTCCAGGTTGTCCATTTTATTGGCATGGAGTTGCTTGTAGTAATCGTTCATGATCTTTGGTAGTTCTGCAGTGTCAGTTGTTACTTCTCCTTTTTCATTTCTAATTCTGTTGATTTGAGTCTTCTCCCTTTTTTTCTCGATGACTCTGGGTAATGGTTTATCAATTTTGTTTATCTTCTCAAAGAACCAGCTTTTAATTTTATTAATGTTTGCTCTTGTTCTCTTTATTTCTTTTTCACTTATTTCTAATCTGATCTTTATGATTTATTTCCTTCTGCTAAATTTGGGGTTTTTTTTGTTCTTCTTTCTCTAAGTGCTTTAGGTACAAGGTCAGGTTCTTTACTCAAGATGTTTCCAGTTTCTTAATGTGGGATTGTATTGCTATAATCTTCCCTGTTAGAACTGATTTTGCTGAAGCCCATAGGTTTTGGGTCGTCTTGTCTCCATTGTCATTTGTTTATAGGTATTTTTAAATTTCCTCTTTGATTTCTTCAGTGATCACTTCGTTTTTAAGTTTTGTATTGTTTAGCCTTCTGGTGTTTGTATTTTTTACAGTTGTTTTCCTGTAATTGATATCTAGTCTCATAGCGTTGTGGTCGGAAAAGACACTAGATACAATTTCAATTTTCTTAAATTTGCCAAGGCTTGATTTGTGACCCAAGATATGATCTATCCTGGAGAATGCTCCATGAGCACTTGAGAAAAATGTGTATTCTGTTGTTTTTGGAAGGAATGTCCTTTAAATATCAATTAAGTTCATCTTGTTTAATGTGTCATTTAAAGCTTGTGTTTCCTTATTTATTTTCATTTTGGATGATCTGTCCATTGGTGAAAGTGGGGTGTTAAAGTCCCCTACTATGAGTGTGTTATTGTTGATTTCTCCTTTTATGGCTGTTAGTATTTGCCTTATGTATTGAGGTGCTCCTATTTTGGGTGCATAAATATTTACAATTTTTATATCTTCTTGGATCGATCCCTTGATCATTATGTAGTGTCCTTCTTTGTCTCTTCTAATAGTCTTTATTTTAAAGTCTATTTTGTCTGTTATGAGAATTGCTACTCCAGCTTTGTTTTGATTTCCATTTGCATGGAATATCATTTTTCATCCCCTCACTTTCAGTCTGTATGTTTCTCTAGGTCTGAAGTTGGTCTCCTGTAGACAGCATATATATGGGTCTTGTTTTTGTATCCAATCAGCCAATCTGTGTCTTTTGGTGGGAGCCTATAGTGCATTTACATTTAAGGTAATTATCGATATGTATGTTCCTATTCCCTTTTTCTTAATTGTTTTGGATTCGTTATTGTAGGTCTTTTCCTTCTGTTGTGTTTCTTGCCTAGAGAAGTTCTTTTAACATTTGTTGTAAAGCTGGTTTGGTGGTGCTGAACTCTCTCAGCTTTTGCTTGTCTGTAAACGTTTTAATTTATCCATCAAATCTGAATGAGATCCTTGCTGTGTAGACTAATCTTGGTTGCAGATTTTTCTCCTTCATCACTTTAAATATGCCCTTACACTCCCTTCTGGCTTGTAGAGTTTCTGCTGAAAGATCAGCTGTTAACCTGAAGGAGATTCCCTTGTGTGTTATTTGTTGTTTTTCCCTTGCTGCTTTTAATATGTTTTCTTTGTGTTTAATTTTTGACAGTTTGATTAATATGTGTCTTGGCATATTTTTCTTTGATTTATTCTTTATGGGACTTTCTGTTCCTCCTGGGCTTGATTAACTATTTCCTTTCCCATATTAGTGAAGTTTTCAACTATAGTCTCTTCAAATATTTTCTCAGTCCCTTTCTTTTTTTCTTCTTCTTTTGGAACCCCTATAATTCGAAATTTGGTGCGTTCAATGTTGTCCCAGAGGCCTCTGAGACTGTCCTCAGTTCTTTTCATTCTTTTTTCTTTATTCTGGTCTGCAGCAGTTATTTCCACTATTTTATCTTCCACGTCACTTATCCATTCTTCTGCCTCAGTTATTCTGCTATTGATCCCATCTAGAGTATTTTTAATTTCATTTATTGTGTTCCTCATCATTGCTTGATTCTTCTTTAGTTCTTCTAGTTCCTTATTACCTGTTTCTTGCATTTTGTCTTTTCTATTTCCAAGATTTTGGATCATCTTTACTTTCCTTATTCTGAATTCTTTTCCAGGTAGACTGCCTATTTCCTCTTCATTTGTTAGGTCTGGTGGGTTTTATCTTGCTCCTTCACCTGCTGTGTGTTTTTCTGTCTTCTCATTTTGCTTATCTTACTGTGTTTGTGGTCTCCTTTTTGCAGTCTGCAGGTTTGTAGTTCCCATTGTTTCTGGTGTCTGTCCCCAGTGGCTAAGATTGTTTCAGTGGGTTGTGTAGGCTTCCTGTTGGAGTGGATTGGTGCCTGTGTTCTGGTGGATGAGGCTCGATCTTGTCTTTCTGGTGGACAGGTCCATGTCTGGTTGTGTGTTTTCCGGTGTCTGTGGCCTTATTATGATTTTAGACAGCCTCTCTGCTAATTGGTGGGGTTGTGTTCCTGTCTTGCTAGTTGTTTGGCATTGGGTGTCCAGCACTGTAGCTAGCTGGTCGTTGAGTGAAGTTGGGTGCTGGTGTTGAGATGGAGATATCTGTGGGATTTTCGCCATTTGATATTATATGGAGCTGGGAGGTCTCTTGTGGACCAGTGTCATGAAGTTGGCTCTCCCACCTCAGAGGGACATCACTGATTCCTGGCTGTAGCACCAAGAGACTTTCATCCACCTGGCTCAGAATAAAAGGGAGAAAAAGTAGAAAGAAAGAATTAGTAGAAGTAGAAAGAAAGAAAGAAAGAAAGAATGAAAGAAAGGAGGGAAAGAGGGAGGGAGTGAGGAGGGAAGGTAGGGAAAAAAGAGAGAAGATACAGTAAAATAGAATAAAGTATGATAAAATATAATAGAGTTGTTAAAATAAAAAATATTTATTAAAAATTAAGAAAACAAAGAAACAAAATTGGATGGATAGAACCCTGGGAGAAAGGTTGGAAGAAAATCTATATAGACAAAATCTCACACAGAAGCATACACATACACTTTCACAAAAAGAGGAAATGTGGAAAAAATCATAAATCTTGCTCTCAAAGTCCACCTCCTCAACTTGGGATGATTCGTTGTAAAAAGAGGAAAAGGGGAAAATAATCATAAATCTTATTCTCAAAGTCCACCTGCTCAATTTGGGATGATTCATTGTCTATTCATATATTCCACCGATGCAGGGTACATCAAGTTGATTTTGGAGCTTTAATCCACTGCTTCTGAGGCTGCTGGGAGATATTTCCCTTTCTCTTCTTTATTCTCACAGCTTGCGGGTCTCAGCTTTGGATTTGGCCCCACCTCTGCATGTAGGTTGCCGGAGGGTGTCTGTTCTTTGCTCAGACAGGACGGGATTAAAGAGCAGCTGCTTCAGGGACTCTGGTTCACTCAAGCCGGGGGGAGGGAGGGTTTTGGAGTGTGGGGCGAGCCTTCGGCCGCAGAGGCCGGCGTGAAATTGCACCAGCCCGAGGCACGCCATGCGCTCTCCCAGGGAAGCCGTCCCTGGATCCCGGGACCCCGGCAGTGGTGGGCTGCACAGGCTCCCCGGAAACAGTGTGTGGACAGTGACCTGCGCTGGCACACAGGCCTCTTGGCGGTGGCAGCAGCAGCCCCAGCGTCCTACACCCATCTCTGGGTTCCACGCTTTTAGCCGTGGCTCTCGCCCATCTCGGGAGCTCCTTTAAGCAGCACTCTTTATCCTCTCTCCTTGTGCACCAGGAAACAAAGAGGGAAGAAAATGTCTCTTGCCTCTTCGGCATGTCCAGACTTTTTCCCGGACTCCCTATCGGTCAGCCGTGGTGCACTAAACCCTTCAGGCTGTGTTCACGTGGCCAACCCCAGTCCTCTCCCTGTGCTCCAACCGAAACCCGAAATCCAAACCTCAGCTCCCAGCCCCGCCCACCCCGGCGGCCGAGCAGACAAACCTCTGGGGCTGGTGAGTGCAGGTCAGCACCGATCCTCTGTGCGGGAATCTCTCCACTTTGCCCTCTGCTACCCTGTTGCTGTGCTCTCCTCTGCAGCTCCGAAGCCTTCCCCCTCTGCCACCCACAGTCTCCACCCGTGAAGGGGCTTCCTAGTGTGTGGAAACCTTTCCTCCTTCACAGCTCACTCCCACTGGTGCAGGTCCCGTCCCTATCCTTTTGTCTCTGTTTATTCTTTTTTCTTTTGCCTTATCAGGTACGTGGGGTGTTTATTGCCTTTTGCAGGGTCTGAGGTTTTCTGCCAGCATTCAGTAGTTGTTCTGTAGGAGTTGTCCCACGTGTAGATGAATTTCTGATGTACCTGTGGGGAGGAAGGTGATCTCTGCGTCTTACTCTTCCACCATCTTCCCCGGGGACCTCTACTGCTTTTTCTATGAATGGAATCTTATAGGTGAGACTGCTTCTTGATTGCATAGTATATTTTGAATTTTAATAAATACTTCCCATTTGCCTTTCAAAGAATTTTTATCAATTTAAACTCACTCCCTGCCAAGAGTGTATGAAAGAACCATGGCACTTGTGCTTTGCTGATTTAGAAAACATTCCCTTTCTATCTCAGAGATTACACTGGTACAGATGTTATCTCTGTATGTGGAGTAATCAGTATAGTTATGTGTGTTTGTTCTATTGCATCCTCATGTTTATATACTATACATGTTTGGTAATATTTTAAATGTGTTGGGAGTATGGACTATGTCTAACACTAATGGTGTAAACCCCATGGTGTCAAGCATTCTGTACGGTCATGCATTCTGTGGACAGCTCTGCAACTGTTTGCTTTGATGTTGAGAACAACGTTCTGCCAGAGTCTGTGCCAACAGACAAGATTTGTCATCCAGTCTGTTCCACAGGACTGAATTTTTTTGTTGAAATAAGTCATTAAGAGTAATAAAGCAATGTGAAACTAAGATAATTTTTGTTGAATTTGCTAATGCTAAATAAACACATACTCTGTCAAGACAACCAGTAAGCAGTATGAGACCTGCTGCTTATTTGTGTTCACAGGTGGCAGCAAAATCAATTAGCCTCTTCTACCCATGACAAGTTACTGATATTGACACACTTTATAAAGCTACATGACATTAAATTGGTTTAAAAAATCTTTCATTCTGTATTTTATGTAGAAATTATCACAACTAATCCAGCTTTCTATGCCTCATTGTAATAAAAACAACTCGATTTAATAGCCTAACTTTCTCTGAGGTACCCAGAAGTCTTTTATCAATACTATCTCAGGTCTCACCATAACCTTGATCAATACACAATATGTGCTGATCTTGGAGAACTAATAAAGACTAAAAATGGACTTGATGTTATACTCATCTTCAAAATAAAGTCAAAATACTTATGGAGTTATTTATTATCTTTGTAGCAGCATCATTTAAAAATTTCATAATGTTAGACACAACTTTAATATCCAGAGGTTATTTATTGATTAAATAATGGCACAGGCTAAGAAAGAAATATTTTTCAGTTATTATTAGTAAAAAGTGATACTTTGAAAGAGTGTCTTATGAAATGGAGACATTTTAGCTTACAAAAGGAGTATGTTGAAATAAAATATGTATAATAGGATTTAGTTCTGTAGAACAAAATATACTTAAATACCCATAAATACAACTATAGGTTAACAGTAGTTATTGTTGGGTTGTAAAGTTGTGAAATATTTATATTTTCTTCTTTTAGTTTTTTCAAACATTCTAAAGTAAGTAATTCCAAATGTGTTTCTATAAGACATAAGGTGGAACATTTTAATCTTCAAATGAAAAGACACTGGAATGGGCTATCAAAGAAAGTTATAAAGTTTCCATCCTGGGGATTTTTTGAAGATGATAATAGGCTTAGACCTATTTTTTATCTGAGTGTGGGTAACTTGGACTTGGTGTTTTACATGGGCTTTGGCACCAGACCTGGGTACAAATCCCAGCTCTGACATTTACAGCCTAAATTACTTTGGGCCAAATTTATCCCCAGTTTGAGCTACGCTTTTCTCATCTACTAAATAGGTTTAATAAAACCAGTCTTGCACAGTTTCTGTGGGAATTAAACAATAAAATCTAAGAAAAATCACTACTTAGCACGTCTGGCACATATTAGGTATGGCGGAGATGGGATATCTATTCACTAAGCCTGTTTCCCTATCCTTAGGTACATAGCTAGTCTACATTTATCAGCCTCAATTTCGTTTAAGGGCAGTAACTTTACAGAGTTGTGGCCATTGTAATACAGGTGGATGTGTTGTATGCCAATTACAGTCCCGCCTTATAAAAACCTCCTGAAAAATCCTCCTCTCTCTCTGTATGTGTTAGCTTGAAGGCAGTGCCACTTGTTGAAGGTTGCAGAGCCTCTAACAGCCTGGGTTTTTAAATTACTAAATCAGAAACACCCCACTTCCTTCATCTAATGAATATTACAAGAACAATGAATTCTATTGTATGAAGCCACTGGAATTCTTAAATTTATATTTTTATGTCAGCTAGTGTTACCTTAACTAACAAAGTACCCAGTAACTGATAGCTATAATAACTAGTACCCTCTCTCCTAATTCTAAGATTTTCCTATTTATAATCGAGTTGAAATGCAAGGAAGTAGAATGGGGGTAAGTGCCAAAATTAAAAAGACAGTTGATAGTAAGCCTGGAACATGATCTACGATGGCTAACATGTCACCTGATTCCCAAAATAGAAAGGAAAAACTCATACAGAAATGTGGTCTAGTGAAGCAAGTGCTTCAAAGAAGGTACATGATATCTTGTCATATCCATCCTAAGGTTTACCCAAAAGTCTCTTACTCAAAGAGAAAGCTCACAAACCCATCTCCAAAAATATCTTCTTGATGCTGCTATCCAGTTGAAACATGTGACCTTTTCGTTTCTGCAGATATAGAGTCAAACTCTTGCAAAATCAATGTATGTGTTGCCTTTGTCTAGAAGGAGTTGTAAGCTCAAAGGTCTGTCTAGCTGTGGTCATGAAAGATTCCCTAGACTCATCCCCAGAGCAAGACACTTTTCAGTGTTGAGGTAATTCCTGCACATGCGTAGTTTGTAAAGTCCTTTGGGATGCAAAGCCTTATGTAATTGTCAGATGTTCTTTAGATTATTAGACACGATGGCAGGATAAAAGTGGTTCTAAATGCTACAAGTCTCGAAGGACATAGGCAATGCTCTGTAATGAAAATTGAAGTAAGCCATGCAAACCCTCTGGTACAGGCACTATAACAGCAGTTCAGCTTTTGACTATCCTTCCTGTAAATTCTTAGTTTTATTTAGGCATAGAATCCATGGTTTAAGTTGGTATACAATGTTCAGATGCTGATAATTTCAGCTATTTTAGAAACCTGGTGGAAGTGTCTACAACTTCCAGACACTTGAAGTGAACACTTCAAATCCCCATAAGAATGGTGTATGTAATTACATTACTGTATAATAAATGCAGTTGTGAGATGAAATGGAACAGCTTTCAGGAGAAAAGTTCAAGAATTTCAGTGCATAATTATACATTCTCAGTTCTGCAGTTCAAAAAGAGATATGACACAGACTTCCGATGATCCACATTAGAGAAAAAAAAAAAGCCTCAAGCAATAGACTGATGCAATGAGTGGTAACAAAAAATATCTGAATGCTACACTGTGATTATCAAATTCTGTGCTTAATATGGGCACCAGCATCCCCAAGCAGGGTCAAAAGTTTAAAGAGAACATTGCAGAAAATTAGACACTAGAGAAAGTTGCAACTAACTAGGTCAGAAGTGTTCAGAGTGTCAAAAGTCAGAATATCTATAGAAGGGTAGAGAAATGTCACCCGCCTACGACAAGCAAGTGATGACTCCATAAAATTTCATTATTCTAAAATATAGGATTGTTGGGAGTAAGCAAGAAAATTGATTCCTTGCATTTATAAAGTAAAAATAAAGATAACTTACCTGCCCTAGAGGTTTCCGTAAAATTATACACTAAATAAAGTAAAGCAATTACCAGGCCAGTAGCTGTGAAAATTGTGCTGAAGAAGGATCCCCTCTCTCAATATTTCTTCTTCATTTTTTTCTACTATCTGTCAGGACTCTACCTTCTTGTTGTGAAGTCACTGCATACTGCTATTTGAAAATCCTGTTGTGATTTGTTTAAATGTACTTTTTAAAGTTTAGAATGAAAGCTACCTAATTATGCCTATATCTTTGTATTTCTCTACTTCTTGATTTAATAGTTCATTGCTTCAGGTTTAATTAAATATCATGTCTTTGTTATTAAAAAAGAAAGAACTCATTTTATAGAAAAAACAATTGCTTTCAAAGCATGTAAGATGTTCCTTCTTGCAGTATTTTGAATTTATAACTCATCAAATAGACATATCTGATCATTTTGAAGGGGACTTATAGGAGAGAATTAGAAATATAAAAGATCATTTGGTCTGGGAAGCTTAATCTGCTGGTAGTAATCAGACAAAGGAACTGCTGGGGTCTGCGAGTGGGCCAAATAAATAGCGTCTCTCTTCACCACCTTAATTTCTTTTAAAAGCTAATTTGAAAGCAAAACAGCTTTCTAGTATTCAATCTTAGAATCAGTCAGTTTGCCACCACCCCCAGTCATACCGGTGCCCCCACATGGGAGTGGAAGCGAATGCATTCACTTTGCAGTAAGGCAGACTACCTAGGGAAAGCAGAAGCTGAGTGGATCTTGCTCAATTTATTGTTTCCAAATTTACCATTAAATGTATCCAGCAGAGGAATGAGTGTGGGGACAAAGAGAAGTCCAGAGTGATATAGCTCGTAAAACTCCCTCAACATGGAAGAAACCATCAGAGTATAGAATAAGCATTCCCAGCTTATAGTGTACAAAAAAAATTAAGCAGTCTTTGAAGAGTAGCCTTGACAATTCAAACATATAAACATCAATCTTCAACCATCCCTTGCTGCTGCCACCTGAGGTCACAGCACTGAAAATCAAAACTCAGTATCTTGATGTGTTTTAACTTCTAGACTTCAAAGAAGAGCCAGGTACAATTTTTGAAAAGACAAAGTTAGCAAATAGGTGACCTGATTTGTGCTCCACTCAGGATCCTGGAACACAATTCATTCAGATTGTTTACAAAAACATACTTTAATGAGGGTTCTATTTCTAAAGGTGTGTGTAGGGTGTCTTTGTCAGCACAGACTGCTATAACAAAATTCCATAGATTGTGTGTACAGGTCTTCTACTTATGCATAATAAATTACCACAAACTTAGCAACTTAAAATGACACAAATTTATTACCTCACAGTTTCCATAGATCAGGAATACAGCAGGACATATCCTGAAATCAAGGTGTTGTCTAGGCTTTCTTATCTGGAGGATGTAGGGGGAAAGCCTCTACCATACTCATTCTCACTGTTGGCAGAATTTGGTTCCTAGTGACTGTAGGACTGAGGTCTACTTTTCTTTACTGGCTATCAGTCACATTCCTTGCCATGTGACCTCCTTCATCTTCAAGCCATCAACATTGCACCAAATCCTTCTCATGCCTCAAGTCTCTGACTTCTTCACTCTAAATTCTAGATCCAGTTGTAAGTGATTAAATCAGGCCCATCTAAATCGTCTCCCGATCTTAAGCAGAACTAGTTGGGGATCTTAATTACATCTGAAAAATCCTTTTTACCACATAATGTAACATAAGCAAGAGAATGATATCTCATTATATTCACAGGTTCCACCCACACTGAAGAGGAGGAGATTATACAGGGTATGTACACCAGAGGGCAGAAATTTGGGGAGTCATATAACAATTCTATGTACCACAGTATGAAAGATCAATAAATTCTTATCAGTTACACTAATTCCTTCTTTAATTCTGTATTTTCCTGTCCTTCAGCCTCCAGGAAAACAAAACATACTAGCTGACCACCATGTTTAAAATGCACTATCCTGTTCTTGCAAACTTATTAAATTATAACTCAAAACTTTTGAATATATGATTAAATAATTTCAACTCCTGTAACCTCTTTCCATATGCTCACTTTCAAATACATTCATATTGCAATTTACCTCCTCTCAATCTTCTTCAGCATTTTCATGTGTCTCTCACATTGGGAATCAAGGTTTGTTCTTAAAATCACTTATATAAGTGCAAGCCTTCTTGACCACTTGATTCTTGTTCTAATGGTTGCTTTAGTCCTTTAAAAAGCGTGATATAGGCATTGAAAAATTAAATTGAATCATTAAGGAAACTCATTTTTTATCAAGTAACTGAAAATGTTGATGAAATACAATTGTTGTGGCAGAGAGAGTGAAAAAGTAAACATGTGACAGCACTAGGAATCAAGAGCTTTGCAGATTACCTTTCATGGTGCCACTGAGTCACCAAGTGACGCTGGGGAATGTCTGAGACCTTTGTTCATATCAGTTGCTTCATCTCTGCAACTGGTTTTCATGATTTCCTATTCTTGCTAACACTTCTTTTTTTAAAAAAATTTATTGGAGTATAGTTGATTTACAGTGTTGTGTTTGTTCCAGGTATACAGTGAAGTGAATCAGTTACACATATACATAACACTTCTTAATTGCCTTGAAGATAAGAGAAAAAAATCTATGGATAAGTGCATCAAACTCTTATTATGTTTTTAACTAAAATTGAATAATCAGTTTAAAATCGCTTAAGGTAACAATTGAATTATAGTGAAAAGTGATCTGAGAATAGTTTCTCTTCTTCTGCCTCTTTTAATGATTGATAGATTTAAATTATTGGTTCCCTGGGATCTGTAAATTAGGGTTCAGATGGAAAAAAATTAAATTTCTCCAGAAAGCATCATCTAATCCAACTGCCAATGATTACATTCTTCTTGATAATTTTAGTTGACAGTCCATAACACACTACCCCCTGTGAGGGAAGACATGTCAAACACTGTCTTACTACTTTGGCAGAAATTTCTATTATTCTACAAGATGTACATTCATGCCTTGAGGTGTTCCAAAGAGAAAACCTTCATACAAAGTAATTTCAATGTTCTTTTTGTTGTTGTTGCTGTTAAAAGGTTAGCTTTTGCTGTGGAACATAGGGTGCCAAAATTAAAACCAATCCTAGGGCTTCCCTGGTGGCACAGTGGTTGGGAGTCCGCCTGCCAATGCAGGGGACATGGGTTCATGCCCCGGTCCAGGAGGATCCCACATGCCGCGGAGTGGCTGGGCCTGTGAGCCATGGCCACTGAGCCTGAGCGTCCGGAGCCTGTGCTCTGCAACGGGAGAGGCCACAGCAGTGAGAGGCCCACGTACCACAAGGAAAAGGGGAAAAAAACAAAAAAAAATCAATCCTAGTTGCGGTTTCCAGGCTACATTTAAATATTGAATTATCTGGGCCAAAAAAGTCTCTTACTCAATGTGCAGTATGGAAAATGTGCAGCAATTCTTGCTTAGGAGATTATTATATAAATAGTAAGACAGTGTATAAATATGACATAACATTTCAAACAAAAGTGTTCTGAGTTGTTTTTCTAAAGAAGACAAAAGAAAGAATAGAGAATGAGAAACAGAGTCATTAAAATCTGAATTATTTGTTCAAATCCAAGCCAAATCAGTAGTGAGCAGAAGCTTTTACGAAGTGATGATGTGTTTTGACCTATGAGAAATGAGCCTGTCCAGTTCCTAATCTACATCCATTGGCACTGTTTTTGGAATGAATGGGCGATACTTAACATCCTCCTCACTTCTAGGGGTTGACTTTTTTCGATGGGGTTATGGCCGATTGATATGACAGTGGAGAAGGTTGCATGCAGATGCATCTGTGTGACTGTCTATGAGCAGTTGCCCCATAGCCAAAATTTCAGTTGACCCAGGGTTACCTAAAAAGGTTGATTAAATTAGTGCACTTAGTTATGAATAATGCATGATTTCCTTTCCCAAATGAGTTGAAGAAAACTTTACAGAAGGACAGAAGGGAGAGACAATAAATGCTAATCAATGTTTTATCAGCTACCTGTGGGTGACTAAGAATTATTAAAATCCCACTCAACTATAGAAAAAAATGCAATACTGTGACTCCAACTGTTAACTTTCATTAGAGGCAAGAACAATTAGACTTGTACATATATAGATACAAAGGAAAAAGTACTTGTTTCTGATATACTGAACAGTACACACACACACACACACACACACATACACACACATCAGGTAGGGATTAAAATTCATTCTGTGGGAGGCTACTACTAACAGATTTTAACGCTAGTTTCTAGCAACCTTCAGGCCATATTGAAAGAATTAAACCAGAACATTGCACTGGATGCATCCCTCTGTCTCCTTTCCCCAGCAGAGAAATCCCTATCAAATAGATTTGTCTTGGTGCTGAGCTATATTGACTTGGGGGACGAGAAGACACAGGCAGAAGTAAAATTGCTCTTCCTATACGTTTCAATGTGGCCCTTCTCTGTCCTGTGACCTTCTGGGGTTCTCCCAGAGGTATTCTAGTCAAAATATAGTTGTTAACAGAATTTCTGTGGGGGTATAAGTGTCAGGGTGTAGAAAAATTGAAACCTTGTATGCTGTAAAATTAAGGAATGTAAATTAGTGTTGCCACTATGGAAAACAGTTTAACAAAAAATTAAAAATAAGAAATTCCCTGGCAGTCCAGTGGTTAAGACTCCATGCTTTCACTGCTGAAGGCTCTAATTCAATCCCAAGTCAGAGAAATAAGATCCTGCAAGCCACACGGTGCGGCCGAAAAAAAGAAAGAAAAAAGAAAAAATTAAAAGTAGAACTACTACGTGTTCCATCAATCCTGAATCCTGAATATATATCCAAAATAAATGAAGTCAGGGTCTTAAAGGGAACTCTGCGCTCCCATGTTCATTGCAGCTTTATTCACAATAGCCAAGATATGGAAATAACCCACATGTTCATGGACAGACAAATGGATCAAGAAGATGTTGTATATACATGCAGTGGAATAGTATAGGGCCTCAAAAAAGGAGGAACTCCTACTATTTGCAACAACATGGATGGATCTAGAAAAAAATATGCTAAATGAAATAAGCCAGCCACTGAATGACAATTGATATATGATTCTACTTATATGAGGTATCTAAAATAATCAAACTGATAGAAGAATAAAATAGAATGGTGATTTCCAGGGGATGGGAGGAAGAGGGAATAGAGGGTTACTTTTCAATGAGTAGGAAGTTAAATTTGTATAAGATGAATAAGTTTTAGAGACCTGCTTTACGACATAGTGCCCATAATTTAACTATAGAGTGTCGTGCACTTAAGAATTTGTTAAGGGGGTTACATCTCAAGTTAACTGTTCTTGCCACACAAAAAAAAGCAAAGGGACACAAGGAAACTTTTGGAGGTGATGGATATGTTTATTACCTTGATTGTGATGATGGTATCCTGGGTATACACCTATGTCCAAACTCATCAAATTATGCACATTAAATATGTGAATTTAAAAAAAAGGAATATTACAGAATTATGGCCTTTGGTGCTCCTCCTCTTTTAAGTAGACGAGCACACTTAAAGACAATAATGTGGGTATTCAGTAGATGAATTTGTCAACCACTGAAAGACAAAAAGCCCAGACTGAAAACTGCATTTCTTTTGGCTGAACTTAGGCAGGGCATGTAATCTCCAGTTTATCACAGGCTCCATTGCTCCCTACTATCCTGCACCAGGCTTCCCACATGCAAAGTATATGTCTGGCCATTAAGGCATTTAGCTTGCATTCCCAGAAATAAACTTGTTTCATACTTTCTTGTCACTCACTGCCTGTGTTCCTTCTTGCTCTTCTTTGGGACCCTTGCATACATTCCATGGATATGGCTCCAGACATTGCCTGTGGTTCAAACCTGACTTTTTCACTTACTAGCTACATGATCTACTAACTACAAGAGACTCAAAATTTATGAGCCTCAGTTTCCCTGACTATAAAATGAGAATGGAGATAATGTTAATACCTAACTTATAGGTTGTTGTAAGAATTAAAGTGTAGTTGAGAGAGTGCCTGGAACAGAGTGAGCACTGTATAAATGTTTCTTATTATTTCTCTGTTAAGGAAGAGGTAGGGTGCTGGTGAACTGCCTGGACGCCAGAAGGTTGTGATGTAGGAAGACAGAGGAAGCCAAAAGAGAATAAGTCTTGATCTGATTAATTGTATGTGGGTCAAAAATGAATACCAGTACCAATGAACATGAGATCAGACAAGTGTTTCTGCTAAATGAAGACATTAAATCTTATTTCAGATTCCTTGAGCCTTTTATAAGATTTTAAGAGAGACGGATTCTCCCACTGAAGGCAGCTTTTTATCCATTTCATTGTCAGCATAAATGATATCACTCATCTGAATGTACTCATGAGATCTATCTGACAGTTTTATCTCCAGAAGAAATTGTTTGTTTTTTTTATTACATGTGTTTTTATCATATAAATGTTCTTGCTATTGGGAATCAAGCATGTCCAAAAACAATCTAATTTTTGAGTTTTACTTTTAAGGAAGTTTTAATGTCAATAATTTATCAAAGAACACAGAACAGTTTAGAAGCCTATTTCAGAGTGACTGAGAAAATATTATTTATGTCAGCAATATTCCAATGTTCTTTGTATGAGACATATATGGAAATGGTTGTAGTAGCTTACAATAGTGATTTCCCAAACTAGTGAAAAGAAGTCATCATGAATTATAGTGACACTTTTAAAAAAAGAGATAGAGCCATAAAGTGAAATAAGTCAGACAGAGAAAGACAAATACAGTATGATATCACTTATATGTGGAATCTAAAAGATACTACAAACTAGTGAGTGAATATAATAAAAAAGAAGCAGACTCACAGATATAGAAAACAAACTAGTGGTTACCAGTGGGGAGAAGGAAGGGAGGAGGGGTCATATAGGAGTAGGGGATTAAGAGGTACAAATTATTATGTATAAAATAAGTTACAAGGATATATTGTACAACACAGGGAATATATCCAATGTTTTATAATAACTATAAATGGAACATAACCCTTAAAAATTATAAATCACTATATTTTACAACTGTAACATATAATATTGTACATCAAGTATACTTCAATTTTAAAAAAGAGAGCCTGGGATAGTAAGCTATCAAATTTCTAAATATGATGTGTGGTCTCCTCCACTTTGGTAAAGGAGGATGCTATATCAGTCAGCATGAGCTAGGTTATGATGAGGGAACAAACAACCTCAAAGTTATGTGACTTGACACAATAAATGTTTTATTTCTTGCTTATGCTACAGGTCCAGCACAGGTCAGATGAATGCGTTGCTTTTTGTAGTCACTCGGGACCCCACTGACAGAGACTCTATCTCAACAGAGTGGAAAATCATGTACTAGCTATTAAGGTTTGCTTTGAAAAAACACATGTCAATTCAGCTTACATTTCATTAGTTGCAATCAGTCACATGGCCATGCTTAACTTCAAGAGGACTGGGAAGTGCAATATTACCATGTGCTGAGAATGATGAGATCTAGAATATTTATGAACAGTCCTAATTACTACCATAGATGCTCATCTAATTTACAGGAAAATCAGAAGTCTGTGTCAGATTGCAGCATTTTTAGAAAAATTAGGTCTGATTGCTTTTACTTCAATACCCTTTCTTATCCTGTGTTCCCAGAAAGTAAACTCCAATGCAAAAGTTCTGTGTTACTAAAGTTTTAGAAAGTGCAATTTCTAGGTAGTCAGGATGAGGGAACATGGAAATGAGGTAGGAGAATAAGAGTAAATATGAGAGAATGCATTAGTATATGGTTGCTAATGGGTATCAAGCCCAACAGATTACTTAATCTTTTGGTACCATCTTCTGAGAAGTCATATAAATTATTGCACCACAGGACTATGTAGCAGAGAAAGGATGAAGAATTTTATGCACGGGCTCCCATCTTCCATTGACCTAATTTTACTCCTAGTGTCATTTAATCCCTAGCACTATAGCTTGTGTACACATAGCCACTGATCAGGACCTGTGGCACCTCATGCCTCACACATAATGCAGAATTCCAGGAGCAGGATTTTAGAGGTAAGTGATCCGAGCATGAGATAAAGTGTTTGGTTGTGTCAGCATGAAGTTGAGCAGTTCTCCCTTCAACTTGGTCATCAAAGCATTGTCTAGGGTAGAACAAGTGACCATAGACCCAGTAGATAAATGAGACCAAGATGATGTAATGTAGTACCTAAGAGGTTTCTAAAACAGCATTCAGCCCTCCCCAAAAGGACACAACTCTCTTGAAAACTATGATTTCTCAATCAAAAGTCAAACACCATAGTTTTCATATTTGGCCCAAATAATTGACCCTGAGAGAAAGGTTAGAGAAAACAAACAAGAAAGTGCTTAACTTGCTGGAGTGTCTCGAATAGGAAACTGTTGAACTTCCCCAACATTCAATAAATATTTACAAATTAATAAATATTTGTAAATGAATAATGGTTGCAAGACACTCATTTCTCTAAAAAGAAGCTCAACCTGTCATTTTTGGTAGGTAAAAAATAAAGTAAAATATTAATGTGTCTGAATTATTTTATTTTTTTAACATCTTTACAGGAGTATAATTGCTTTCCAATGTGTCAGTTTCTGCTTTATAAAAAAGTGAATCAGCTATATGTATACATACATCCCCATATGCCCTCCCTCTTAAGCCTCCCTCCCACACTCCCTATACCACCCTTCTAGGTGGTCACAAAGAAAAGAGCTGAACTCCCTGTGTTATGCTGCCACTTCCACAAGCTATCCATTTTAGAATTGGTAATGTATATATGTCAATGCTACTCTCTCACTTCGTCCCAGCTTACCCTTCACCATCCCCGTGTCCTCAAGTCCATTCTTTACATCTGTGTCATTATTCCTGTTCCGCCCCTAGGTTCGTCAGAACCTTTTTTTTTTCCTAGATTCCATGTATATGTGTGAGCATATGGTATTTTTTTCACTTTCTGACTTACTTCACTCTGTATGACAGACGCCAAGTCCATCCACCTCACTAAAAATAATTGTTTCATTTTTTATGGCTGAGTAATATTCCATTGTGTACATGTGCCACTTCTCCTTTATCCATTCATCTGTCAATGGACAATTAGGTTGCTTCCATGTCCTCGCTATTGTAAATAGTGCTGCAATGAACATTTTGGTACATGACTCTTTTTGAATTATGGTTTTCTCAGGGTATATGCCCAGCAGTGGGATTGCTGGGTCATATGGTAGTTCTATTTGTAGTTTTTTAAGGAACCTCTTTACTGTTCTAAATAGTAGCTATATCACTTTACATTCCCTCCAACACTGCAAGAGGATTCCCTTTTCTCCACACCCTCTCCAGCATTTATTGCTTATAGATTTTTTGATAATGACCATTCGGACTGTTGTGAGGTGATTCCTCATTGTGGTTTTGAACTGAATTTCTCTAATGATTAGTGATGTTGAGCATTATTTCATGTGTTTCTTGGCAATCTGTCTATCTTCACTGGAGAAATGTTTATTTAGGTCTACCTCCCATGTTTGGATTAGTTGTTTGTTTTTTTGATATTGAGCTTCATAAGCTTCTTGAAAATTTTGGAGATTAATCCTTTGTCAATTGCTTCAATTGCAAATATTTTCTCCCATTCTGAGGGGTTGTCTTTTCATCTTGTTTATGGTTTCCTTTGCTGTGCAAAAGCTTTTAAGTTTCATTAGGTCCCATTTTGTTTATTTTTTTTTAATTCCGTTTCTCAGGGAGGTGGGTCAAAAAGAATCTTGCTGTGATTTATGTCATAGAGTGTTCTGCCTATGTTTTCCTCTAAGAGTTTGATAGTGTCTGGCCCTAAATTTAGGTTTTTAATCCATTTTCAGTTAATTTTTGTGCATGGTGTTAGGAAGTGTTCTAATTTCATTCTTTTACATGTAGCTGTCCAGTTTTCCCAGCACCACTTATTGAAGAGGCTGTCTTTTCTCCATTGTATATTCCTGCCTCCTTTATTAAAGATAAGGTGACCATACGTGTGTGGGTTTATCTCTGGGCTTTCTATCCTGTTCCATTGATCTATATTTCTGTTTTTGTGCCAGTACAATACTGTCTTGATTACTGTAGCTTTGTAGTATAATCTGAGGTGATGGAGCCTGATTCTTCCAGCTTCATCTTTCTTTCTCATCATTGCTTTGGCTATTTGGAATCTTTCATGTTTCCATACAAATTGTAAAATTTTCTGTCCTAGCTCTGTGAATAATGCCATTGGTTGATTGATGGGGATTGCATTAAATCTGTAGATTGCTTCGGGTGGTATAGTCATTTTCACAATGTTGATTCTTCCAATCCAAGAACATGGTATATCTCTCCATCTGTTTGTATCATCTTTAATTTATTTCATCAGTGTCTAATAGTTTTCTGCATAAAGGTCTTGTCTCCTTAGCTAGGCTTATTCCTAGGTATTTTATTATTTTTCCTGCAATGGTAAATGGGAGTTTTTCCTTAATTTCTGTTTCAAATTTTTCATTGTTTGTCTACAGGAATGCAGGAGATATCTGTGAATTAATTTTGTACCCTGTGACTTTACCAGATTCCTTGAATTAGCTCTAATAGTTTTCTGGTAACATCTTTAGGATTCTCTCTGTATAGTACCATGTCATCTGCAAACAGTGACAGTTTTATTTCTTTTCCAATTGGGATTCTTCTATCTCTTTTTCTCCTCTGATTGCTGTGGCTAAAACTTCCAAAACTGTGTTGAATAATAGTGGTGAGAGTGGACATCCTTGTCTTGTTCCTGATCTTAGTGGAAATGGTTTCAGTTTTTTGCCATTGAGAATAATGTTGGCTGTGGGTTTGTCATATATGGCCTTTATTATGTTGAGGTAAATTCCCTCTCTTTCCACTTTCTGGAGAGTTTTTATTATAAATGGGTGTTGAATTTTGTTGAAAGCTTTTTCTTCATTTATTCAGATTACCATATAGTTTTTATTATTCACTTAGTTAATATGGTGTATCACATTGATTAATTTGCATATGTTGAAGAATCCTTGCATTCCTGGGATAAACCCCACTTGATCACGGTGTATGATCCTTTTAACGTGTTGTTGGATTCTGTTTGCTGGTATTTTGTTCAGGATTTTTACATCTATGTTCATCAGTGATATTAGCCTGTAGTTTTCTTTTTTTGTGACACCTTTCTCTGGTTTTGGTATCAGGGTGATGGTGGCCTCATAGAATTGGTTTGGGAGCATTCCTCCCTCTGCTATAGTTTGGAAATGTCTGTGACAGATAGGTTTTAGCTGTTCTCTAAATGCTTGATAGAATTCACCTGTGAAGCCATCTGGTCCTGGGCTTTAGTGTGATTGAAAATTTTTATTCACAGTTTCAATTTCAGTGCTCACATTTGGTCTGCTCATATTTTTATTTCATCCTGGTTCAGTCTTGGAATGTTGTGTTTTCTATGAATTTGTCAATTTTTTCCAGGTTGTCCATATTATTGGCATATAGTTGCTTTTAGTAGTCTCTCATGATCCTTTGTATTTCTGCAGTGTCAGTTGTTGCTTCTCCTTTTTCATTTCTAATTCTGTTGATTTGAGTCTTCTCCCTTATTTTCTTGATGAGTCAGGCCAGTGGTTTATCAATTTTGTTTATCTTCTCAAAGAACCAGCTTTTAATTTTATTGATCTTTGCTCTTTATTGTTCCCTTCATTTCTTTTTCATTTATTTCTGATCTGATCTTTATGATTTCTTTGCTTCTGCTAACTTTGTTTTTATTATTATTATTATTCTTTCCTAATTGCTTGAGGTGTAAGTTTAGGTTATTTATTTGAGATTTTTCTTGTATTTTGAGATAGGAATATATTCCATTAAATTTCCCTCTTAGAACTGCTTTTACTGCAGCCCATAGGTTTTGGGTCATTAAGTTTTCATTGTCATTTTTCCTATGTAATTTTTTATTTCTTCTTTGATTTCTTTAGTGATATCTTGGTTATTTAGTAGTGTATTGTTTAGCCTCCATGTGTTTGTATTTTTTACAATTTTTTTCTGAATCATTTTAATAACTCTCATTTCGCACAGTCAGTGGGGAGAAAGGAAAAAAATCCCCAAAGAGGAGTTTCACAATGTGGAGAAGTGAAAAGGACATAAAATGGAAATAATGATATACTAATATGTGTGCATATTAGTGATGATAGCAAATGGGATCAGAACTACCTTGTAGGTTCCCACCCCATCTTCAAGCTTTGTTATTGTGTAAAAAGCTATTTTTTAAAAATGATAGTATCTTTGAATTTCTTCATAGACTTTTCTCAGCTTAAATGTTTAAAATTTCATTTGACTGTAACCTAACTCAATATCCCTTTATCTAAATAGGTATGAGCAGTTTTTAATGTATAAAGGAACAATTTTTTTTTTAAACTGGCAAATATTTTTACTTGTTATAGGGAAAAAATCCTGTTTTCCTCTTTCCTATGATCTAACAGCTGGTAGACAAGGAAAGGGAGAATAATAAATTTTAATTATACCTTTCAAAACCCAACACATTTGAAACTATTCAGCCATTACATGAGAGATTTCTCAGCATTAACTTGTAGGTGGTTAAGAAATGCTAGTTCTCGTTCCTGAAGTTAAGATGGCCAGACTTGTACAATCCACCATAATAAAATTTACAAATTTGTAACACTTTATAATTATTATTTTCTTCAGGGTCTTAGTGTCTCTGTTTTTCTTTTCCACTCTCTCTTTTCCATACTTAAGACTGGCCCAATAAAGAAAGCAACACTGTAAATCATCACACAGCTTTTCTTCTCCAATTACATAAATATCAGATGCCAAAATAGAGCACACACCAAGTAAGGATATAAGATTATAATATCTCCTACTGTAGACAGGGAGTCAGGGAGAACAAAAATGAGAGAGAGTTTGATGGTGTAAATAGTCTTTTAAAATTCATTCCTTGGGTTTGAGAGAAAAAAGAAAGTATTGCATTTGTGGACTAATAGAACAGAATTGAAAGCCCAGAAATAAACACATACAGATATGGTCAATTAATATTTGATAAAAGAGCCAAGAATACTCAATGGGGACTGATAGTGTTTTCAATAAAAATGTTGGGAAAACTGGATAACCACATGCAAAAGAATGAAACTGGAACATTATCTTACATGACTCACAAAAGTTAACTCAAAATGGATTAAAGACTTAAATGTGAGAACTGAAACTGTAAAACTCCTAGAAGAAAAATTAAAAGCAGGGTGTGCCTTCAATGTGGCAGAGGGGTAAGACGTGTAGATCACCTTCCTCCCCACAAATACATCAAAACTACATCTACATGTGGAACAACTCCTACAGAACACTTACTGCATGCTGGCAGAAGACCTCAGACTTCCCCAAAGGCAAGAAACTCCTCACATACCTGGGTAGGGCAAAAGATAAAAAAGGACAAACAGAGTCAAAAGAATAGGGATGGGCTTCCCTGGTGGCGCAGTGGTTGAGAGTCCGCCTGCCGATGCAGGGGACACGGGTTCGTGCCCCGGTCTGGGAAGATCCCACATGCCGCGGAGCAGCTGGGCCCGTGAGCCATGGCTGTTGAGCCTGTGCGTCCGGAGCCTGTGCTCCGCAACAGGAGAGGCCACAACAGTGAGAGGCCCATGTAACACACACACACACACACACAAAAAAAAGAATAGGGATGGGACATGCACCTTTGGGAGCTAGCTGTGAAGGAGGAAAAGTTTCCACAGACAAGGAAGTCCCTTCACTGGCAGAGATGAGAGGTGGGTGAGGAGGGAAGCTTCAGAACCATGGAGGAGTGTGCAGCAACAGCGGTGCAGAGGGCAAAGCAGAGAGATTCCCACACAGAGGATCAGTGCCGACTAGCACTCACCAGCCTGAGAGGCTTGTCTGATCATCCACTGGGGTGGGTGGGGCCTGGGAGCTGAGGCTCTGGTTTCGGAGTTCAAATCCCAATGAAAAGACTGGGGTTGGCTACGTGAACACAGCCTGAAGGGGGTTATTGTGCCACCTCTAGCTGGGAGGGAGTCCAGAAAAATGTCTGGACCTGCCTAACAGGCAAGAGACCATTGTTTCGGGGTGTGTGAGGAGAGTGGATTCAGAGCACCACCTAAACGAGCTCTAGAGATGGGCGTGAGCCACGGCTATCAGCACAGACCCCAAAGACGGGCATGAGATTCTAATGCTGCTAATACAGCCACCATGAAGCCTGTGTGCAAGCACAGGTCACTATCTACACCCGCTCTTTCAGGAGCCTGTGCAACCCGTCACTGCCAGGGTGCCATGATCCAGGGACAATTTCCCCTGGAGAACAAGTTGTGACTCAGGCTGTTGCTATGCCATGCCAAACTCTGCCACGGCAGGCTCGCCCCCCATTCCATACCCCTCCTTCCCCCAAGCCTGAGTGAGTCAGAGACCCCTTAATCAGCCACTCCATTAACCACATCCTGTCTGGGGTGGAACAGATGACCTCAGGTGACTTACACACAGAGGAGGGGCCAAATTCAAAGCTGTACCCCAGTAGCTGTGTGAAAAAAAAAAAAAAGAGAAAAGGAAATTTCTCCCAGCAGCCTCAGGAGCAGTGAATTAAATCTCCACAATTCACGTCATGTACCCTTCATCTCTAGAATACTTGAAGAGACAACATATCATCCAAACATTGAGGCAGTGGACGTTGGGAGAAACTGTAGACTTGGGGTTGGCTTTCTGCATCTAATTTGTATCTGCTATTTTGTTTATTTTAGTTTAGTGTTTGGAGCTTATTATCATTTGTAGATTTCTTTATTGATTTGGTTGCTCTCTTCTTTTTTTAATTATATATATATATATTTCTTTTTTTCCCTTTTTCTCTTTTTGTAAGTGTGTATGTGTATGTTTCTTTGTGTGATTTTGTCTGTATAACTTTGCTTTTGCCATTTGTCCTAGGGTTCTGACTGTCTGTTTTTTGTGCCTTTTTTTTTTTGGTATAGTTTTTAGAGCTTGTTATCATTGGAGGATTTGTTTTTTGGTTTTGTTGCTCTCTTGTTTCTTTCTCTCTTTCTTTTTTTTATATTTACTTTATTTGCTTTTCATAATTTTTCATTTAAATCACTTTATTTTATTTAATTCTTTCTTTCTTTCTTTCTTTTTATTTCACCCTGTTCTTCTGAGCTGAGTGGCTGACAGGGTCCTGGTGCTCTGGCAAGGTGACAGGCCTGAGACACTAAGGTGGGAGAGCTGAGTTCAGGTCATTGGTCCACCAAAGACCTCCTAAACCCCCAAAATATCAAATGGTAAAAGTTCTCCCAGAGATCACTATCTCAATGCTATGACCCAACTCCACTCAACGACCAGCAAGCTACAGTGCTGGACACCCTATGTCAAACAACTAGCAAGACAGGAACACAAAATCACCCATTAGCAGAAAGGCTGTGTAAAATCATAATAAGTTCACAGACATCACAAAACATACCACAGGTCATGATACTGCCCACCAAAACAAAAAATCCAGCTTCATCCACCAGAACACAGGCACCGGTCCCCTCCACAAAGAAGCCTACAAAACCCACTGAACCAAACATACAGACTGGGAGCAGACACAATAAAAACCAGGAACTACGAACTTGCAGTCTGTGAAACAGAGAGCCCAAACACAGTAAGTTAAGAAAATGAGAAGACAGGGAAATATGCAGCAGATGAAGGAGCAAGGTAAAAACACACCAGACCAAACAAATGAAGAGGAAATAGGCAGTCTACTTGAAAAAGAATTCAGAGTAATGATAGTAAAGATGATCCAAAATCTTGGAAAAAGAATGGAGAAAATACAAGAAACGTTTAACAAGAACCTAGAAGATCTAAAGAGCAAACAAACAATGATGAACAACAAAATAAATGATATTAAAAATTCTCTTGGGGCTTCCCTGGTGGTGCACTGGTTGAGAATCTGCCTGCTAATGCAGGGGACATGGTTTCGAGCCCTGGTCTTCAAAGATCCCACATGCCATGGAGCAACTAGGACTGTGAGCCACAACTACTGAGCCTGTGCATCTGGAGCCTGTGCTCCACAACAAGAGAGGCCACGATAGCGAGAGGCCCACACACCATGATGAAGAGTGGCCCCCGATTGCCACAAATACAGAAAGCCCTCACACAGAAATGAAGACCCAACACAGCAAAAATAAATAAATTAATTAATAAACTCCTACTTCCAACATCTAAAAAACAATAATAATTCTCAAGAAGGAATCAATAGCACAATAACTGAGGCAGAAGAACGGATAAGTGACCTGGAAGATAAAATAGTGGAAATAACTACTGCAGAGCAGAATAAAGAAAAAAGAAAGAAAAGAAATGAGGACAATATCAGAGACCTCTGGGACAATATTAAAAGTATCAACATTCGAATTATCAGAGTACCAGAAGAAGAAGAGGAAAAAAAAAAGGACTGAAAATATTTGAAGAGATTATAGTTGAAAAGTTCCCTAACATGGGTAAGGAAATAGTTGATCAAGTCCAGGAAGCTCTGAGAGTCCCATACAGGATAAATCCAAGGAGAAACCCACCAAGACACATATTAATCAAACTATCAAATATTAAATACAAAGAATAAACATCAGAAGCAGCAAATAACATACAAGGTAATCCCCATAGGTTTAATAGCAGATCTTTCAGCACAAACTCTGCAAACCAGAAGGGAGTGGCAGGATATATTTAAAGTGATGAAAGGGAAAAACCCACAAGCAAGATTACTCTACCCAGTAAGGACCTCATTCAGATATGATTGAGAAATTAAAACCTTTACAGACAAGCAAAAGCTAAGAGAATTCAGCACCACCAAACCAGCTTTACAACAAATGCTAAAGGAACTTCTCTAGGCAGGAAACACAAGAGAAGGAAAAGATTTACAATAAGAAACCCAAGACAATTAAGAAAATGGTAATAGGAACATACATATCAATAACTACCTTAAATGTAAATGGATTAAATGTTCCAACCAAAAGACATAGACTGGCTGAATAGATACAAAAACAAGATCTACACATATGTTGCCCACAAGAGACACACTTCAGACCTTGGACACATACACACTGAAAGTGAAGGGATGGAAAAAGATATTCCATGAAAATGGAAATCAAAATAAATCTGGAGTAGGATTTCTCATATCAGGAAAAATACACTTTAAGCAAAGACTAATACAAGAGAAAAAGGACACTACATACTGATCAAGGGATGATTCCAAGAATATATAACAATTGTAGATATTTATGCACCCCACATAGGAGTACCTCAATACATAAGCCAAATGTTAACAGCCATAAAAGAGGAAATCAACAGTAACAATCATAGCACCATTAAGATCCAGAACAAGACAAGGTTGCCCACTTTAACCACTATTATTCAAAATAGTTTTGGAAGTTTTAGCCCAGCGATCACAGTTTAAATAGAAATAAAATGAATCCAGATCAGAAAAGAAGAATTAAAACAGTCACCGTTTGCAGATGAAATGATACTATATAGAGAGAATCCTATAGATGCTACCAGAAAACTACTAGAGCTAATCAGTGAATTTAGTATAGTAGCAGGATACAAAACGATGCTTTGTGACCACCTGGAGGGGTGGGATGGAGAGGGTGGGAGGGAGGGAGATGCATGAGGGAAGGGATGTGGAAACAGATGTATATGTATGACTGATTCACTTTGTTATAAAGCAGAAACTAAAAAAAAAAAAAAAAGGATCCAATAATATACAATGGGGAAAAGACAGCCTCTTCAATAAGTTGTGCTGGGAGGGAGAACTGGAGAGCTACATGTAAAAGAATGAAATTAGAGCACTCCTTAACACCCTACACAAAATAAACTCAAAATTGATTAAAGACCTAAATGTAAGGCCAGGCACTATCAAACTCTTAGAGGAAAACATAGGCAGAACACTATATGACATAAATCACAGCAGGATCCTTTTTGACCCACCTCCTAGAAAAATGGAAATAAAAAGAAAATTAAAAAAATGAAACCTGATGAAACTTAAAAGCTTTTGCACAGCAAAGGAAACCATAAACAAGACAAAAAGTCAGCCTTCAGAATGGGAGAAAATATTTGCAAACTAAGCAACTGACAAACGAGTAATCTCCAAATTATACACCCAGCTCATGCAGCTCAATATCAAAAAAAAAAAAGAAAACAACATAATCTGAAAATGGACAGAAGACCTAAATAGACATTTCTCTATGGAAGATATACAGATTGCCAACAAATGCATGAAAGGATGCTTAACATCACTAATCATTAGAGAAATGCAAATCAAAACTACAATGAGGTATCACCATAAACAAGTTCAGAATGGCCATCATCAAAAAATCTACAAACGATAAATGCTGGAGAGGGTGTGGAGAAAAGGGAACCCTCATACTCTGTTGCAGGGAATGTATATTGATACAGCCACTATGGAGAACAGTATAGAGGTTCCTTAATAAAAACTAAAAATAAACAACCATATGACTAAGCAATCCCACTCCTGGGCGTATACCCTGAGAAAACCATAATTCAAAAAGAGTCATGTACCACAGTGTGCATTGCAGCTCTATTTACAATAGCCAGAACATGGAAGCAACCTATGTGTCCCTCGACAAGTGAATGGATAAAGAAGATGTGGCACGTATATACAATGGAATATTACTCAGCCATAAAAAGAAATGAAATTGAGTTATTTGTAGTGAGGTGGATGGACCTAGAGACTATCATAGAGAGTGAAGTAAGTCAGGAAGAGGAAAACAAATATGGTATGCTAACACATATATATGGAATATATAAAAAAAATGGTTCTCAAGAACCTAGGGGCAAGACAGGAATAAAGACGCAGACATAGAGAATGGACTTGAGGACAAGGGGAAGGGGAAGGGCAACTTGTGATGAAGTAAGAGAGTGGCAATGACATATTTACACTACCAAATGTAAAATAGATAGCTAGTGGAAAGCAGCTCTATAGTACAGGGACATCAGCTCAGTGCTTTGTGTCCACCTAGACGGGTGGGATGAGGAATGTGAGAGGGAGGAGATATGCAGATATATGTATATGTAAAGCTGATTCACTTTGTTATACAGCAGAAACTAACACACCATTAGAAAGTAGTTATACTCCAATAAAGATGTTTAATAAATAAATAAATCAGGAAAAAATAAAGAAAATGTAAGAAAAAATCTCCTTGATATTAGTATTGGCAACAATTTTTGCCTTTGACACCAAAAGCACAAGCAATGTAAACAAAAATCAACAAGTAGAATTATAATCTAACTAAAAAGCTTCTGCATAGCAGAGTAAAAAATCAACAAAATGAAGAAGTAATCTTTATAATGGGAGAAAATATTTGCAAATCATCTTATAAAATTGAATATTAAAAATATGTGATGAATTCATACAACTAAAAAAAATTCAATTTGAAAATGGGCAGAGGAACTGGCTAGACATTTTTTCCAAAGAAGATATACAAATGGCCAACAGGCACATGAAAAGTTACTCAACATTACTAAACATCATAGAAATGTAAATGAAAACCACAATGAGCTATAACTTTACAACTGTTAGAATGGCTGTCACCAAAAAAAAAAAAAAAAAGAAAGAAAGAAAGAAAAAGAAAAGAAATAACAACTGTTGACAAGAGGTGTGGAGAAAATGAAACCCTGTTCTCTGTTGGTGGGAATATAAATTGGTAGAGCCACTATGGAAAAATGTATGGGGAGTTCTCAAAAAAATAAAATAGGAATACCATATAATCCAGCATTCCCACTTCTGGGTATATATCTAAAGGCATTGAAACCAGGATCTTGAAGTGATATCTGCCCTCCTATATTCATTATGGCATTATTCCAATAGGTACAATATGGAAGCAATCTAAATGGTGTCCATCAATGGATGAATAAAGAAATATAATTATATATATATATATATATATATATATACACACACATATATATGTGTATATATATGTATATATATACATATATATATGTATATATATATATATATATATATATATATGTATATATATATTAGTATTACTCAGCCATACAAGAAGGAAATCCTGTCATTGTTACAACATGGATGGAACTTGAAGGTACTATGCTAAATGAAATAAATCAGAGAAAGGCAAGTACTGTATGACCTCACTTATACGTTTATCTAGACAATGTCAAATTTATGGAAACAGATATTAGAATGGTGGTTGCCAGGACCTGGAGGGAGAGGGAAATGAGGAGATGTTAGTCAAAGGTTACAAAGTTCCAGTTGTAATTTGAATAAATTCTGGGAATCTAGTATACAACATGATGACTATAGTTAATGATACTGTATTTTATACTTGCAAATTGCTAAAAGAGTAAAACTTAAATGTCTCAAAAATATAGTATTTATGTGAGGTGATGAATGTGTTAACTAACCTTATGGTGGTAATCATTTTGCAATATATACATGTATCAAATCATCACATTGCAACCTTAAATTTACATGGTGTTTTATGTCAATTATATCTCAGTAAAGTTGGAGAAGAAAAATTAGTTTAGGAAGCCTACTCTTCATAAAAGTTCCCATACTTTTGCTTAATATATATTGATCAGCAAAATCCTACTCAGGTAACTATCATAAAAATTACGTAAAGTTTTCCAGTTTACAATATGGCTAAGTAGTATGTTTCCCATAGAGTTTAGGGGGAAAATCTGCATGTGTTAACATGGTCTATATAGGATCTGACCCTGCCTTCCTATCTAACCTCATCGTCTACCACTGTCTCCCTCACTCAGTATCCCAGCCATATGGGTCATCTTTCTGCTCATCAATGAACGAAAACTTATTTTTACCCCTCCTGGTAAATCTCTTTCCCCAGCTCTTCATTGGGCTAACTCCTTCCTATCATTTAGGTTTTTGATCAAATATGACTTGCTCATTAAGTCCTTAGCTGAACACTCTATCCCACATAATTCACCCTTCCCTCTCATCCATCACTCTCTATTCCCTTATCCTGCTTTATTTTTTCATAACACTTATCTCTGCATGACACTTTATTATGTATATGTTTATTAGTTTATTGTCCTTTTCCTCTACTGGAACGTATGTGCCATAAGAGGAGGAACCAAGTTTGTTTCTGTTGCAAACAGGAAACTGGATCTGTGTCCAGTATATAATATGTGATAAATGAATAGCTATTGACTTAGTCAAAAATTATTGACTTAGTCATAATTTTACAGTTCCTGATCTTTAATTCCTTTGATGAAATATCAGTCTCTCAATTATTAATCCACTCACTTATCTTAGGTATGTAGTATGGTTCTTCACATTTCCATTTCCAACTTTCTCTTGCATTCTTTGTTGGAGCTTAGCACTAAGGAATTAGTCAAGACACTCATATCTCTTGGACCAACTTGTTAAGTTTTTGCTACTTAGGAGGACTTCCTTGGAACCTGAAATATTTATATCACTCAATTTACTCCATATCTTAAGCTGAAAAGTCAGGCAAAATTTACTAGGTACATATTAGCCACTTAATAGCATCCAGAGAGCATCGCTTGTGTGTAGGCTCTTTCTCAGTATTAAACTAAGATAGGATAGATATAGTGATTATCAAATAAGTTTTACAACCCACAAGTCAAATCACAATGAAATAAAAGAAGAGACTACTACCCATATATTTTATTTGACTAGCTGCTGGTCTGGTACCTAGAAGTCAGAATGATAACTCAGACAACTGCCTTAAAAGCATGCACTAACCATTCCATCAGTGTGCTGACCCCACATCTACCATCATTGCCTCACACTCCCCAATAATTTACTATTGTCCCTTAAATGCTTCCATTACCCATACCTTCAAAAATATTACCCATTTCCCTTATAATGCAGCAATATCAGTGAGGCAAAGAAGTGAGCCAAAGCTGGCTATGAATTTTAGGAGCTTGAAGAAAGCAGAGGTAGTAAGGAGCAGTCTTCTGAACTCCTATTTGGTATTTTGTAATAATGTGTAGAAAAGTTTAAATAATGCCATCCTGAAAGATGAAGAATCTGAAGAGGTTAAATTAACGATTGAAACTCAACACTCTACAAATCTTTTCTAAGACTATTTTTCAGCATAGTATCTTTCTCACTGTTTGATCTCTCAGAGACCAGAGATATTTTGTCAGAGACGCAAATTTCAAGCCATTTATAAATTGTTGTGCATTATAGGGTTAATATATCTCTTATTAAAGAGAAACAAAGTTTTGATTGTGAGTTGAAATAAACATGAAATACAAGGTTTTATCAAAATCTAAGAGTTCTTTATTTACTTAGAGACCATAATTTAGAGTGGCCACTAATAGACTTGTTATATAGTATCTCTTTTCTCATAACCTCTCTGTCTCTGTCCCTCTCTCTCTCCCTAATCATTAAAGGGAATCAACCAAGTTTACACATTGGTAAGGTTGGCTTTCATGAAAACCTGGCCATTTCCCAAGGTAGGTAAATGAGAAAGAAAACATTTATGGAGAGCAGTAATAACCATCTTTTTAAATTTTATTCAGACATACAAGAGTTTGTGTTCTGGCTTGATTACTTACTAGCTCTGTGACCTTAGGTAAATTACCTTACTGCTCTGAACCTCAGTTTCCTAAAATATAAATTGTATATAATACTTCTCTCAGTTGTTGTAAAGATGAAACAAGATGAAAGTAAAGCAAGAAGTACAGTGACTGGCACATAAAAAAGGTAGTTTCATTTCCCTTTACCTTTATTCTTTCATCACTATCTGATTCTTCTTTAAAGAGATATATTATGAGATGTATATATGCAGTAGCTCTTTTTATTTCAAGATGGTAGAGTGGTTAGAAGTATGAGTTTTGAAATCCAGCAGATCTAGTTTCTAATTTTAGCTTCTCCATTTGGTGTGTAACATTGAGTCAGTTCCTTAAGCTTTCTAACATTCAGTTTCCTCATCTATAAATGGAGATAATATAGCATCTACCTCTTAGGTTGTTGTTAAATGGGATAAACAGGTGAAGGACACTGAATGCCCCACTAGCTGGAAGTGCTCAATACATGTTAGTTGTTGTATCTCTACTGTTAATATTTATAACATAATTATTATTACACTTACTTGTATTATTTTAGATCAGTGTTTCCTAACTTCAGGCTGAGGATGAACAAATATTTTAATGTAGGTTTCTTTTCAACTGGTCTCTTAGAGACATTGGTGGTAGCTCTGTTTCCTCTCTCCTACTCCTCGACTCATTGCTAGGGTCTGAAATAGAGAACATAATTAATATAGGGAAGGAAATAGTGTTTTGAATGATTGAAACCTGTGAAAATGTGAGTTACTAACAAGGAAATGCCTCTCCATTAACTGGAAAAGCCCTTCTGAGCCTGGCTTACATGAGGCAGACCACATAGAAGGCTCTTTTGTAGTCCCTTCTATCTTCTAAAATAGCAGAAGCCAACTCTAATCTAAGAACAAGATAGAGTACAAGGCTTGGTGGCTACCTACTCAGTAACACCACCAAAACTCATGGTGTGCTGTCGTTCAATGAAAATGCCACTGTTGCTATCACTGGACTCATATCACAGCTTGCCACTGATTACCACCAATTTTGGAAACTGGACATTAAAAATAGACATTGCCTCATGAATTGGTTCATATGATGAGCAGCTAAAAAGAATAATCACCTATTTACGTACTAGAATCTCATCTGGCCTATCATACTTCCTCCAACACCACTCCCCACCCCCACCCAATCTCCATGGGCTGAGATTGTGCTGAAAAATCCCTTTCCCCTTTAATTCAAATCTTATCTCTCTTTGTCTTTCTAAATATCTACTTCTTTTCTATGTCTAAGCCACTGAGGTAACCATAAAGATATGTATTTTACCTGGGGTAGTGGCAGCAATGAGCTTGCCCATTAAACAAGCCTATTATTTTTCTCTCTCTTTAATGAAGATGAATAAATATTATACTGTAGCTTAACAACATTATTAGCTAAGTGAATTATAACCTTTTCACTGGAAGTCAAGGTAATAACATAAGGAAAAGGAGCAATGGGTTTAAGGTCACCTTGGTAGGATCTACAAGCAATACCCAATATGGGCATAAGTAATTCATGGTCCATAATCACAAAGCACCAACCAACGCAACACATTTCACGGAGGGAGGAAGTAGGATATGGTAGCCTGCTCTGAACTGGAGTGTGAAATAGATACTGGTCTCCTGGTGCTGCTGAATGCACACAAGAGAAAATGCAACTTAGAGACAACACACAGCAAGCCTTTTAATCAGTCATTTAGTACTTCAGCAGTAGAAAACACAGTATAACTGCTGGGCTGTAGTAAGCCCATGCTCCTGTTGCTGACAGAGCTTGGCCTTCATAGCTAAAAATCTTTAAAGTCCCCCAAAGAGCCCCAGAACTCCATGCCCATCATTCTAAACTAGAAAAGTCCTTATCTGTGCATTGGCATTTCAAGCTTAGAAATTGGCTCTCTGATGAAGCAATGAGTTAGAAAGTAGGAGGAATAAACTGATTAAGTCCAAAGGCAGAATTAACACCACCACCAACCCCTCCCCAGCAAATCCTAGTACTTTTAAGAAGTCTGTGGAACAGGAGAGACCTACCTGACAGCATGTTGAGTTTTTTGTTGTTGTTGTGACAGGAAGTTAAAGGAAAGGGAAGGATAGTGACCTACTGTTGGGGGAAGAAGGATATAAAATTTTACTTAGAAGGCACATAATTTGAAGACGTGCCATTTGATTTGATTACATTCCTGCTATTTTAGCCTTTACTGAAAGAGAAAAAGTGGCATTTTCTATTTCTTGTTGGTTAGTCCCCTGTCTATAATATCTTTCTCTAAGATTCCCTTTCAAAATCGTAAAGATAGTAGCCTCTAAAATGTTTCTACTCACTTGTTACATAGTATAGCAAAGAAATTAACTATTTTTAAAGCCAACAAGTTACAAGAGAAAAAAAGGATCATTAAGCAAGATCATTAGAATGTTACAAAGAAAGCTTGGCTTTCCCAGGTGGTGGTCATTTGTTGCTCTTTTGAAACATAGTTTGTGTCCTACCTTGTCCTTTGTTCACAGTATAACACTGAATATTGTACTGTCACAGCATGAAGAAAGCTTACAAAATACTTTAAGTCAGTAATGGGATGGAAGATAAGTGTTAATGAGTTAAATGAGAAAAAGGGGCCTTTTATCTTAACCTCAAGATCTTCTATCATCCATGTTCCTAGAAATCCTTATTATCATCTGTCCGTCTTTTCATTTCTATTGCCACAATTCTGGTCCACATCTTCATTGCAACAGTCTCCCTATCTCCAATTTCTCCTCATTGGAATTCAGTGCCAACATAGTTGCCCAAGAAACACTACTAAAATATTGCCCTTATTATGACTTCTTATATTCAGAAATATTCAATAGTTCTTTATCACTAAATTAAATAAAATCCACATTCCTTAGTCAAAGATTTCCATGATTTTTTTCTTTTAATGCCTGTCCATCCCATCTCCTGTAAGATGTTACGTCTAATTATTTCAAACTAGAACAACCAATTTTCCAATGCTAATATATTTTCTTTTAGAGAAATTTAGAAACAAGCTCAAAATCTACTCTCAGTGAAGCCTTTCCTAATGTGATCACTACTCTCTCTATACTATAATAGCATCTTATTTGTACCACTCTTATAGCACTGACAAATTCTGACTTTTATTAGTTACTCATTTCTTCAAAAATATGTTTTAACATAGCCATTGATCAAGAAATATTTATTGAAATAATAAGTAAGTGTACTTTCAAATTATTAACTCTGCATACGTTTAGACTAGGTACATAGAGGAGACAGGTTATTTTTCTAATTGGGAAGGATCCTGGTACTGGACTGTACAGTCACTGAACGATGCCAGCTTATTTTCCCAGGATCAGACAAAAAGCTGAAGTATCATTAACTTGTATCAAAACTTTATACGTGATAGGACTTCAGCATTAGTTTGATGAAAAGTAGAAAGTATGAGCCACATTTGAGGATAAGTTATCCTCTCTATATATTTTTTCTATTGAATAGAGGAACACTAGAGCTAAAATCAGCATTATGAGACATTACAAGCTGAAACAGGTCCCACGTCACAAACTATACAAACTAAGGTTTTCTTTTTTCATTTAATATATGCATAAATATCTCTAGAACTGATTGCATTACAGATATAGAGTGGTCAGTAATTCTTTCCATTTCTGGAACCTTTCACTTTGAAAATCTACAAATGAGTTATAAGAGGACATTTTTGCAAGCAGACGGCTATAATTTTTATTTTTGCTTTGTAGCTGTATCATTAGCATATACCTTTTCTTTTGCAATGAATGGTCCCTGTGGGATGTATTCCAATGTGGATGTGTGTGTGTGGGGGATCAAAAGACATCTGTGCAAAAACAAGAAAACAAACAAACAACTACACTTGTTTCCAGTGCTCAATGCGTCTGTTTCCTAAAACTACAGATTATCAGACAGTGGCAACAAATATGACCCTGTGGATCCCAATCCATTTCACCAATAGAGATCGTGTAACTTTTTTTTTCATTTTTTTAGCTAGTGCATACTCTCATGTGGAGGATGAAAGGTGTGCTTCCCTTCAGAACACAGGTACATTTTCTCCTTCAGAGCAAAGTTATTTTAATATAATCAATTTATGATTGCTTCAAAGTCATAACCTCTGGAAATGAACTATTCGTCATGTATGATGAGTTATTTCTTGCAGTACATCAAAGTACTCTTCCTCGTATTTTCATCTTGCTATCATCATAATACTTATTGAAGGCCTACAGCATACATAACATCCTACTAAGAAACAAAGGAGTAGATACGAGGGCAAATTAATTCTATTGAAACATTTTTTCCTCCTCACAAATCTGAGAGGACACAATACCATTGACTGGGGGGTTGGGATAGAACTTAAAAATGATTCCTTCTAACTGGCCTATTATCCTGCCTCCAAACCTAACCCCTGACTTCAAGGATCCCTGTTGTTTCCCCAGAGATTGTATCTATTAAGAGAACACATATATGTTAATAAATAATTAATATACAAAACTTTTTCCTGAGTGAGCTTACCCACCCACATATCTTTAATAACACCAGTGTATCATTGACTTCCAAATCTGTACTTCTAATCTTCTGTATACATCTCTCTCGTGGTCTCTAAACTCACAGTTTAAACTGCTTACTAAACAATGTTAATGGAATATCCCATGATTACATCAAACTCACCAAGCATAAAATGAACTCTTTGATTTCTACACCAAATCTCTTTTTAACCCTGCATTATCTGTTCTATGATATACATATAGATGTAAATACATATAGAGATATTTCATGTATCCAGTTTCCCAAGTTGTAAATCAGAGTGTCATCCTCAATAACACCTCATCAATCATTAAGTCCTATCAAATTTATCTCTTGAATAGCTCAGCAACTGATCCTCTTAGTACTGTATTGAATGATGGGGTACAGGTAGAAGTAGAAAATAAAAGATTGAAAATTTAAAATTTGTCAGGTACATTCAACTCAATATATCTAAAATTTGGCTCATTTCTCAATTATCATCCCCCACCCACTGGTAAAATCTATTTTTTGAACTATGTTTCCACTCTTATTTCCAATTAATGGCACTGTAATAATCCAATAGGTAAGTTAAACAATTCAGAATCTTTTGTCAGGCTAAAAACTTTAGACCTCATCCTGTAGGACATAGGGAGCTATTGAATGATTGTAAAAAGAATGATATCGGATTTTTTAAAAAACCGTCACTCTGGCAATAGTGTGAATAACAGACTGAAGGAAAGACTAGTGAGAAACATTTAAGAAGCTGTGGCAATAGTTTTAAACAGAAATGATTGGGGTCTCCTGAACTAAGGCAATGCAGTGGAAAAGAAAATGAGGTCTGTTCCGCTTGAAAATTTGTATATTTAACCTATATTCTATATTGTCCTATCAAGGAAGGTTTCCTGAAAAAGGTATGTTTTGATTTGGATTTTTACAAAATTGAAGATGATACAATGCAGGGGCAAAATGACTCGTCCTAGCGATTCCAAAAAGATGATTATGTAGCAGGAGCAAATCTACACTGAAACAAAATGGAATGTTTTAAAGGTTCTATTAAAGACTGTACTCCATCCATTGATTCTTTGGAGAATCACTGAGAATCATTCAGTGCATCAACAACAGCCACATATACACTAGACTGGAGATGATAAACAAGCGACATGAATAGAACCAACTTGGAACTGAGAAAAATATCATGGAATTGAAGATAACAATTTCCTATAGCACATGTTTAATGAAAAAGTGGAAAACATTAGGAAGAGGGTGAATATGAATAGCTTAGAAAAAAAATCCTGTGTTAATGGAATAGTGTTTTTTGTTTGTTTTATTTGTTCACAGAATTTTTTCAAGCATAGCCTGAAGAGTAGCTAACACTTATAGTCTTACTATATTCCCAGGTCTATTCTAAGCAATTTACACATTTTAACCATTTTCCTTTCACAGTAAAACTGAGAAGTAGATCCAAGTATTATCTTCACTTTACAGAGAAGGAAACTGATATCAGAGCAGTTATGCAACTAATCCAAGGTCAAACACTTCCAGGAACATTGTAGAGGTTTCACCCTTATATATAAGGAAGTTCTTGCTCTGAGGAGATTGCTTTTATGGTATCTAACTAAAAGAACTATCGTGTATGGAGTACTTAGTATGTGCCAGACATTGTGCTAAAATTTTTGCATGGATTTATTCATTTAATATTCACAACTCTGTGAGATAATTATTGTTTTCTCATTCCCATTTTAGAGATAAGGAAACTGAATCACAAAAGAGCTTTAAAAACTTGCTCAAGGGCACAGAGCTGGTAAGTGGTTCAGCGACTAATTAAATTCAATTTTTCAAAGTTCATACTCTCAGTCATTATGCTGTACTGCCTCTCTTTCTAGCAGCAATCAGTATTTCAAAGGACATCTGCCTGAGACATTGATTGGCTGAAGTACTGCAGAGCTTTTGCTAACAGTATATAGAGAAATTCTGAAAAGTAAGCCAGTCACCAATTATGGGGTGGAATTTGAGATCAATAGAAACTTTTACAGAACAAGCATCAGGTTGGAGCTCCTACCTAAAGAATCCCCAAAGGCTGTATTCTCCCTTCATTTCACATAAAGCCATGTTGTCTTCAAGATAACTGTAAACAAGCAAAATCCAACCCAAAGGCAAACTTGATATTCAGTCAATTTGATAACGAAGAACTATTTAACACTTATCTGCCACTTTTCTTCTGCAATACTTTCCACAAACCATTACCTTAGGTATCTAATCCTACAGAATTAGATAAACAATTATACTCAACTAAAAAGGACAAGAATGGAAATAGTTAGGGCCTTTTATCACAGAACTTCAAACCATACTACAAGCATCAATTAATGCTCGCATCAGTCCTCTGAGGTGAGAGCATTTTCGCATGCAATTTACAGATTAAACCGAAAGGCAGAGTTACCTAACTAGTGACCAACACCTAAGGAACAGACACAGAAATCTTGGGTCCCAGTCCTCATGTTCTACCCCTTGCACATCAAATATATTTAGTAGCAGCCTCATTAATAGCACTGATTTTTGTTTTCCTTACTAGCTAAAAATGTATATAATAATCAATCTTAGGTAATATGTGTCAGGGATTGCAGTATACTAAGAATTTTTTGGAATCGAAACTGATTTTGAAGTTTAATGTGATTGAACATCTGGTCTTTTTATTTAGTGTTTGTGCTGGGATGTGGAGGATGAGACTAAGAAATTTATCTGTGGTTGGTTCTTGGAGGGGGATACCATACATAGTGTAAATATGTGATTATATATAGACATAAACAAATACATACGTCTCTCCGAAGTTCTGGTCTCTATCTACATTACACCATGACAGAAATGTTTAATACTAAGTAAATTACTGTACAATGCAAAATACGACTACAAACATTTACTGGCAGTAACTGAATTTGTGAAATCCTCTAACATTATTGAAAATAGCCTACTACAATAATTATCCTAAACTTCCATTACACTTCACAGGTTTTATGAGAACATTAAAGGAATGCAACAATCTTGTTTTGTTTGCAGGCATCATTTCATGTTCCGAAGGCTAATCTGGATCTTATTGTTGTTTCTTAAAAGATTTGCAAAAATTGCCCATTGCAAAGTTACTTAGGGACTATGAACACTGTGAAAGCAATTATGAAACAATATACTTAATTCATAATTATATGGAGTCTGAAGGGCTGTTTGTGAAGATTAAATGAGATAATGTATTTAAAGGAGCCCAACACAGTGCCTAGTACATGGTGAAACTCAAAAAAAAAAAAGTTTCTTTTTTTAATTTCAAATTATGTGACAGAGCCTAGGCTGTTATCAATTCTGAAAGTTGATATAGGTGAAGGACACATTTCTATGACTTCTCTGGAATGGACCAGCACTTAATACACTATTTTATTTCACTCCTGGAATATGATAAATAGGCTCTATAATCTCCTGGACAGTCTTGGTTTGAGGAAAGGCAGGGAGAAACTATCATTTTTTCCCAGCTATATACATTCCCCATCTTAAAAACTGAAGGTAAGTGTCTGAGCTGGCTGCTATGCATAGACCAATGAACGAATCTGTAAAAGCCTGGCTTCAAGATGGATATTAAGAGGGTAAATAGATACCAGAATGGACTTATGTACTTCTAGTACAAATACAATCTCTTCCAAACATGAGAAGTTGCTACACAGTTAAGAGTTCTTATCCTTGTTCACTATAGGTAAGTTGGTTGTTGCTGTCTACTATAGTGAAACTTACTACTGGAAGCAAGTTTGGCTTCAATTTTTGTTTTTGTACTTTATGTATACTCTACAAGTTGTGTACAGTGCTTTGACCCGTTGCTTGGTTATGACCTCTGCTTTCTATTTTTCTTGCTCTAAGTTACCTGCCTAGTATTGACTTTTAACCTCGTTCCAACTCTTGGTATTTTATTTTCTTTGGGTTCTAATACTTTTAACATCTCTTTAGACTCTACTATGCCTCCCCAGTTCTGGCTTACATCCTTATTTCTGGGTTCCACTGGAGGCCAGAATGACATGCACTTATCTTGAAATGCAGGAAACAGTAAAATACATCACATGCAGCACAGAACCAGACACAGTGTGGGTGAGAAAGGCTGAAGCATTAGGCTTGATCTGTGAACTCAGGCTCTATATAATTAAAAGGAAGGATTGCCTCTCTTGGCATGAAGGACCAAGATTCATTGCCTCCATTTTCTCTATGAGTTCCTTCATTGCTAGATGCAACATATCTATCTTACCTAATTTTGAAAAAAAATGAAATTAATATTATTACCTATCAGTAGTGGAAGCATTTTAAAAAGTGGTAATGTGTAATTTCACAGAGAGAGATGGAAGTCTCCTGTTTTGCAGCCTGTAAGATCTTTGTTAATCTTATAATGCAAGATAAGTAATGTCACTGAGCAATAAAATCTCAGTAGGGGAGTTATGTGTTCCTATATACGTGCTGTGCATCTTTTCTGCCTGTAGAGTTCTATTTGAAACATACCAGATGTGCTGAGATAAAAAGCCTGAACCTGTGTCCTTAATCAGCATTGTTGGGAGTTCTACTCCTGTGGCAGGATTATGCCTTTTTTGAGAAAGTTCTTTAACCTGAAATAAAGACAATTAATTGATGGAAATTCAACTTTTTTTCTTCAAAGGGAGATATTTTTCCTCTTAATCAAGTGTTATTAACTTTTAGACTAAGGGGACAATGAATGACTGAATGACTAAATAAAAGATGTGGCACCTGGAGAATGGCCTTTCCAGAGTCAACACTTCACTAAAACTGTCTATTAGGAAGAACTTTCTGAGAGACATTTGGCATGGGGAAAAAAATGTATCCTCTGCCTGCCTTGCTATACCTTGCAGGCTCCTGTGTTCTGAATATGTTGCTAATAGCTTTGGAAACTATTCATTATTTCCTGCATTATTGGGATTGTTTGTTATGTTTAAAGTGGAGGAGGGGAACAATCTGCAGTGACCATGGCCCTAGAGGCTTGGGGGCCCAGGCCTTTTCTGCTTTCATTTATATGATGTTTCTCAGTGGCATCTCTACTTTGCTCCTGTATCCTAAGAGTTGATTTTCCTTAATGTTCTGTTCATCAAAGGGGGAATGTTACTACCACCTTTATCCTGACATTCAGAGAACAAATGGAAATCATTCAATTCCATTGCTTCTAATTCCTAGTGAAAGTTTTATCTTTTATGCTATCTTTCTTTAAAAGGCAAAAGATTTATGTGATCTGAAGGGAAACCAGAGTATATATTTTCTTTCTTAGAATTCCAACCTAAACTGAGGAACCGAAACACAATTGCAGACTGGCTAAAGGAGGTATAACTTAAAAGATGATGACTTTCTTGGATGGTTTCTTCCTCCGATCTTCCTCTCTCTCTCTCTCCCTTCCTTCCTTCTTCCTTCCCTCCCTTCTTCCCTCCCTAACTCCCTTTCTTCCTCCTTTTAGCAATCACTAGTCAATGTAGGACCTATGATGTGTCAGGTACTGTGGTAGGTATTGAGTGTACAGAGAACAATAAAACTAGAACCTGAAGTTTTGCATTTTAGACACTCTGGTATAGTTATTTGAAAGGAAAATTAGGAGCAGTGGTGGTGGTGTGTGTGTGTGGGGGCACTGGAAATGAATGATCACAACAGCAAATAAAAAGGAAATCAAAATAAATAATTGACAGTCTGTGCTTATAACAGAGGTGAATCTTGCCCCTAGGAGAAAACCCTATATTACAAAATGGTCATGAGGCAGCTAGAAAATATACACCAAGAAAATTTGACATTTAAATTATAAAATCCTAAAGTTGAATTTAACCTCTAAGGATCATATAACTCTACTAAGTGATGTATAAAACTGTCTTTTTCTGAATCAGCCAAAGTTTATCTGGAATATTTTATAGCAATCTATTTAGTTATCAGTCTTGAGGAGAAAAATGTTCCCACGTAAATGGCTCAATATGAGAATTCCTGAATATTGGAATCCATTTTGAACATAATACAGTCATTCATCTCAACAAATAATATTATACTGGAGAAGAAGGGCATTAGGTAAGCATTTTGGGGGCAATTCAAGGAACTTATATTCTATTAGGAGAGTTAAGTCATGTATTAGGTTGAATAATGTAAATTATTCTTATGTGAATCAAAATGTTTCAATATCAACAATTTCATAAGTTCAACTTAATACCAGAAGACAAGTGCACAAAGAAGAAACCACAACTAACACTAAAAAAGATGCAAAATTGTATCCTGACTGATCAGAAACAGGGAGAAAATATTGCTAGCTGGATGTGCAGAGAGATAGGGTCAGTGAAATAAGGTTACAGAAGGCTGGGTTGGCAGGGTAGTGTTCTGTGTAGCTTTTATAGAATATTGGCAAAATTTTTACACACAGAGAGACAGGAGTAGATAGAACAGCAAGAGTAAAAGTACAGAATCAGTAAAGTACATTTACTTTAGAGTAAACAATGCATAGTTCAGCTAGAATGAGAGGCATAGCTATGAAAGTAAAGCATGGGATATTAAATTAGAATGGAAAGTGTAGATAAAACCATAAATGATCTGGCACACCAAACTATGAGTTTTAAATTTGATTCACCTCATTCAGTGATTTGAGGAGACTTTCAATAATTTCATTGTGGCAAGGTTGTGTTAAATCAGAGCTGGACTTCAGAAGCTTAATTGTCAGTGATGCACATGGTGTGTTAATTGTGAATGGGATGGAAAACAAGGGGAGATTTCAACCATCAGAGTAAAGATGATGAAAGCCCTTGAAATTGTAGAAGATTCAGTCTTCTGAAGAGGAACTAAATATATTAGAGCTGCATATCCATAGACACTTTTGACAAATGGATAAGTATAGTTTGCTTCCAATATCTCCAGTATCTTCTTTTTTGTCCTATTTTCTGTCACTGCAAGGCACTTAATTTTCTTCTATTCTTTGTCTGTTTTTTCAATTAAAGACAGTTCTCATGTAAAACTGGTTCCAATGTTTCATTCACAATAAGATATAAATAAGCATTACAACTTAGTATACCATGTCTTTTGCTCCTCCCCATCCTCTACTCATAGCTCAAAATAGCCAGCCAGTTGATTTGCTTGTAAGACTAGCAGTAGAAACTTCACCAGAAGTAGAGGAACTAGGGGACTGGAATATACAGTTTTTATTTAACCATTAGAGTCATTACAGCATTAACTACAAAGTCATTGGAACCATGAAGGAAACTACCAGGGCAAAAGAATGATACACAGGATTACAGAATTTTCTTAGAAGAGACCCTAGATTTCAGTTTGCTCAACTATCCAAACAATGATTTGATTTTTTCTAAAGCATCCCTATCAAGCAGTCAGCCAGCCTCTGCTTGAGTATATTTTGAGATGGAGAACAACTTTATCCCCTAAGGCAGCAAATTCCAATCCCAATTCTAACTATTATTATTAATCTTTCTTAAGCTAAGCTTAAATCTGCTTGCCTAGTCCCTCAAATCATCGGTCAAAGACCTATATTATTTGAAATATTTGAAAAGGGGTATCATGTGGCCACTGAGTCTTCTCTTTGCAGGATAAAGCACCAATTTCTTTAACCTTAGGTTTAAAAATTTTTTTTCAATTGCTTTATCCTGTTATTTCTGTTTTGGACATCTTCATCCTAGCCTATCCAAAACCCTGGAGGCTGATATAGAAATCAAAGAGCAAAAAAGATAGATTCATCCCAAATAATTTATAAACATGTATTTTGGGAGTATAATAAAGAGGACTGGTGCCATATCAGGGGAATTGCCGCCAAGACCAAAGTTAAAGAGTTTTCTCCTAGGAGTTTTATGGCTTCAGGTCTTATGTTTAAGCCTTTAATCTATTTCAAGTTAATTTTTGTGAGTGGTGTAAGGTAAGGGTACAATTTCATTCTTGTGCATGTGGTTGTCAGATTTTCCTGACACCATTTGTTGAAGAGATTATCTTTTCCCATTGAGGGTCTTTGGTTCCCTTATCAAATATTTGTTGACCATATACATGGAAGGTTATTTCTGAGTTCTAAATCTGTTATATTGACCTAAGTGTTTATACTCAGGCCAGTACCATACTGTTTCAATTACTATACCTTTGTATTATAAAGTGAAATTAGGAGTGTGAAGCATCCGACTTTTTTCTTATTTCTCAGGACTGCTTTGGTTATTCTGGGTCTTTTGTGGCTGCACACAAATTTTAGGATCATTTTTACTATTTCTGTGAAAAATGCGGTTGGAATTTTGATGAGAATTGAATTGAATCTATAGGTGGCTTTGGATAATATGGACAATTTAACAACGTTAATTATTCCAATTATGAATATGCAATATCTTTATATTTCTTTGTGTCTTCTTCAATTTATTTCATCAGAGTCTTGTAGTTGTCAGTGTATAAGTTCTTTTAGCTCCTTGGTTAAATTTATTCCTAAGTATTTTACTGTTTTTGATACTACTGTGAATGGCATTGTTTTCTTAATTTCTTTTTCAAATGTTTCGTTGTTAGTGTATAGAAACGCAACTGTTTTCTCTATGTTGATTTTTTGTCCAGCAAATTCGCTCAATTTGTTTAGTTCTAACAGGTTTTTTGGCGTAGTCTTTGGGTTTCTTCATATGTAAGGTCATGTCATCTGTAAACAAACACAATTTTACGCCTTTTCCTATTTGGATGACTTTATTTTTTTATTTATCTTCAGTGGAGTATAATTGTTTTACAATGTGGTGTTAGGTTTTACTGTATAACAAAGTGAATCAGCTATATGTAAACATATATCCCCATAAACACTCCCTCTTGAGCCTCCCTCCCACCCTCCCTATCCCACCCCTCTAGGTGGTCACAAAGCACCGAGCTGATCTCCCTGTGCTACGCAGCTTCTTCCCACTAGCTATTTTATATTTGATAGTGTATATATGTTAATGCTACTCTCTCCCTTTGTCCCAGCTTCTCCTAACACCCACCTGTGCTTAAGTCCATTTTCTATGCCTGCATCTTTATTCCTGACCTGCCTCTCGGTTCACAAGAACATTTTTTTTTTTTTTTAGATTCCATATATATGTGTTACCATACGATATTTGTTTTTCTCTTTATGACTTACTTCACTCTGTATGACAAAGTTTAGGTCCATGCACCTCATTACAAATAACTCAATTTTGTTTCTTTTTATGGCTGAGTAATATTACATTGTATATATGTGCCACATTTTTAATAGATCTTTATTGGAGTATAATTGCTTCACAATACCGTGTTAGTTTCTGTTGCACAACAAAGCTAATCAGCCATATGCATACACATGTCCCCATATCCCTTCCCTCTTGAGCTTCCCTCCCATCCTCCCTATCCCACACCTCTAGGTCATCGCAAAGCACTGAGCCTATCTCCCTGTGCAGTGCTGCTGCTTTCCACCAGTCAACTATTACACATTCCATAGTGTATATATGTCAATGCTACTCTCACTTTTCCCCAGCTTTGCCCTCCTACCCCATGTCCTCAAGTCCATTTTCTATGTCTACCTCTTTACTCCTGCCATGCAACTGCGTTCATCAGTGACAATTTTTTTTCTTTTTTTTAGATTCCATATATATGTGTTAGCACATGGTATTTGTTTTTCTCTTTCTGACTTACTTCACTCTGTATGACAGACTCTAGTTCCATCCACCTCACTACAAAAAACACAATTCCATTTCTTTTTATGGCTGAGTAATATTCAATTGTTTATATCTGTGCCACATCTTCTTTAACCATTCATCTGTCAGTGGACACTTAGGTTGCTTCCATGTCCTGGCTATTGTAAATAGCAGGACAAAGAACATTGCAGTACATGACTCTTTTTGAATTATGGTTTCCTCAGGGTATATGCCCAGCATTGGGATTGCAGGATCATATGGTAGTGCTATTTCTAGATTTTTAAGGAACCTCCATAATGTTCTCCATAGTGGCTATATCACTTTACATTCTCACCAACAGTGCAAGAGGGTTCCCTTTTCTCCACACCCTCTCCAGAATTTATTGCTTGTAGATTTTTTGAAGATGACTATTCTGACCGGTGTGAGGTGATACATCATTGTGGTTTTCATCTGCATTTTTCTAATGATTAGTGATGTTGAGCAGCCTTTCATGTATTTGTTGGCAATCTGTACAACTTCTTTGGATAAATGTCTGTTTAGGTTTTCTGCTCATTTTTGGATTGGGTTGTTTGTTTTTTGATATTGAGCTGCATGAACTGCTTGTAAATTTAGGAGATTAATCCTTTGTCAGTTATTCATTTGCAAATATTTCCTCCCATTCTGAGTGTTGTCTTTTCAACTTGTTTACGGTTTCCTTTGTTGTGCAAAAGTTTTTAAGTTTTATTAGGTCCCATTTGTTTATTTTTGTTATTATTTCCATTTCCCTAGGAGACGGGTCAATAAGGATCTTGCTGTGATTTATGTCATAGAGTATTCTGCTTATGTTTTCCTCTAAGAGTTTGATATTGTCTGGCCTTATATTTAGGTCTGTAATCCATTTTGAGTTTATTTTCTTGTACAGTGTTAGGAAGTGTTCTAATTTCATTTTTTTACATGTAGCTGTCCAGTTTTCCCAGCACCACTTATTGAAGAGGCTGTCTTTTCTCCACTGTATATTCTTGCCTCCCTTATCAAAGATAAGGTGACCATATGTGTGTGGGTTTATCTCTGTGCTTTCTATCCTGTTCCATTGATCTATATTTCTGTTTTTGTGCCAGTACCATACTGTCTTGATTACTGTGACTTTGTAGTATAGTATGAAGTCAGGGAGTCTGATTCCTCCAGCCACATTTTTCTTTCTCAAGATTGGTTTGGTTATTCGGAGCCTTTTGTGTTTCCATACAAATTGTGAAATTTTTTTTTATATTTCCGTGAAAAATGTTAGTGGTCGTTTGATAGGGATTGCATTGAATCTGTACATTGCTTTGGATAGTATAGTCACTTTCACAGGGTTGATTCTTCCATTCCAAGAACATGGTATATCTCTCCATCTGTTGGTATCATCTTTAATTTCTTTCATCAGTGTCTTATAGTCTTCTGCATACAGGTCTTTTTTCTCCCTAGGTAGGTTTATTCCTAGGTATTTTATTCTTTTGTTGCAATGGTAAATGGGAGTGTTTTCTTAATTTCTCTTTCAGATTTTTCATCATTAGTGTATAGGAATGCAAGAGATTTCTGTGCACTAATTTTGTATCCTGCTACTTTACCATATTCACTGATTACCTCTAGTACTTTTCTGGTAGCATCTTTATGATTCTCTCTGTATAGAATCATGTCATCTGCAAACAGTGACAGCTTTACTTCTTCTTTTCTGATTTGGATTCTTTTTATTTCTTTTTCTTCTATGATTGCTGTGGCTAAAACTTCCAAAACTATGTTGAATAATAGCAGTGAGAGTGGTCACCCTTGTCTTGTACATGATCTTAGAGGAAATGGTTTCAGTTTCTCACCATTGAGAATAATGTTGGCTGTGGGTTTGTCATATATGCCCTTTATTATGTTGAAGTAGATTCCCTCTCTCCCCACTTTCTGGAGAGTTTTATCATAAATCAATGTGGAATATTGTTGAAAGCTTTTTCTGCATCAGTTCAGATTATCATATGGATTTTCTCCTTCACTTAGTTAATATGGTGTATCACATTGATTGATTTGCTTATATTGAAGAAACCCTTTATTTGTGGAATAAACCCTACTCTATCATGGTGTATGATTATTTTAATGTGCTGTTGGATTCTGTTTGCAAGTATTTTTTTGAGGATTTTTGCCTCTATGGTCATCAGTGATATTGGCCTGTACTTTTCTTTTTTGGTGACATCTTTGTCTGGTTTTCGTATCAGGGTGATGTTTTCCTAGTAGAATGAGTTAGGGACTGTTCTTCCATCTGTTATATTTTGGAAGAGTTTGAGAAGGATGGGTGTTAGCTCTTCTCTAAATGTTTGATAGAATTCACCTGTGAATCCATCTTGTCATGGACATTTTTTCGATGGAAGATTTTTATTCACAGTTCCAATTTCAGTGCTTGTGATTAGTCTGTTCATATTTTCTGTTTCTTCCTGGATCAGTGTTGTAATGTTGTAGTTTTCTAAGTATTTGTCCATTTCTTCCAGGTTTTCTGTTTTATTGGCATATAGTTTTACTGGCATTTTATTGGCTTGTAGTATTCTCTCGTGATTCTTTGTATTTCTGCAGTGTCACTTCTTACTTCTCCTTCCTTTTTCATTTCTCATTCTGTTGATGGAGTCTTCTCCCTTATTTTCCTGATGAGTCTGGCTAATGTTTTATCAATTTTGTTTATCTTCTCAAAGAACCAGGTTTTAGTTTTATTGATATTTGCTATTTATTGTTTCCTTCATTTCTATTTCATTTTTTTGACCTGATCTTTATGCTTCCTTTCCTTCTGCCAACTTTGGAGGTTTATTTTGTTCTTCTTTCCCTGATTGCTTTAGGTGTAAGGTCCAGTTGTTTATTTGAGATTTTTCTTGTTTCTTGAGGTAGGATTGTACTGCTATAAATTGCCCTCTTAGAACTGCTTTTTCTGCATACCATAGGTTTTATGGTGGTCATGTTTTCATTGCCATTTTTTTCTAAGGTTTTTTGATTTCTTTTTTGATTTCTTCAGTGACCTCTTCGTTGGTTAGTAGAGTACTGTTTAGCCTCCATGTGTTTGTATTTTTTTACTGCTTTTTTCTTGTAATTGACATCTTGTCTCATAACATTGTTGTCAGAAAAGATTCTTGATACAATTTCAATTTTCCTAAATTTACCAAGGCTTGATTTGTAACCCAAGATAAAATGTATCCTGGAGAATGTTCCATGTGCACTTGAGAAGAAAGTGCATTCTGTTGTTTTTGGATGGAATGTCCTATAAATATCCATTATGTCCATCTGGTCTAATGTGTCATTTAAAGCTTGTGTTTCCCTATTTATTTTCATTTCATTCATGATCTATCCATTGGTGAAAGTGGGGTGTTAAAGTCCCCTACTATTATTGTGTTTCTGTCAATTTCCCAATTTATGGCTGTTAGCATTTGCCTTATGTATTGAGGTGCTCCTATGTTCGGTGCATAGATATTTACAATTGTTATATCTTCTTGGATTAATCACTTGATCATTATGTAGTGTCCTCCTTTGTGTCTTCTAATAGTCTTTATTTTAAGTCTGTTTTATCTGATATGAGTATTGATATGTCAGCTTTCTTTTCACTTCCATTTGCATGGAATATCTTTTTCCATCCCCTCACTTTCAGTCTGTATGTGTCCCTAGGTTTGAAATGTGTTTCTTGTAGACAGCATATATATATGGGTCTTGTATTTGTGTCCAATCTGCCAATTCTGTGTCTTTTGTTTAGAGCTTTTAATTCATTTGCATTTAAGTTAATTATTGATATATATGTTCCTATTACCATTTTCTTCTTTTTCATTTTTGAGTGTTTTATTTATATCAAACTGGATAAAATGTGTGTATTTCTCAGACAGAAAAGGCATGTATAGGTAGAAATGTACCTTTCAACTGTTCATGGGTACAAAAGTACACTGGGGAGATTGTAAAAGTGCACAGTGTGATTCAGGAGGTCCTGTGGACCTGACTTCTATTTTATTAACAAGCTCATATTTTTTAACATCTTTATTGGAGTATAATTGCTTTACAATGGTGTGTTAGTTTCTGCTTTTTAACAAAGTGAATCAGTTATATATATATACATGTATTCCCATAACTCTTCCCTCTTACATCTCCCTCCCTCCCTCCCTCCCACCCTCCCTATCCCACCCCTCTAGGCAGTCACACACCACTGAGCTGATCTCCATGTGTTATACAGCTGCTTCCCACTAGCTATCTATTTTACATTTGGTAGTGTATATATGTCTATGCCACTCTCCCATTTTGTCACAGCTTACCTTTACCCCTCCCCATATCCTCAATTTCATGCCCATGAGATCTTCATGAACTTTTTTTTTACACGCCATATATATGTGTTAGCATACAGTATTTGTTTTTCTCTTTCTGACTTACTTCACTCTGTATGACAGACTCTATGTCCATCCACCTCACTACAAATAACTCAGTTTAGTTTCTGTTTATGGCTGAGTAATATTCCATTGTATATATGTGCCACATCTTTATCCACTCATCTGGGGGTGGAAACTTAGGTTGCTTCCATGTCCTGGCTATTGTAAATAGAGCCATTGTGGACATTTTGATACATGACGCTTTTTGAATTAGGTTTTCTCAGGGTATATGCCCAGTAGTGGGTTTGCTGGGTCGTATGGCAGTTCCATTTTTAGTTTTATAAAGAACCTTCATACTGGCTGTATCATTTTACATTCCCACCAACAGTGCAAGAGTGTTCCCTTTTCTCCACATGCTCTCCAGCATTTATTGTTTCTAGATTTTTTGATGATGGCCATTCTGATTGGTGTGAATGATATCTCATTGTAGTTTTGATTTGCATTTCCCTAATATTAATGATGTTGAGAATTTTTTCATGTGTTTTTTGGCAATCTGTATATCTTCTTTGGAGAAATGTCTATTTAGGTCATCTGCCCATTTTTGGATTGGATTGTTTGTTTTTTACTTATTGAGCTGCATGAGTTGCTTGTAAATTTTGGAGATTAAACCTTTGTCAGTTGCTTCATTTTGAAATACTTTCTCCCATTCTGAGCGTTGTCTTTTAGTCTTGTTTATGGTTTCCTTTGCTGTGCAAAAGCTTCAAAGTTTCATTAGGTCCCATTTGTTTATTTTTCTTTTTATTTCCGTTTCTCTAGGAAGAGGGTCAAAAAAGATCTTGCTGTTATTTATGTCGTAGAATGTTCTGCCTCTATTTTTCTGTAAGAGTTCAATAGATTCTGGCCATACATTTAGGTCTTCAATCCATTTTGACTTTATTTTGGTGTATGGTGTTAGGAGGTGTTCTAATTTCATACTTATATATGTAGCTGTCCAGTATTCACAGCACCACTTATTGAAGAGAGTGTCTTTTCTCCTTTGTATATTCTTGCCAACTTTACCAAATTTAAGGTGGCCATATGTGCATGGGTTTATCTCTGGGTTTTCTATCCTATTCCACTGATCTATATTTCTGTTTTTGTGCCACTACCATACTGTCTTGATTATTGTAGCTTTATAGCATAGACTGAAGTCAGGGAGCCTGATTCTTCCAGCTGAATTTTCTTTCTCAAGATTGCTTTGGATATTCGGAGTCTTTTGTGTTTCCATACAAATTGTGAAATGTTTTGTTCTATCTCTGTGAAAAATGCCAGTTGTAGTTTCATAGGGATTGCATTGAATCTGTAGATTATTTTGGGTAGTAGAATCATTCTCACAATGTTGATTCCTCCAATCCAAGAACATGGTATATCTCTCCATCTGTATCATGTTTACTTTCTTTCATCTGTGTCTAATAATTTTATGCTTACAGGTATTTTTTAATCTCCTTAGGTAGGTTTATTCCTAGATATTTTATTCTGTTTGTTGCAATGGTAAATGACAGTGTTTTCTTAATTTAACTTTCAGATTTTTCATCATTAGTGTATAGGAATGTAAGATATTTCTGTGCATTAATTTTGTATCCTGCTACTTTACCAAATTCATTGATTAGCTCTAGTAGTTTTCTGGTAGCATCTTTAGGATTCTCTATGTATAGTATCATGTCATCTGCAAACAGTGACAGCTTTACTTCTTTTCCAATTTGGATTCCTTTTATTTCTTTTTCTTCTCTGATTGCTGTGGCTAGAACTTCCAAAACTATGTTGAATAAGAGTGCTGAGAGTGGGCAAACTTGTATTGTTCCTGATCTTAGTGGAAATGGTTTCAGTTTTTCAGCATTGAAGACTATGTTGGCTGTGGGTTTGTCATATATGGCCTTTATTATGTTGAGGAAAGTTCCCTCTATGCCTACTTTCTGCAGGTATTTTTTCATAAATGAGTGTTGAATATTGTCGAAAGCTTTCTCTGCATCTATTGAGATGATCATATGTTTTTTCTCCTTCATTTGTTAATATGGTTTATCTTGTTGATTGACTTGTGTATAATGAAGAATCCTTGCTTTCCTGGAATAAAGGTCACTTGATCATGGTGTGTGATCCTTTAAATGTGCTGTTGGATTCTGTTTGCTAGTATTTTGTTGAGGTTTTTTGCATCTATGTTCATCAGTTATATTGGCCTATACTTTTCTTTCTTTGTGACATCCTTGTCTGGTTTTGGTATGAGGGTGATGGTGGCCTCGTAGAATGAATTTGGGTGTATTCCTCCCTCTGCTCTATTTTGGAAGAGTTTGAGAAGGATAGGTGTTAGCTCTTCTCTAAATGTTTGATAGAATTTGCCAGCGAAGCCATCTGGTCCTAGGCTTTTGTTTGTTGGAAGATTTTTAATCACAGTTTCAATTTCAGTGCTTGTGATTGGTCTATTTATATTTTTTTCTTTTTTCCTGGTTCACTCTTTGCAGGTTGTGCATTTCTAAGAATTTGTCCATTTTTTCCAGGCTGTACATTTTATTGGTATAGAGTTGCTTGTAGTAATCTCTCATGATACTTTGCATTTCTGCGGTGTCAGTTGTTACTTCTCCTTTTTCATTTCTAATTCTACTGATTTGAGTCTACTCCCTTTTTTTCTTGATGAGTCTGGCTAATGGTTTATCAATTTTGTTTATCTTCTCTAAGAATCAGCTTCTAGTTTTATGATCTTTGCTATCATTTCCTTCATTTCTTTTTCATTTATTTCTGATCTGATCTTTATGATTTCTTTCCTTCTGCTAACTTTGGGGTTTTTTTCTTCTTCTTTCTCTAATTGCTTTAGGTGTATGGTTAGGTTGTTTATTTGAGATGTTTCCTGTTTCTTAATGTGGGATTGTATTGCTATAAACTTCCCTCTTAGAACTGCTTTTGCTGCATCCCATAGGTTCTGGGTCGTCGTGTCTTCGTTGTCCTGTGTTTCTAGGTATTTTTTTATTTCCTCTTTGATTTCTTCAGTGATCACTTCGTTATTAAGCAGTGTATTGTTTAGCCTCCATGTGTTTGTACTTTTTACAGATCTTTTCCTGTAATTGGTGCCTAGTCTCATAGCATTGTGGTCAGGAAAGATACTTGATATAATTTCAATTTTCTTAAATTTACCGAGGCTTGATTTGTGACCCAAGGTATGATCTATCCTGGAGAATGTTTGATGTGCACTTGTGAAAAATGTGTATTCTTTTTCTTTTGCATGGAATGTCCTATAAATATCAATTATGACCATCTTGTTTAATGTATCATTTAAATCTTGTGTTTCCTTATTTATTTTCATTTTGAATGATCTGTCCATTGATGAAAGTGGGATGTTAAAGTCCCCTACAACGATTGTGTTACTGTCGATTTCCGCTTGTATGGCTGTTAGTGTTTGCCTTTTGTATTGAGGTGCTCCTATGTTGGGAACATAAATATTTATAATTGTTATATCTTCCTCTTGGATCCATCACTTGATCATTATATAGTGTCCTTCTTTTACTCTTGTAACAGTCTTTATTTTAAAATCTATATTTCCTGATATGAGAACTGGTACTCCAGATTTCTTTTGATTTCCATTTGCATGGGATATCTTTTTCCATCCCCTCACTTTCAGTCTGTATGTGTCCCTCAGTCTCTAGTGGGTCTGTTGTAGACAGCATATATATGTGTCTTGTTTTTGTATCCATTCAGCCAGTCTGTGTCTTTTGGTGGGTGCATTTAATCCATTTACACTTAAGGTAATTTTCTATATGTATGTTCCTATTCCCATTTTCTTAATTGTTTTGGGTTTGTTATTGTAGGTCCTTACCTTCTTTTGTTTTTCTTGCCTAGAGAAGTTCCTTTAGCATTTCTTGTAATGCTGCTTTGGTGGTGCTGAACTCTCTCAGCTTTTGCTTGTCTGTTAAGTTTTTAATTTCTCCATCAAATCTGAATGGGGTCCTTGCTGGGTAGAGTAATGTTGGTTGTATGTTTTTGCCTTTCATCACTTTAAATATGTCCTTCCATTCCCTTCTGGCTTGCAGAGATTCTGTTGAAACATCAGCTCTTAACCTTATGGGGATTCCCTTGTGTGTTATTTTTTTTTCTCTTGCTGCTTTTAATATATTTTGTTTGTATTTAATTTTTGATAGTTTATTAATATGTGTCTTGGCATGTTTCTCCTTGGATATATCGTGTATGGGACTCTCTGTGCTTCCTGGACTTGATTAACTATTTCCTTTCCCATATTAGGGAAGGTTTCAACTATAATCTCTTTAAATATTTTCTCAGTCCCTTTATTTTTCTCTTCTTTTTCTGGGACCCCTATAATTCAAATGTTGGTGCATTTAATGTTGTCCCAGAGGTCTCTGAGGCTGTCCTCAGTTCTTTTAAGTATTTTTTTTTCTTTATTGTGCTCTGTGGTAATTATATCCACTATTTTATCTTCCACGTCACTTATCCGTTCTTCTGTGTCAGTTATTTTGCTATTGATCCTTTGTAGAGTATTTTTAGTTTCATTTATTGTGTTGTTCATCATTGCCTGCTTTCTCTTTAGTTCTTTTAGGTCCTTGTTAAATGTTTCTTGCATTTTCTCTGTTCTATTTCCAAGATATTTGATCATCTTTACTGTCATTATTCTGAATTCTTTTTTGGTAGACTGCCTATTTCCTCTTCAGTTGCTATGTCTGGTGGGTTTTTACCTTTCTCCTTCATCTGCTGTGTGATTTTCTGTCTTCACATTTTACTTATCCTACTGTGTTTGGGGTCTCCTTTTTGCAGGCTGCAGGTTCGGAGTTCCCGTTGTTTTTGGTGTCTGTCCCCAGTGGGTAAGGTTGTTTCTGTGGGTTGTGTAGGCTTCCTGGTGGAGTGGACTAGTGCCTGTGTTCTGGTGGATCAGGCGTTATCTTGTCTTTCTGGTGGGCAGGTCCATGTCTGGTGGTGTGTTTTGGGGTGTCTCTGGCCTTATTATTATTTTAGGCAGCCTCTCTGCTAATGGAGGGTGCTGTGTTCCTCTCTTGCTATTTGTTTGGCATAGGGTGTCCAGCACTCTAGCCTGATGGTTGTTGAGTGAAGTTGGGTCTTGTTGTTGAGATGGAGATCTCTGGGAGATTTTCACCATTTGATATTACATGGAGCTGGGAGGCCTCTTGTGGACCAGTGTCCTGAAGTTTGCTCTCCCACCTCAGAGGCACAGCACTGACTCCTGGCTGGATCACCAAGAGCCTTTTATCCATATGGCTCAGAATAAAAGGAAGAAAAAATAGAAAGAAAGAAAGAAAGAAAGAAAGAAAGAAAGAAAGAAAGAGAGAAAGAGGGTAAAATAAAATACAAGAAAGCAAGATAAAATAAAGGAATGGTAGTAGCAAAAAATAAAATATAATTATTAAGAAAAAATTTTAAAACTAAAAAAGAAAAAATGAATGGACAAAACTCTAGGACAAATGGTGAAACCAAAGCTATACAAAATCTCACACTGAAACATACACATACACACTCAGAAAACGAGGAAAAGGGGAAAAAATAATATATCTTGCTCCCAAAGTCCACCTCCTCAATTTTGGATGATTCGTTGTCTATTCAGATGTTCTACAGATGCAGGGTACATCACGATGATTGTGGAGCTTTAATCCACTGCTTCTGAGGCTGCTAGGAGAAATTTCCCTTTCTCTTCTTTTTTTGCACAGCTCCAGTGTTTCAGCTTTGCATTTGGCCCCACCTCTATGTGTAGGTCCCCTGAAGGCGTCTGTTCTTCGCTCAGATAGGACAGGGTTAAAGGAGCAGCTGATTTGGCAGTTCTGGCTCACTTAGGCCAGGGGGAGGGAGGGGTATGGCATGTGGGGTGAGCCTGTGGCAGCAGAGGCCAGTGTGAAGTTGAACTAGCCTGATTTGCACTATGCGTTCTCCAGGGAAGTTGGCCCTGGATCACCAGACCCTGGCAGTGGCAGGCTGCACAGGCTCCTGGGAGGGGATGTGGGAATAGTGACCTGTGCTCGCACACTACCTTCTTGGTGGCTGAAGCAGCAGCCTTAGCCTCCCAGGTCCGTCTCTGTGGTTCGCTCTGATAGCCATGGCTCATGCCTGTCTCTGGAGCTCCTTTATGTGGCACTCTTAATCCCCTCACCTCATGCAGCAGGAAACCAAGAGGGAAGAAAACGTCTCTAGCCTCTTCGGCAGGTCCAGACCTTTTCCTGGACTCCCACCCAGCTAGCCCCCTTCAGGCTGTGTTCACACCGCCAGTCCTTTCCCTGGTATCTGATGGAAGCCTAAGCCTCGGCTCCCAGTCGCTGCCCATCCCGGTGGGTGAGCAGACAAGCCTCTCGTGTTGGTGAGTGCTAGTCGGCACTGATCCTCTGTGAGGGCATCTCTCCCCTTTGCCCTCCACACACCTGTTGCTGCCCTCTCCTCCCTGGCACTGAAGCTTCCCCCTGCACCACCCACAGTCTCCACCCACATAGGGGCTTCTAGTGTGTGGAAACCTTTCCTCTTTCACAGCTCCCTCCCACTGGTGCAGGTCCCATTCCTATTCTTTTGTCTCTGTTTTTTCTTTTTTCTTTTGCCCTTCTGAGGTACGTGTGGAAGCCTGAGGTCTTCTTCCAGCATTCAGTCCATGTTCTATAGGAGCAGTTCCACATGCAGATGTATTTCTGATGTATCTTTGGGGAGGAAGGTGATCTCCGCGTCTTACTCTTTCACCATCTTCTCAAATCCACCATTTTCTTAATTGTTTTGCATTTGTTTTTGTAGGGCTTTTCCGTCCTTGTGCATCCCGCCTAGAGAAGTTACATAAGCATTTGCTTTAAAGCTGGTTTCATGGTGCTGAATTCTCTTAACTTTTGCTTGTCTGTAATGGTTTAATTTCTTTGTGAATCTGAATGAGATCCTTACTGGATAGAGTAATCTGGGTTGTGGATTTTTGCCTTTCATCACTTTAATTATATCATGCCTCTCCCTTCTGCTTTGCAGAGTTTCTGCTGAAAGATTAGCTGTTAATCTTATGAGGATTCCCTTATATGTTATTTGTTGCTTTGCATTTGTTGCTGTTAATATTTTTTCTTTGTATTTAAATTTTGATAGTTTGATTAATATGTGCCTTAGCATGTTTCTCCTTGGGTTTATCCTCTATGGGGCTCTGTGCACTTCCCGGACTTGAATGTCTATTTCCTTTCCCATGTTAGGGAAGTTTTCAACTATAATCTCTTCAAATATTTCTTCAGACTATTTATTTTTCTCTTAATCTTCTGGGATCCCTATAGTTTGAATGTTGGTCAATTTAATGTCCCAGAAGTCTCTGGGAATGCCCTCAACTCTTTTCATTCTTTTTTCTTTATTCTGCTCTGTGACAGGTATTTCCACTATTCTGTTTTCCAGGTCACTTATCCATTCTTCTGCCTCAGTTATTCTGTTATTCATTCCTTCTAGAGTGTTTTTAATTTCAATTATTGTGTTTTTCATCATTGGTTTTTTGCTCTTTAGTTCTTCTAGGTTCTTGTTAAACATTTCTTGTATTTTCACCATTCTATTTCTGAGATTTTGGATCATGTTTACTATCATTACTCTGAATTCTTTTTCAGATAGACTGCCTATTACCTCTTCATTTGTTTGGTCTGGTTGGTTTATACCTTGCTTCTTCATCTGCTACATAATTCTCTGTCTTCTCATTTTGTTGAACTTACTGTGTTTGGGGTCTCCTTTTTGCAGGCTGCAGGTTCGTAGTTCCTCTTATTTCTGGTGTCTGCCCACAGTGGGTAAGCTTGGTTCTGTGCCTTGTGTAAGCATCCTAATGGGGGAGACTGGTGCCTGTGTTCTGCTGAGTGGGGCTGGATATTATCCCTCTGGTGGGCAGGGCTGCATCCGGTGGTGGCTTTTCCAGTGTCTGTGAACTTAGTAAGACTTTGAGCAGCCTCTCAGCTAATGGGTGGGGTTGTGTTCCTGTCTTGCTAGTTGTTTGGCATGGGGCGTCTAGCAATGGCACTTGCTCGCCATTGTTGGAGCTGGATCTTAGTGTTGAGAAGGAGATCTCTGGGACATCTCTCACCGATTAATATTATATGCAGCCAGGAGGTCTTTGGTTGTCCACCATCCTGGATTCAGCTCTCCCACCTCAAAGGCTCATGTCTGACACCTGGCCAGAGTACCGAAACTGCCAGCTGCACAGCACAGAAAAAAATGGAAGAAAAAGAAAATAAACGAACAGAGGGAACCCCAAAACAAATAGTAAAAACAAAAATAAACAGACAAGATCACAGAAAGAAACATACATGCACACATTCAGAAAAAGAAAGAAAAAAGTATTGACAGAGGAGTGCCAAAAAATTGTAAAAGCAAAAGTAAACAGACATAATCACACAAAGAAACACATACACACACACATTCACAAAAAGAAAAGAAAGAAGAGATCAACCAAACCAATGAACCAACACACAAATGAAAACAAACACTAAAAACTAAACTAAGGTAAACATAAAACCAAAAACAAATCAAATGCAGAAAGCACACCCCAAGTCCACAGTTGCCCCCAAAGTCTCCTGCCTCAATTTTCAGAACTCTTGTCTATTCAGGTATTCCACAGATACGGGGTTTACCAAGCCATTTGCAGGCATTTAATCCACTGCTTCTGAGGCTGCATGGAGAGACTTCCATTTCTCTTCTTTGTTCTCAAGAGCTCCTGGGGTTCAGCCTTGGTATTGGCCCTGCCTCTGTGTGTAGACTGCCCTCAGGCATCTTTTCCCCACCCAGACAGGAGGGGTGTAAAGCAGTGGCTGATAAACACTCTGTTGCTCACTCATGCTGCAGAGAAGGAGGGATAAGGTAGTCATAATTGGAATGCGGGGAATGCCTGTGGTGGCATAGGCTGGTGTGTAGTTGCAACAGCCTGAGATGCACCATGTGTTCTCCCAGGGAAATTGGCCTTGGATCCCGGGACCCTGGCAGTGACATGCTTCACAGGCTCCCAGGATGGTGTGGGTAGTGACCTGAACTTGCACATAGGGTCCTTAGTGGCAGTGGTGTCAGTGGTAGTGGTCTGTGCCTGCCTCTGTGATCTGAGATGATAACTGCAGCTTGTGCCCATCTCTGGAGCTCACATAGGCGGTTCTCTGTCGTCTGTGGCACACAGAGCAGGAAGCCCCTCTCCTTTCACACCCCAAAACAATGGTCTCTTGACCCTCTGGCAGGTCCAAACTTTTTCCCAGACTCCTTCCTGGCTAAGTGTGGCACAATAGCCCTCTTTAGGCTGTCTTCATGCAGCCAACTCCAGTCCTCTCCCTGGGGTCTGACCTCTGAAGCCCGAGCCTCAGCTCCCAGTCCTCACCCATCCCAGCAGGTGAGCAGATAAGCTTCTCATGCTGGTGAGTGTTGGTCAGCACCCATCCTCTGTGCAGGAATCTCTCCACTTTGCCTTCTTCACCCTGTTGCTGTGCTCTCCTCTCTGGCTTCAATGTTTCACCCACACAACCCACTGTCTCCACCAGTGAAGGGGCTTCCTAGTGTTTGGAAACTTTTCCTCCTTCACAGCCCCCTCCCAGTGGTGCAGGTTCCATCCCTATTCTTTTGTCTCTGTTTTTTTTTTCTTTTGCCCTACCCAGGTAGGTGGATAGATTTTTGCCTTTTGGGAAGTCTGAGGTCTTCTGTCAGCATTCAGTAGGTGTTCTGTAGGAGTTGTTCCACATGTAGGTGTATTTCTGTTGTAGTTCTGGGGAGGAAGGTGATCTCCATATCCTACTCCTCCACCATCTTGAAGGTATCGATCTATTTTTTTTTTTATCTTGTTTGACTGCTCTGGCTAAGACTTCCAGTACTATAGTAAATAGGAGTGGTGATAATGGGCACCTTATATTAGAGGAAAAGCTTTCAATAGTTCACTACTGAGTATGATGATGGCTCTGGACCTTGGTATTGGTAATGATTATTTTGTATATGACACAAAAAGCACAAGTAACCAAAGCAAAACTAAATAAGTGGGACTATATAAAACTAAAAATCCTCTGCACAGCAAGGGAAACAATCAACAAAATGAAAATACAACCTACAGAAGGGATAAACTATTTGCAAATCATATATATAATAAAGGGGTTAATATCCAAAATATATAAAGAACTCATACAACTCCATCACAAAAAACAAACAACCTGATTTTAAAAAATGAACAGAGGAACTGAAGAAACATTTTTCCAAAGATGACATACAAATGGCCAACAAGTACATGAAAAGGTGATCCATATCATGAATCATCAGGGAAATGAAAATCAAAGTGACAATGACATATCACCTCACACATGCTAAAATGGTTATCATCAAATAGACAAGCAGTAACAAGTATTGGTGAGAATATGAAAGACAGAATGCTTGTGCACTGTTGGTGGGCATGTAAATTTGTACACCAACTATGGAAAAGAGTATGGAGGTTCCTCAAAAAATTAAAAATAAGACTACCATATGATCCAGCAATCCCACTTCTGGGTATATAGCTAAATGAATTGTAGTCAGGAACTCAAAGTGATATCTGCACTGTCATGTTCATTGCACCTTTATTCACAATAGTTAAGATACAGGTGGAATATCATGCTCAGTCTAGATAGATTAATGAAAACAAAGGGTTTCAGAGTTTTGTTTTTGGAAATTGCAGCACACTTTGCCATGTTCCAATTTTAGTCAAGACCACTACAATTAGATGTAGATAATTCATGTACCCTCCCCATTATTGTCTAGTATGTCTTGCTACTAGCTTTGTCATCCTCATTAGGTGTGTGCCATGCATTTCCTTCATCTGGCCTGATGGTTTACAGTATAGTCCTATGCTTATATCATATCTACCCTCTCTCCTGTTGCTTTCATTCAGCTGATATCTGTGAATCTTCAATCTTCAGGTGTGTAGATTTCTATGCCATTTCCAATCCAAGCTTTGAAATATTCATATATCTTACATTCCTTTGAGTTTCTCTATCACTCTACCCTAAATAAGGCCCAAGATATCTATCACAGTATGTTGATGTTCCTCAGAGGAAAGATACAGAAGGCATAGTGTGAGATGAGAAACTGGGACGAGAGAACAGGATGAATGAAAAGAGGATGAATGGGAAAAATTTTCCCAAACAATGTGAAAAATCATCTTCCTTAACATTTAGTCATTCCTGTTTTTGTATTGCTATGCTATTTTAGTCTGGGTCTTGTGAATGGGTGATCAGGATGCCATTTTAATTTAGCATCATCATCACTATAAGAGCAGATGTCCAGAATTCATATTTAAAAAGGATTTTTAAAAAACTGTTTCTAAATAGATGCTCTGACTGCACTAACAACAAAAATCTATGTGCGTGAATGTGCAGTGTTTTTCCCTTTTGGTTGCTCTATTTCCAAATGTTTATATTGCTTTTTAGGTTCAGTATAGTTTTATGCAATGGGTTGCTTTAAACACACACACACACACATACACAAATATACACATATGCACACACTCTTCTTCTCAGCATACTCTATCTTAGCATGGTAGAGATATAAAAATAATGAAAGCAGCATTTTGTTGTATCACTTGAAATGTAGGGGGAGTTTCAAGATGGCAGAAGAGTAAGACATGGAGATCACATTCCGCCACACAAAATACATCAGAAATACAACTGCATGTGGGACAACTTGTACAGAACACCTACTGAACGCTGGCAGAAGACCTCAGATGTCTCAAAAGGCAAGAAACTCCCCACGTACATAGGTAGGGCAAAAGAGAAAAGAAAAAACAGAGACAAAAGAATAGGGATGAGGCCTGCACCAGTGTGTGGGAGCTGTGAAGGAGGAAAGGTTTCCACACATTAGGAAGACCCTTCACAGGTGGAGACTATGGGTAGCAGAGGGGGGAAGCTTCAGAGGCACAGAGGAGAGTTCAGCAACAGTGGTGAGGAGGGCAAAGCAGAGAGATTCCCGCACAGAGAATTGGTGGCAGCCAGCACTCACCAGCCCGAGAAGTTTGTCTGCTCATCCACTGGGACGGGTGGGGGCTGGGAGCTGAGGTTCGGGATTCAGAGGTCAGATCCCAGGGAGAAGACTGGGATTGGCTGCGTAAACACAGCCTGAAGGGGACTAGTGCACAACAGCTAGCCAGGAGGGAGTCCAGGAAAGAGTCTGGAACTGTTGAAGAGGCAAGAGAATTTTTCTTGCCTCTTTGTTTCCTGTTGAGCAAGGAGAGGGGATTAAGAGCGCCATTTAAAGGAGATCCAGAGATGGGCATGAGCCGCATCTATCAGCGTGGACCACAGAGAGAGGCATGAGATGCTAAGACTGCTGGTGCAGCCACCAAGAAGCCTGTGTGAAAACACAGGTCACTATCCACACCTCCCCTCCCGGGAGCCTGGGCATACCAGCACTGCCAGGGTCCCACGATCCAGGGACAATTTCTTTGGGGGAACACAAGGCAAGCCTCAGGCTGTTGCAATGTTACACTGGCCTCTGCCACTGCAGGCTAGCCCCGCATTCCATACCCCTCCCTCCCCCAAGCTTGAGTGAGCCAGAGCCCCAAAATCAGCTGCTCCTTTAACCCCATCCTTTCTGGGAGGGAACAGAGGCCCTCAGGCCACCTACATGCAGAGGTGGGGCCAAATACAAAGCTGAAACCCAGGAGCTGTGTGAAAAAAGAAGAGAAAGGGAAATTTCTCCCAGAAGCCTCAGGAGCAGTGGGCTAAATCTCCACAATCAACTTGATGTACCATGCATCTGTGGAATACCTGAATAGAAAACGACTCATCCCAAATTGAGGAGGTGGATATATGGAGCAATGATATTTATAATTTTTCCCCTTTTTCTCTTTTTGTGTTTGTGCACGTGTACATTAATGTGTGTGATATTGTCTGTATAGATTTGATTTTGCCATTTGTCCTAGGGTGTAGTCTATCCGTTTCCTTTTTTTGTTTTGTTTTGTTTTAATTTTGTATAGTTTTTAGCACTTGTTATCATTGGTGGATTTGTTTTTTCGTTTGGTTGCTCTCTTCTTTCTATTTTTTTATTATTTAAAAAAATAATTAATATTTTTTATTTTAATAACTTTATTTTATTTTATCTTCTTTCTTTCTTTCTTCTCATTTTTATTCTGAGCTGTGTGGATGACAGCCTCTTGGTGCTCCAGCCAGGCATCAGGGCTGTGCCTCTGAGGTGGGGGAGCCAAGTTCAGGACATTGGTCCACAAGAGACCACCCAGCTCCACATAATATCAAATGGCATAAAACTCCCAGAAATCTCCATCTCAATGCCAAGAACCAGCTCTACTCAACGACCAACAAGCCACAGTGCTGGACACCATGTGTCAAACAGCTAGCAAGACAGGAACACAAACACACCCATTAACAGAGAGGCTGCCTAAAATAATAATAAGGCCACAGACACCCCAAAACACACCACCAGACGTGTACCTGCCCACCAGAAAGACAAGATCCAGCCTCATCCACAAAACACAGGCACTAGTCCCCTCTACCAGGAAGCCTACAAAACCCACTGAAACAACCTTAGCCACTGAGAGCAGACACCAAAAACAATGGGAACTATGAACCTGCATCCTGTGAACAGGAGACCCCAAACACAGTAAGTTAAGCAAAAATGAAAAGACAGAGAAAAACACAGCAGATGAAGGAGCAAGGTAAAAATACACTGGACTTAACAAAGGAAGAGGAAATAGGCAGTCTACAAGAAAAACAATTCAGAACAATGATAGAAAGTTTATCCAAAATCTTGGAAAGAAAATGGAGAAAATACAAGAAATGTTTAACAAGGACCGAGAAGAACTAAAGAAAAAACAATCAGTGATGAACAACAAAATAAATTAAATTAAAAACTCTCTAGAAGGGATCAATGGCAGAATAACTGAGGTAGAAGAACGGATATGTGACCTGGAAAATATAATAGTGGAAATAACTACTTCAGAGCACAATAAAGAAAAAAGAAGTAAAACAACTGAGGACAGTCTCAGAGACCTCTGGGGAAACATTAAATACACAACATTCTAATTATAGTGGTCCAAGAAGAAGAAGAGAAAAAGAAAGAGACTGAGAAAGTATTTGAAGATATTAGAGTTGAAAACTTCCCTAATATGGGAAGGGAAATAGTTAATCAAGTGCAGGAAGCACAGAGAGTACCATACAGGATAAATCCAAGGAGAAACATGCTGAGACACATATTAATTAAACTACCAAAAATTCAATACAAAGAAAAGATATTAAAAGGAGCAATGGGAAAACACCAAATAACATACAAGGGAATCTCCATAAGGTTAATAGCTGATCTTTCAGCAGAAACCCTGCAAGCCAGAAGGGAGTGGAAGGACATATTTAAAATGATGAAAGGGAAAACCCTACAACCAAGTTTACTCTACCCAGAGACAACCTCATTCAGATTTGACAGAGAAATTAAAACCTTTACATACAAGGAAAAGCTAAGAGAATTCAGCACCACTAAAAGAGCTTTACAACAAATGCTAAAGGAACTTCTCCAGGTGGGAAAAACAAGAGAAGGAAAAGACGTACAATAACAAATCCAGAACACTTAAGAAAATGGTAATAGGAACATACATATTGATAACTACCTTAAATGTAAATGGATTAAATGCTCCAAGAAAAAGACACAGATGGGGCGATTGGATACAAAAACAAAAGCTGTAGAAATGTTGTCTAAAAGAGACCCACTTCAGACCTAGTTACACATACAGAAAGATAGTGAGGGGATAGAAAAAGATATTCCATGCAAATGGAAATCAAAAGAAAGCTGGAGTAACAAGTCTCATAACAGACAAAATAGACTTTAAAACAAAAAATATTACAAGCAACAAAGAAGGACACTACATAATGACAAAGTGATCAATCCAAGAAGAAGATATAAAAATTGTAAACATTTATGCACCAAATATAGGAGCACCTCAATACATAAAATACAAACTAACAACCATAAAAGGGAAAATCGACAGTAACACAATCAGAGTAGGGAAATTTAACACCAAACTTTCAACAATGGACAGTAGATGAGCCTAAATGAAAATAAATAAGGAAACACAAGCTTTAAATGATACATTAAACAAGAGGGACTTAATTGATGTTTATTGGACATTCCATCCAAAAACAACAGAATACACTTTCTTCTAAAGTGCTCATGGAACATTCTCCAGGATAGATCATATCATGGGTCACAAATCAAGCCTTGGTAAATTTAGGAAAATTGAAATAGTATCAAGCATCTTTTCAGACCACAACGCTATGACACAGGATATCAATTAAAGGAAAAAATCTGTAAAAAATACAAACACATGGAGACTAAGCTATACACTACTTAATAACCAGGAGATCACTGAAGAAGTCAAAGAGGAAATCAAAAAATACCTAGAAAGAAATGACAATGAATACACAACAACCCAAAACCTATGGGATGCAGCAAAAACAGTTCTAAGTGGGAAGATTATAGCAATATAATCCTACCACAAGAAACAAGAAACATCTTAAATGCACAAACTAACCTTACAACTAAAGCAATTAGAGAAAGAAGAACAAAAATATAACCGCAAAGTTAGCAGAAGGAAAGAAATCATAAAGATCAGATCAGAAATAAATGAAAAAGAAATGAAGGAAACTGTAGAAAAAGTCAATAAAACTAAAAGCTGGTTCTTTGAGAAGAAAAACAAAATTGATAAACGATTACCCAGACTCATCAAGACAAAAAGGGAGAAGACTCAAATCAAGAGAAATAGAAATGAAAAAGGAGAAGTAACAACTGACACTGCAGAAACACAAAGTATCATGAAAGATTACTACAAGCAACTACCTGCCAATAAAATGGACAACCTGGAAGAAATGGACGCATTCTTAGAAAGGCACAACCTTCTGAGACTGAACCAGGAAGAAATAGAAAATATGAACAGACCAATCACAAACACTGAAATTGAAACTGTGATTAAAATTCTTCCAAAAAAATCCCAGGGCCAGATGGCTTCACAGGTGAATTCTATCAAACATTTGGAGAAGAGCTAACACCTATTCTTCTCAAACTCTTCTAAAATATAGCAGAGGGAGGAACACTCCCAAACTCCTTCTTTGGTCCCACCATCACCCTGATACCAAAAACAGACAAAGATGTCACAAAGAAAGAAAACTCAATGCCTATATCCCCGATGAGCATAGATGCAAATTCCTCAAAAAATCCTAGCAAACAGAGTCCAACAGCACATTAAAAGGATTATACACCATGATCAAGTGGGGTTTTTTCCAGGAATGCAATGATTCTTCAATATACTAAAGTAAATCAATGTGATACACCACGTTGACTAAGTGAAGAAGAAATACCATATGATCATCTCAATAAATGCAGAAAAAGCTTTCTACAAAATTCAACACCAATTTAAGATAAAAACCCTGCAGCAAGTAGGCATAGAGGGAACTTTCCTCAACATCATATAGGCCATATATGACAAACCCACAACCAACATCGTTCTCAGTGGTGAAAAACTGAAACCATTCCACTAAGATGAGGAAGAAGACAAGGTTGCCCACTCTCACCATTACTGTTCAACATTTTTTAGGAAGTTTTAATTACAGCAATCAAAGAAAAAGAAATAAAATAAATCTAAATCAGAAAAGAAGAAGTAAATCTGTCACTGTTTGCAGATGACATGATTACACACACAGAGAATCCTAAAGATGCTACCAAAAAACTACTAGAGCTAATCAATAAATTTGGTAAAGTAGCAGTATACAAAATTAATGCACAGAAATCTCTTGCATTCCTATGCACTAATGATGAAAAACCTGAAAGTGAAATTAAGAAAACACTCTCATTTACCATTGCAACAAAAAGAATAAAATAGGTAGGAATAAACCTACCTAAGGTGACAAAAGACCTGTATGCAGAAAAATATAAGACACTGATGAAAGAAATTATAGATGATACACATAGATGCAGAGATATACCATGTTCTTGGATTGGAAGAATCAACGTTGTGAAAATATCTCTACTACCCAAAGCAATCTACAGATTCATTGCAATCCATGTCAAATTACCAATGGCATTTTCCTCAGAAATAGAACAAGAAATTTTACAATTTGTATGGAAACACAAAAGACCCCGAATAGCCAAAGCAATCTTGAGAAAGAAACTTCAGCTGGAGGAATCAGGCTCCCTGACTTCAGACTATACTACAAAGCTACAGTAATCAAGACAGTATGGTACTGGCACAAAAACAGAAATAAACATCAATGGAACAGGATAGAAAGCCCAGAGGTAAACCTACACATATATGGTCACCTTATCTTTGATAAAGGAGGCACGAATATACAATGGAGAAAAGATAGTGCCTTCAATAAGTGGTGCTGTGGAAACTGAACAGCTACATGTAAAAGAATGAAGTTAGAAAACTCCCTAACACCATACAGCAAAATAAACTCAAAATGGATTAAATACTTAAATGTAAGTCCAGACACTATCAAACTCTTACAGGAAAACATAGGCAGAACACTCTATGACATAAATCACAGCAAGATCCTTTTTGAACCACCTCCTAGAGAAATGGAAATAAAAAGAAAAGTAAACAAATCGGACTTAATGAAACTTAAAAGCTTTTGCACAGGAAAGGAAACCATAAACAAGACCAAAAGACAACCCTCAGAAAGGGAAAAAAATATTTGCAAATAGAGCAACTGACAAAGGATTAATCTACAAAATTTATAAGCAGCTCATGCAGCTCAATAGCAAAAAATAATAATAATAATAATCCAAAAATTGGCAGAAGACCTAAATAGACATTTCTCCAAAGAAGATATACAGATTGCCAACAAACATGTGAAAGAATGCTCAACATCATTAATCATTAGAGAAGTGCAAATCAAAACTACAGTGAGATATCATCTCACACCAGTCAGAATAGCCATTATCAAAAAATCTACAGACAATAAATGCTGGAGAGAGTGTGGAGAAAAGGGGACCCTCTTGCACTGTTGGTGGGAATGTAAATTCATACAGTCACTATGGAGAACAGTATGGAGCTTCCTTCAAAAACTAAAAATTGAACTACCACATGACCCAGCAATCCCACTACTGCACTTATACCCTAGAAAACCATAATTCAAAAAGACTTATGTACCACAATGTTCATTGTAGCTCTATTTACAATAGACAGGACTTGGAAGCAACATAAGTGCCCACAACAGGTGAATGGATAAATAAGATGTGGCAGATATATATCATGGAATATTACTCAGCCATAAAAAGAAACAAAGTTGAGCTATTTGTAGTTAGGTGGATGGGCCTAGAGTCTGTCATACAGAGTGAAGTATGTCAGATAGAGAAAAACAAATACCTTATGCTAACACATATATATGGAATCTAAAAAACAATTTAAAAAATGGTCATGAGGAGCCTAGGGGCAAGACAGGAATAAAGATGCAGACCTACCTGAGAATGGACTTGAGGATATGGGCAGTGGGAATGGTAAGCTGGGACAAAGTGAGAGAGTGGCCTGGACATATATACACTACCAAATGTAAAATGGATAGCTAGTGGGAAGAAGCTGCATAGCACAGGAAGATCATCTCAGTGCTTTGTGACCACCTAGAGGGATGGGATAGGGAGGGTGGGAGTGAGGGTTACACAAGAGGGAAGAGATATGGGGATATATGTATATGTGTAGCTGAATCACTTTTTTATAAAGCAGAAACTAGCACACCATTGTAAAGCAATTATACTGCAATAAAAATGTTAAAAAAGAATATCTTATACTTGAAATAATCTTTAATATTGAAAGCATTGAATAAAAACTAAAAAGTAAAATAAAATGTAGTAGTTTTCATGCCAAAACTCCGGTGCCATAATGTCTTGAGACAGTATGAATCAGTGATTAAGAGCACAGGCTTTGTTGTTAAGCAGACATGAAATCAAATCCGAGTTCATAGGTGTTATCTCTATGACCTTAGGAAAATCACTGAACTTCTCTGAGCTCAATTTCTTAATAGATAAAATGGAGATACATTAATTATTTATTTCTTTGTAACAAAGCATCGCAAAATTTTGTTGCTTAAACAATTGTTACAACTCTAAATGAGCTAAACTACAAATTAGAGTACAACACTATGGGCTGGCAATTTAGATTTGGCTCCACTGAGTAGGTCTTCAGGTTCTAATTGGACTTTCTTATGCATACATAGTCAGCTACAAGTTAGCTTAGAGTCTGTTTTTCTGGAGTTTGGCTAGTATTAGCTAGTTCTCTTCCATGTGCCCTCTCATCCTCCAGCAAGTTAGACCAGTCTTAATCACATAGAAGTGGCACAATTCACAGAGAGAGAGAGAGAGAGAGGGATAGAGAAAGCAATCAAGCAAGAGACTTGGACTCTGAATTGGCACAATATCACTTTTAACATGTTTTATTAACCAAATCAGCTAACAAGGAAAATTCATATTTAAAGAGTGAGAACAGGATCAGATCAAGATGGCAGAGGAGTAGGAGTTGGAGGTCACCTTCTTCCACAAATATGTCAAAATACAACTATGTGTGGAATGATTCTCACAGAACATCTACTGAACACTGGCAGAAGACTTCAGACTTCCAAAAGGGCAAGAAAATTTCCACATAACTGGGTAGGGCAAAGAAAAATGAAGAGAGAGAGAGAGAGAGAGAGAGAGAGAGAGAGAGAGAGAAAGGAATTGGAGCAGGACCTGCACCTCTGGGAGGGAGGTGTGAAAGAGGAAATGTTTCCACATAGTGAGAAGTCCCCTTGTTGTCTCACTGGCAGGGAGGTTCGCCGGGACAGAGGGGGAGCTTCAGAGCCTCAGAGGAGAGAAACCAACTGGTTTGTGGAGGGCAAAGCAGAGACCTGCACAGATGGTCAGAGCTGGCCAGCTCTTCTCAGCCTGAGATGCTCAACTGCTGGGGTGGGCAGGGGTTGAGTGCTGAGGCTTGGGCTTCAGAGGTTAGACCCTGGGGAGAGTACTGGGCTTGGCTGTGTGGAGACACCCTGAGGGGGCTAGGGTGTGGTGTGTCACCACCAAGGGAGTATGGGAAAAAGCCTGGGCCTGCCAGAGAGATAAGGCAACATTGTTAAGGGGTCGCATTAGGAAAGGGGTTGGTCTACCATAGGAGCTTCTTTGTACACACTCTCAGGCAGCAGGGAACTACCCACACGAGCTCTGGGGGCAGGTGTGAGCTGTCACTCTCATCTTGGACTCCAGAGGTGAGTACAGACTACTGCCACTGCCTAGGGTCCCATGAGTGGGCACAGGTCACTGCCACCACCTCCCTGGGAGCACACACAACCTGCCACAGCTGCCTCCAAGGGTCTTGCAGCCAGGAGCCAACTGCTGCCGCTACCTGCCTGGGAGCATGTGTGGGTTGTACAATTGCACATCCTTTATCAAGGGGATAATGACCAGCACACACTGAGGAAAGAGATGTCAAGCATCCAAAGCAAAAACAGTCTCACACCAAAAAAATATTAAACCCACACAAGCTATGCAGAGATGCTCCTGCATATAAAAATGCTCCAAGACTACAGTAGATAATTGTTTCTCCTAAACTCACAGAGCAAGAGAAATATAAACAAAATGAAGAAACAGAGGAACCACTCCCAGTTAAAAGACAAATAGAATTCCCTTGAAGGAACAAACAGTGAAAAAGACCTTTTCAGTCTAATAGAAACCAAGTTCAAAAAGGAGGTAATGCAAATACTGAAGGAATTAAGAAAGGGTATCAACAGAAATGCAGATTATGATAAAAAGGTAATGGAAACTATAAGGAGGAGCCAAGAAAAATTTAAAAATTCATTTGCCAAGATGAAAGCTGAGCTAAAGTCATTGAAGAGCAGAATGAATAATACAGAAGAAAGAATAAGTGATCTGGAAAATAGAATAATGGTACTTACCCAATCAAAACAGCAGACAGAAAGCCAAATGGAAAAAAAAAAGAGAAAACAAAATAAAAGTCCCATAGCTTAATATAAAGCATACCAATCTATGGATAATAGGTATTCCAGAAGGAGAAGAAAGAGAAAATGATTGAAAATGTATCTGAAGAAATTATGGCTGAAAACTTCCCAAATCTAAAGAAGGAAACAAATATCCACATACAGGAAGCACAGAGGGTCCCAAACAAGGAAGGCAAAAACTAAAAGAATACAGCAATATTAAACCTACCCTTAAAAAATATTGAAAGGTCTTCTCTAAATAGAAAAGAAGGACTTTCCTGGTGGTGAAGTGGTTAAGAATCCACCTGCCAATGCAGGGACAAAGGTCTGAGCCCTGGTCCAGGAAGATCCCACATGCCATAGAGCAACTAAGCCCATGCTCCACAACTATTGAGCCAGCGCTCTAGGGCCCATGAGCCACAATTACTGAGCCTGCATGCCACAGCTAGTGAAACCCATGTGCCTACAGCCCATGTTTCACAACAAGAGAAGTCACTGCAATGAGAAGCCCGTACACCATAACAAAAAGTAGCCCCTGCTTGCCACAACTACAAAAGCCCCCACATAACAATGAAGACACAATGCAGCTAAAAGTAAATAAATAGATAAATAACTAAATTTATGAAATAAAATAAATAAATAAATAAATAAATAGAAACAAAGCAAGGAGTTATAGGAAGGAGGAATCATAATTGGAGGAATCATAATTTGAAAGTAAATTACTTAAATTAACCAGTACACAGATCACAAAGTTAAAAAAAAAAACTATTTGTGAAAGCAATGATAAACACAAGGAACAGCAAAAGGATAAACATGAAGATGTAAAAAGGGACATCATAATCATGAAACGTGGGAAGAAGAGTAAGAAAGTGCAGATTCTTCTTTTTTTTTAAGAATTTTTTTGAGCCTTTATGACTATCAGGCTAAAGCAAGCAGATATAGGAAGGGGTTAACATACTTGAAAAACAGGACAACTACAAATCCAAAACATACAATAGATTCAAAAGAAAAACAAAAAGAGAACACAAGCATGAAATAAAAGGGAAAAATCAAACCACAAAAAGAAAAACAAAAGGAAAGGAAAGGAACAAAGAAGAAACAAAGAATCAACTGGAAAACAAGGTTTAAAATGGCAATAAGTACATATCTATCAGTAATTACCTTAAATATCAATGGACTAAATGCTCCAATCAAAAGACATAGAGTGGCAGACTGGATAAAAAACAACAGCTTACAATTTGCTGCTTATGAGACCCAGCTTAGGGCAAAGGACACACATAGATTGAAAATGAGGGAATGGAAAAAGATATTTTATGTAAACGGGATTGACAGGAAAGCAGGAGTTACAATACTCAGATGAAATAGAAACAAAAGCCACAAAGAAAGATAAAGAAGGACATTATATAATGATAAAAGGATCAATACAAGAAGAGGATTTTACACACGTCAATGTATAGGCACCTATTATAGGAGCACCCAAATACATAAAACAAGTACTAACAGACATAAAGGGAGAAATTAATGGGAATACAATAATAGTAGGTGACTTTAACACCACACTAACATCAATGGACAGATCTTCTAGACAGAAAATCAATAAGGCATCAGAGATCATAAATGATACAACAGAACAGTTAGATTTAATTGATATTTTCAGGACCTCACGTCAAAATAAAAAAAACAGAATACATATTCTTTTCAAGTGCACATGGAACATTCTCTAATATTGACCATATACTAGGGCACAAAACCAACCTCAGCAAATTTAAGAGTATAGATATTATTTCAAGCATCTTCTCTGACCACAATAGCATGAAACTAGAAATCAAACACAGGAAAAGAAATGGAAAAAAAAATTACATGGAGACTAAACAACATTCTACTAAAATAACAATGGGCCAATGAGGAAATCAAAAAGGAAATTTAAAAAATACCTTGAGACAAATGACAGTGAAAACACAACAGTACAAAATCTATGGTATGCAGCAAAAGAAATTCTTATAGGGAAGGCCATAATGATACAAGCCTTCCTCAAAAAACAAGAAAAAAATCTCAATTAAAGAAACTAAGCTACCACCTAAAAGAATTAGAAAGAGAAGAACAAACAAAACCTAAAGTCAGCAGAAGGAAGGAAACAATAAAGATCAAGGAGGAATAAATAAAATAAAGATTAAAAAAAATAGAAAAAATCAATAAAACCCAGAGCTGGTTCTTTGAAAGAGTAAATAAAATTGATAAACATCTGGCCAGGCTCACCAAGAAGAAAAGAGAAAGAACCCAAATAAAAAAAAAATAAGAAATGAAAAAGGAGAAATCTCAACTGGTACCACAAAAATACCAAAAACCATAAGAGAATATTATGAACAATTATATGCCAACGAATTTGACAACCTAGTAGAAATGGACAACTTTCTAGAAACATACAGCCCACCAAAATTTAATCAAGAAGATATAGATAATCTGAATAAATTAATCAGTAGAAGTGAAATAAAATCTGTAATAATAATTTAAAAACCTCCCTAAAAACAAAACTCTAGGACTGGACGACTTAAAAGACAAATTGTGCCAAACATACAAATAACTTATACTGATTTGTCTCAAACTCTTCCAAAAGATTGAAGAGGAGGGAACACTCCTAAAGATATTCTATGAAGCTACCATCATCCTGATACCAAAACCAGACAAAGATAACACCAAAAAAGAAAATTACAGGAGAATATTTTTGATGAACATAGATGCAAAAATTCTTACAAAATATTAGCAAACCAAATCCAACAACACATAAAAAAGATCATACATCATGACCAAGTGGGATTCATCCCAAGTTCACAAGGATGGTTCAACATATACAAATCAATGTAATACACCACATTAACAAAAGAAAAGTCAAAAACCACATGATCATTCAATAGATGCAGAAAAAGCATTTGACAAAGTTCAACATCCATTCATAAAAATATTCTTACCAAAATGGGTATAGAGTGAATATATCTCAGCATAGTAAAAGCCATTTATGACAAACCCACAGCCTATATAATACTCAATGGTGAAAAGCTGAAAGTCTTCTTGCTAAAATCTATAATAAGACAAGGATAGCCACTCTCACCATTTCTATTCAACATAGTGTTGGAAGTCCTAACCACAGCAATCAGACAAGAAAGTATCCAAATTGGAAAGGAAGTGTTAAAATTGTCACTATATGCAGATGACACTATATATAGAAAACCCTAAGGTCTCCACACAAAAAAACTACTAGATCTAATAAATGAATTCAGCAAAGTAGTAGGATACAAGATTAGCATTCAGAAATTGTTTGCATTTCTTTACACTAACAATGAAATATCAGAAAGAGAATGTAAAAAACAATAACTTTTAAAATTGCACCCCAAAAAATGAAATACCTTGGAATAAACCTGACCAAGGAGGTGAAAGACTTATACACTGGGAACTATAAAACATTAATAAAGGGAATTAAACAGGACTCAAAGAAATGGAAAGATATCCCATACTCTTGGAATGGAGGAATTGATATTATTAAAATGGCAGTACTCACCAAAGAAATCTACAGATTTAATGTGCAATCAAATTACTCATGACAATTTTCACAGAACTAGAACAAATAATTCAAAAATTTATATTGAACCATAAAAGACCCAGAATTGCCAAAGCAATCCTGAGGTAAAAAACAAAACAATGCAAAACAAAGCAGGAGGCATAACTCTCCCAGACTTCAGACAATACTACAAAGCTACAGTAATGAAAATAGTGTGATATTGGTGCAAAAACAGACATATGGATCAATGGAACACAACAGAGAGCCCAGAAATAAACCCACACACCAATGGTCAATTAATCTTCAACCAAGGAGACAAGAATATAAAGTGGGAAAAAGATAGTCTCTTCAGCAAGTGGTGCTGGGAAAGTTGGACAGCTGCATGTAAATTAATGAAGCTAGAACACACTATCACAGCATGCACACACACACACAAAACTCAAAATTGCTTAAAGATTTAAGCACAAGACATGACACCATAAGACTCCTAGAAGACAGCATAGGCAAAACATTCTCTGACATAAATTGTATGAATGTTTTCTTAGGTCAGTCTCCCAAGGCAATAGAAATAAAAACAAAAATAAACAAATGGGACCTAATCAAACTTACAAGCTTTTTCACAACAAAGAAAATATAAAAACAAAAAAGAAAAGACAACCTATGGAATGGGAGAAAATATTTTCAAATAATGCAACCAACAAAGGCTTAATCTCCAAAATATACAAATAGCTCATACAACTCAACAACAAAAAACAAACAACTGTAATAAAAAATGGACAGAAGACCTTAACAGACATTCCTCCAAATAAGACATATAGATGACCAGTAGGCACATGAAAAGATGCTCAACATCCCTAATTATTAGAGAAATGTAAATAAAAACTACAATAAGGTACTACCTCACACTGGTCAGAATGGCCATCATTAAAAAGTCTACAAATTACAAATGCTGGAGAGGGTGTGGAGAAAAGGGAACCCACTACACAGTTGGTGGGAATGTAAGTTGGTGCAGCCATGATGGAAAACTGTATGGAGGTTCTTCAGAAAACTAAAAATATAATTACCATATGATCCAGCAATCCCACTCCTGGGCATATACCTGAACTAAATTATAATTGAAAAAGATACATGCACCCCTATGCTCATAGCAGCACTATTTACAGCAGCCAAGACATGGAAGCAAACAAAATTTCCATTGACAGATGAATGGATAAAGAAGATGTGGTACATATATACAATGGAATACTACTCAGCTATCAAAAAGAATGAAATAATGTCTTTTGCAGCAACATGGTTGCAACTAGAGATTATTACACTAAGTTAAGTAAGTCAGAGAAAGACAAATACCATATGATACCACTTAAATGTGGATTCTAAAATATGGCACAAATGAACCTATCCACAAAACAGAAACATACTCACAGACATCAAGATCAGACTCGTGGTTGCCAAGGGGTGGGGGAGGCAGAGGGATGGATTGGGAGTCTGGGGTTCATAGATGGAAACTATTATATATAGAATGGAAAAACAACAAGGTCCTACTGTATACTCAGGGAAATATATCGAATCTCCTGGGATAAACCATAATGGAAAAGAATATTGAAAAAAATGTATATAGGTGTATAACTGAGTCACTTTGCTGTACAGCAGAGATTGGCACAGCATTGTAAATCAATAACTATACTTCAATTAAAAAAGAGAGTGAGGAAACAGACTCCTCTTCTTGATGGGAGGAGCAACAAAATAAATAAGGTGTGGAAATAGGAAGCAGGGAACAGTTAGGGACATGTTGGCAATCAGTGTACCATAGGTGATAATAAGAATATCTGTATCTTAATATCAATGTGTAGATTAATTAGATAAAACACATGGCGTTCTTAGCATAGTTTCTGACATTAATAAATACTAAGTAAATATTTTTTCTTACTGTTATGCCAGTAAGACACCTTAATCAGAAACATCTATTGTTGCTGGTACAAGATTTTACATGAAGTCCCTGAAGTATCAACATTCTTTGGGAAATTGGGGTTGCAGATACCTATACATGGTCTCTATTTTTAATCTGATTGAGTACATGAAACCTCAAAATGTCTAATCTTCTCCCTTAAAAAATTCTCCAACTAGGTTTTTGATAGTCTCCAAGTTCTGTCTGGTTAATAGTCACACAGAGATATTATTTGTGGGCCCTGCCATGTTTGTGTATAGGTCAACTGAGAGAATTGGGAATGGGAAGAAAGCCCAGTCACTCCCAAGATAGCAAGTACCGGGACGCATTGGACCATGCCCTCTTTCTACAGTTCAGTTATTTTCTAAAGACTAAATTGCTGCCATTTCTAAGTGCCATCCTACCATACTTTCTACAGAGAACACCAACATTTTCAACAACAAATATTTACTGAGGCCAAATGTGTGCAAAATATGGTAACAGGTACAGCCATCCAGACATTAATAAGTTGTGTCTAAGAAGTCACACTTTTAAATATGTGCTCCAGAATAATCTACAAACCTTTTAAGCTTTGTCTATTACCTTTGATGATGTCAGATAGTTGTACTAGATAAAATAAATTTAAAGGTTTTAGAGGTGACTGCTTAATCCAAAGGGGAATCCCTGTCTGAAAAATGAATTTGGAAGGACTCACTTATGATGAAAACAAGTTTATAGATGTGATATTGAGATCATCCCACATAGCTAAGTAGATTTATTGGAGGGGAGAGAACTAGTGCTTCATTCCAATTCTCAAAAACATGCTTTAGCCGATGTAACCAAAATTAGAAGTAATTCACATATTGCTGTGGTAAAGTTATGTCAAAAGGCAGAAAAATATCACTAAGTCCCTGCCTCTCTGTCAGACCCAAACAAATCCCTAGCCTCCACATCATTTTATGCTGCAGCAATATCTCTTAGGTTAGGAGATACTAAACAGAAATAAAAAGTCAAAACATTATTAGAGGCAGCCTAAATGCACCCAAATTCCAATAACATCTTTCCTAACATTTTTGCTTAAAAATGATAATAGAGAAGGCAGAAAATTGTTTCAGGTAATTTAGTCATTCCTTTATTTATCCATTATTTTATTTATTCAATTGTTCCTTCATTCTGCCATCAAAAATTTGTTGAGTATCTTTTATTTACCTGACTCTATTTTAGGTGCTAAAAATACAAAGATAAATTTAAAAAATGTAATCACTGCTTAGGCAACTTCGTATCTCCCATATTTAAAGTTCTATATGTGTATCTGCCTGTGTCCAATTATTTTATCAGCAATGCATATTTTAATGAAACTCATACTCAACATAGTCTAAATTCCACTAGATACCACTTTTAAATATAAATAAAGTCAATTCCCCTGTGCTGATCTTGAAAAATTGGCATTGACTGTTTTAATGTACATTTCAATTGACAGTATGTAGGGAAGCCTTTGGGGAAATACATAGTCTTAAGTGCTTAGCTGAAAGTTGTCATTATGTCAATAAGAAATCATTATACTCAAATATTTCTGTCTCATACATGGCCATAAGTCTAGGAGTAATTTTACACAAATCTATAGTTTTGTTCAGAAGGAAATTATATATATATATATATATATATATATATATATATATATATATATATATATATATATATATACTTGTTAGTTTCATGAAAATTATTATTGAGGAATTTGAAGAGAGAAACTGAAAGGGTCAGCTGCCACACATTAAACACAACCACTTCCTTCAGTCTTCAAAATGGCTGAGTCCACAGTGCTAATATGGTAAGGTTTCTGTGGTAGTAGGGAAGTTGCTCTACCTGGAATATTACGTGATGCCAGTCTGTGAATGGCAGCTGAAAGACTCAGTGGGTTAGTTGCGTATTTTTCCTCAATCATTCTCAGGCCCTAAGGGCTTGACTGAATGATTGCATCATTCTAGTAATGAAGTCCCTTGAGGACCTCTAGAAGGCAGCATTTTAAGCTTTAATATTTCACTGCTCAAGATGCAGCTGGATTGTTGATGCAGAAAACTGATTTTAGGGCGCTGACCTTCTGGCTTGGTTAGTACAAGAGTAAAGTCATGAAAGGTTAGCAATAATGTCGACATATGTCCTGGATACAGTCAATTTCTAGTAGGCATTTTCATTTTGACTTTTAACTCCACTGCATTCAAATAAATGATGTATAAATGATTACCTCAAAGTATATAATAATTTCTCTCCAATATTCACTTGCCAGTGCTAAACAGTTGTTACTTCACTATGGACAATAATATAGCATGCCTCTACTTAAAACCCTGGAAAGGTCTCATTTGCTTATTACTGGTGCATGATACTTGCACCTTTACCTGAAATCAAAGTGCAAGATCACAGTTCTCTTAGAATAGTTTTATCTGACATCAATATTTTTCAACCTTCTTTAAAATTGAACTATGGTTGTATAACATTTTTAAAAATGTATCTAATACCCAAATAGTTCTAGTGGTACTTCTCTGTCTTTCCTCTCACTAGTGACTGTTGTAATATCTCATAGGATAATTTTTCCAAAGGACAACTGTTAACAGGCCATTTATCTCCCTGAAGTCTTATTAGCTTTCTCATTGTCCTCTGAATAAAGTCAAACTCCTTAACATGGTATACAAGGCCCAGAACATTCTGATTCCTATCTTCAGTGTCTTATTTCAGGCTTCTCTCCACTTTGTTTTCTCCACTCCAGCTATAGTAAACTTCTTATGGTCTTTTGAATATGCCATACTTTTTTCAGTGACATGGACTTTGAACATTTTGTTCTCTTTACTTAGAATATCCATATACTTCTCCTGATTAACTCCTACTCTTTTCATCACTGACATAATTTCTTCAAAGAAACCTTGACCTTCAAATAGATAGTCTTCCTTTTTAGATGTTCCCATTAGCCCCAATACTTCTCTTCAAATAAATCTGTGCCCATAGACTCAACTTAAGATATATGTATGGGGCTTCCCTGGTGGCACAGTGGTTGAGAGTCCACCTGCTGATGCAGGGGACACGGGTTCGTGCCCCAGTCCAGGAAGATCCCACATGCCACAGAGTGGCTAGGCCCGTGAGCCATGGCTGCTGAGTGTGCGCATCCGGAGCCTGTGCTCCACAACGGGAGAGGCCTGCGTACCACAAAAAGAGAAAAAAAAAAGAAATATGTAAAATGATTTGTTTAATGTCTATTTCTCCACAAGACCTGTTTGGTTAAACAGTGTATCCCCAGTGTCTAGCTAAGTACCTGACATCATATTAACTGGTCTATTTCATATGAATAGCAGAGCTCTCCAACAGTAAACCAAGTAGTATTATTATTTTGATCCAACTTGTGTCAGCCATACCCTGCTCACATACCACCACACATCAGCAAATACATATACCACTATCTCACAAATCTATTTATATGCATCCTCAAATGAAAAAAAAATCTAAGATTATATTCTATGTAGTTAATCATCTTATAATTTTGAGATTGTTGGTCTCAGAAGTCTAGAAGGAAATAAAATGTAATGAGACTCTGTATAATTTAGTGGTTATGAACATACATTAAAGAGACAGACAACCTGGGTTTGAATTCTGGCTCTGCCACTTACTTGCTACATGAACTGAGGCAAGGTACTTAATCTTGTCATACTTCCCTTTTGGCAATAAAGGAGACAATAATAGTATCTACATCATAGATTGTCCATAATGATCAAATAAGTTTCATTATCAGGCAATAGGCAAATCCTATCTAAGTTGCTATTCCTAAAATTTTAATAATATTTAATTTGATGTTTTGTTGTCACTATTTTATGATTGGTTTGTAGATTTCATTTTTTTTTTTTATTTTGGGAGATGAAGTGGAGTGGTTCACACAAGCAAACAAGCAAACTAATGATTTATAAATAAACAAAATCATTCTGCAGATTTTCAAAAGTAATGTTCAGGGATTTAAGTAATATGAATAATTATGGGTAAGGTGTTATTTTACATGGGAACACAAATACTTTGAAACATCTCAGGAAACTTAGGACAAGATTTAAATCAATGTAAAAATAAAACAACAAGAGGAGTTTTTACAAACTTCAGGACAACATTAATGATTAAAATGAGATCCAACATAAAGATCTGAGGCTTAACATATACACATTCAAAAAATGACACAGAAATTAAATATAACAGAAATGAAATAATAGTCACAAACATTTCAGGAAGAGACTTTAATGTTAGCATGGCAATAAGGTAGTCATGCCTTGTTACACCATCAAAATATCTCTAAAATAAATAAAAGAAAACCAAATGATAAGGGAAAAGAAATCATTGGCCACAGTTAGTACATACTTTCTATATACAGTATCTTTTATAGGGATGGACTAAAAAAATACCTCATTCTCAACCCTCTAAAACAAAACAGAAGAGATTACACAGATGCACACACTGACGAAAAGAGTTCACTGACTTTTACTATTTTTCACCTAAATCTGGAACAGAATTACTGCACTGATCAGAAAAGCAGGTGGTTATTTTCCAAATGTATGGCACTTATAGTTTAAGCCAAACAGAGCCAGAGTTTGGCTATGCCCTGCCCAAATTAGTTTCTGCTTCCATTCAGAACCCACATCAGAATGTTGTTTGGCAGGAAGTAGAGGAGAGTTAGATGGAGGCATGTGGGATCCTGGTATATCAACATCTAAGGGGCAGTGGGGAATATTGTGAACAAGAATGAAGATTGGAAGAGCAATGGGAGAGTGTGTATTGTGGGTGTACACTTAACACTGTCTAAATAAATATTTCAAATTGTATCCATTTCCAAGTTTAGTAAAAAAATCATATGAAAGCTGTAACTAGATAATATATAAATCAATTTTAATAGAACCTCAATAAATAAATGTATTGTGAATTGAGGTAGGGTCTATATGAACAGAACTTCAGATCTAGCTGCGAAAAGCAAAAGATGCCAATACCTAAATAGATGGTTGGTGAAGGAAGTTAAAGAAACTATATTCCACCTGTTTTCTAGAAAATAGCATGCATAGGTACATAGCTACTGAATCAGGCATGAACTTGTAAAACTGGTACAGAGCTTCTGAAAAGGTTCTGAAGCAAGAAAGAAAGGGAAAATTGCCATGACAACCCAGAAAAAAAATACTTCTTAAGGTAGTTTTGTGTTAAGATGCACATGAAAGTTCTAGAATATGTATACTTATCATCCTCAAAGGTAGAAAATAGGACAGAGTTTGTGTGAAACAGTAACGGAGAGCCCTAGTAAGATAATAGACTGAAATGAAAGAAGAATGACCAAGAAATCTAACTAAAATAAGAAAAAATGCAAACTAACACACATTATAATATAACATTTTAAAAAGCATATAGGCAATAAGTTGATAAAATAAGAGCAATAGACACAGCAGAATATCAAACCAGTAATGTGAAGGACATTCTTCTCCAAAGAATAAGCTAGAAGACAATGGCACAATACCTCAAGCAGTGATCTTTAACATTTTGGGGTTCATGGTCACTTTACAGGATTTAATAAAAGAACTTTTTATAAGAACACACTCATAAACAACTAAATAGGCTTACAATTTCAAGTGATTGGTATAATCCTTTAAGCCTGTCTGTGGTTCCTTACCCTAGAGTTCATGTATTACACTGCAAGAGACATTTGCTTTCAAAGTTTTAAGTAGAAACATTAACAAAAAATAACACTACATCAAGTCAAATGTGAAAAAAGGCAATCAAAATTATTTTTGTTATGCCATATTGCAGATAAATTGTGAGAAGTATCTCAAAGATAAACAATAGGCAACTAAGAGAAGAATTAAAATCCAAGGAATAAAAATTATAAAAAAGTATACTATAAAAGAACTCATTTTGATTGCAAAATACAAAGTCAGATCAAACCTATCAGTTGTGAAAATAATTGTAAAGAGATTAAACTTCTATTGATAAGTAAATGCTCTGAGATAATAAAAATATATGATTACTTATTGCTCTTATAAAATACATACTAAAGATGAAATGAGGCAGATGGATTAAAAATGAACAGGTAAACAAATATATGCCAGGCAATGACAAAAATAAAAAGTACTTACCATATTAATAATTGACAAATGGAAATGAAGGCAAAACTAAATAAGACAAAGAGGGTCATTTTATATCAAATATTGATTCATAATGAATTTTACTGTTCTAGAAAACATAGCATCAAAATATGTCGGGCAAAAACTAAAAAAATATAAAAAGTATAAAATAACATTGAAGACTCAATTGTAGAGTCACACATTATCACATTTTTATCAATTTTAAAAACTAGTTACTAGGGTATAAATAAGTCAGTAAGATTGTGGAATAAGAAGCCTGAGAGGAAAAAAAAAAAAAAGCCTGAGACTCTCCTTCCTCCCATGGAGACACTAATTCAACAACAATACAAATACCAATTCCCTTTGTGAGAAATTCATAAACCAGGTAAGAGGTTTCCACACCTGACTGAGCATGACACCAGCCATATAGAAGCCAGTAGGAAAATTCATAGCACCCTCCTACAATAGTCTCTGCCCCCAGCACAACATTATGTATTTAGGAGGAAACTATCAGCTTTTGGCTTCTCCCTGGGGAAGCAAAGAGGAAACTGAATTGTAGGCCCAATGTTCTGAGTTTGTGGGAGGTGCTTCCAAAGGGGTTGGATCTATCTCTAGATGCCTGGGGATCACTAAGAAAAAAATTGTTGGGCAGTGTGCTGCTGCTTCACAGGGCCTGTGGCACAGCAGACATGGATTAATACAGCTTAGACTTCTATCCCAGGAGAAAGAGAAGTGTAGGGCATATGCCCAGAGCTCTGGCTTTTGGGAGACTGCCCAAAGAAGCAGTTTCTGTCAAGCCCTATTTGGGGTGCTGATATGACCTGGCAAACTCTAGATGGCTGGAGGCTGCTGAGAAAAACAGGTGAGTGGCATACTGCTGTTTCACAGGACCCATGGTCCAGCCGACAGACACCAGAGAGAGAAAGAGATAATGAGCTCCAAAATTGGCAAATCTCTCTAATTAGGAATTTACCCACACAAGTCCAGAAATGATACATTCACATAAAAGATTTCAGAGGCCCCTACAGTTTCTAGCCAGGGAATTGGTGAAAGTCTCTCCATGTATGAAGGCAGTCCATGAAGACTAAGAAAGGTGGCAGTTTTTTCAAATGTATGGGTACAAACACAAAGTTACAAGGAACACAAAGAATAGTAAAAATGGCCTGATCAATGGGGAAAAAAAATCTCCAGAAACAGATGCTAAAGAAATGGAGGTATATGAATTACTACACGAAGAAATCAAATTAACCATCATGAAGATGTTCAATGAGCTCAGAAAAATGATGTCTGAGCAAAATAAGAATTTAAAGAAAGAGACTGAAAATATATAAAAAGAACCAAATAGAAATTTTGGAGCTGAAGAATGTAATAACTTAACCAAAAAATTTACTATAGGGGTTCAACAGCAGAACTGATCAAGTAGAAGACTCAGTGAATTTGAAGATGGATCATTTGAAATGATCTGGTCAGAGAAGCAAAATGAAAAAAGAAAGTCCAAGAGACTTACAGGATATCACTATAATGTACACATTATGGAAGTCACAGAAGGAGGAGAGAGAGAAAAGAACAGAAATATTTTTTAAATGAACAAAATTTCCCACATCTGGAAAGGAAATGGACATTCAGATGCAAGAAGCCCAGAGGTTTTCATCTAGGAAGACCCCAAAGAAGTCCACATTGAGATACATTATTATCAAATTGTCAAAAGTAAAAGACACAGAGAATTTTGAAAGCCAAAAAGAGAAAAGTAACTCATCACATACAAGGGAAACTTCACAGGACAGTTAACAGATATCTCAGCAGAAACATTTCAGGCCAGAAGAGAGTGTGACAAAATGCTAAAAGGAAAAAAAAAAAAAAAAAAAAAACCTTGCCAACCAAGAAATATATCCAGCAAAGCTTTCCTCCAAAAATAGAGGATAGATACTTTCCCAAACAAACAAAAGCTGAAGGAATTCATTGCCACTAGACTTGCCTTATAAGAAATAATAAACAGAATTCCACAAGCTGAAACAAAAAGACAGTAAACAGAAACATGAAAACATGTGTAAGTATAAAGCTTGCTGGTAAGTATATATATATATATATATATATATATATATATATATATATATATATATATATAATGAATAAGAACACTGTACTATTATAATGGTGGCATGTAAAGCACTTTTAATTCTGGTAAAGTGGTTAATACACCAAAGTGGATAAAATAAGTATAAGTATAAAAACATATTAATGAATATACAGTATAAAAGGTGTAATTTGTGGCATCAACATAAAGTAGGGGGAGAGTAAAAATGTAGAACTTTTTAATAATATTGAAGTTAGGATTTATCAGCTTAAAATAGGTTGTTCTAACTATGTGATGTTTTATTTAAGCCCCAAGGTAACCACAAAGAAAATATCTATAGAAGACACAAAAGAAAATAAAAAAGGAATCAAAGCATGTCACTACAAGAATCAATGAAGCATAAAAGAAGAGAACAATGAAGGAAAAGAGAGTAAAAGAAAAAAAAGAATTATCAAAATGACAATAGTAAGCCCTCCCCTATCAATAATTACTCTAAATGTACGTAGATTAACCTCCTCAATCAAAAGACAGAGCGACTGAATGAATAAAAAGCAAGATCCAACTGTATGCTATATACAAGAGACTTATTTTAGATTTAAGGACACACAGATGCTGAAAGCAAAAGGTTGGAAAAATATATTCCATGCAAATGGTAAACAAAAGAAAGCATGGGTGGCCATATGTATATAAAACAAAATAGACTTTCACTCAAAAACTCTCATAAGAGACACAGAAGGACATTAAAAATGATAAAAGGACGACTCACCAGAAATTATATATATATATATATATATATATATATATATATATATATATATATATATATATAACAACAGAACACATAAATATACAAAGAATACATTGCTTGAACTTAACGGAGAAATTGACAGCAACACAGTAACAGCAGATTTCAATAGCCCAATTTAAATAATGGATAGAACATCCAGATAAGAGATCAATAAGGAAACAGATTACTTGAACAACACTAGGACAAAATGAACCAAAAGGAAAATACAAATAGTCCTTCAAGAACAGCAAAATACACATTTTTCTCAAGCACACAAGAAACATTCTCGAAGATAGATAACATATTAGGTCACAACACAAGTCTTAACAAATTGAAGAAAATTGAAATCCTACCAAATATCTTTTCTGACCACATGGAATGATTAGAAATCAATATCAGAAGCAGAACTGGAAAATTCTCAAATATCAAATATGTGGAATGTAAACCACACACTCTTGAACAACCAATGAACCAAAGAAGAAACCAAAGGGTAATTAGAAAATATATCCTGATAAATGTAAATGAAAACAAATATACCAAAATTTATGTAATGTGGCAAAACAAGTATTAAAGGGAAAGTTCATGAGGATAAACGTCTGCATTAAAATAAGAAGAAAGATCTCAGACAACCTTATTGTACACCTCAAGTAACTAACAAAGGAGAATAAACTAAGCCTAAAATTAGCAGAAGAAAACAAATAATAAATATTAGAGCAGAAATAAATGATATAGATAACTGTAAAACAGGAGAAAAAATCAATAGAACAAAGAGCTGACTTTTTGAAAAGATAAACAAAATTGACAAACCTTTATCTAGACTAAGAAAAAAAGAGAGAGAAGACTCATATATAAAATTATAAATGAAAAAGGACACATTACAACAGATGCCACAAAAATAAAGAGAATCATAAGAGACTATTAAAAAAATTATACACTAACAAAGTGGATAACCAAAAAGTAGTGGGTAAATTGCTAGATACATATAACCTGCCAACACAATTTCTTATTTCCACTTTCCTAAATTTCTATAATGTAATTGTATTTTAATATATATCTTTACTTTAAATATCAAAATCTAAAAAGTAAAATTAGAAAAAAATGTTTAGTCACTTCATGTATGGTTTAGGCTACAAGGCTGTGTGGGGTTTGTTTTGGTTTTTTTTTTTTTGAGGGGGAAAATGTATCAATATTCTGAATACTGCATTCTACCACAATCTGCTGCTTTTACTCCTTCTCTTATGGATGAATGTAATTCTCTTGCCAAATTATTATGTCACTTGACATTTTAAAAAATATTTACTTGTACCTCTACCTCATTTTTAAAATATTTAAGGCTTCTTGTAACCTGAATGTATACAATAAATGTTCTAAAACAACAATTATACATAAAGAATAAGAGAAATAGAAATTTAAAATAATAAGAAGGTGTCCAGCCTGAATACAAAACAGAAAAATAAATACTCAGATCATAAAGACCTACATCACTGCTATATTGAGGCTCAACTTTAGTTTTAAACTTCCCAGCAGCCAAAGTGAAAATTGAGCTCTTGGTCTTTATCAGAAGAAGAGGACAGTTCTTGATAGAATAGTTGATGATTCACTTTGTTGTACAGCAGAAATTAATGCGACATTGTAAAAGAAATATATTCCAATAAAGATGTAAAAAAAAATAAAGCAAACAAGGTAGTCCTTCAGAATTAGATAGATGAGTACATTGTTTCCTGAAGGAATGTTTAAGGATCATGCTTCCTTTTTATCTCCACTGAACTTAGCAAAGAACAAGACATATATTAATTCTGAAAATTAATGCCATGCTACATTTTATATTTCCATACAGTTTACAAATGCATCAAAAACATTCTCTAATTTGATCCAGGTGTTATCATTATTTATTCATAACTCTCATTATTTTACAAATGAGGACTGTCCCACTCATAAGGCTGTGACTTGCCAAAATTCAAATGACTGTCATGACTGGATCATTAGACAGCCTGAACTAATGTCATGATTGTCTGACTTCTAATTCAGTGCTCCCTTTAGAATGGAACACTTTCAGCATTTTAAAAAACTAAAGATTCTTGCATTCATGTATAAAATAAATATTTATTGGGCACCTTCCATGCATGAGACTGTGAAAAGGATACAAGGCAGGTGTGAATATGTGATGTTTGAATAGTATATATTCTGCAGACAGAGGTAACTTTAGAGGAGAGAAGGATGATACTGGATCCATGGCAGTTCTCTGAGGAAATCATTGCATTTATTGACCATGGAATCAACAGGCAAAATTTTCGTGAGGTTTGTCATTCACTCTCAGGACTCTGTCCTCAGAACCTGAGAAAAGTCTTTCATATAACCCAAGATTCTACTCCAGCTCTTTCAGCTCATCCTCACCACTCAGCTACTAGAACAGCAAGCAAACCATGCATATTTGTTTGAATATTCACTAACAGCTTTACTGTAAAATTCCAGGTAACCCAAAAGTTTCATGAGGACAATTTTTTTTAAACTGAGGGTGAATAGACTTAACAAAGGGAAGCTGTGAGCATGCATACATACACAGCCAGCTTATGCAGTAGCATAAGAAAAGTCCATGGAGAAATTCAAATGTTCTCAACTTTGAGGCCATGAAAAAAATTTTAGCTAAGTTATTTTTTTATTGTGGTAAAAAACACATAACATAAAATTTACCTTCTTAACCATTTTTAAGCAGTTCAGTAGTGTTAAGTATATTCACATTGTTGTGAAACAGATCTCCAAAATTTTTCATCTTGCCAACCTGAAAATACATTCTCAATAAACAACAACTCTCAATTTCCGTCTCACCCAACCCCTGGAAATCCACCATTCTACCTTTTGTTTCCATAAATTTCACTACTTTTCATACCTCATATAAGTGGAATCATATAATATTTGTCTTTTTGTAACTGGATTATTTCACTTGGCATAATGACCTCAAGGTTCGTGCATGTTGTAGCATGTGTTGGGATTTCCTTCCTTTTAAAGTCTGATCAGTATCTCATTATATATACCTCACAATTTGTTTATCCATTCATCGAAATGAATGGACATATATGTTTCTTGGCTGTTGTAAATACTGCTGCTATGAACAGGAATGTGTAAATATCTTTTTAAGACACAGCTTTCAATTCTTTGGGGGTATATATCCAGAAATAGGACTGCTGAATCATATGGAATGTTTTAAAGTTCTTTGAGGAAACTCCATACTGTTTTCCATAGTGGTTGAACATTTTACAACCCCATCCACAGTGCACATGTGTTCCCATTTCCCCACATCCCTGTCAACACTTGCTATTTTCTGTTTTTTCTTTTATAGTACTCAACCTAGTGAGTATAAGATGATATCTTATTATAGTTTTGATTTCCATTTCTCAGATTAGTGATGTTGAGTATCTTTTTATATGCTTGTTGGACATTTGCATATCATCTGTGGAAAAATGTCTTTTCAAGGTCTTTCCACACTTTAAAATCAGATCATTTGATATTTTGTTGTTGAGTTATAGGAGTTCTTTATATATTCTGAACATTAACTCCTTATCAAATATATAATTTGCAAATATTTTTCTTCCATTCCATAGATTGCCATTTTTTTCCTTCTTCCTTTTTTTTTTTGATGAGGACTTCTAAGATCTACTATCTTAGCAATTTTCAAATGTGCAATACAGTATTATTAACTATAGTCATCACATGCTGTACATTACATCTCAATGACTTGTTTATTTTATAACTGGTAGTTTGTACCTTCACCACCTTTGCCAACCCCCACCCATCATCCCCTGTCTAGCCCTCATTGTTTGCCTTTTCACTCTGTTAATTGTGTTCTTTGATATGCAAATTGTCCATCTTTCTCTTTTGCTGCCTGTGCTTTTGCTGTCATACCCATGAAATCATTGCCAAGTCCAATGTCATGAAGCTTTTCCCCTGTTTTTCTTCTTAAAGTTTTATAGTTTCAGGTCTCATGTTTAGCTCTTTAATTCATTGTCAGTTAATTTCTGTATATGCTGTAGGATAAGGATCCAACTTTATTATTTTGCATGTGCATATCAATTCTCCCAACACCTTTTGTTAAAGAGACTGTCTTTTCCACATTGAATGGACTTGGCACTCTTGTGGAAGATCATTTGACCATATGTGGGAGGGTTTATTTCTGGGTTCTCTATTCTATTCCGTTCATCTACTTATTTGTCATTATGCCAATACTACACTGTTTTGATTACTGCATCTTTGTAATGTATGTTGAAATCAGGGAGTTTGTTTTCCAACTTTTTTTCTTTTTTCAAAATTATTTTGACTACTGTGAGTCCCTTAAAATTACCATAAGAATTCTCTGCCAAGAAACCATGAGAATAAAGTAACGGTGGGAATGTAAATTGATACAGCCACTATGGAGAACAGTAGGGAGGTTTCTTAAAAAACTAAAAATAGAACTGCCATATGACCCAGAAATACCACTACTGGGCATAAACCCTGAGAAAACCATAATACAAAAAGATACATGCACCTCAATATTTATTGCAGCAGTATTTACAATAACCAGGACATGGAAGCAACCTAAATGTCCATCAACAGATAAGTGGATAAAGAAGATGTGGCAGATATATACAATGGAATGTTACTCAGCCATAAAAATGAATGAAATTGAGTTACTTGTAGTGAGGTGGATGGACCTAGAGTCTGTCACACAGAGTGAAGTAAGTCAGAAAGAGAAAAACAAATATCATATATCAATGCATATATGTGGAATCTAGAAAAATGGTACAGATGAACCTACTTCCAGGGCAGGGATAAAGATCCAGACATAAAGAATGGATGTGTGGACACGGGGGATGAGGTGGGGAGGGTGGGATGAACTGGGAGATTAGGATTGATGTATGTGAACTGACATGTGTAAAACAGATATTGATGGTAACCTGCTGTATAGTGCAGGGGGCTCAGTTTTGTGCTCTGTGGTGATCTAGATAGTGGGATGGTGGAGAAAGAGGGAGGGGATATAGGTATACATATAGCTGATTTGCTTTGTTGTATGGAAGAAACTAACACAACATTTTAAAGCAACTACACCCCAATAAAAATTATTTTTTTCTTTTAATTAACCTATTTCTGTTTAATTTATCTAGGGCCTGTAAGAAAGTAAAGCTCACTACATATCCATTTATAAGGAACCTTGTATATGACGTACTGTAGATACTATAATGTGCAGAATGTCTGGTTTTAGAGAAGAGCAATAGAAGAGCTTCAGTTGTGCTCCATCAATGAGGCCTGTGAAAATTGAGGTTTTTGCACATTGTTGTTCTCCCAACATTTAGGACAGTGCCTGATATGTTGTAAATACTCAAAAATATTTGTTGAAAGAATGAATATAGGCTGAGGACAGCAATGTGATATGAATGAAACCAGTTCACCTACAGGTTGCCAGGAACCACCAGTGCACTATCCCATGTGTTTTTTTAATTCCATTAATTGATCAATTATTAGTATTATCCATGCACATAGCTTAAAAATTATTTACATGAGACATAATAAAAAATATTCCCTATGCCATTCCTCTCCACTTTGCATTTCTGCTACCAGAGAAGATAACTGTCTATTCTTTTAGCTGTGTACTCTGGCATGTATCACTGTACCTCTAAGTAGCATAATTACACTACTATTTCTATGCTTTTTAAAAAATTACATATTGACTTTCTACTATGGAAGAAAAGATTTAAGTCCTTCACACTCTAAAACCATGTGTGCAGACATATGTACATGTGTGCACATACATGCACACATACACAATCACATGTGCACTCTTGCCCTTCCCTATTCTCCCAAGTTATATCACACTTCTTAGTAAACATAAACATTAAAGATTTATACGACTCTTAGCAAGTAGATAATAACCGAAAAGTGCATTTTTCTTCCACATATGACAGTTGTTATCCCCAGAGTTAATACTTGCATTTATTTATTGCAGTTTTTCTACATACTATTTTTTTTACTTGATACCCAAATTCTCTACCAGAGATGTAAATCTCTCAATTTGTTCAGTTTATCAAAAATCTGTAAATTTAATTTCTTTTCTTCAAGACATCTTTTCAAGAACCTTTCTTCCCCCTGCTCCACATCAGGCTGATGGCTCACTGAGTCCATTGCATAGCTGTGCTCTTTTTTGTCTTCCTTCAACATCACCCTAGGAATTCCCATTATGATTTTCTATGTAGGCTTCCTTGTTTCTTGTTATCCTATATTTCACTCTTTCTTAGACTGTTCTTTCATTTTGGAGGAGCAGCACAACCTCTAGTAGATTCCTGAAAAGAGCACCTGGGTGGTAGAATTTTGAGATCTTCCATACCTGAACATACATTTATTCTATCTTAGCATTTGACTAATAGGCTGATTGGGTATAGAATTCAAATATTTTTAAAGGATCTCTCAAAATTTTAAAGGGATTGCTCTATTATATTCTAGCTTGCAGTGTTTCTATAGAAAATTCTAAACTTTACCTTCCAATCTTTATATTAAACTATTAATTTCTGCTATCACATTATTTGTACTTCAGGAAATCCTTTGAGTTATCTGAATGCTTCTTTTTCATAACCTCCTGTTCTTTTTTCTTATTTCTGTAAGGATAGCAATTATGCTTTTAAAAAATCTTTCTGCTCCCTGCATTGTCTCTGTTTTCTATAAAGTTGCTTTGATGTTTAGACTTATTTTGTTCCCTTTCTTTCTTGTTATAGGGTTTCCTCAAATATATGGCAATTAAATTTAAGAGTAAACCACATAAAACACTAACTGGAAACTCTGAGCATGAATGAGGCTTGATGAACCAATATATGGTTGGCTTCATGTGTGACAATATGTTTGGGCTGTTTCTTAGGGGAACTCCCAAGAGTCAGCATGTATAGATCTCTTCTCCTTGGTTACTCAGTTTTCCAGAGAAGAATCTTTTAATACTATATTTGAGAGGAGTATGTCTGGTTTACATAATTCTGGAGTCTTACCGGGGGAAAAAATACTTGGGTTCTCATCATTTTAACTTAATTTCTCTGTAATGAGTATCCTTACACTCTGCTGTACTTGGAACCCTCCAGTGCTGAGTCTCTCTATTCAACATCTTAAGAGAGCAAACTTTCAGTCTTCTTTAATTGTAGGAGACGCAGTTCCTCAAATACAAAGAATCAGGAGGGGACCTGGGGATCTTACTCCCACATTTAGAGGTTCTTGTTCCAATGCCTGAGCACTTCTGAAATTCTGGATCACACATTAGCTTTCTCCTGGGCTGCTTCCATGCCACCCTATCACTTCCTGGCTTAAGATTCAGCTTTCCCTTGTTTGCTAAATCATATTACTCCCAGTTTCAAAAATTTTGCTGTTGCCATAATTTTTCCTGTTTTCTTTCCTCATGGGTTTATGTCTCATTTAGCTTTTTCTCATTCCCATTTTTAGTGAGGTGTTAGGAGAAAACAGAGGTAAATTGTTGACTACAATTTAGAACTTCTTACACTAATCTCCAACTTTTCTTTTGTTACTTTTTGCAAATTACAGTATTTCATAGAAAACAATTTTTATAATGTTGCCTAAAAATGAGCGTTTCCAAACTTGATAGAAGTTAGCCATATATCACTGACAGAAAGATTGCTTTCTTTTGAACTTAATTTCTAAGCTTATTTAGTCCTTGAAAATTGTCTATTTTAGCATAATAAAGTATTCCATCTCTATATCTATAAAAGGAACATGAAGGGAGGGCAATTAGTTTTTTTAAAAAATACAGTTACTATCAAGCCTGTCAAAACAATTAAAATCTGTTTGCTTTTTTGTTACTTGAAAATATTACATATCTTATTTCATAAAAGAGAAAAGAAATTTACAGGGCAAATAATCTGTTTTAATCACAGTTTGAATATAAATACCCATTCAATAGTTTATTATTTTATGCAAAGTTACTAGCTAAAAATTACAAATATAGTATTATATTATTCTGCAACTGAAGACAGAAACTGGGCTAAAGGTATACTCTATCTTCTTTATATTATTATAATATAATGTAATATGATATAATATAATAATATTTTTCTTCCTTATATGTAAAAATGAATTGCTATACAAAGACCTTAGCACACTGGAAGAATCCAGTAATTATTAACACCCTCCTGCTCTTCCTTTTCCATTATTTCTATTTGCTTATCACCAACACTGCATGTTACATTGCACATGTAGTGAAGGAAAGACAACAGTTTATATTATTTTACTCATTCACGTCATCTAACTTGTGTTCAAAATCACTTGAACTTCATTAATTCATCAGAAATGCTTTAAGGATGTAAATTCTTATGAAATACCTTAAGACAATTTTAGTAACAATTCTATTAAGTCAAACCACAGTTTTTTGCATGAAATCTCTTTTGCAAGGTCAGCATTGATTTAAAAACAGATGTTCAACTTAGATTTCATGTTATTACTGCATTCAGGCAACAGAGGAGGGCTATAGTAGATATGCATGCAGCAGAAGCAAAATCATGTATAAATTTATGTTACCAAAATCTCCACTATGCATTGTGATAGTCCTTTAAGGTTTGAATAAAATTATTCAAAATTTGAAATTTGTTCCCACTACTTTTTTTTAAAGATTATTTATTTATTTATTTATTTATTTATTTATTTATTTTTGGCTGCATCGGGTCTTAGTTGTGGCACAGGGGATCTTCACTGAGGCATGCGGGATCTTTCATTGCAGCGCAGGGGCTCTCCATTGTGGATTGCGGGATTCTCTCTAGTTATGGTGTGCAGGATTTTTTTCTCTTCTCTAGTTGTGGTGCACAGGCTCCAGGGCACGTGGGCTCTATAGTTGTGGCATGTGGGTTCTAGAGTGCATGGGCTCTGTAGTCTGCAGCATGTAGGCTCTCTAGTTGAGGTGCGTAAGCTCAGTAGTTGTGGTGCATAGGCTTAGTTGCCCCACAGCATGTGGGATCTTAGTTCCTGGCCAGGGATCGAACCTACGTCCCCTGCATTGTAAGGCGAATTCTTTACCACTGGACCAAGAGGGATGTCCCCTCACTACTTTTTAAAACAATAAATAATTTAGAAACAACTATTTAATAGAAAATTCTATTAGAAAATTCTATTGTTTCATGTTGTAGATATAAAATATTTGCACACACACAACATATATACTCAAAACACATCACAAACATATTAAGCCTTCTAATGCTGTAGGATAGTCTTTCAACTCAATTACACTCTTTATTTGTTTTTGTTTGTTTGTTTGTTTGTTTTTGTGGCACGTGGGCCTCTCACTGCTGTGGCCCCTCCCATTGTGGAACACAGGCTCCAGACGCACAGGCTCAGCGGCCATGGCTCACGGGCCCAGCAGTTCCGTGGCATGTGGTATCTTCCCAGACCAGGGCACGAATCCGTATCCCCTGCATCAGCAGGCGAACTCCCAACCACTGCGCCACCAGGGAAGCCCTCAATTACACTCTTTAGTCCAAACAAATAAATGGCCATTCCAGTTTTAGATGATGTTGTCTGATTCACATTAATCCACCTTTCCATTTAAATGCATACAAAAGCACAGAGCAAGGTTGTAGAAACTAAATAGCTGTGAGAAGAGTTGTTTTTAGTAGAGAAGCAGGTCTATGAAGCAAAGACCAACTTGTGCTTAGCATGTGTAAAAGTGATATGGACAAGCACAATATGCATAAGGGAAGACTTGTATTGTTCTCATTTTATATTGCCATATTAGTGTCTCAAGGATGGGGATATAAACTAAAATTTATTGGTCACTCATCTACCAGTTGGAAAGCTTTTAAAGTCACAGATAATTACCTCCTCAATATTTATTGCTAAATTTCTTAAGGAAATTATAGTTCTCAGTGATGCATCATTGCAAGGGGTGAAATGGAATGATCAGTAACCAAAAGTTTTTAAAAATGTCTAATGTATTAGAGCTCATATTTTTTAAAAAATACTCAAAAACTGAAAATAAGAACACAAGAATAGGTTTACGATGGTAATTTACAGCAATTAAACAAACAGAGACATATTTATAATTACTGTAAAGAAATTAATCACAAGAGATAAAATGATATATAAAAGAATGTTATAATATGAAATAATTATATAATAATAATAACACAGGTCTATAATTCTAAATTGTATTGGCACACATTGGGAATTGACGAAAAGATGTAATAAAAGTTGCTAAGTATTTCAACTTACATAAGGAGAAATCAAATATATTGTTCTCAAATTTTATAATTATAGAAAATAATAGTTAAAAATATAAGTGTAAATTTTATAAAATAGGCAAAAGTAAAAATAAAAGTAATAGGTATTAAACTGGCAATTTTCTTAAGACAATACCAGTATTTTATTTTTTTTTAAAGGGTGCCGTGTCAAAAGTAGTACCATGGGCTGTTTCTGAAAACATAAATTGATATAGCCTTCTTGGAAAGAAGTTTAGTGATATACTTATGTAGGCAGTAATAATTGTACTTGTTGATCCATTAAATCTAAGTCCTATAAAATATACCATGAGGTTAAAATTCAACTATGATGTATGTGCAATAATGTTCAATGCAGCATTATTTATAATTAGCTATAAATTTGGGTGAGCAAATAAAAACTAACTTGTTTTATGTCTAACAACAAAAAAACAGATGCATAAATCATAGTATACATCTTTAATATGATGCTTACATTAAAATTATTTTTCAAAGAGTATGTAATGCCATGCCATGGAAATCCTTATGTTATAATTTCAAATAAAAGGTAGAATATATATGGTATGACAATGATTTTTTAAAGAAAAATATACATATCAAGATAAAAAATGAGAATAAGTGTTATATGAAAATATTGTTAAATATTATTAATAGGTGGTAGAATTATAGGTAGTTTTTACTTAAAGCGTTTTGGTTTTTTGTAATTATCTGTAAATGAGTATATATTGCTTTTAAAATTGAAAGAAATAAAGCTAATTGATAAAATAAAAATTGTAACCCTAAATTTTATTAAAGGTAAATAAGCGTGTCATTTTATTGCGCTTTGCTTTATTATATTTTTCAGATACTACATTTTTCACAAATTGAAGTTTTGTGGCAACCCTGCATCAAGCAAGTCAATTGGCTCCATTTTTTTTCTGGCAGCACTTGCTCAATTCATGTCTCTGTATCACATTTTGGTAATTCTAAAAATATTTCAAACTTTTTCGTTATTATTATGTTTGTTATGGTGATCTGAGATCACTAATGTTTGATGTTACCATTGTAATTGTTTTTGAGCACCAGAAACCATGCCCATAAAAGATGGCAAACTTAGTCAATAAATGTGTGTGTTTGGGTTCCCCTGGTGGCGCAGTGGTTGAGAGTCCGCCTGCTGATGCAGGGGACACGGGTTTGTGCCCCGGTCTGGGAAGATCCCACATGCCGCGGAGCAGCTGGGCCCGTGAGCAATGGCTGCTGAGCCTGCGTGTCCGGAGCCTGTGCTCTGCAACGGGAGAGGCCACAACAGTAAGAAGCCTGTGTACCGCAAAAACAAAAACAAAAACAAAAACAAAAACAAAAAAACGTGTGTGTTCTGACTGCTCCATGGACTGGACTTTTCCCCATCTCTATCCCTCTCCTTGGACTTCCCTATTCCCTGAGACCCAACAATATTGAAATTAGGCCAATAAATAGCTGTACAGTGGCCTCTAAGTGTCCAAGTGAAAGGAAGAGTCCCTCCTCTCTCACTTTAAATCAAAAGCTTGGACTGATTAAGCTTAGTGAGGAAGGCATGTAAAAAACTGAGACAGGCCAAAATCTAGACCTCTTGCACCAGACAACAGCCATGTTGTGTATGCAAAGGAAAAGTTACTGAAAGAAATTAAAAGTGCTACTCCAGTGAACACACGAATGATAAGAAAGTGAAACAACCTTGCTGATATGGAGAAAGATTTAGTAATCTGTTTTTTTGTTGTTTTTTATTTTGTTTGTTTTTGTTTTTAAAAAAGATTTAGTGGTCTGGGTAGAAGATCAAACCAGCCACAACATTCCAACTACATTCCCTTCAGCCAGAGTCTTAATCCAGAGTAAGGCCCAAACTCTTTTCAATTCTATGAAGTCTGCGAGGCATGAGGAAGCATCAGAAGAAAATCTATCTCTATAAGCTGTCTCTACAACATAAGAGTGCAAGATGAGGCAGCAAGTGCTGATGTAGAAGCTGTAGCAAATTATCCAGAAGATCTAGCTAAGATAATTAATGAAAGTGGCTACACTAAACAACAGATTTTCAATATAGACAAAGCAGCCTTATAGTGGCAGAAGATGCCATCTAGGACTTTCATAGCTATAGAGGAGAAGTTCATGCCTGGCCTCAAGGCTTCAAAGGATTGGCTGACTCTCTTGTTAGGAACTAATGCAGCTGGTGACTTTAAGTTGAAACCAATGCTCATGTACTATTCCAAAAAGCTTAGGGTCCTTAAGAATTATGTTAAATCTACCCTGCCTGTGCTCTACAATGGGAACAACAAAGCCTAGATAACAGCACATCTGTTTACAACATGGTCCACTGAATAGTTTAAGCCACTGTTGAGACTAATTGTTCAGAAAAAAATATTCCTTTCAAAATATTACTGCTCCTTGATAATGCATCACGTTACTCAAGGCTCAAATGGAGATGGACAATGAGATTAACGTTGTTTTTATGCCAGCTAACACAACATCCATTAGGCAGTCTATGGATCAAGAGTAATTTTTCCTTTCAAGTCTTGTTATTTAAGAAATACATCTTGTATGGCTATAGCTACTGTAGATAGTGGTTCCTCTGATGGATCTGCACAAAGTAAATTGAAAACTGTCTGCAAAAGATTCATCTTCCTAGATACCATTAAGAACAGTAGTGATCTATGGGAAGAGGTAAAAATATCAACATTCATAGGAATTTGGAAGAAGTTGATTCCAACCCTCATGGATGACTTTGAGGAGTTTAAGACTTCAGTGGAGGAAGTGACTGCAGATGTGGGGAAAACAGGAAGAGAACTAGAATTAGAAGTGGAGCCTGAAGATTTGACTGAATTGCTGCAATCTCATGATTGCAGATCATCAAAACTGACAGATGAGGAATTGCTTCTTATGGGTGAACCAAAAAATTGGTTTCTTGAGATGGAATCTACTTCTAAGGAAGATGCTGTGAAGATTGCTGAAAAACCAACAAAGGATTTAGAATACTGTATAAAATTTGTTGGTACAGGAGCAGAAGTGCTTGAGAGGATTGACCCCAATTTTGAATTTTCTATTGTTGATAAAATGCTATCAAACAGCATTGTATGCTACAGAGAAATCATTAGTAAAATGAAGAGTCAATCAGTGCAGCAAACTTCATTGTTGTCTCATTTTAAGAAATTTCCATAGCCACCCCAACCTTCAGCAATCACCAGTCTGATCATTCAGCAGCCATCAACATCAAGGCAAGACCCTCCACCAGCAAAAAGATTATGACTTGCTGAAGACCCAAATGATAGTTAGCATTTTTTAGCAATAAAGTATTTTTTACTTGAAGTATGTACATTGTTTCTTTTAGACATAATGTTACTGCACACTTAATAGACTACAGTATAGTTACACGTAACTTTTCAATGTACTGGAAAACCAAAAAAATGTCTGACTCACTTTATTGCTCTATTTGCTTTATTGTGGTGGTCTGGAATCTCTGAGGTATGCCTTTATTACATGTATTCCAATGTTTCTTATACCTAATCCAGGTAAAAACTTATAAAATCCACAAATAATTTCTTCTACATATTATTGTGTTACAAATGGTGGTGAACTATTACTCATCTCTATTGAATATCTCTTCTCATTTGAAAAAGAGAATTTCTGGGTGTCCTTCTACTGCTCTCATCTTGTTCTGGCCCATCTTCTACTACAAGTCAGAAGCTGGAGGCTGGACTTTCTCATCCATAAATCACTAAGTTCTAGGACTATGGGCAGAGGAAGGCCCATAAATTAGAGTCTTTCAATCATTTTAGTGGGTTATATCACATTTTACTTTTGAAATGAAACAGACTAGACTAGACTAGAATAAAATAAAATGTAGAATAGAGTAGAACAGAAGAGAACAAAACGTATAGGTAAGGGAATTATTGTTGCCCCTAATTCCTGTTCTTCGTTTTTTTCCCTTTATATATGTATGTGTGTACTGAGTCATGAGTTAAATTCATTTCTTAATATGGGTCATGATTTAAAGGTTTGAAAAACCACTATACTAAAGGGTAACTTTAAAGCATAACTATTTTGGCCAGCCAAACTAAATGTTCTTGCTGCCTCTGCTATAAAAAATTTAAAAATGCTGCTACTAAAGATATGGCATTTCATCTGGAGATAGTTCTCTTCCTGGTAGCTCACATTTTCATACAAAAACAAACATGACTGAGGACTCCAGCAATAGATCTTCAAAGGAAGTGCACTGCACACCACTTTTCATCAATCCCTAATTTCATACTCCTCCATCAGCCAATGCTTCAGTCTGTAAGCCAACTGTAGTTACAGACTTTGATCCAGCAAACTAGTAAATTTGCAAATGCACACTGTTTGGAAACATATACATGGCAGACATAGACTTCAGCACACAGACTGCTATCTAGTAGACTATAAATGCAAACATTCCCAACAGAAACTTTCAAACGTATAGACTACAAATTGAAAACATCAAGAAAGAAAACTTACGGACTTCACGTTGCAAATCACAACAGTGATTCACTAGAAGTAAGCAGTCCTCTTTTCTTTTATGTAGCATGCTAAGGAGCTTTAATTTTCAAAAGCATTGAGAACTTAATTATGTTAATAGAATCTTAGAAAAGGCTTTTTTATAGCTCTGAAATAGAAAAATAAAATACTTATGACTCTTCCTATTTCCAGGAGTGTGGGAAAGTTTGCATTCAGCTACCTACATTCTCCCAGCTGTTCTCTTTATTCACTTCTCTTGCACTGTTGGTGGGAATGTAAATTGATACAGCCTTCTCTGACTCTTGATTATATGCACATGATATTGAAAATTGTCTCTCTAGCTCAGTGTTACTACCTGTAGTAATGCAAGAGAAAAGAAAAATAATGGTAACTGGCCTATTATGTAGCTGTGGCAGTTGGAGGCTTGAGTGGAAAAGGCTAACGCTTTGGAGTCAATCTAGTTGAATTTTCGCTTTCTTGTTTTTAAAGTGTGGATAATAGCAACAGTATACTTATTTTGCAGGATTTGCATGAAGGTTAAATAAGATGATGCATTAACTATCCTCAATAAATATTTGTTACCATTATTGTTTTTATTAATGATCAACCAATGTTGTCTAACTGGGCCATGGAAGAACATGGAAGAAACTATACCATTGCCACAAGATCATGCCTCAACCAAAACTCTCACTCTTCCGAACCTCTAATTAATAAATAAATAAAATACAACTTTACTTAGCCTACTGTTTTAATTGTCATTTCCAATCTTTATCCAAGTATTGCTTCCAAATAATTTTGTAGTTCAAACCTTTTCTTTATTTGTCACATTTTTTTCTCCTGTAATATAACATGTGTAACACCAGTCATGTCCTGTAACAATACCCCCATTCCTTTGCACTTCTGATTAAGACATTTCCTCACTTGTTCAGTTTTCCTTTAAGATAATAAGTATGTGACTATGAACTTACTTTTTATCATTGTCAAAGAGACAAAAGGAAAGTGGTCAAAGTGACAGAGAGGAAGAAAAAGCATTCCAGGAATATAGAATTGCCTATGTAAACAACCTGCTCCAGTGATCTATTGCTATGTAACTAACTACTCCAAAATTAAGTGGCTTAAACCACAACAATTTTATTACATCTCACAGATATTCTAAGTCAGGAATTTTGGCTAGGCCCAGTTGAACAATTTTTCTTCTCTTTTTTGGCCTCAACCATAGTTATTCATTTGTACTCAGAGGGCAGATGGGTTGGCCTGGAGGATTCAAGATGGCTTCACTCACATATTCGGTGCCTTGGCAGAAATGGCTGAAAGGCTGGGCTCTGCAGTAGCTTTCAGCCAAACTGCCTACATACAAGCTCTGCATAAGCCATACAACATGGTATCTGAGAGTAGTCAGATCTCTCACATGGCAGCTCAGGGCTCTAAGTGCAAGTGTTTCAGCAAATAAAACTAAAACCTCATTATCTTTTATGACCCATGCTCAGAAGGTAGATGGTACCACTTCCAGCACATTCTATTGGTTGCTTAGAACTGTAGGAAATTCAACCATGATTGCTAATACTCAAATAAAAGTATAAGAAAAACCTCACAGGGCAGCTGGCTTTAACCCAATATAGTATAAAAAAAGTAAATCACATTAAATGAAATAATTCCAATGTTTCGTTGACTATATTTTGAATTGTAGAAATGCTATACAGGGAGAGTGGTATAGTATAAAGCTTTGGATTTAAATTATGAATATGATTTCAAGTCCTGGTTGAATATTAGGCCCTGAGAGCCTCCTGTGTTTCATTGGTAGATGGAGATTAAATAAAATTCACTCTATTTACACAGCAATATATCTCAACTCCTCGGAATCAGCTGCTATAACCATATATGATCATAAGTTCCTCATAACAGCTGTGCTAGCTGGATTTTTAATTATCATGCCCATTTTACAAAATACAAGAAAGTAGCATTCAAAGAGATTAGGTAACTTGCTCAAACTTAAAGCAAGTAAGTAGCAGAGCCAATATTCAATTCTAGATCTATGATATCAAAAGTCTTTTAACACCACTTGACTATACTATGCCTACTTCCATTCCTTTTGTGAAGATTCTAGGTATAATCGTAAGAAACTGCTCTGTATACTGTAAAACACAACATGAATGTAAGGCATCATTATTGCTATTGATTCCAACATCTTAGAGAGCTATAATTTTCTATAAAAAGGTTTATCATGCTTCATGATACACCAGATAAACTAGTAAACCTCAAACTCTAAGCCCCAAATGTTCATACGAAACATAGCTGAAAATAAACAAAATCATATTGATCAGCCCTAAATGTAACAGAATCTAATTTTAATATTTGCCTGTGAAAGCTGCTTTTATCTCCCTGTGTGTTATTACATATCACATAGAGAAAAGTCAGTTTGCCTCATATCTGTCATCATTTATCCCTATGGAAAGAAGACCTCTGTCCTCTTCCCTGCCCCTAAATTTTCAAAGATAAAGTATAATGGAGAAGTCTGAAGGGCAGAGAGTTAGTGATTCTAATCTTTTTCCTTCCTTTTGAAGACATTGAATTGGTTCCATATAATCCCACAGGCATTAAATGCATGCCCAATGAAATGAGAATATTCATTTTGGTAAGGTTCTTTCAATAGTAAATGGATAATCTCATCGAGGGAAAAATCCAAATTTAATTTTCCTGTACTATTCAAAACCCAAAATGTAGAACTAACATCTTTGAACCATTGCTGTATAGGATATCTAAAACATTGAAACTCCTTTTTTTCAGGCACAGCCATTTCTCCTACAAGGGAAATCTTGAAATATGAAGAATGAAAATATGTTTTATTGCCATTATAAAGTACAGATTGTATAATTCTATAAATTCAAGATAGAAAATGATCAATTGAACTTGAGTGTTTCCTCTGATTAAACCTAGTGACCTTTGCTCAATAGGATTTTACTAATATCTAGCCACTTCAGAAAATAACATCTTTACCACTTTATTATTTTCATAATGATGTCTCTCTTCATCTTAGTCTACAGAAATCAGTACTGGTAGTTACAAGTCAAGGTGTTTATCCATTTGCTGTCTCATTATTTATCTTTGATCTTGTGGAATGCTATTTCCAATAATATAACTCTCATAAATTTATAGGACTTAATATATAAAATGTCAAGCATTTATATAGCATTTTATAGTTTACTAAACATTTTCATATGCATTATTATAATTATAATGAAACAATTTATTTTAAATGTTCATTTTTAATTAGTCATCATTAAAACATAAAATACTTAATTGGGAATTTCAAAAAGAAATAGATTTTAGATTGCAGTTACTTTTAACACATCTTTAGTGACTAAAATTAATGTTTATCTAATTATCATCTGCAACAATTTGTTGATGATAAAAAATAGAAAAATATTTGTTTAAAATTGCCCTAGTCACTATAATCTATTATTCATAGCTCTGCAAGTTTCTTATCAATCTGACTTATTTTTCTTTCTTTGTCCAAATATTATCTTTAAAATGTCATTCAATACAACAAAATCTCATAAAAACCAACATTCTACCCCTTACATTTTTTCCATATATCATTTCCTGGTGATAAGAACAGATTTCTTAGCTCTTTGTTTGACTTCACACTGTGTGAGTCAGCTCATCTCTCCCAATCAGCTCTGCAAACTAGGAAGCCCAGGAACATACATGTAATCTTTAGCTTTTTTAGAGTTTATTTTCCTGTATCTAACTATATCTAACCTTTGACCAAAGGTTTTGAAATGGGCTCAGCACAACAATTTATTGGTTTACAAATAAAAGCATGTGGTCAATTTTTAGCATGTTATGGGTTGATTTTGCTGAGCACTAGATATGTACCTTGGCAAAATAACTTATTCAGATTTGAATTATCCCCCATTCTATTGTGCCTAGTACAATGACTGCAATATAACAAGCACTCAATAAATGCCTGCTAAATTTTAATTCCCTAAATCATGAAATAATTTAAAATCAAAGACTGGATTTATGTTTTAAAGGTTAAATTGAATCCCTGAAGTAGAAAAAGCTTGGTGCTTAACCTGGTAATAAAGACCCCAGTATTGTTTTGGCAGCTCTTCCATTGAGTAATAGTGCCCATATGGCCATAATAAACCTTACCTATTTCATCAGTGCTGGACATTTAACATTTAATTCTCTATCATAATTTGAGATCTTTGGTCAAGAGCTACTACTAAACTAAAATCTATTTTTATTATAAGAGCAGGCTTAGTGGCAAACTGTCATTCATACTTTAAAGTAAACAGCATTAAAATGGCAAAAACAAGTGATTCATGTGTTCAGTTTCTAACACAGAACAAGTTACCCAATGGCTCCAGAGTGCCTGATTATGGAAGGAAAGGAAGAAAAGAGCATAAATACATCCAATAATACCTTACTCCTGCTAAACTACAAAAAAAAAGGACACATGGGAAAACTTGATATGAAAAAAAACAACAGCAACAATAATGAATGGGCTATAAAAAGAGTAATAAAGAAGAAACAGATTAAAATAAGGCAGTCAGGTAATTCAAGGTAAAAAATAGAAGAAGGAAAGTTAAAATTACTTTTAGGTGTTTTGAAAAATAAGCTGGTACAAATGAGGGAAATCACTTGTACTGAAATATAATAGAGCTAACATGACTGTCAACTACTTTGAGAATTTATGTCACTTTTAAACAGATTGATGTTTGAGTTAGGTCATCATTCTGCAATTTAAAATTATAATTATCTTAAAATATTTCTGCAGTACATAAAGTGTTTCAAATTTAAGAGGACTTAATGTTAAATAAAACTGAAATAGCAGCATCACAGGAACCTTAAACATTAAATCTTATCAAAAGTGAGGGTCCACTAATAAATGAACATGATCAGAAAAAATTTACCTGGAATTTTTGTTTCTTTGAATATGCATCTCAGGGAGAGCAAAGGAAATGGGAATTTTATCAGAAAATCAGCTAAAAATATGAATACAGCTAAAGTCTTTTTGTGTGTGTGTATGTGTGGTATGGGGGCCTCTCACTGTTGTGGCCTCTCCCATTGCAGAGCACAAGCTCCGGACGTGCAGGCTCAGCAGCCATGGTTCACGGGCCCAGCCGCTCCACAGCATGTGGGATCTTCCCTGACCAGGGTACGAACCCGTGTCTCCTGCATCGGCAGGCGGACTCTCAACCACTGTGCCACCAGGGAAGCCCGCTAAAATCTTTTATAAATGCCATCTAAACCATCATTTCTCAAACTACCTGTGGTGAAAGAACAGATAATTTTCCAAATCTTCAATTTGTTCCAGACCGTTTTGTGAAGTACAATAAAAATAAAACTAGGAAAATGGAAGAGAAATAGTAAAGATATACAAAAGATATGCCTATATTATAGATTCAATGTACATAAAATTGCTCTGTCAAAGGGATACAAAATCTTATAACACTTTCTTCAAATTGTATACTTGGCTTGTTTTACACTAGTAACATTTAGTAGATTGGCACCTGTCTGCAACCTCACTATGGATATCACTTATTTAAAATAAAGATAAATTTTTGGTTTGTTTTATTTTAATTTATTTTTAATTGAAGTATAGTTGATTTACAATGTTTCTGGTGTACAGTATGGTATATATATATATATATATATATATATATATATATATATATATATATACATTCTTTTTCAGATTCTTTTCCCTTATAAGTTATTATAAAATATTGAGTATAGTTCCCTGTGCTATACAGTATTACAGTAGGTCCTTGTTGATTATCTTATTTTACTAAAAATATACTAATGAAACAGAAAGCCAAAAAATTCTATAGAAAATGAACTTAATCTACTGAAAGTATTACATATTGTAAAGAAAGTGACTACACTTTCTTGACTTTTTTTGCATGGTGAGTAAAACACTTCCTATAGTACAAAACTTATAAGTATACAAAACAAAATATTTTCAAAACTCTGACCCCTAAACACTACAACATTAACCATATTTGCAGTCAGTCAACAATCTGGATTAAAACTATAATTTTATGTGGAATTTTATAAAATTGAAATTATAAAACTGCCATTTAAAAAAAGCTTCAAAGTTCATTTATGCAGTAAATATTTACTGATGGGCTACAATATGACAGGCACTATGTTAAACAATAAAGCTGTGTATGTCAAACTTGACTTTAAGTAATATTCATAGAATATTATACTGTTATGCTTACAAACTCTTTTCTGCCAAAGGTATAGTTAGTGAGGCAATATCCAGTTTCATTACAGTAATGTGTGGATTATTATGAGTATTAGACTGGTTTAAAAATTTTTCTTGAAAGAACACAATACATCAAAACAATAATTATATATCATCCCCCCTTATCAGACTCCAATTCATCAATAGAAGATTGCTTTTAAAATACACAGACACACAGACACACAGACACACACACATACATTTATAATGACATAGTAAGCAGCCAGTAAAAAAAATGAGGTTGCTCTGTATTGTCATAGGAATATTTCTGATATGGTTAAGTGAAATTTTTGATTTACAGATCAACACATACAGGATAATTGCATGTATACATGGGATATTTCTGGAAGGATATCCAAGAAATCGTTGGGGGAATAAAAGTAGTTGTCTAGGATGAGAAGAAGACTCCCTTTTTGTCATATGCCTTTTCATCTTATTTAATTTTTTTCAGCATGTCCGTGTGTCATTGAATAATATATATATTTTTTAGACTATTTCTAAGGCTCTGACTTTTTTTTTTATTAATTTATTTATTTTTTTATTTATTTATGGCTGCGCTGGGTCCCCGCTACCGCGCGAGGGCCCCCTCCAGTCGCGGCGAGCGGGGGACACCCTTCACCGTGGTGCGCGGGCCCCTCACCGCCGCGGCCCCTCCCGTTGCGGAGCACAGGCTCCAGACGCGCAGGCTCAGCAGTTGTGGCTCACGGGCCCAGCTGCTCCGCGGCATGCGGGATCCTCCCAGACCAGGGCTCGAACCCGCGTCCCCTGCACTAGCAGGCAGACCCTCAACCACTGCGCCACCAGGGAAGCCCATAATATTTTTTTAGAAATAGATGAAAAATCGAAAGACTCAGTTTCATGACTAATATTCTCCACCACTTGCAATTTATGAAAAGATATGTAACCCTCATTTAAAAATGATAAAAGTGATAGTTCCTTCAGCCACTAAACTTTTGTGCTTGCTAAATATTGCTTTTTGTTTCTTGTCTATGAGAGTAGTTATTTTCTCTTGGAAATGGGAAGGGCTGGAAATTGAAGGCAAGGATAATACAAGAAAATATTAGAACTGACCATCCAGTCTCCTATCTCAAAATATAAGCTTGTGTAAAATTATAAACCTATGAATTTTTAATAAGGGTAAACTTAGAATTTCATTTTGTAATAAATATTTATTGATGGCTCATTATATGTGAACTACTATGCTAGGCACTAAAGTTGGATGTGTCAAACCTGACCTTAAATAACATTAGTGAAGGTAAGCTCCAGAGACCTTGGCCAGATGGCAGAGTAGAAAGACGCTGAATTTACTTCTTCTCATAGGCACACAAAAATTACAACTGTTTACAAAGAAACTGTTTATGAGAAACACAGGAATCTTGCAGAAAAGATCTTCTACAACTAAAGATATAAAGAAGGAACCACAGGGAATTCCCTGGCAGTCCAGTTGTTAGAACTCTGTGCTCTCACTGCCAAGGGCCCAGGTTCAATCTCTGGTCAGGGAACTAAGATTCTCCTGTGGCAAAGAAAGAAAGAAAGAAGGAAAGAAAGAAAGAAAGAAAGAAAGAGGGAAGGAACTACAACCAGAAGTACTGGAGGGGTGGAGTTGAGATGTAGTCAATACCCTTATCCCCAAGTGTACAACTCACAAATGGGAGAATAATTACAATTGCAGATTTCCTCCTTAAGGAGCAATAAGTCTGAGCCTGACATTGGTCTCCCCAGCCTGGTGGCCCTACACCAGAAATATGAGTCCCCAAAATGTTTGGCACTGAAGGCCAACAGAGATTAGTTTTGGGAGACCCAGAAGGCTGTGGAAAATAGAGACTGCATTTTTAACGAGCACACACAAAATCTCATGTGCTTTGTCTGGGACCCAATATAGAAGTAATTTGAAAGGAGCCTGGGTCAGACCCACCTGCTGATCTTGGAGAGTCTCCCAAAGAAGCAAGAGGAAACTGGAGCTCACCCTGGGAACAAAGACACTAGTGACAGCTATTTTTGGAATCTCGTTCTACTATTTGGACACTGGTGCTGGCAAGCATCATTTTGAAACCCTCCTTCTAGATTATTGGCACTGACACCCAGCCACTCCCAGCAGCCTGTTAATACCATTCCTGGGAAAGACACCTCAGGCCAAGCCACTAGTCAGGTGGAGACACAGCCCCACTCACCAGCAGGCAAGCTGCTTTAAGATGCCCTAAGTGCACAGCCACACATGGACATGGCAATACCCACCAGAGGGCCTTGGACCTGGCCCCACACACTACTGTGCAGATGCTAGCACCATGATCCCTAGGGTCATGCACTCAGAAACCTGAGGTCCCAGCTCTACCCACTAGTAGGCAGGAACAAACCCCAGGACCCCATGCACTCTAGCCCTGCCCACCAGTGAGCCAGTGCTAACTTTGGTATGAGCCTCAACAATGCATGAGGAGGCACCAGGCCCAGAATGATCTGAGCCCAAGCCCCACCAACCAGCAGGCTGACACACCAACACCAAGACACTGGGACCCAGCTCTGCCCACCAGTGACCTAGCACTAAGCACAGTACCACGTGAGTTATACCCCACCCACTAGATGACCAACATCAGATCCAGAAACCCTGGACCCTAGAACCAGAGACCCCAGGACCTGACTCCACCCAGCAGAGGGCTAACAAAACCCCCAGGACCAGTCTAACACACTGGTGGGCAGACACCATCTCCAGGAACACTGCAGCCCTGAAGCCAGCTAGAGAAGGACACAGCCCATATACCAGCAGTCCATCACCAGCCCTGGGACTACCTGGGCTCCAGACCTGCCCACTAGCAGACCAACACAAACTCTGAGATCCTTTGTGCCTCTCAGTCAGTTGCCCCAGTATTTAGGCCCACTCACCAGCATACCAAGACCAGCTTTGGAACACCCTGGAACCCAACCACCAACAGGCCAACATTAGATCCAAGACCTCTGGGTCCACAACTACCCACACCAGAACACAACTCTGCCTGCTAGTTGGCCAGCACTAGGCCCAGGACACCTGGGGTTCTACAGTCAGCCTCCTGATGACTGAGCTCTGCCAACCACCAGGAGGTAACTGCTGCACAAGGTAGGGCTTGGCAACAAAACAGAGCATGGGCCAACCAGGCCTACCAGACCACCCACAGTAGTCAGGTTACCACAACAGAAGGACCCATGAGCATAAGTAAGGAGCATCACTAGAGCATATATCTCTGGTGACCAGAGGGTAGTACACTGATGGTATGCATCAGATGTCTCCTACCAAAGGTCACTTCTCTAAGGTCAAGAAATGTAAACAACTTATGAGATACATAGAAATAAAAACAGCACATTAGGAGATAAATTAATATGTTCCAAATGAAGGGACAAGATAAATCTCCAAAAGAACTAAGTGAAGTGAAGATAGGCAGTCTATAGAGTAAACGGCTTAAGGTAATGATCATAAAGATGATCAACTATCTCAGAGAAAAGAGTAAGAAGTTAGGAGTTTTTAACAAAAATTAGAAAATATAAAGAAACAGATTAAGAATACAATAAAATGAAAAATCTACTAGAAGGAATCAACAGGAGATTAAATGATACAGAGGAATAGATCAGTAAGCTGGAAGACAAAGTAATGGAAAACACTGAAGCTGAAGAGAAAAAAGAAAAATGAATAAAAAGAAATGAGTACACTTTAAAATACCTCTGGGACAATATTAAGCATTCTAACATAAACATTATAAGGGTCCCAGAAAGAGGAGAGAAAGGGACAGACAACATATTCAAAGACAAAATACCTGAAAATTTTCCTGACTTTGGAAAGGAAACAGAAATCCAGATCCAGGAATCCTAGAGAGTCCCAAACAAGATCAACTCAAAGATAACCACACCTAGACGCCCTGTAATTTAAATGGCAAACATTAAAAGCACTAAGGGAAAGACAACAGTTACCTACAAGGAAACTCCCATAAGGCTATCAACTGACTTTTCAACAGAAACTCTGCAGGCCAGAAGGGAGTGGCATGATATATTTAAAGTGATTAAAGGGAAAATGTACAACAAAGAATATTCGACCCAGTAAAGCTTTCATGCAGATTTGATGGAGAGATCAAAAGTTTTACAGAGAAGAAAGAGCCAAAAGAGTTCAGCACCACCAAAACTGCTTTATAAGAAATGATAAAGGTAATTTTCTAAGAGAAAAGGCCACTATTAGGAACATGAAAGTTAGTAAAGGAAAAAACTCATTGGTAAAGGCAAACATATAGTAAGATGGTAAGTCAACCACATACAAAACTAGTAAGATGGTTAAAACACAAAAGTAGTAAAATCATCTGTATCCACAATAAGTAATTAAGTGATACACAAAACAAAAAGATATGAAATACGATGTCAAAAACAGTAATTGTGGGTAGAGGAGAGTAAAAATGCAAGGTAGTTAAAACGCATTTGAAATTAAGAGATCAGCAACTTAAAATAATCAGATAGATAGATAGATAGATTGCTATATATAAACTTTACAGTGACCATAAATCAAAAATCTATAATAGATTCACACTCAAAAGAAAAAGAAAGTAATCCAAAATAACACAACAGATAGTCAACAAATCACAAGGGAAGAGAACAAAAGAATAAAGGAACACAAAAGAATGGCAAAAACAACCCAAAACCAATTAATAAAATGGCAATAATACACAACTTATTACTTTAAGTAGAAATGGACTAAATGCTGCAATCAAAAGATATAGAGTGACTGAACGGATGCAAAAACAAGGTCCATCTATATCTTCACACAAGAGAGTCAATTCAGAGCTAAAGACACACACAGACTGAATGTGGGGTGATGGAAAAAGATATTCTATGCAAAGAGAAATCAAAAGAATATTGAGGTAGCGATACTTACATGAAACAAAATAGACTTTAAAACAAAGTATAATAGACAAAGACATTATACAATATAATGATCAAGGGATCAATCCAAAAGAAGATACAATTGTAAATATGCATGTACCCAACATAGGGGCACCTAAATATATAAAGCAAATATTAACAGACATAGAAGGAGAAATTGACAGTAACACAATAATAGTATGAGACTCTAACACCCCACTTATATCAATGGGCAGATCACCTAGACAGAAAATGAAAAAAGGAAACACTGGCCTTTAATGACACATTACACTTGCTGAACTTAATAGATATATAGAGAACATTCCATTCAAAAGTAGCAGAATCCACATTCTATTAAAGTGCATAGGGAACATTCTCCAGGAAAGATCACCTGCTAGGCCACAAAACAAGCTTCAGTAAATTTAAGAAAACTGAAATCATCTCAAGTATCTTTTCCTACCACAACACTAGAAATCAACTACAAGAAAGAAAAAAAAAAACTGCTAAAAACACAAGCATGTAGACGCTAATAAATTATGCTACTAAACAACCAATGGATCACTGAAGCTATCAAAGAAGAACTTTTTAAAAATACCTGGAGACAAATGAAAACAAAAACACAACAATCCAAAATCTATGGGATGCAGCAAAAACAGTTCTAAGAGGGAAGTTTATAGTGATAAAAGCTTACCTCAGGGAATAAGAAAAAATCTCAAATAAACAACCTAACCTTACACCTAAAGGAACTAGAAAGAGACAAAAAAAGAAAAAATATACAAAGTTAATAGAAGAAAAGAAATCATAGAGTTAAGAGCAAATATAAATGAAATGGAGGGCTTCCCTGGTGGCGCAGTGGTTGAGAGTCCACCTGCCGATGCAGGGGACACGGGTTCGTGCCCCGGTCCGGGAAGATCCCACATGCCGCGGAGCGGCTGGGCCCGTGAGCCATGGCCGCTGAGCCTGCGCGTCCGGAGCCTATGCTTCGCAACGGGAGAGGCCACAACAGTGAGAGGCCCACATACCGCAAAAAAAAAAAAAAAATATATATATATATATATATATATAAATGAAATGGAAACTAAAAAAACAATAGAAAAAGATCAATGAAACTAAGAGTTTGTTCTTTGAAAAAATAAACGCTATTGATCAACATTTAGCCACAACATCAAGAAAAACCAATAAAATTAGAAGAGAGCCCAAACCAATAAAATTAGAAATGAAAAAGGAGAAGTTACAAAAGACGTGACAGAAATACAAAGAATCATAAGCGACTACTATGAACAATTATACACCAATAAAGTGGACAATCTAGAAGAAATGGACAATTTCCTAGAGATGTACAATTTCCCAAAAATGACCCAAGAAGAAGGAGAAAATATGAACTGACCAACTACCAGTAATGAATTTGAATCAGTTAAAATGACAACAACAAAAACAACAAAACCAAACTCCCTATGAACAAAAGTCCAGGAACAGATAGCTTTAGAGGTGAATTCTACCAAACATGTAGAGAAAAATTAAACATTAATCTTTCTCAGACTATTCCAAATAATTGCAGAGGAAGGAATGTATCTGAATTCATTCTACAAGGACAACATCACACTGATACCAAAATTTGACAGAGATCACAAAAAAGAAAATTACAGGTCAATAGCACTAATTAACAAAGATGGGAAAGTCCTCAACAAAATATTTTCAAACCAAATCCAATATTAATATATAAAAAGAACCACACACCATCATCAAGTTGGATTTATTTCAGAGACACAGAGGTGGTACTACATTCACCAAAATTCAATGTGATACACCACATTAACAAAAAGAAGAATAAAAATCACATGATTATCTAAATAAATGTTGAGAAAGCATTTGACAAAATTCAGCAACCACTCATGATAAAAACTCTCATGGGGCTTCCCTGGTGGTGCAGTGGTTGAGAATCTGCCTGCCAATGCAGGGGACATGGGTTCAAGCCCTGGTCTGGGAAGATCCCACATGCCGTGGAACAACTGGGCCTGTGAGCCACAATTACTGAGCCTGCACGTCTGGAGCCTGTGCTCCATGACAAGAGAGGCTGTGATAGCGAGAGGCCCACACACCGTGATGAAGAGTGGCCCCCGCTTGCCACAACTAGAGAAAGCTCTCGCACAGAAATGAAGAGCCAACACAGCCATAAATAAATAAATTAATTAATTAAAAAAAAACCTCTCATGGAAGTGGATATAGAGGGAATATATCTCAACATAATAAAGAACACTTATGACAAAAAACAGCTAACATCATACTCAATGGTGCAAAACTGAAAGCTTTTCCTCTAAATTCAGGAAAAAGAGAAGGATACTCACTCTCACCACTTCTATTTAACACAGTATTGGAAGCCCTAACCACAGCCATCAGACAAAAAAAAAAAGAAAGAAAGAAAATAAGAAAAGAAAGAAAGAAAGAAAAGGATTTAAATTATAAGTGAAGAAGTAAAACTGTCACTATATGCAAATTATATGATACTTTTTATATAAAACCCTAAAATCTCCCCAAACTCTTGGAGCTAATAAACGAATTCAGCAAAGTTGCAGGATACAAGATTAATATACAGAAATCTGTTGCTTTTCTATACACTAATAATGAACTATCAGAAAGAGAATGTAAAAAAATCCCACTTAAAATCACATCAAAAAGAATAAAATAGCTAGGAATAAACTTAACCAAAGAGGTGAAAGACTTATACTCCAAAAAGTATAAAACACTGATGAAGGAAATTGAATATGATACAAAGTAATGGAAAGATATACTATGCTTTTACACTGAAAGAATGAATAGTTTTAAAATGTCCATACTACCCAAAACAATCTATAGATTTAATGCAATATCTATCAAAATACCAATGACATTTTTGACATAAATAGAAAAAATATTCCTAAAATTCATATAGAACCAAAAAAAAAACCCAAATTGCCAAAGTAATACTGTGAAAAAACAGAACCAACCTGGAGGTATAAAACTCCCAGACTTCAGACTATACTAAAAAGCTACAGTATATACTTGTAAAATTTAGTTGATTTGTGACATGAGATGTAAAAAAAGCTTTACAACCTGGGTCATGAACATTGCAAGAATGGGACAGTTTGCAAATATCCTTGCATTTCCAACTGAAGAACTATTGGTCTCTATATCACATAGCTCTGTAGTTACCTTTAGGATCAAGGGTAATTTTTGGTGAATGAAGCAGTTTGGAGAAAATATTTCAAAATCTTAAATAATTGCAAATATGATTTCAGTATTTTCAAACCTCACTCATATATGCAACTAGGCATACATATATTTATAATACAGTAGTTGGTATATGCATAGCAATAATTATATATTCAGCTATAAATCCAAGTTTATCTGTAACACACACACCTATGCACGCTTATTTCCACTGGTATATTGCAACACTTCAGAGATTTATCCATGAGCTGAATCAGAAGTGTCAAAGCATAGTAATAGAAGCTATTCATGAGAAGCCAAGTTACCATCCCTGGCTATGTCCCTAAGCTTAAATCAGATATAACAAAAATGCATTATTTAATCTGATAAGCACTAGCACCCATCCCCAGAACTCCTTGAGTAATAAGGCTTTTCTTTTGGTCCGGCCTGCATCTATCACTGCCAATCAGAATACACTGCTTGCATGTCACTTCAATTCCCTTTATGTAAAACATCACAAACTAGACTAAAACTTTCTCTCAAGACCTTTTCTCCTTACTACTATTTCCGTTCTGGTCAGTGGCTACACAATTACTTCAGTACATGAGTTTCATAAGCTGTAAGTCAACTTCCCCCATCTTAACTCTTAGTCTATCCTCAATAAAAAAGTCTTTCATATTCTTCACCCTCAGATTCACTAGGATTTCACAACATTTCTATTTGTTCTCCTCTTTCCTCTCACATTAATTTTTCTCAGTCAGCTTTCTAGACACTTCTCTTTTCATCAGTCTCCTAAATGCTCGCATTCTTTATGCCTTTGTACTTTTTTAAACATCTTTATTAGAGTATAATTGCTTTAAAATGTTGTGTTACTTTCTGCTCTATAACAAAGGGAATCAGCTATATGTATACATATATCCCCAAATCCCCTCCCTCTCACATCTCCCTCCCACCCTCCCTATCCCACTCCTCTAGCTGGTCACAAAACACCAAGCTGATCTCCCTGTGCAATGCAGATGCTTCCCACTATCTATTTTACATTTGATATTGTTTATATGTCAATGCTAATCTCTCACTTCCTCCCAACTTACCCTTCCCTCTCCCTGTGTCCTCAAGTCCATTCTTTAAGTCTGTGTCTTTACTCCTGTCCTGCCCCTAGGTTCGTAAGAACCTTTTTTATTTTTTCAGATTCTGTATAATTGTTAAGATATGGTATTTGCTTTTCTCTTTCTGGCTTACTTCACTCTGTATAACAGTCTCTAGACCCATGCACGTCTCTACAAATGACCCAATTTTGCTCCTTTTAATGGCTGAGTAATATTCCATTGTATATATGTGCCACATCTTTTTTATCCATTCATCTGTCGATGGACACTTAGGTTGCTTCCATGTCCTGTCTGTTGTAAATAGTGCTGCAGTGAATATTGTGGTACATGACTCTTTTTGAATTATGGTTTTCTCAGGATATATGCCCAGTAGAGGGATTTCTGGGTCATTTGGTAAGTCTATTTTTAGTTTTTTAAGAAACCACTATACTGTTCTCCATAGTGGCTCTATCAATTCACATTCCCACAAACAGTGCAAGAGGGTTCCCTTTTCTCCACACCCTCTCCAGCCTTTATTGTTTGTAGATTTTTTGGTGATGGCCATTCTGAACGGTGTGAGGTGGTACCTCATTGTAGCTTTGATTTGCATTCCTCTAGTGATTAGTGATGTTCAGCATCCTTTCATGTGTTTGTTGTATGCCTTTGTTCTTAGTCCTCTTATTTTTTTTACTCTCTCCCATAATAAACTTATCCAAGAACACAGACTTCAAAAAAACTTATATTCTGATGATTCCCAATTCTATCTCCAACACAGACCTATTTCTGACTTATAAATTTCATGTATAGAAGCACCCCAAATCTCCTACCCAAAACTCTTCCTTCTCTTCCTCACTCAATTGATTGACTAATATTCCACCCAGTCTTTAACCCTAACTCATTCCTCTCTCTCATTCCCCTCCACATATAATTCCTGTATGATAGGTCACAATACTTTTTAATTTTGCATCAGAAATGTGTCTGATTGTGGCATTTAGTGACTGTCCATCTCCACTGTTACTGACACTATGTCTAATATGAGGACCTAATTTATCCTTAAGTTGGACAGTTACAACTGCATTTTAATTGGTCTTTTGTCCTCTTTAATTCACCTTCCACATTTTCCCCAGAATTACATTCCTAAAACAGAAATTTTATTTTATCACCTTCCTGTTCAAATCCCCTCAAATCACCATTGATTTACCTTTATCTCTAAAACTCAGATTGCTTCACAAGGCCCCTAACTTCCTCTCCACCATCATATCTCACCATTACCTGCAATGCCATTCTAATCTAGTAATTCTGAATTATTCACTATTCTCCTAACAGAAAACCCTTCTTCTTGTCCATTTTTCCAATACATCATTTTTTAACGTTTTTATTGGAGTATAATTGCTTTACAATGCTGTGTTAGTTTCTGCTTTATAACAAAGTGAATCAGTTATACATATACATATATCCCCATATCTCTACCCTCTTGTGTCTCCCTCCCTCCTACCCTCCCTATCCCACCCTTCTAGCTGGTCACAAAGCACGGAGCTGATCTCCGTGTGCTATGCGACTGCTTCCCACTAGCTATCTATTTTACATTTGGTAGTGTTTGTATGTCCATATATACACTATCACTCTCTCACTTTATCCTAGCTTACCCTTCCCCCTCCCCATGTCCTCAGGTCCATTCTCTAGTAGGTCTGCGCCTTTATTCCCGTCTTGCCCCTAGGTTCTTCATGACTATTTCTTTTTTTTTTTAGATTCCATATATATGTGTTAGCATATGGTATTTGTTTCTCTTTTTCTGACTTACTTCACTCTGTATGACAGACTCTACATCCATCCACCTTACTATAAATAACTCAATTTCATTTCTTTTTATGACTGAGTAATATTGCATTGTATATATGTGCCACATCTTCTTTATCCATTCATCTGTCAGTGGGCACTTAGGTTGCTTCCATGTCCTGGCTATTGTAAATAGAGCTGCAATGAACATCCAATTCATCTTAAAACACCCTTGTCATTATTCAAGTTTCAGCACAAATTTCACTTCCTCTGTGAGCATTTCTGTTACTGCCCTAAGCAGAATAATCACTCCATCTTTTGTAATTCCATAGGAAATCACATCAGACTGTACTGAAATTACTTGTTTTTATATGTATCCCTTCCTCCATAAAATGTGGAATTCTCAAAAGAGAATTAGTGTATCATGGCAGAAAACAACATTTGCTTTAATTAAAATTATTATTTGAAGAAAATGTTGAAGTTAGGAAATTCCTTTTACAAACACTTTCCGGAAATGGAATTATAAATCAGAGATAACTCAAACAGAAAGAAATACCAGTCTGAATGCTCTAGTGCTTTGTAATGATCTGAGATGTTTCATTGCTCATGTGTAAGATAGGGAAGAAGAAGAAGAAGGAAAAAGAATACATTATTAATGCACATAATGCAGATATTAATAAAGATATATCTAACTACTTATTCATTCCTTCAGAAAATATTTATTTAATATCAACTATTGTGCTAGATGCTTATAAATACAAAGGTAAATTAGACCATTATAATTCCTTCAAGAGACTTGAAAGAGCAAATATATATTATAAAGTATATACCTGGGACCTAGTGGATTTGCCCTCCTGCCTTAACCAACAGTAAAATATGAAAAAAAAAGTTTGAACAATTGTTTTAATAGAAAACAAGCAGCATAGGAAAGTGGTCCTTGAAAGAAATGAAATACATAAGGTGAGGCTTATGGTTACCTGAAGGAAATTTACATACAGTAGCACAGGAGTGGGAAAGTGTACATAACACAGAAATCTAAGTGAGTTGAAGAGATGGAACTTAGAGTTTGGGGGGACCAAGATGACTAAAATTTTGGAGACAAAGAACTAGAGAAAAGGGAACTGCAAAGAGAGAGAACGCTGAAAATCTCCAACAGGTTTATCTGAGTGTTTGGCTGAGTAGTGCTCTGTGCATGCATGAGAACGAAATTACTTCAAGCCAGGACACAGAAGCAACCTAAGTGTCCATCGACAGATGAATGGGTAAAGAAGATGTGGCACATATATACAATGGAATATTACTCAGCCATATAAAGCAATGAAATTTAGTTATTTGTAGTGAGGTGGATGGACTTAGAGTCTGCCATACAGAGTGAAGTAAGTCAGAAAGGGAAAAACAAATACCATATGCTAACACATATATATGGAATCTAAAAAAAAAAAAGGTTCTCATGAACATAGGGACAGAGCAGGAATAAACACACAGATGTAGAGAATGGACTTAAGAACACAGGAGGTGTGGAAGGGGAAGCTGGGATGAAGTGAGAGAGTAGCATTTACATATATACACTACCAAATGTAAAATAAATAGCTAGTTGAAAGCAGCTGCATAGGATAGGGATAATAGCTCGGCACTTTGTGACCACCTCGAGGGGTAGGAAAGAGAGGGTGGGAGGGAGGCTCAAGATGGAGGGAATATCAGGATATATGTATACATATATCTGATTCACTTTGTTATACAGCAGAAACTAACAAAAACATTTTAAAGCAATTATACTCCAGTAAAGGTGTAAAATAAACAAACAAACTAACTAATAAATAAAAAGCTGAACCCATAAAAACAGAGAATAAAGTGTTAGTTACCAGGGGCTAGGGGGTGGAAAGTGGGGAGATGTTAGTCAGAGTACAAGTTTCCAGTTATAAGATGTTTAAGCACTGTGATTATAGTTAATTATACTTATTATATACTTGAAAGTTGCTAAAGAGTTGATCTTAATGGTTTCACCATACACAAAAGATTGTAATTATGTGATGTGATGAAGGTGTTAGTTAACGCTCTGGTAGTACTTATATAGCAATATATAAATGTATCAAATCAACCACATTGTACACCTTTAACTTAGATAATGTTGTGTCAGTTACATCTCAATAAAGCTGTAAAAGGGTAAAGAAGAGTTAACAGCAATCCTTCTGAAAATCTTACGGACAAAAAATTTAAATGGACGAAACCTTCCTAACTCATTCTATGAGACCTTTATTACCCTAATACTGATACTACTGTCCAATGTTATAGACAGAAACTACTACTCTTCCTTGGGCTTCCCAGCCTGCTGAAATACCTTGCATATTTTGGTCCTGCAAAGCCTCCACAATTGTATGAGCCAACTCATTAAAATCTCTTTCTCTCTCCCTCTCTCTCTCTCCCACACACATATTTATAAATATATATATATATGTATATATATATACATATATATATTCATAGATAGGTAAATAGATCAATAGATCGATAGATAGATATTCTTTATTCTGTTTCTATGGAGTACACAGATTTTAGTGCTGTGAAGTAATCTTGATGTAAGAAAAAAATGATAATTTGGAAGTGAGTAATGGGTAGAAGATGGAAGAATTTTTAGGATGATGTTAAAAAGGTTAGATTAACTTAAAGACATTATTGGTATAAATATGGATTTTAAAGGTCATCCTGGTGAAGCCTCAGATGGAAACAAAGAACTTGTTTTTGGACATTGGAGGAAAAGTGATCATTACTATAAAGTGGAAAGGAATTTGCCTTAATTATATTCTAACATATTGTAGAAGGTAGAACTTGTGAGTTGTGGACTTGGGTATTTAGCTGAGGGAATTTCTAAACAAAGTCCTGAAGTACAACCTGTTTTGTCCTTGTTACTTGTAATAAAATACAAGAGGAAAGAGAAAAATTGAAAGAGGGGTTGTTAAGCAGAAAGGAACCAGAACTTCAGTGTGTAGTTAATTCTTAGCCTATCTACATTGCAAAACATAAGAAAGTAAGTTCTAGAGAGAACACTAAGTGTTTGGCTGAATAAACACTCAATAACGAGATTATGAGTATGACTCATGGATCTAATCAAACATCTCAGCAGAAGGCAGGAATAGAGATGAGGTTATTCCAGCATAAACACTGCCAGCTTAAACTAAAGAGGAAACAGATGGAGCAAAATTAAGGAAGACTGTTGGATGTCTGGGATTGTACAGGGCAGGATAATATAGCTATCTGGCTGCTAACTTGACTTACCCTTCAAGAGAAGGAAAGAATATACTCCACAGGTGATTCAGAGATTAACAGGGCTGCTACTCACACCACAGGCCCAGAGGGCACAGGTTAGGGGAGGCAAGGAAATCTATTCCTCAGTTTCAGCAAGCCAGGCTTCCACTGTCTGAGATCTCAGGGGTGAGGCCATTGCTCAGGGCCTAAGGAACAATGCCACCACACGGGGCCACAAGGGTTGGGCAGCCACATCAATGGATCTAGCACGTGAGATCGCCACCCACATTGACACAGAGGACAGAGCAATGAGACAATGGATAATTCTAGAATCTTAAAATCTAATGAAATTAGATTAGTTTTGGACTTGCTTAGAACCCATGACCCCATTCTTCTTTACGATTTCTGCCTTTTGGAATGGAGATGTCTATACTCTGCCTGTTTCATCATTATATTTTGGTGGCAGAAAACTCATTTGGTTTGATAAATTAACAGTTGGAGAAAAATTTGGTTTCAGGTGAATCATACTTCAAGTCTCACCCATACTTGACTTAGATGATATTTAGATGAATTTTGAGACTTGGGAGTTGATACTGGAATGGGTTATGACTTTGGGGCTTTTGAGATGGAAGTGAATATATTTTTAATGTGAGAACATAAATTTGGGGTGTCCAGAAAAAGAAGTGTTATGGACTGAATTGTGTCCCCTGTCAATGCATATGTTGAAGTCCTAACCCCCAGTACCTCAAAATGTGACTGTACTTAGAGATACGGCCTTGAAAAAAGCAATTCACTTAAAAAGAGGTCATTAGGGTGGACCTTAATCCAACCTGACTTGTGTCCTTATAAGGAAATTAGGGCACACAAACAGACATGAGACATATGTATGAACAGAGTAAAGACCATAAGAAGACAATGAGAGATGAAAGCCATCTACAAGAAAAAAAGAGATGTCTCAGGAAAAAACTGTTGCTACCTTGATCTCAGACTTCTACCCTTCACAACTGTGACGAAATAAATTTGTTTTTTAAGCCACCCAGTTTGCAGTACTATGTATGGCAGCCCTAGAAAATGAATGCAGCCAGACAAAGACATTACAAGAAAATAAAACTAAAGACAATTATGCCTTGTAAATATTGATGTAAAAATTCTCTGCAAAATATTAGTAAATCAAATTTGACAACATATTAAAGGGATTGTATATCATGATCAAGTGGGATTTACCCTGAAATGCTAGCATAGTTCAATAAAAGAAAATCAGTCTATGTAATACAGCACATTAACAGAATGGAGAAGAAGGGGGAAAAAAAGCTTGATCATCTCAATTAATGCAAAAAATCATTTGACAAAATTTAACAACTTTTTATGATAAAAACACTCAACACACTGGAAACTGAAAGAAGCCACCTCAACATAATAAAGGTCATATATGAAATCCTTCACAGATAACATAATGCTGAATGGTGAAAGGTTGAAAACTTTTCCTTTAAGACAAGTAAAGGCATAGATGCTCATTTTTGCCACTTCTCTTCAATATAGTATTGGAATTCTATCCAGAGTAATTAGCCAAGAAAAGGAAATAAAGATGTAAAATTTTCTCTGATAACAGATGACATGATCCTATATGTATAAAACCCTAAATATTCCATTAAAACTGTTAGAACTAATAAATAAATTCAGCAGAATTTGCTTCTCTATACATTAACAATGGCCAATCCAAAAGCGAAATAATTTAAAATAGCATCAAAAAGAAAAAAAATACTTAGGAATATACTTAACCAAGGAAGAGAAAGACATACCATGTAAACTATAAAACACCACTGAAAGAAATTAAAGAAGAAAAAAATAAATGGAAATACATCTCATGTTCATGGATTGAAAGACTTAATATTGTAAATATGTTAAGAACCTCCAAAATAAACTTCAGACTCAATGAAATCCATATCAAAATCCAAAAAAAAAATTGCAAAAATAAAGAAAAATCCTTCCTAAAATTCAAATGGAAACTCAAAAATAATATGGAAAAAGGAGAATAAAATTGGTGGACTCACTCTTTCTCATTTCAAATCTTACCACAAACTTCAGTAATGAAAAGAGTATGGGAGTAAGTAGCACAAAGACAGAAATATAGACCAATGGAATAGAATGAAGAGTCCAGAAAGGATCCCTCAAATATGTGGTCAAATGATTTTCAACAAGGTTTACGAGACAATTCAGTGGATAAAGGACAATCTTTTCAACAAATAATGCTGGGAAAATGGGATGTCCATATTCAAAACAATAAATTTCAACACTTATCTTACATCATATACAAAAATTAAAGAAACATGGATCAAAGACCTAATCATAAAAGCTAAATATTAACTCTTGGAAGAAAAGAGAGGAAAAGCTTCAGTAAATTGGATTTGGAAATTATTTCTTGGATATGACATCAAAAGCAAAGGCAACAAAAGAAAAAAGAGATACTTTGGACCTCATCAAAACTAGAAATTTTGTGCATTAAAAGATACTAACAGCAAAGTAAAAGGCAAACCTTGCTATGGAGAAAATATTTTCAAATCTTATATCTAATAATGGATTAATATCCAGAATATGTAAAGCAGTCCTAAAACACAGCAACAAAAAACAACCCAATTTAGTAATGGTAAAAGGGCCTGAATAGACATCTCTCCAAAGAAGATATATAAATGACCAATAAGTACATGAAAAAATGCTTAACATCTCTAATCATTAGGAAATTTAAAATCAAAATCATAATGAGATACAATTTCACACACTAGAATGGCTACTAGTAAAAAATCTTTAAAAATAGTAGGATGGCAGCAAAAATTATATGCATAATTACCATATAGTCTAGCATGATGTTTAAATTTATGTCAACATGACTGGACTAAGGGATGCCCAGACACCTGGTAAAACATTATTTTTGGGTGTGTTTGTGAGGGTGTTTCTGGAAGAGATTAGCTTTTCAATCAGTACATTGAGTAAAGAAGATTGCCTTCACTAATATGGGTAGCCATGATCCAATCCACTGAGGGCCTACAGAGACCAAAAAGTCAGAGGAAAGGAAAATTTACTTTTTTCTTGAGCTGAGATATCCAACTTCTTCTGACCTCAGACATCAGCTCTCCTGGTTCTCAAGCTATTGACTCAGATCTGACTTAACACCATTGGTTCCTGATTCTCGGGCCTTTGGACTCAGACTGGAACTTACACCATTGGCTCCCCTGGTTCTCAGGACTTTGGACTCAGACTGAATTAGACTATTAGCTTTCCTGGTTTTCCAGATTGTAGACAGCAGATTGTGGGACTTCTTGGCCTCCATGATTTTATATAAATATAAATATAAATATAAATATAAATATATATATATATATATATCTTATTGTTTCTGTTTATCTGGAGAACTCTAATACAGATTTGGATACCAAGAGTGGTTCTAAATGAACAAAATTTTAAGGATGAATTTTTTGAAATAGTTCTGGGGTTTCTGGAATGATTGTCTAATCTGATTATGTTTAAAGATGTTAATGACTCTATTTCCAGTAGTAAAAAGAACACTGATAGTGCATGGTATGAACTGTTTACAGAGATATACAAGATATAAGCATTGGATAGTCCTAATCAACCACTTATAAGAAGCAAGGAGCTAAGCGACTCTAAATATGATACCTTTGAACATTTTTTGAAAACTAAGGAATGTAATAACATTGATTGGTTGCTCCTAAAGTTGCTGGACAAAGTGCTGAAATAAAAGGATGCACTCAGGGATTCAAATTCCCGGCTCAAGAACACTATAAATGACCTAAGAGTTTCTGTGTGCACCCTGATGGAAAACCTCATCTCGCATAGACACAGGGCTGAAATCATACACACAACCTCATCCTATAATTGGCTGAATTACAATGCAAATTGAATTCTCAGCCTCATAGGGTGTCTGCTGTTAAAATGAGTGTATTGATTGGAAAAGAATAGGATCCTTTAAGTTGGCATGGGGAATATGGGAAGGCCCTGATGAAGCTGAGGATAATGAGCCTTGAAATTGTGATGTGTCTTCTTTGCTAATGGAAGAGGTCTCCCAACCACAGTGGTACCTACCTCTCCACTCACAGTGGTAGCAACCATTTTATCTTGATATGTGGGGATTAACTCTGCATTGTCTGAAGAAATAGTATTGCCACCCCCTGAGGTGGATACCATGCAAGACAATGCTGACTCTCCTCAGGATCCATTGTTGTTACCCATCTTGGTTTCTAGACCTATAACAAAACTTAAGCCCAGCAGGCCCCTAAAGGTGAGATACAAAGTGTGTTCCATGAAGAGGTGTGCTACACTCCAAAAGAACAACTTGAGTTTTCTAATTTATACAAGCAGAAATCTGAGGAACATGTGTGGGAATGGATATTAAAGGTGTAGGATAATGGTGGAAAGAACATAAATTTGGATCATGATGAATTTATTGATATAGACTCACTAAACAGAGATTCCATATTTAACACTTCAGTTTCAGAAGTTAGAAAGGGCTTTAACTGTTCCTTTGGTTGTTTGGTTGAGACAGGCACCAAAAGATGGCCCACTGTGAGTGAATGGAAATATGAGACCTCCCATGGTTTAATGTAGAGGAAGAGACTCAAAGGCTTAGGAACACCGGAATGTTATAGTGGATTTATGATTCAAGACCTAATCAGCCACACTGGGAGGGTCCAGAAGACATACCTTTCACCAATATTTTGAGAAATAAATTTCTGAAGGAAGCCCCAGTATCCTTGATGAGCTCTGTGATTTTTTAATGTAGATCAGACCATAGAGAAGGAATCCCAGACACTCAATTGGAAAACCTAAGTGCAATGGGAGTAGTCAGATCCTAAGAAGACAGGGGTCAAATGGCAGGACTCAACCTCCAAAAGCAAGGTGGATGTGGTTACTGTAATGGACAGCAGAGCCAAAGCAGCAGTCAGAATAATCTGACTCTTGCAGACCTATGGCACCGGCTAGTTAACCATTGGGTTTCTAGAAGTGAAATAAATAGGAAGTCTACTAAATTCTTACTTAGTTTATATAAGCAAGAAAGTTCTAGGTCAAGTGAATGAAAGTTTAATTGGAATTATAAAAACAGAAAGTCACAACTTCTAAATCAATTCCCGGATTTGAATCAGTTTACAGATTCAGAACCCCTTAAATGAAGGGGAAGCTGAGTCCCCTAGGGGAAGAATCTTGGTACAATATAGAAAATTTATAGTGTTAATCTTTCTCCTAGACTTCCCCAAATGGACCTATGGCCTTTTACCAGGGTGAATGTACACTAGGGAAAATGAAATAATCAGACCTTTTGAGGACTATTGGTCACTGAATCTAAACAGACACTTGATTCTAAGAGAGCCAAAGTGTCACTGTGGTACTTCAGTCAGAGTAGAGGCTTATGGAGGCCATTTGATTAATGGATTTTATAGCTCCAGTGCATCTCACAGTGAGTCTTGGAACTCATCCTGTGGTTATTTCCCCAGTTCCAGATTGAACTACTGGAATAGAAATACTTAGCATCTGGCATCTTAAGAATAAAAATGTTAGAGCAAATCAAATCTGAAGCAAGAAGAAGGAAGTCAATAATGAAGAGCATAAATCAATAAAACAGAGAAAACAATAGACAAAACCACAGAAACAAAACTTCTTTGTAAATAATAAAATTGATAAATCATTTTCATGAATAAAAAGTGGACATAACTACAGATCTTACAGACATTAAAAAGAGATTAAGGGAATGTTATGAAAATTTTATAGCAATAACTTCAACAATGAACCCAACTAATGAAAGGCACAGTATGGAATCTTAATCAAGAAGAAAAATAACATCAATAAACCGAACAGTCCTTTAATTTATTAAAAGTAATTTTACAGTTAAAAATCTTCACACAAAGAAAACTTCAGGCCCAGGTAAGTTCATTGGTAAATTGTACCAAATATTTGAGGGAGAAATAATACCAATTCTACAGAAACATTTCTAAAATGTAGAAGAGTTAGGAATACTTCTGAGCTCATTATTCTGATATGAACAACAGAAAATAAAAGATATTATGCATGCATAAAGAAAACTACAGACAAATGTCTCTCAAGAAAAGACACATAATCCATAATAAAGGCTTAGCAAATTGAGTCATGATACATTTAATAAGGATAAAACATCATGAACAAATGATGTTCATAGGAATACAAATTTGTCTCAATATACAAAAATCAATTGATGCAACTTATATTAAGATTCTAAAAAAGAAAAACCTTATGATCATCTCAATTAATGTAAAAGATCATTTGACAAGACATACTCCCATTAACAATAAAAGAAAAAATTATCAACAAACTAGAAATAGAGGGAAATGCCTTACTCTGTTAAAGGATATTGATGAAAAGCTTACAGTTAATATATTAATGCTGAAAGAATGCCCGTTTTTTCCCTAATATTGAACACAAGGCAAGAGTGTCCACTTTCATCACTTCTACTTAACGTTATAACAGAAGTCCTAATTAATCAATTATAAGAAGGTAAACAACCCAATAATGAAATGGACATAGTTGAACCGACTGGCAAATAAGCAGATGAAATATGCTCAGCATCATCAGTTATTAAGGAAAGGCAAAACAAAACCACAAGGAGATACCTCTCTGCAAGTACTCTAAAACCCTAAAATTTAAAAGATTAATAATATCAAGTTTGTGGATGATGTGGAGGAACTGGACAGTTTTGCAGTTTCTTACACAGTTAAGCATACAGTTATCAATAATCCTATTCCCCTAACTTACTCAAGATAAATGAAAACACATGTCCACAAAAGGACTTGTAAACTAATTTTTAAAACAGTTTTAGTCATAGGAGGCAAAGGCTGTAAATAACTAAAATGACCATCAATGGGTAAACAGATAAATGAATTGTGGTATATCTCTATAGTGAAGTAGTATTCAGCAACTAAAAGAGATTGACTACTGACACATACAACATGGATTAATCCCAGTAGCATTATAGTGTGAAGTAAGACATTAAAGCCTGTATACAATGTAAATTCTCTTAAATGAAATTCTAGGAAAACTAAAGACATAGTGACAAAAAAGAATGTCTATAGTTGGCAAGGCATGAGTTTTGAGTGAAGATATTGACAGCAAAGGAGCGAGCACAAGAGAAAGTTTTGACTTGATGGAAATGTGATGCTACATGACTTGTTACACGACTGTATACAATAATAAAATTTCATGAAACTGTATACTTAAAATTAGTTAATTTCACTGTATGTAAGTTATACCTCAATAAAGTTGTAATTTTTAAAAAATGAGAAAAAATGAATTGGGATGGAAAGTCATATAATAATATTTAACATTTTTGAACATCTAGTTTATTTTAGGCATAATGTTGGGTATTCTATAGGTATTATTCTGTTATATCCCCACAGTAGCCCTTCAAGATAGATATAATATTATACTCCTATTTTATAGATAAAAATGAGGACTTATGGATATTAAATAACTACCCAAAGCCACACAGTCCATAAGCAATAGAGCCAGAATATGAACACATATTTGTCTGTTACCAAAGCTTATGCTCTTAATATTTTGTTATCACATCTCTAAGTATACATTAAGAACTATAATAAAAGTATATTGTATTAGTTAACATTAAACAAGAAAAGAGAAAGGAATCTAGTGAAACAAAGGAGCTTTAAAAGGTGTAGTAAAGTGAATTGTATAAAATTATCAGAAAGCCCACTTGTGGACCCTTTTATCCACCTCAGTTAAGTCCTAAAGCAACTTACATATTACCAATTCTCTGTACCATCCTATAAAATGTTTCATAAGAGGAAATGTCCACAAAAGCAAGGACTTGTCTTTATATGTGTTTGTATTGTACACAGTGTAGTAGCGATTCTTAATAAATGTTGAAGAACACTACTACAACAATGGAGACTAAAGATATATATTAGAAGAAAATTCTGCCAGTAAATGAAGACATTTGAAATAAATGATGAATAAAACTGGCAAACAATTTAATTCATTTTCTTATTAAGTATTTAGATGGGAAAATGAATAAAAGAAATTTAGGTAATTGAGCAGAAATTAAATATCTTACATAAACAGCTATTAGCAAAGAGGTAAAGTCCTTGGAATACGGGAACTTGCATAAATGAACTAATCCTGGCTGCATACTTATTGGGTGTTAGGAAAATAGATTAACATATTTACTCAACCATTTGTACTCATTTAATAAGATTCCAGAAGACTGGAAAATTAAAATATGGTAGTCCCAAACGAATTTCAGTAGAAATAATAATGAGAAAATTGACAAATGTCTTTCTGCTTCTCCTGCCATTCTAAACTTCCTCTGTATTCCAGTTTCTCAGATGGTGGGGGAAGAGAGAAGAATTTGTAGGATAGTAAAACTGTGATAACAGTGAGCTGGACTAGGGAGGACTACAAAGTACAGAGGTAGGGCTACAAGACGTTAACCACAGATATCCACAACAACTGAAGAAACTACATAGACAGCCATACTACAAGGAGGATTTGCCTGGATAATGTGCCCATATATAAAGAGATAGACATTGCTTCTCAAAAGTAACAAGTACCCAATTAATTTTTAAGCTTTTTTGAATCACAGATTGCACATTATCTCCCATGTATTAACACCATATCCTGTGATAAACCAATCTCTGATATATTTCCTCTAAGGTCTTTTCAATCTTTGGTGTTTTGTGTGTGTGTGTGTGTGTGTTTCCTCCCAACATATAAACCTAGGGAAACAAATTGGGTTGTGAGTGTATGTTTCTGAGAAAGAGCTTTACAACAAAGAAACGTCTATTAACATTTCATCAGAACCCATGTCTATGAA